>NC_080699.1:45304991-45979519 GCF_030445035.2 Dasypus novemcinctus | reverse complement strand
ACCCCCAGCACCTGCCAATCACCCTGCCCTCCCCAGGAAGCAGAGACTGCTAATGAGAGGTTTATATCCTCTCTGTCCCTCTGGCGCAGTACATAATTTTTCCTGGCCCTGTGACAAGTGTGTCTAGTCATTCTCTCTCCCTCTGCCTGGGTGTCAGGGCATAAATCCAGTCATGCTCATTAATGTGTCAGCATATTGAGGATGACCTTATCGGAGAATTTATTGATAATCAGACCTCACTGCCTGTCTACTTGAGTGGCGACCTCTGAGACAGGAGGGCCACTGGCCCTGAGCCTGCTCAGGGGTCATCTCAGGACTCCTTGGCAGCCACGCAGACCAGGCCTTGGACTGGCTCTGAAAAGGGGATAACGAGAGAGGACCCAGAGCAGAATGAATTTCTAGCCCAGGAGTCCTGGAATCCTGAATCTTTTTATTTCTCTCCTCAAAACCAGCAGTAGCTCTAAGCTCCTCCAGCTGCCTGGAATGCACCCACAGCAGCTGTGGCCTCAGCATTGTGAGGAAAAGCAACTTTGAATTACAGAAAGAGACAGACATTAATAGAATTCCTGCCTTTGTTTTCTCCAGATCACAAAGTACTTTCAAGATAATTTATCTGAATCAGTGAGAAAAATTTCCCTGCCCCAAGACCTTGGATGTCTAGAATAGAAATGAAGTGTGGGTGATATGAGATCATTACAACACATCTAATTAACCCCTAGACCTTGGTTTCTTCATCAAAAAAGGGGAATAATATATCTGTTCTACCTGACCCAAAAGCTTGTCAGTAAAATAATATGTATTGAAGAGCCCACAGATTCCCTGCAGCCCAGGAAATAAAAATACCCATGTTACTTCCTATGAAACTTTTGGCATTGTTATTCTCATATTTTCCTTGATTTGATCTTAAAGGAGTTGGATAAGTTAGTGAAGAGAAAAAAAAATTGATACTAGAATCACTAACAAAACTAACTCACCAGCTGTCTTCAACACCTTAGAGGACCTAGGTTTTCATGTCTTCCTAACCACTAGAAAGCCCCAAAAGATTCTCATGAATGCCCTAGTGATTAATAATAATTATAATAATAGTAATAATAATAAGCCACAGCTATTAAGTGCTTACTATGGGCTTTTATATGCATTATTTCAAGTAATCTTCACTTTAGGAGGAAACAGTTATTGAAGAAACTGAAGTTGGAGGATTTAAGCAAGTTACCTTAGACCACTATGTACGGTAATGAAATAACCAGGATTTGATCCCAGGAAGTTTAAATTTAGGACCTATGTTATTTTAATTGGCTATATTTTATAGCATGAATATTTTGAAAGGGAAAATGGAAAATAAGGAAAACTTGGTGATGTGATTATACTTCATGCGGAAAATCAAATTTTGAAATTTGTGGTCTCCACAGGTTATTCATACCTTAAAATTTGTTTCAAATACCTCATTCCTTGCACTGATGGTTTCAGCATTCATTCTTTTCCATAATCTCCTCCACATACCTCTCTCTTCCTATCCGTACTCATTTCACATACCTGTGTGTTCTGTAACTTTATTTAATCTACCATTAGAACTATGCAAACCAGAAGAAGCATAGTAACAGTTGCAGATCACATTGCCCCTTCCTGTTGCAACAGCCTTGACTGCCAGGCTGAGAATTTTGGACTTTATCCTATAAATGATGGATGATCATTGAAAGAGTCTAAAGAATGAACTGTCACTGAACATGTACTTCATTTGATCTCTTAGTAGAGACTGCTGGTCATTCTTGAGGACTTTCCAAAGCTATGGCTATGTCCTTTTGGAATATTCTGTCTCCAGTGCCCCCTCTCAACGTATCTTCACTGAGTACCTGAAATTTCACAATCTATAGCAGGGGTTGGCAAACTATACCCTGGAGGCCAACTGCCTGTTTGTGTAAATAAAATTTTACTAGAACAGATCTACACCCATTGCTTTTTCTTATGGTCTGTGGCTGCTTTCCTGCTATACTGCCAGAGACAAGAGATAAGACTATGAGCTCGTCCCTGAAAGGGGCAGGGGAAGGTGCATGTGTCTCATTTACTTTTATGCCTCCTGAAACTACCTCGGGCTCTGGAATAAATGAATAAATAAGTTTACACCTTTTGGCCTTAGCCTAAAGTTTGTAATCATTCGTGAATCCTTACTTTGTGTCATTATATATCAGTGACCCATGGCCTTAGGCCACTCACAATTTGAATGTCTCTGATTCATTTGAATTAGAAATTTTAAAAATGCTGCAGTGAGCAGGACTGGGGATGTCCTGGACTGATTTATGTGTGGTCAGTGCTCTAAGAGGGCAGAAATGAGGAGTTGTCTGGGGAAGTTGCTTAGCATTCAGTGGGGCTGGAGAGAAGGCCAGGAATCTCATAGACAAAACAGAATAATAAGACCCCTGGAGAGTACAGAAATAAGAGTTAAGGCCAGGAGGGTAGGCAAAGGTGGCTTATTTGGGAAGACAGACAAGACTGGACTGGCTTGGCCTGACAAGATAGTCGTTACTATGCAGTGGTGGTCAGACTTTTGGACTTTCTTCTCCCTTAACCCCCAACGCCACTCACCACAATCCTTTAAGGCACAGCCTATGAGCCACCTCTTCTAAGGCATCTAAATCAGTTTCTCCAAACCTCATCTAATCTTTTTCTTAGAAATCCTGAGACATTCTGTTTGATCTCATGCCCCTTGTCTCATTTTATCACTGTTTGGAGAAATGTTGCTTAAGTATCTCATCATATGCCAAACACCTGGCTGGGCATTGGGACACAAAAAAGACATGGAGAAACTTGACCTGTGTTAAAGGCTTGCATGTATGCACCTTATTCCCCTGCATGTCACTTATCAAGTTTTTTTTTTTAATCAATATTATTGATTTGTATTAATAAAGCATAAATCCATCCAAGGAGTACAATCAATGGTATTTTGTATAATCACATAATTGTGCATTCATTACCCCAGTCATTTCCAGGGCATTTTCATTATTCCAATAATAATAATAATGAAACAAACAAACAAAACTCATCACCTCTCCATCTCTCTATGCCTCACCTGCCATACATAGCTGCAATTCTTTTTCCTTTTCTCTAGTATATTTGTATTTATATTTTGCAAAAATAGTCTTATATATGCAGTATCACCCATATTTTTGTTTTACATGAGATTTTACTATCTTATATGGTACCATGTTATAGCTTTTAGCTTTCTGTCTAGTAATATACATGACCTTAGACTCGCCCTTTTAACCACTATCATACCCATATAATAGCACTGCTAGTTGCAAACACCATGATATGTTTTAACCATTTCTATTCATTTGCAAAGATTTACAAAGAACTTTTTTACCAATTCTGCACAGATTAACCCTCAATTTTCCATTCTCTATCCTCCTTCTATTTTCCAATGACCTATATTCTAAATATTAACTTCATGAATTTACACAATGTATTTAGTTCATAATAGTGCAATCATACAGTATTTGTACTTTTGTGTCTGTTTTGCTTCACAACATAATGCCCTCCAAGTTCCACCATGTTGTCATATGCTTCAAGACTTACTGCTACATAATTTTCCATATGTGTATATACCACAATTTGTTTATCTATTCATTGGTTGATGGACATCTGAGTTATTTCCAACTTTTGGCAGTCATAAATAATGCTGCTATGAATATTGGTGTGCAGATGTCTGTTTGTGCCACTGCTCTCAGTTCTTCTGGGTATATACCTGGTAATGGTATTGCTAGGTCATATGGCAAGTCTAGAGTCAACTTCCTTCTAAACTACCATAGTCTTCCTCAGTGGCTGTACCATTCTACATTCCCACCAACAGTGAATAATTATTCCAATCTCTCTACATCCTCTCTACTTACCAAGTTTTTGTGCAGGTTTCATAGCACATTTTTGTCCTAAATTGTCTCATTTATAAAAAATAATAAAGGCACTAGGGACCCTAAAATCTCAGCTGTGCTGATTAAGTAATATAAGGTAAATTATTGTTACAGGACTTCACACATAGTTGGCATCTATATTAGTACACTAATTCTTCTGGAACAAATTACCACAAACTTAGTGACTTAAAACAGCAGAAATTAATTACCTTACAGTGGTTGAGGCCAGAAGTGCCAAATCAGTTTCACTGTATGGACTCAAGGTACAACAGAAACACCCTCTCTCTCTCGAGGCTCTATGGGGAAATTCCTTCTTTGCCTCTTTTGTTTTTGGTGGCTGCTGACATCCCAGGACCTGTGGCCACATCATTCTGTAATCTTTGTTCATTGTTGCCTTGTCCTCTTCCATCAGTCAAAACTCCCCCTGCCTTGCTCTTACAAGAACATGTGATAACATTGGGTTTACTTGGAAAATCCAGGATAATCTCCTGTATCAAGATCTTTAACTTAGTCATATCTGCAAAGATCTTTTGATACAGAGTTAGCATTCATGGGTGCCCTGGATTAAGACTTAATATTTTAGGGGACCGTGACTCAGCTGGCAACAAAATTATCACATCTTGATTCCCAGCCTCCAATTATCCTGATCAATTTATCTCTTTAATGTTAAGCAAGCCTAGAGCTTGCAAGTGACTAAAACAAAGATGTTCTGAGCCCAGTGGCTGAGCATCTCCTCTGCTCTGAGCAGGAGATCACATCTCAGGTACTCATTCAATCTGTCTGTTATCCAATGGTTGCTTCCTGCCATTTGGTATGAGGCCCTTGGGTCTAGTTTCTATATATAATTATCCTAGATGGATGTCCCAGAGATGCAAAATGCAAAGGCCCTGGGAAACGGACTTGGCCCAGTGGTTGGGGCGTCCGTCTACCACATGGGAGGTCCGCGGTTCAAACCCCAGGCCTCCTTGACCCGTGTGGAGCTGGCCCATGCGCAGCGCTGATGCGCGCAAGGAGTGCCGCGCCACACAGGGGTGTCCCCTGCCGCGTAGGGGAGCCCCACTTGCAAGGAGTGCGCCCCGTAAGGAGAGCCGCCCAGCGCGAAAGAAAGAGCAGCCTGCCCAGGAATGGCGCCGCCCACACTTCCCGTGCAGCTGACGACAACAGAAGCGGACAAAGAAACAAGACGCAGCAAATAGACACAGAGAACAGACAACCGGGGGAGGGGGGAATTAAATAAATAAATAAATCTTAAAAAAAAAATGCAAAGGCCCTGCCCTGGCCACACTTCTGGACTGGAAAAACCTTGATTTAAAAATAACATGAAATGCAGTGGGAGGGACTGCCTGGTGTAAGGTCTCTTTGCATATCCTCATGCTGAGCAAGTCCCCATGAGGCAGCACTGAGGACCCTTTGGGGTCTGAGAGTAACCTGTGGGTTTTGTATGACTGCTCCATCTGTGAGTGTCGTCACCAAGCACTCAGATTCTGAACTTTTTCTACCCTCTCACTTCCTCTCTCCCCTCTCTCTTTTGCCTCCGTCATACTCATCTGTCTTCTCTTGTCTACGTATCCACATAATTTTTTCCCACAGGTCCTCAATACCCCCCATCCTTTCTGTCATCTACTCTGGTCTGTCTCTTCTTCCTCAAATCTCTGTTTCTGTATCTAGCTTTACTTCTCCTTTCTCACTTCTGTTTCCTCTGACTGGATTCAAGTCAACAAACACTTTAGTGCAAAAGATGTGCCACATAGCAGAGAACAGAATGCTACAGAAGACAGAGGACTTAGAGAACTAACCACCCACTGCCTCTTCCTGAAGCCTTTTATACTGTATTTTCCTGCATCCATCAGTGTCTGCTGCTCTCCTTCACCTTGGGGCCTCTTTCTTTCACCCTCCCCTTCTACCTTCTGTCATTTTCTCTGTACCTTTCTACTCATTGTTTTGACAAGGTATCAGAATCCTATAATAGAAATCCATCTCCCATGTTACATGGCTGATTCTCTGCTAATATCATTATATTTTTTATAAATGAATGTAATGGACGTAATAAACTACATAATTAAATTAATTTTGACAAGTACACAGCAAAAACTGGGATTTGATGTAAGCGCTCATAACCGATATTTAATCTCTCGGCAGCACTGAGAATTCATTACATAAACTACAGTTACTGTTTTCTAGTCTTTTGTATTTAAGGATTTCGAATCACCTTCTTTCTTATTTGCAACTGTCACTTCTCCCATCCCCATCACCAGTCTTCATGCTTCAGTTCTGTTGGGTCCACTCTCAATTCTGCTTAGAAAGAAAACTAATATGTGAAGTCACTGTGTTAACTCTGAATGTGCTTCATCTCTTTCTCTGCGAAGTTCACAATGACTGAAATTAGAAAATGGGTGGAGAAGTTTGGTGGCGTGGTGTCCAGAACCTGGGTGGTAGTGAGAGGATGGAGTTGGAGGCCAACTGGATTCCTGAGCAGAAGAGGGGCCAGTGGCTTTACTGGTGGCAGGAACAAGGCCTCCTCTGGGCCTACCCTGGTAAAGAAGTACCTGGGGTGGGTATGGTATTCATATGGACATTGGGATTCATCAAGGTGGACCTAGATGTGGCTGTTTACACAAATAAATTATGTTGATCCCTGACCACTCTCCTCCCAACTTCCTGGCAGGATGTACATGATTCCTCTGGATTAAAGCCCCCTCCATCATGCAGTCCTCTCATTCCCTGAAGCTGATACCCTGTAGTCCAACAAACTACTGGGTCTTCCTGACCTGCCAAATTGTTCATTTCTCCATGCATTGCACATGCTCTTCAATCTTCTTAGAAGGACTTTTAACCTCTCTGCCTGGAAAATATTTTTCCATTCTCAAGGCTCAATTTGAGGCCTCTGTGTCATGATGTACTCCCTCAGGCCCCTGGGGAGCCTTGACCACTGACCACTCTGTGCCACACTGAAACTGCCCATCCCTATATTGTAACCCACTTGCTCTGAGCCCCTACCGTTGGAATATTTGCTCACCTGATTTACCCTGTTGATCTATATATATGCTCTTTGAGTATAGGGATGGCATCTTCTAATCTGAGTCCTTGGCATTCAAGGTAGTGCCTGGTCCAGGGCAGATATTTAGATGTGTCCATCCATAATTAAGTGGGAAGATGAATATATAGTTCTAGAGGATGAACATGTGGCCCCAGAACACATGACTCTTGTGGCTACTGAAAACCTTCCTTGAGGTGGTGTTTGGAGGATGGTCCAAGCTGTCTCATGCCATACCCTCCAGGACATAACCATTCCTGTGAAGCCACCACCCAGGGAATGATACTGGCCAATGTAAGCTGTCAGGTCAATGCCACCAGCTCCTCCACAGCCGTTGGGCAGAAAATGACCAGGTGGGTCGAGTCCCTCTCTGGAAGGACCTACACAGCTAGTTGTTTGAGATTTGCAGCCTCTGTATGGGCAGTTGCAGCCTGTTTGTCACTAAATAGGATTTGACCAGTGAGTTATGCCCCTTATGTAACCCCACTTTTCCAGAGTCAAGTTTAGCTGATGAGCAAAGAAATCTCAAGGCATGAAGGGCCATATGGACAAATGAAAGTTCCCAGCCTGGATGGAAGGAAAACCAGGCTGGTCATCGCTGGACCTTGGTGTCCAGTGCCCTGCAGTGTCCTTGATGGAGGGCTGGAGCCCTAAGGAAGGGAGGCATCAGAGCAAGAATGAGGTTTGTTGAAACATTTATAGTAAGAAGACACTGACTGTTCAGCATTTAACATCATTTAATCCTCACAGAAATCTAATGAGGTCAGTGTTATCATCATCATCATCATTTTACAGATGAACTTGCTGAATGTTGCAGAAGCAATGTATGTTGTTCAAAATTGTACCTCCAGGGCATGGTGGCTGGTTGGGGGTTTGTATTTCATACCCATCAGATCCCATAGTCCATGGCACAAACCTCTACCTGATGCCACCCAGCTGGACATGTGGCCCCTGAGAGCACCTAGCTCACTGGCTTCTCTAAATCTCATGGGGAAATGATGAGCTCCTACAAGATGGCAGGTGTCCAGTCTAATTGACATGATATTCCCATTTGAAATCTTGGAAATATCAGTTGGCTAATGTAAGGTGTCAGTTCAATGCCACCAGCTCCTATGGTCTGTGGACCCAAAACCAGGCACTAAGCAGGGTGTTGGCATTTGGGGGTGGTGATTTGATTTATTCTTTCTAGCCCCCATGCAGATATTTGGAATTGTGGAAACTGTGCACCCAAATGTAGGGGCCCAAAACTTCCTTTCCATCCTAGTCCTGAAGCAGTCAGAGCAGGCCCATTTTTTAGTGTTTTTGCTCAGTCACATTGCAGTTCTTTTGATAGGTCAGATTTTTTGCAGAACCATGTGGAAACTGTAGCCTTTTAATGAGCTATTTAGAATAAGTACCAATTTAAGCATTCAGTGGACTCAGCCTTGGTAGTTTCCAGCCTGTTACCCAGGGTGACCTATTAAATTGGGGACTGCTACCGAAGTGCCACACAGAGAACCATTCACAGATGGCTATTTCTCCATCCTAATGGGCCATCTGCCACCAAAGGGCTGGAGGACAGGGACAATTTTCCAGGATGAGGCTGATCTTTAGGGAAAGCTGCCAAGAGAAGAGATTTCATTGATTCCACCCCCAGACTCCAAATTCAGGAATTTTATCCTCATTACTCAAATATATAAGTCAGGGAATTTTATTATATCTTTGTAATTGTGTAATTAAAAATCACCCTTTTAAGATGTACTATTCCTAGGGGCAGGATTCATGGCCCCTGGAAGCAATAATTGGGAAACATTAAGGTATTGCTATGTGTCAAACTCTATGCAAAATGCTTTGCATGTATATTTAAACTTCCTAACAACCCAGAGAAGTGATTTTATCCACGTTATTATTTTTTGACAACAGCCCAGAAAACAAAAGTAAATGACTTGTCTGGGCTCAAATAGACAAGGATTTGATTCAATATCTCTCTGACTCAATTCCAAACTTGTTTTTGCACTATTTCCACTGCAGTTTACCCTCTCTCATGGGGTATATGGGTTTAATCCATAATGCTCTATTGGTAAAAATAAAAACAAACACATATACAGTATTTCCAGCCAGGTGCCATTCTGTTTGACGTACTTTAACTAAATTAATCTTCAGAACAGTTTTAATAAGAGAAATGCTATTCATTTTATTCTTCTTTTATAGAAATGACAATAGAAGCATAATTTGCCCAAAGGCTTACAGCAAATGAACGACAGAGACAGGATTTGAACCAGGAAATCTTGCATCAAGGTCCATCTGCATAATTTCCTTGCTATGACAACTTGTTAAAGACTCAGAGAATGTCTGCCAAGATGATAATTTAGCATTAAAAGTTTGATAGGGTTGGAAACTCACATGGGACTTGCTAATCCATCTTTTCAAGCTAAGGGACAGGGAAAAACATGTTTATGTGCAGAAACTTTGTACCAGGTCTAGTTTGCTTTAGATATCTCAAATATAACTCACTTACTGTTTGCGAGGCTTATTCACTTAAAGTATCAGAAACTTTTAATTTATATGAGGATCCATTATCCTTGCTACTGACTAAATCATTATGTACTCTTTATCTAAAGACCAGGCTCCTCAAAGACCAAGAATTCTGTGGTCCACTGAGCATAGATACATTGCTCCAGGACTCGGAATATGAGTTGTTGCTATGCCTGAAGCCTTTTCTGCTGATCCTTGGGCTAAAACAGATATCTGGGGTCTCACAAGATGCATTTTCACAGGTCCCATCCCTCCCTCCACCTATGCTATTGGGCAGGGTTTCACAAACCACAGAATTTACAATTTATCCAAATAACATTGATTAGTCACTGAAGAGTTTTAAGCAAGTTCTTGAGTTTTGAAAAGATCACTCCTGCTGTAGTGGAAATGATTGTTATTAGGCAGAATAGACAAAGATTTCAGCAATTTGAGCAGGAGATGAAGCATCCTGGTAAATAAATACATAAATGTGAGATGTTTAAGAAGTAAAGGAGGGAAACGGACTTGGCCCAGTGGTTAGAGGGTCCGTCTACCACATGGGAGGTCCGCGGTTCAAACCCAGGGCCTCCGTGACCAGTGTGGAACTGGCCCATGCGCAGTGCTGATGCGCACAAGGGGTGCCGCACCAAGCAGGGGTGTCCCCCGCATAGGGGAGCCCCATGCGCAAGGACTGCACCCGTAAGAGCCGCCCAGTGCGAAAGAAAGTGCAGCCTGCCCAGGAATGGTGCCGCACACACTTCCCGTGCAGTGCCGCTGACGACAACAGAAGCGGACAAAGAAACAAGACGCAGCAAATAGACACAGAGAACAGACAATCGGGGGAGGGGGGGAATTAAATAAATAAATAAATAAAATCTTAAAAAAAAAGGAAGTAAAGGACTTGGTGAGGGATTAGATTGTGGGGGAAGAAGAAAGAGAAAGCAAGGATGACTGCTAGGTTTCTGGCTTGTGTTATTGGATGAAAGGTGATATCTTTTACCTTGTTGGGTACAGTGGAAGGAAACAATTTTGGGTATGAGAGGGGAAGATGCTGAGCTTGGTTTGGGGCCTGGTGTCTTTGAGGTGTCTTGAGACATCGCAGAAAGGAAGCCAAGGAGGCAGTCGCACATATGGGTCTGGGATGAACAAGAGAGAGTGGAGGGGAGATTAGCCTGGGTATGCCCTTTACACAAAGCTGTAGCAGGATCTATGAGCTTGGGTATGGTACTTTAGAAAGAAGATTTCAAATGAGAAGAAATCTTCCCTAGGATCAAGCCTGGAAAAATCTCTATATAGGAATATAGGTAGAGGAAGATGAGCCTGCAGAGAAGGTGAAAATACGGTGACTGCTTCTACTTTAGGGAGTCAATTTGTTTCTCTTGTCCACAGTCACCTCCAAAGCCAGCACTGAGCAAATAAACAATGGCATGAGCCTCCACAATTGAAATTTTGAGCAAGGATGGGAGCCACAGAAAACTGATAGGGTGGCCTGATATAAATGGCAAATGTCTTTGCTGGGTTTGTTTCTGGAAGTCACCAAACTATCTCCTACACATTCACTGCTTTATCTACCCAGAAGAGTAGCACCCTTTCCATTACTTTTGAGAAATGGTCTTTCCACCATCACCCTAATAAAGTGACTTGAATAAGAACAATCATATTCTTTTAGATTTTTTCTCTCTGGTAGCCCTTGACCCAGACTAGTTTGATCACAGAACTTTCTAGGGTTGTCTTTTTCTTTAGTACGAGTCTAATGAGAACCTGTATTTGTCTCACTCTAGAGGCCCAGTGGGAGGCATGTGCCTGAACAATGATGCCATGTAGACCTCATCTGAGAGACTGAGATCAACCTCCAGAGCAGAACAGTGAAGAAGGTCCTGGTGTCATTCAAGCTGCTGGATCAAGTCATTCCTGAGGCCCACTGCATCTCACACCCTCCTGGAGTTTGGTCACTTAAATATGCTCCATTTTGCCCTGATACTGTCTTGTGTTGGATAACAAGCATTTATAATCTGAAATGTCCTAATATATAGATATATGCTAAGTAAGTGATCATGCTGTCAGTCTGAGAGCAGCTGTGGGTCCCAATGAGATGTTGCTGAAGATGGGGATCTGCTCCCAGGAGGGAATCCCTGTACTCCTGGGCTGAGAAGTACTTTCTGCAGGAGGATGTTCTGCATGGGGAGTGGGGGAAAGGAATTAACTTAGGGAAGAGTAGATATGAGATGTTCCAGTGAATGATGTGAGTAATATTTTGGAGGAATTCCCCTCTGGGATCTCAAAGTACCATCATCACTTACAAAGTAATGAAGTTGTGAGATGAGACCACTTTTCTTAATGCACTAATTTCTGCTTATTCCATTCACATTCCCTGAGACACTCAAGTGGAGAGGGAAGGGAGCAGCCTCCCTCTCCAGCTGGAAAACTGTGCACTCTTTAACCCTCCCAGGAGCAAACATCCTGGAACAGCAGACTGCTGTCTGCTTTAAGTCCTACTTCAGGATCTAGAGAATGCAGGCTGGGACCAGGAGCATGACCAGCTTTGGGTGTGTTTGGGATGTGTGTGTGTGTTATGTAGTCTATGTATATGTGTGTATGTGTCTGTTTGTGGTATGTGTTTATGTATGGTGTGTGAATTCTGTGTATGTTGGAGTGTATTTATATGTGTGTGGTATGTGTATTTATGTGCATGTGTGTTTTATGTGTGATATTTATATGTGGTATGTGTATGAGTGTGTCTGTGTGTACCTAAAGTACATATGTAGTGTATATTATTTATACTGTGCATATGTTTATATGTGGGGAGTTTTTATGTGTGTGTGTTATGTGTATATATGTAGCGTGTGTGTAAGTGTGTTTGTATGTGTCTGGTTTGAGTGTGGATTCTGTGTGTGCATGGGGTAGGGGTGTTGCAAAAAAAGCAGAATAATATAAAACGAAATCTCTTAATGAAAACAATTTTCCCTTAATCATCTGCACTCACTGCAAATCAGCTAATGTGAAGGATTGAACTAGTCAATCAGCTCTGTACAGAGCAGATGAGGATAATAGCTGTCATGTATTCATCATCAACTATGTTCGTAAAGTGTCGCTTGATACATGCCATCACCACCTTTACTCTTCATAGCACCCCTGCAACAAGAGACTTGCCATCCCCACTCTGTCACTGAACTCAAGGAGTTCAGCTCAAGGAGGCTGGTGAACTGACCGAAGTCACCCTTCTAGAAAGAGAAAGAGCCAAGACTTCTGGGCCCAAATACTGAGGGACTGGCCTATGAGGGTCCTGCTATTTTTCTGTGTGTGTGCTTCTGGGGACTGGGGATTGAAGCTGGGACCTTGTATGTGAGAAGCCAGCACTCAATCACTGAGGCACATCAGCTCCCCTGAGTTGTTTTTTTTCGTTTGTTTTGCTGCATTTTTTTTGTTCATTTGTTTTAGGAGGCACTGGGAACTGAATGCAGGACCTCCCGTATGGGAAGGAGGTGCTCAACTGCTTGAGTCATATCCACTTGTCCTGCTACCAGTTTTTTTTTTCTTATTTAAAGATACATAGATCACACAAAATGTTACATTAAAATAAAAATATAAGAGGTTCCCATATACCCACTCCCCACACCCCCCAGTCCTCACATCAACAACTTCTTTAATTAATGTGATACATTCATTGCATTTGATGAGTACATTTTGGAGCACTGCTACACAGTATGGATTAAAGTTTACATAGTAGTTTACATACTTTCCCAGTACATTCAGTGGATGTTATAAAATGCCCTGCATCTGCCCCTGCAGTATCATTCACGACAAACCCAAGTCTCAAAAATGCCTCTATATCACACCTCTTTTCCCCATTCCCTACCTTAAGCAACTCCCATGGACCCTGTCTCCACATCAATGATATAATTTCTTCCATTGCTAGAGTTACAATAATTCTATAGTAGAATACCTGTAAGTCCACTCTAATCCATATTTTATTCCTCCATCCTGAGAACCTTGGGATGGCAATGACCATTCCACCTCTAAATTGAGAGGGGGCTTAGATGCCACATGGCTGATGGATGGGATTCTCCTGCTTGCAGCTGTAGACTCAGATCTTGTTGTGGTGGTTGACCACTCTCACCTCCTTGTTAGCGGACCCGGTCAAATCCAATGAGCTGGAGAGTAGGTGTTGCAGCTCTGCTGAGGCTCAAGGCACAACTGACACATGGACAGTCCAGAGACTCAAGTCTCCTGGGCATATACCAATCGCAGCACCAATCATATGTCCAGTGAAAGTGACAAAAGGGGCATGTGTAGAGAAGTCATGTCTGAGTTCAACTCCATCACACTCAGGATCACAAATTCCAAAATAGGGTCTACTGGCAAGGCGCTGAACTCCAGAGCCAACTGTCATGACTGTAGGGCCTGGGTATCTCTGGAGAGCTCAGGAGCACAACTACCTGGGGTTGTATCTACTTTGGATGTCTCTGAGATCCTGCTGAGATGTGCATAAGCTCAACCCCTCTGAAGACCTCCTGACCTATTTTGAAGCTTCTTAGCCATATAAACTCATTTGTTTTTAACAATTCCCCCTTTCATTCAAGATCACTTTCTAATTGATTGTATCAACAGCTGGTGCTTTGTAGTAATCCCTGAGCACCAGGGAGGCTCATAACCAGGAGTCATGTCCCATGCTGGGGATAAGGTAATGCATTTATATACTGAGTTTGGCTTAGAGAGTGACCACAGTTGAGCTACATGGAGGCTCTCAGAAAGTAGCTCTTAGGGACTGTGCAGCTCTAGACCAAGTTGAAATTTCAAGCACACAGGCTCTTAAGCATAGTCATCAGTATCAAGGGCCCATCATTGGACCATCCTTTTTCATTGGTCTTTGTCCTTGGGCTTGGGGGATAGATGCTTTTCCATTGGGGAATGTGACAGAGCTCCCCAGGATGGGAACTCAGCACTCCCTCAGTTGTCATGTGAAACTCTACCCACTATATCAATACCCAATGAACATCTGAACATATCTATGTACCCTATATGCATGTCCTGGAGAACTCTCTCCCACCCATGCATTCCCCATCAATGACACACCACACCAATGCTCCTCCCCTGCAATAGTTATGCCCCTCTGTGTTCCAAAATTTCCTAAAAATATTAAGCCTAGTACATTTCCAAATGCAATGAATAGGAAAATGATATGGTAAAGACAGTTTTAAAGATTAGAAATAAAACACATAATAATTTAGAAAAACTAAAATAAAGTAAAAATAAATTGGGGTATCAAAAATGAAAAATATAATTAAAAATTGTTTGATATTTTGCCTTTCATCACTCTAATAGGTGTTGCCATGTATGTACAGTGGCAAGACAATCTCTTCCATTTCTTCCTCAGTGTCTTAAAGCTTTTTTAAGATTACGACTTAAAAATATTTTAGGTCACAGTAAAGTCACATATAGAATACAGAGGCTCCCACATACCCAACATCCTCCTTCCCTCCCCCCTCCCCAGCAATGATCTTTTTACATGTGGATGTTACATTTGCTACAACTAATATACAAATATTGAAACATAGCTATCAACCATGGTTACATTATGGTTTACATTATGGTTTACATTTTAGACCATACACCTCTACAGTTTTTTTTGTGAAATTTAACACGGCCTGCATGCATCACTGCAAGATTATGCAGAACACCTCCATTGCCCACCAGTTACCCGTCTTCCATCTACTCTATTCCTCTCCCTCTCTCCAGGGCCCACATTGATGATCAAGCTTCACTACTTAAAGGACAAGATTAATAGATAACTGCAACAATGCTGAGGACTTGATACACAAATCTGTCCTCCCCCATTGGGAGCCACCCATGATCTTGAGAGAGACCCTCCACTCTGTTTGAGAACATCAGGCCCGCCTGATGGGGATACAACACATTCCCACTCATTGTATGGGTTTCCGCCCACTGATGTAACACACTATGACAAGACGAGCACTCACATACTCCCTAGAAACCATCCTTAGGTACACCCTGTGCCAGATACCCCCCATCAAATACCTTAAATGAATAAACCTTCCTTATTATATTTCCTAAAGAATTTTCTGAACATTATAGCTTCAACCATGTACCTGACAATCTCCTGGGTTCACCTGCTGCCCCCAACCCTCCCTCCAATTCCATGGACCATCTGACCCCTCCTCCCAACTCTAGTCCCCCACAAGCCTGCAAAGCCCAACCCAATAGCATCCCTATACCCCCATCTTATCCCTTCACTGCACAACTACTTACCTCCACTTTATCATGGATTTCACACATATGGGCACTGGCTCACAACCTTCCTCACCACCCCCATTTCCTGTAAGCCTGTATTCCAGTCTCTAGCTCTCTGAGACAGCTTAATTTACTTGATTAATAGCAGAGCGGTCATGTAGTATTTGTCCTTCAATGCTGGGATTGCTTCACTCAACATAAGGTCCTCAAGATTCATCCATGTTATCCCTAGTGTTAGGACTATATTTCTTCTTACACTGAGTAGTATTCCATTGTATGCATATACCACATTTAGTTAATCCATTAATCTGTTGATGGGCATTTACATTGATTCCAACTTTTGGCAACAGTGAATAATGCTGCTATGAACATTGGAGTGCATATATTGGTTCATGTCCTTATTTTCATTTCTTCTGGGTATATACCCAGCATTGGAATGGCTGGGTCATATGGCAAAGCTACAGCTAGTTTTTTGAGGATCCACCAAATTGTCCTCCACAATGGCTGGATCCCTCTGCTTTCCCATCAGCAGTGGATGAGGGTTCCCATTCCTCCACATACTCTCCAACACTTGTATTCCTCTCTTTGTTTAATAGCCACCAGTCTAATGGGTGTAAGATGGTATCTCATTGTAGTTTTGATTTGTATTTCCCTAATAGCTAGTGATGTTGAGCATCTTTTCATGTGCTTTTAAACCATTTGCATTTCTTCTTTGTAGAAGCATTTGTTCAAATCTCTTGCCCTTTTTTTAATGGGTTATATATGGTTTTATTTCCAAGGTATAGGATTTCTTTATATATGCTGGATATTAAGCTCCTATCAGATGTAGGGTTACCAAATATTTTCTCCTAATGGGTAGGCTGTATTTTCACTTTCTTGATAAACTCCTTTGAGGTGCAAATGTTTTAATTTTGAGGAAGTCCCATTTATCTATTTTTTCTTTTGCTGCTCATTCTTTGGGTGTGAAGTTCATGAAGCCAATTTCTATTACAATTTTTGTAGATGCTTCCCTACATTGTCTTCCATGGTCTTTATGGTCTTGCTCTTACATTTAGTTCTTTGATGCATCATAAGTTGATTTTTGTATAAGGTGTGAGATGATATTCCTCTCTCCTTCTTTTGCATATGGATATTTAGTTCTCCCAGTAACATGTATTTTAGAAGACATTCTCTCCCAGTTGAGTGGGCTTGGTGGCCTTGTCCAATATCAGATGTCTATATATGTGAGGATCTATATATGACCTGTCAATTCAGTTCCATTGGTCAGTATGTCTGTCCTTGTGCCAATACTGTGCTGTTTGAAATACCATAGCTTTGTAGTATGTTTTAAGGTCAGATAGTGTGATTCCTGAACTTTCATTTTTCTTTTTCAATATGTCCATGGCTTTTTGGGGCCTCTTTCCATTCCAAATAAATTTCATAGTTAGTTTTTCCAGTTTCTTTAAAAGTGCTATGTTGATTTTTATTGGAATTGCATTAAATATGTACATCAGTCTGGATAGAGTAGACATCTTAATGATATTTAGTCTTCCTATTCATGAACAGGGAATATTCCTCCATTTATTTGGTTTTCTTTGATTTCCTTTAACAGTGTTGTATAATTTTCTGTATATAAGTCTTTTGCATCTTTAGTTAAATTTACTCCTATGTATTTGCTTTTTTTGTTTACTATTGTAAATGGTATTTGTTTCTTGATTTCCCCCTCAGATTCCTCATCATTGGTGTACAGAAATGCAACTGATTTCTGCACACTGATCTTAAAACCTGTGACTTTACTGAACTCATTTTTATGTTCTAGAAACTTTGTTGTAGATTTCTCAGGGCTTTCTATGTATAGGGTCATGTTGTCTGCAGACAATGAAATTTTGATTCCTTCCTTTCCAATTTGGATGCCTTTTATACCTGTTTCTTTCCTCAGTGCTCAAGCAAGTACTTCTAACACAATGTGAAATAGGAGGGGTGATAGTGGGCATCCTGGTCTTATTCCTGATCTTAGTTGGAAAGATTTTAGGATTTCACCATTTTATATGATGTTAGCTGTGTTTTTTTCACATATATCCTTGATCATGTTCAGAAAGTTCCCTTAAATTCCTATCTTTTGCAAGAAAGGGTGCTAGATTTTGTCAAATTCTTTTTCTGTGTCTACAGATATAATCATATGATTCTTTTCTTTTGACCTGCTTATGCAGTGTATTATGTTGATTTTCTTATGTTGAACTATCCTTACATACCAGAGATGAAACCTACTTGGTCATGGTGTGTAATTCATTTGTTGTGTTGCTGAATATTATTAGCAAGTATGTTTTTTTTTAAATTTTTGAGCATTTTAGCATCTAGATTCTTTAGAGTGATTGGTCTGTAATTTTCCTTTCTTGTGGTGTCTTTGCTTGGCTTTGGTATTAGGGTAATTTGGGTATCATAGAATCAGTTAGACAATGTTCCTCCTGCTATTTCAACTTTTTAGAAGAGTTTATGCAAGACTTGTGTTAGTTTTTTCTGGAATGTTTGATAGATTTCAGCTGTGGCTGACATCTGCTGGCTGCTTTTAGTTGAGAGGCTTCAAATGATTGATTCTATTTCTTTAATTGTGATTGGTGTGTTGAGATTATCAATTTCTTCTTTCACCAATGTAAGCTGCTCATATGTTTCTAGGAATTTGTCCATTTTCTCTAAATTTTCCTTCTTGTTGGCATATAGTTTTTCAAAGTATCCTCTTTTCATACTTTTTATTTCCATAAGGTCAGTAGTGATATCTCTTTTCTCATTTCTTGTTTTGCGTATATGCATATTTTCTCTTTTTTCTTTGTTAGTTTAGCTGGGGGTTTGTCAATTTTATTGATCTTCTCAAAGAAAGAGCACTTTGTTTTGTTTATTTTTTTCTATTTCCTTCTTATGTTCTATTTCATTTAATTCTATCCTGATCTTTCTTATCTTTGTAATTTCTTCCTTCCTTCTTCCTTTGTGTTGGTTTGTTGTTTTTTTACTAATTTCTCTGTATGTAGAGTTAGGTCTTCAATATTAGCTTTTTTTTATATCTATATGAATTTATGACTATGAATTTCCCTTTCAGCACACGTTTTGCTGCCACCTATAAGGTTTGAAATGTTGTGTTGTCATTTTCATTATTTTCATGGTAATTAATGATTTCTTTTGAGATTTCCTTCTTGAGCCACTGTTTATCTAAGAGTGTGTTGTTTAGTTTCCATATCTTTGTGCCTAATCTGGTTCTCTGTCCCTTGTGGATTTCCAGCTTCATTCCATTTCGGTCAGAGAAAGAATTTTGTATGATTTCAACCTTTCTGAATTAATCGACACTTTCTCTGTGGCCTAGCATGTGGTCTATCTTTGAGAATGAGCCATGTGTGCTTGAGAAGAATGTATATCCTGTTGTATTTGGATGTAGTGTTCTGTATATATCTATTATTTCTAGATCCTCTAATACATTATTCAAAGTCTTTGTTTCTTTATGCATTCTCCATCAAGGTATTCTGCCTAATGGTGATAATGTTGCATTAAAGCCCCCCCCCCACTATAATTATAAAGGCATCTATTCCTCCAATTAGTTTTTCCAGTGTTTGTCTCATGTAATTTGAGGCATCCTGATTCAATGCATAAATGTTTATGATTGTTCTTTCTTCTTGAAAGTTATTTCTTTTACTAATATATAATGTTCATCTTTGTCTCTCAAAATAGTTTAGCATTTAAAGTTTATTTTGTCCAATATTACTGTAGCTACTCCTGCCCTTTTTTGATTATTATTTGCTTGCAAGATTGTTTTCCAGATGGTCCTTTTCAACCTCTTTGAATCCCTGAGTCTAAGGTGGGTATATTCTAGGCAGCATATAAATGGATCATATTTCCTTATCCATTCTGCCAATCTGTGTCTCTTGAGGGGTGAGTTTAATCCATTATCATTCAGAGTTATTACTTTCAAGAAATTACTTACATTATCCATATTTTTTATTTATGTATGTCACCTATTGTTTTTATTTCTCTGTCTTTTTCTTTTTAGTTTTTCTCTCTTTTTAGTTGTTCTTACACTCTTCCAACTCTGTCTCCTATTTTATTTTTCTTTCAAACTGCAGAACTCCTGTTAGTATTTCTTGAAGGGCAGATATTTTATTGGCATACTCTCTTATTTTCTGTTTATCTGTGAATATCTTGAACTCTCCATCATTTTCAAATGCCAGCTTTGATGGATAGAGTAGTCTTGGCTGGATTTTTTTTTCTTTTAGTACCTTAACTATGTCATATCATTGCCTTCTTGCCTCCATGGTTTCAGATGAGAAATCAACACTTAATCTTATTGATTTTCCCTTGTATGAGATGGTTCTCTTTTCTCTTGCTGCCTTCAGTATTTTCTTTTTTTTTTTTTTTTTTTTGAGCATTGGAAAATTTGATAAGTATATGTTTTGGAGTAGGCCTGTTGGGATTTATACTGTTTTGGGTGTGCTGCACCTCCTGGACATGCATATCCATCTCCCTCAAAAGGTTTGGGAAGTTTTCAGCCATTATTTCCTCCAACACCCCTTCTGTTCCCTTTTCCTTCTCTTCTCCTTCTGTGATGCCTATAATGCATATGTTTGTATGTTTTGTGTTCATATTCAATTCCCTAAGTCCCTGCTGGATTTTTTCTATCTTTTTATCTATCAGTTCTACTGTCTGTCTGATTTTAGATGTACTATCTTCCACATCACTAATACTTTCCTCTGCCTGTTCAAATCTGCTGTTATTTGCTGAGAGTGTATTTTTTATTTCTTTGATTGTGCCATTCATCACCATCATATCTGTTATCTTTTTGTGTATGTTTTTTAAATGTATTCAGTATGCTCTCCTAATGTTTTCTTAATGTCCTTAATGTCTTCCTTCATTTAATTAAGTTGGGCCATGATAAATAATTGTTTGGTCAGCTTTGATTAATCTTTTGATGTTCTCATCCTCTTACTTGTTTTTAGTTTGTGCATTGGACTGGGCCTTTTCTTCCTCTTTCTTGGTGTGGTTTGCAATTTTTTTGTTGTTGTCTGGTCATCATTTTATCTTGATGGGTTTCTTCAGTTGGTTAGCTTCTCCTGCTAGCCTCATGTTTTATTTAGTTGTTGTTTTTGTGAGTGTGTGTGCTAAGTTTTCTTTATGATACTTTGTTCTTCTTATATATTCCCTTGAAGGAAAAAGCTTAGGGCCAGGGAAAGCAAATGAGGTGAGAAGAGAAAAAGTATAATAGTAATAGTCATAGTAAAACTTAGCAGAAGAGCCACTTATTACCTAGAAGAATGAATATTAACTCACACAAGCAGTGAAGAGTTATAGGAATTAAAAAGTGGAGTACCTACAATGAAATGGGAAACTGAATATAGAAAAGAATATAGTATGATTTAAAAAGCCAGCATGATGAGGAGAAAGGGACAGAGAAAAGAAATAACAATGACAAAAGAAAACAGAATAGAAGTGTTAGAAGTAAAAAACTAGAAAAATTGGGGGCCAAAAAAGAGAGGTGGAATGTAAGAACAACAATAGAAGATGAAAATAGAAAGATGTAGGAAGGAATATAGATAACATTGGTAGTCAAAATCAGTACACACAGAAAAGAGGAAATCAAGAAAGAAGAAACACAGCAAATTAGAAAGAATGCAGCAGCTCACAATTTAAAAAAAAAGGTGGATAAAGATGAAGGAAAGACAAGAAAACAAACAAACAAAAAACAGACAAACCCACAGGGAAGGAGTCAGCCAAGCATTAAGAAAAAACAGACTTCCCCTTTAAGCCTCTGTGGAACTCGTTAGCCTGCCACTGTTCATCAATCAATTACCCTGTACTTTCTCAATGCAGATTTTGAAAGGGGTTTTAACTAAACTAAGTTAAATGATATTACAAAAATAAGCTCTCACTTTAAGAAAAATAAGAGACCCAAGGGAAGCTAATTCAAGGATAATATGTATGTATTCCCTGTCCTATAGTATCAGCTAGATACTTAATATCCTAGTGGATCACTACTCTAAGAGGAGCCTGGAATTAAACTAGATACGTTGTATATTCAAGGCTAAAACTCCTCCACTGAGCTAAACTTTCTTGTTAGGTTGATTATCTCTTCAGAATAAGTCCCTTTTGCTACTGGGGCAGGATTGACTATTTGCAACTGGATAAGCTGCTGATTAGGAATTTGCCTCTCCCCCCTTTTTTTCTAACTGCTGTCTCTCCCTTGGCAGAGGGAAGCACTAGTGTGAGAGCTCCCTTTTGAAATTCTAATGGGAACCTGGTGATTTAACTCACCACAGGAAAAAAAAAATGACTCTCATTCTCTTTGAGAGACAGCACCCACACCTTGTCAGGAACCCTAAATATGCTCTTGAAAGCTTATTAAGCACTTCCTACTTACTGTCTCCCTTAGTTGAGTTGCACAGGACAAGTTAATTGCCCTACTCCTCCTTCTCCCAGACCAATTTTCCCTATCCTAGCGAGATGAGGTAAATCAGGCTGCCTCAGCAGATTTGCCTCTTCCCTCTTCCTGATTTTTTCTCAAGCCAGCTGGTATATTTCTCAAACCTCAAATAAAAGGAGGGGGGGGGGGGACCCAACTCTTTAAGCCAAACTCAGCACATAAATGTATTATCTTCCCCACAGTGTGGGACATGATTCCCAGGGATGAGCCTCCCTGACACCAAGGGACTACAACCAAGCACCAGCTGATGATGTAACTAGAAAAATACCTTGAATAAAAGGGGGGAATGGTAAAGACAAATGAATTTATATGGCTAAGAGACTTCAAAATGAATCAGGAGGTCATCAGAGGGGTCACACTTATGCACATCTCAGCAGTGTCTCAGAGACAGTTAAAGTAGATACAACCCCAGGTAGCAGTGCTCCTGAGGACTGTGGAGACACCTATGCCTTATGGCCATGACAGATGTCTCTGGAGCTCAGTGCCTTGCCAATGGGTCCTACTTTGGAATTTGTGCTCTTGAATGTGATGGAGAGAAACTCAGATGTGACTTCTCTATGCATGCCTTTTCTGTTATTTTTATTGAGCCTGTGTTTGGTGCTAGGGTTTGTGTATGCTCAGAAGACTTGAATCTTTGGACTGTCTATGTGTATGCTAGGCTGTGAGCTTCAGCAGAGTTGCAAAACCTACTCTCCAGTTCATTGGACTTACCCAGGTCAGCTAATAGGGAGGTGAGGATGGTCAACCACCACACCAGGGACCTGAGAGAGTCTGTAGCTGCAAGCAGGAGAATCCCATCCATCAGCTATGTGGCATCTAAGCCCCCTCTCAATTTAGAGGTGGAGTGCACATGGCCATCCCAGTGTCTTCAGGATTGAAGAATAAAATATGGAATAGAATGGACTTACAGGAATTCTATTACAGAAATATTGTGACTCTAGCAATGGAATAAATTATATCATTAATGTGGAGACAGTGGCCAAGGGAATTGCCAAAGGCAGAGAGAAGGAAAAATATCTGTGATATTGGGGCATTTTGGGTACTTAGATTTGTCCTCAATGATATTGAAGGGACAGATGCAGGACACTATATATCCTACTCAAACCCACTGAATGGAATGGAGGAGAGTGTAAGCTACAACAAAAACTTATAATCCATGCTGTGTAGCAATGTTCAAAATGTATTCATCGAATGCAATGAATGTACCATGCTAATGAAAGATGTTTTCATTGTGGGAAGAGTGGGTCATGTGGGGAGTAGGGTATATGGGAACCTCATATATATATATATATTATGAAACACCATTTTCATATTTTTTAATGTTACCTTTTGTGTGATCCATGTATCTTTAAAAATAGGATAAAAATTAAATATTAAAAAGGGGGTCCAGGTAATTGAACCCATACTCAGTTAACCCCTCTCTACCCTTCAACACAAACCTCCCTCTCTTGGAGTTTGTCTCCTCTAGCTGGGTTGTTGGCAATGGTCAGGGAACTTTGCAGCTTCCTTCCCTGAAAGAAGGGCTTAGCTGTCCCACAGCTCCAATCTAAAGCACCAGAAACTCATGGTTTTACCATAAGCAATCACTCTTTTTCTCATGCTCTCCCCAGATTGATGTTCTGAAGCCTCCTGCTTTGTGGGTTCCCAAAACAGCTCCCTCAGGCAGGATTTTGCCCCTGTTCAGCCATTTCTTGTAGGAGAGATGATGTGGGTGCACTTAATCTGGCACCATCTTGCACCCCCCCACTGCTTTTAATATCTGTGATTCTATGATTCTATTAGTGACTCTTATTTGATGAGTTGAAGGAACTCTCAGGAGGCAATAGAGACTGCCCTCCCTTGTGGCTCCAGCCTCCCCACCAACCTTTTTCCTGAGCTCCTTGTCCATCCCAGCCCAGGGATCTAGGGTCTGGTGGAATGCAGTGACTGAACCCAATGACATCTGTAGGGGCCCAGCCTTCAGAACCACATGACCAGGAAGTGTACACCACTGCATTTCTGGACAGTGGGACTCTCTGTGGAACAGGATAGTGATGGGGGCCAACACTGGTGATCTTCAGGGAGGATTTGTAATTTGGTTAAAGTGGGTAATCAATGCCATCCCTCTCTCTGCTCGCATGTATATTTGGAACAGGACTTTCTGCTCCCTAGTCCTGGAGACCTGGAGTTACCTGCATTCTTCTGAGGAGGTGTCAGCATTTTCCACACGTCTAAGCTCTCAGCCAAAAAAAAAAAAAAAGCTAAGAGGAAAGCATAGAGAGCAAACTATGAGCAGAGCCTTTTTACCTCTGCAGTATCCCTGCCCAGCCTGGAGCCAGCTTGACCCCAACCTCACATGGACAGTTCTCCTCTCACCTCAGGTTCCCAGAACCACCCATGAAGCTATAGTCCAAGTTCATGGATGGCTGTGTGAGTTGTATATATTACCACATTAAAAAGTAAAAAAAAAAAAAAAAAAGCGATATAATTATCAAAAAGTCAAGGATCTGGAATTTCTGATCAACAGAGATGAAGCAAAGGCAGTACAAAGAGGGAAATTTATAAATCCAAATGCTGACATTAAAAAGAAGACAGATCTCAAATAAATGACCTGACTTCAAACCTGGAGGAACTAGAAAAGGAACAGCAGATGAAAACCGAAGTGAACAGAACGAAAGAAATAATGAAGATTAGAACAGAGTTAAATGAAATAGAGAAAGGAAAACAGTAGAAACAAAGAAGGTAAAACTTGATTATTTACATAGATTAATAAAATGGCAATCCTTTTACCTAGATTCACACACAAAAAAGAGAACAAAAGTAACTAAGGTCAGAATTGCAATAGGGGGCATTACTACTGATTACTGAAAGAAAAAAAGATTATAAGAAGATACTGTAAAAATTGTAGGCCAACAAATTAGATAGCCTAGATGAAATGGACAAATTTCTAGAAACACAGAAAGTACCTATAATGACTAAAGAAGAAATGAAAGATCTCAGCAGAAAAATAAGTGAAGAGATTTAAGTAGAGATCAAAACCTACCAACAAAGAAAACTGAGTATCCATTGACTTCACTGTGAATTTTACTAAACCGCCAAAGAAGAATTAACACTGATCTTGCTAAAATTCTCCTAAAAATTTGAGGGGAGGGAACAATCCTAACTTATTCTATGGGACTAGCATCACCCTAATGCCAAAGCCAGATAAAGGTATCATAAGAAAATAAAATTATGAATATAAATGCAAAAATCCTCAACAAAATAGTAATGACAGAACACTAAAATAATTATACACTATGATCAAGTAGGATTTATCCCAGAAATGCAAGCGTGATTCAACATTACAAAAATCAATTAGTATAAAATATCACATTAATATAACAAAGGGAAAAACACATTATCATCTATATTGATGCAAAAATTACATTTGATCACTGCTTCTGAAAATAAAAATGCAAATTAAATTAGGACTAGATGCAAACTTACTCAACATGATTAAAAGCAAATATGAAAACCCACAGCTAACATCATTCTCAATGGTGAAAGATTGAAAGCTTTCCCTCTAAGATCTGGAACAAGACAAGGATGCCCCCTGTCACCATAAGTATTCAACACTGCATGGTAAGGGCTAGCCAGAGCAGCAAGAACAAGGAAAAAAAAGTCAACAAAATTGGAAAGGAAGAAATAATACTTTCCCTATTTGCAGATGGCATGATCCTGTATTTAGAATTCCTGACAAATTCACAACAAATCTGCTAGCATAGTGACAGGGTACAAGATAAATATGCAGCAATAATGAACAATCTGAACAATCTGAAAATAAAATCATGAAAAACATTTCACTTAAAATAGCAACTGAAAGAATCAAATATCTAGAAATAAATTTAACCGAGGATGTACAAGGACTTATACATGAAAAACTTGTAAATTTGCTGAATGAAATTAAATGTCCTAAATAAAAGGAAAGGCATTCCTTGTTCATGGATTAAAAGACTGAATATTGTTAAATGTCAAAGTGATTTACAGCTTCAACGTAAACTTAATAAAATTTCCAGCAGCCTTCTTTGCAGAAGTGGAAAAGCCAGTCATGAAATTCATATGGAAGAGCAAGGAATGCTGAATAGACAAACCATCTTGAAAATAACAAAGTTGGAGGGCTGACATTTTCTGAATTTAAAATACTGCATATCTGCAGTAATCAAAATAGTGTGGTACAGACACAAGGATAGACATATAGATCAATGGAATTGAATTGAGCATTCAGAAATAGACCCTCGCACCTATGGCCAATTGATTTTTCACAAAAGTGTCAAGTTTTATCAATGGGGAAAGAATAGTCTCTTCAAAAATTGGTGCTGGAAAAATTTGGATATCTACATAGAAAAGAAAGAAAGTGATCCCCTACCGCATACCATATACAAAGTTAAGACAAAAATGGATCAAAGACTTAAATATAAGAAATAAATCTATAAAACTCCTAGAAGAAAATATCTTCATGACGTTTTATTAAGCATTTTTTCTTAGACTACACCAAAAGCATGAGCAACAAAAGAGAAAATAGATGAATGTGATTTCAAAGTTAAAAATTTTTGTACCTCTAAGGAGATTATCAAGATAGTGAAAAGACAACCTTCAAAATAGGTGAATATTTGGAATCTGTACAGATGATACAGGTTTTAATGTACAAAATATATAAGGAAATCTTGCAACTCAACTGCAAAAAGATGAACAACCTAATTAAATAGTGAACAAAGGACTTTTGAAGAGACATTGCTCCAAAGAAGATATACAAAAGGCCAATAAGCACATGGATAGATGTTCAACATCATTAGCCATTGGGGAAAAGGAAATCACTCATCCACTGTTGGTGGGAACACAGAAGGATCCAGCCATTCTGGAGGACAACTTGGCAGTTTCTCAAAAAACTAGCTATAGATTTGCCATATGACCCAGCAATTCTACTGCTGGGTATATACAGAGTAGAACTGGAAACAAGGACACTAGCCAATATATGCACGCCAATGTTCATAGCAGCACTATTCACTATTGCCAAAAGTTGGAATCAACCCAAATGTCCATCATCAGAGGAATGGATAAATAAAATGTGGTGTATACACACAATAGAATACTACTCAGCTACGAGAATGAATACAGTACAAATACATGTGATAACATGGATGAATCTTGAGAACCTTATGTTGAGTGAGGCAAATCAGGCATTGAAGGACAAACACCACATGACCTCTATGATATGAAATAAGTAAACCAAGCTCTCTCAGAGAGCTAGAGACCGGATGATAGGCTTAAAGGATGTTGGGGGTAGAGGAAGGTTGTGAGCTGACACCTACATGGGTGAAATCTATGATGAGCTAGAGGTAAGTATTTGTACAGGGAAGGGCTGAAATGGGGGCATAGGGATACCTTTGGGTGGACCTTTGTGGCCTTGAGGGATCTAGGGATGGGAGGAAGGGTAAGATGGCCCAAGAAATTGAGGGGAGAGTGGGGGAACATTTGAACATAGGAGATTGTCAGGTATGTGGTTGAAATTATAATGTAGAGAAAATGCTTTAGAAAATATAATAAAGAAGGTTACCTGTTTAAGACCTTAAGTGGCGGGGGGGGGGGGGCGCATCTCACACAGGGCAAGCTTCTAGGAAGTGTGTGAGTGCTCATTTTGTCTTAGTGGGTTATATCATTGGGTGGGGATCCATACAATGACAGTGAAGGTATACCCACATTCTGGGGAGGACTGATGTTCTCAAACAGACAGAATTGTATCTCTTGAGAGGATTGGTGGTTCCCAACAGGTTAGGGCAGTTGAGTATGTCAAGCCCTCAACATTGTTGCAAGTATCTCTGAATATGATCCTTCAAGTAATGAAGATTGATTGTCACTGTGGGCCTGAGGAGAGGGTGAAAGTGGTATTGAATAGATGGAATCAGGTTAACTGTGGATCAATGGAAGTGTTCCACAAGATCATGCAATGACAGATATAGGACATGTTAAATTACACCAGAAATGTATAAAAGTCTATAGGCTAAAATGTAAACCATAAAGTAAAACATAAGATAATTAAAAATTTAGAAAATTTTATAGTCTAAAATATAAACCATAATGTAAACTCAAATGGAGCCATGTTTGAAAGCTATTGTTTCAATATCTATGCATCAGCTGCAGCAAATATAATATGAACATGTGAAAAATCATTGCTGGGGAAGGGACAAAGGGTTTGATGTTGGATATGTGGGAGTACCATATATTGTATATGTGAATTACTGTGATCTAAAACTTCTGTGAAGACAAATTTAATAAGTAGGAAAAAAAAGAAGAAAGGATGTAGACACTGAGGAAGAAATGGAAGAAATTGTCTTGCCAATGTACATACAGGGCAACACCTATAGCAGTGATGATAAGGCAAAACATCAAAAACAAAGCTTTTGCATTTTTTGATATGCCAGTTTATTTTTTTACATTATTTATTTTTTCTAAATTAGTATGTATTCTATATCTAATGCTTAAATGCATCACTATATTCAATTTTACTATTACTGGAACCTGGAAATATATTAGACTTCTTTTTTAAAGAAGTTTTGGACCACAGAGAAGTTCAACTATGGCAGGGTAGGAACACTGATGTGGGGTGTTATTGACGGGGGCACATGGTTGGGAGTGAGTTCTCCAGGGCATGTATACAGGGTACATAAAAATGTTTGGATAATTCCTAGTGGTTTCAGGTAAAAATGACAACTGAGGGAGTGCTAAGTTCCTAGACAGGGGAGCTCTATCACATTCCCCAATGGAACAGCAACAATCCCCCAAGTGCAATGGCAAAGACCAATAAAAACAGATGGTCCAACAATGAACCCTTGATACTGATGGCTACATTTATGAGCCTGTACACCTGAAATATGAACTAGGCCTAGATCTGCAGGGTGCCTAAGAGTTACCCCCTGAGAGCCTCCATGTTGCTCAAATGTGGCCACTCTCTAAGCCAAACTCAGCATGTAAATGCATTACCTTTCCCCCAGAATAGGACATGACTCCTGGGGATGAGCTTCACAGGTGCTAAGGGATTACTACCAAGCACCAGCTGATGATATAACTAGAAAAAGACCTTGAATAAAAGGGTCAACTCAGACCAGCAGAATATCTCAGCCTACATGTAATATCAGGTGTTAAAAACTGCTTTGTGACTTTGGATAAAAAGGGGTAATGGAAAGGACAAGTGAGTTTATATGGCTATGAGTTCCAAAAAAAGAGTCAGGAAGTCATGAGAGGGATGATGCTTATGCATGCCTCAGCAGGGTACCAGAGACAGCCATGGTAGATAGAAACCCAGTTGCTGGTTCTCCTGAGGGCTGCAGAGACCCACAGTTTCTATGGTCCTGGCAGATGGCTCTGGAATTCAGTGTCATGTCAGTTGGCCCTACTTTGGAGTTTGTGTTCCCGAGTGTAATGGAGTTGGACTCAGATATGATCTTTCTACACATGCCTTTTCCATCCCTTTTGCCAGACCTGTGATTGGTGATGGGGTTGGTTTAAACTCAGGAGACCTGAATCTCTAGACTCTATGTGACAGCCAGGCTCTGGGCTTCAGCAGACTTGTTTGGTTTGTTGGACTTGCCCTGGCCAGCTGACAGGGAGGTAGAGAGGGTCGACAACCACACCAGGGAGCCCAGAATGCCTACAGCTGTAAGGAAGAGAGTTGCATCCATCAGTCATGTGGAATCTAAGCCCCCTCTTGATATAGAGGGGGAGTGGACATAACCATCCCAGGGTCCACAGGATGGAGGAATAGAGTATGAATTAGAGTGGATTTGCTCATATTCTACTATAGAACTATTGTGATTAGTAATGGAAGATATGGTGGCATTGATGTGGAAAAAGTGGCCACAGTAGTTGCTGAGGGTAGGGAAAGGGAAGAGGGGATGTGATGTGGGGGCATTTTCAGGACTTGGAGTTGTCCTGGGTGGTACTGCAGGGACAGATGCAGGACATTGTATGTCCTGCCATGGCCCACTGGGTGGACTATGGGAGAGAGTAAACTACAGTGTAAACCATTATCCATGTGGTGCAGCAGTGCTCAAAAATGTATTCACCAAATGCACTGAATATCCCACAGTGATGAAAGAAGTTGTTGATGTGGGAGGAGTAGGGTAAGGTGATGGGGGGGTATATGGGGACCTTATATTTTTTAATATAACATTTAAAAAGAAATAAAGAAGGAAAAAATAAAAAGTAAAAAAAGAAACAATATCAGTAGCATACCATTTCACACCAATTGTAATGACTACTAAAAAAAATAAGTAAAACAGAGAAACAAGTGATAGGATGTGGAGAAATAGGACCCTCCTCTATCTTGGTGGGAATATAAAATTGTTCTGCTGCTCTGGAAAATAGTCTATCAGTTCCTCATGAATTTAAGTATAGAATTACCATATGACCTGATAATATCATATGTAGGTATACTTAAAGGAACTGAAAGCAAAGCCTCCAGTATTAGCCACTGATATCCAAAGTGGCATTATTCATGATAGTTGAAAAGTGGAAGCAACACAAGCATCCATCAATGAAAGAATGGATAAACAAAATGTGATTGAATATTTTTCAGTTGTGTAAAAGGAATGAAAATTCTGAAAATTGCTATAATGTGGATGAACCTTGAGACACCATGTTGAGTGACATAGGCCAGATACAAAAGGTCAAATATTATATGATCTCCTTATATGAAAAAATCATATCACCAAATTCTCAGCAAGAGAAATTAGAATACACAATACCAAGTGAAGGTTGGGAATATGGAATGGGGGTCTAATGCTTAACTGGTACTGAAAGTATTTTATTGGACTGTATGTTTGGGGTGATGGAAGAGTTTTAGTAATGGATGATAGTGATCATAGCACAACATTGGGAAGTAATTAGCACCAATGAATGATAAATTTGAAAGTTTTTAAAATGTGAAATGGTTAGTTGTGTATATGTTCTGGAATATAAAATTTTAAAACCCATATAACTGTATAACACAAAGAGTGAACACTGATATGAACAATGGAATATAGTTAATAAGACAATTATAATATTATATGCTCAATGGTAAAAAAAACGTTACCATACTAATGCAAACTGTTACTGATAGGGAAAACTATATGGGGATAGGACATACAGAAAATCTGTACTTTCTACATGATTTTACTGTAAACCTACAACTGCTCTAATAAAAATAAAATGAAATAAAATAGGTGTCACCAATCAATCTCAGACCTCCTTTTTTTTTTTTCTGATGTCCAGTGGTCACAGGGCTATCACAGGAGGGAAGGCAGGCAGTAAGAAATACATAGATTATGTGCTCCCCTATGGGAGCTTGAGCCCTGGTGTTGGTCAAACCTGCTTTTATGATGTACAAAGGTGGGTTACCTGGAGGAGTCCCAGGCAAACCTCCATACCCCTCTGTGAGGATGAGACACCTTTGCCCTCCACCTTGGCACAGGCTGAGTTATCTCATTGTCTCCCAACCGCCTGGAGAGACCATGACTTTGAGTCAGTTTTACCAAAAACTGTGGGTGGAAAGACAGAATCAAATTGGCTGACAGAGTAATACCAGAAGTAATACTTCTAACAGTCAGGTCTGCTGATCACTTGCCATGCATGCTTCTCTGCGAGGTAATGCAGGGTGTCTTGTTAGTCATACTGACTCCCTGACCACTAATCATTGGAGGCCTCTGTGATGCACAGGAGTGCGTCCATCTTTCTAGGGTGACCATATAGGGGGAGAGAGATTTCAAAGGACCATAATCCAAAAACCAGCCAAAGTAAGACAAAAATAACAAAGGGACAACCAAATGAGTAAATAAATAAATAATATATTGGTGGTGAGTAACTGAAAAATACAAATTACTTCCAAAGGGGTGGGATATATCATGGCAGGGATCTACCATATGCCTTTTAAACATAAAGGAGGCTCTAGAGGGGAATGCCTGTTATTGATGCTGCTAATTATTTGCTAAAATCTATAAATGTTACTGAGGACAAGTTCATTTGTATGTAAATTAGGTGTCCACATCAGTTATACTCATTCAATTGTATGTAGGGAAGAAAAGAATTTGAGAAAAATCAGCAAGGCTATGTCATGGTCAAAAGCCTAGGAAGGAAGAAGTAGGTCTGTGCCTTGGGATGCTACAATAAAAACTCACAGGGTATAGGGTAATTAAGTTTTTGCTTCCTAAAAATACTCACCTTATCCTGAAACTCAGCCATGTGCCAAGTTCTCTATGAAGTAGACAAACAGCACAGTGACTTTGAAAACAGGCTGAACTCAGAGAAGTCTGGGACACCAGCTGCATGACCAGAAGTCACTAGGCAAATTCTATTTTATTGTGAAGGGTGTCTGGACAGGCAGATTTCTCTTAGCTGGAGCAATGTTCTTGCTAGATATTTTCCTAAAGGAATATATTTGTGATGTGAGAAGAAGGTGCTATCTCAATCCTCTTCCATCTCCACTGACCCAGCCCAATTCTATCAAGTGATGGTGTTAGAGAGAAGAAAAATGAGGAAAAACGGCCCTTGCAGAGCAAAACACCAGTAGACTATTTGAGGGGTACCTTGGGCTGCTATCCTTCCTATTGCAGTGACTGAAGAAAATGACAATACCTCTGGCTGCTTGATACTGGCTTGGACTTTGTTTCCCAATTCATCTGTACAGATATATTGAAAGTAGAATTTTAATCTTTGCAAAGGAGTTTCTAAAATGGTTTTCTGGAAACTGTTGAGCCAATCTCATATTCTCTGAGAATCAAATACAACCAAAATACAACTACTTATTCCTCTAATGCTACAGGGAATGGGTTGTGTCTGTGTGGGAAGCAGACAACCTTGCATCAGTCAGAGGAAGCCAACTTGGAGCCTCTAATGGATGTCTGCCTCCAAGAGCTCACACATTCCTGTGTACAGCTGACCTGTCTCTTAACGACTGATAGAGAATTCAGCAAACTGGCTTTCCACAGAGGGAAAATAGGCAGCTCATCCGAAAACCAGGCTTATTTGCCCAATTTAATCTATGGATGGAACACCCTCCCAATTCAAATCACATCAGGTTTTGTGTTTGTGTGCATTTATATAAATTGAAAAGCTGTTTCTGAAATTCTTGTGGAAATTCATGGGGCCAAGAATAATTTTCCTGAAGCAAAAACCTAGTGGAAAAACAGCAAATATCAAGGTCTCTCATGAAATTAACTGATTAAAGTTGCATGCTGCTGGTGCAAGGAGAGATACGCTTCCAATAGACAGAACAGAGCGTTCACACAGGTCAAGAACACTGAGTCACAATGCAGTGAAGAAGGGAGGAGACAGCTTTTTCAATAAGCATGCTGGGATAAGTAGTTAGGTATAGGAAAAATTTCTTTCCTATGGGAGTGTAAATTTGGCTAGCCATTTTGTAAAACTACCATATATACTAAAACTGAGCAGATGCACACTATATGTCTTGGTTTTCTAGGGCTCCCTTAACAAAATACCACAAGTTGTGTGTCTTAAAACAACAGAAGTTCATTGCCTTACAGTTCTGGACTCTGAAACCAAGGAGCTGGCAGGGCCATACTTCTTCTGAAGTCTCAAGGGAACGATCTGTTTCATGCTTCTGTCCTGGCTTTTGGCCATGGCTTGCCAGCAGCCCAGAGTGCTCTTTGCTTTAGTTGTTGCATGGCATTTTCCACAGTGCCTCTCTATCTATGTCCAAGTATCCTCTTCTTATAAGGACATCAGTGATACTGGATTAGGGGCTCACCCTACTCCAGTATAACCTAAATTTAACTTAATTAATTCCATCTAGAATGGTCCAATTTCCAAATAAGATCATGTTGTGAGGTCCTGTGGAGAAGTACTTCCTTGTATCTTCTTGAGGGGACACACTTCAACCCATAACAGCATATGAGCTAGGAATTGCACTCCTAGGTATACCCAAAAGAAGTGCAAACAAACATTCTCCAAATGATATATCCTAGAATATTCTATGCAGCACTCATCATAATATCCATTAACTAGGAACTAATCAAATGCCCATTAGTAGAAGCAAGAAGGTGGCAGAGTAAGGAGATCCTAGAGTCAGCTCCTGCTGCAGGTGAGTTAGAAACAAACAGAGCTATCTGGAGCTATCTGAAACATCTGTTTGGTGCTTCAGGATGCCAGAAGAGCATCCTGCAACATCCTTGGAATGGAAGGAGGAGAATGACCATTCTGCAGAGAAGATTCATAAGTAGAGTTCTCCATGACACAGAGGCCCATGCCCATCCTCCACTGGGGCACAAGCCACTTTGGGAGCTATTCGGTGGCTGGAATTGAAAGCTCCACTTCCCAAAAATGGAAGAAGAAAAGGTTGGGCACCAACTTCAGCTACTGATAAGTAAATTCAGCAGTCTAAAGTATAATCGAAGAACAGTGAAAGTTTGAGTCTGTCCAAATCAGAAAGACACTGGTAGCTGCCATCTTAACTCCACACTTGGCACAAGGGGAAGCAGGGTGGTCTGAGGCCTCAGTCCCACCTCTGGCAGGGAGGAGACTGGCAGACCCTTCACCAGCCTATCCAGGTAACTGCAGGTAACTTCTGCTAGAACAGACTGAATAAGTGGAAGCCTACCAGGCAACTGTGGTCATCTTGGATCTACACTGCATAGATTGCTGCACACTCCCACAGCTCCAGAAGGGGACAAAGGGGCATGAAGCTTCATCAGTCTCTCTGGGCAACTACAGTCTAGGCCTGCATGACCTGGGATTATTCCACACAGCTGTGACTCTGTGCTACCTGGTGCAAAGGAAAAAGTTGGGAGACTCTTTATTGATCCCCGTAGCAATGATGGCAGCTTCAGCCTCCACAGCTTATAGTACAAATTGCACCCTTGGCTCTTACAGCATAACCAGCAAAGGAGAAAGGGAAGGAAAACCTAAATTAAAGAGGAAAACTGTACCCAGAGAAATACTCTAGTAAGCCAGATGCCAAGACACCAACAAAAAATTACAAACCACACCAAGAAACAGGATGATAATGGCCCAGTTAAAGGAACAAGATAAGCCTCCAAATGACATAAACGAGTTGAGAAAACTAATCATAGGTATTCAAACAAAGCTTCTTAATAAACTCAATGAGATGGCTAAGAGATTAAGGATATTAAGAATACACTGGATAAGCACAAAGAAGAATTTGAAAGCATAATAGAAATATAGCAGATCTTATGGGAATGAAAAATGCAATAAATGAAATTTAAAAAACATTGGAATCATATAATAGCAGATTTGAGAAGGCAGAAGAAAGGATTAGTGAGCTTGAAGAAATGGCTTCTGAAAGTAGACATGAAAAAGAACAGATGAAGAAAAGAATGGAAAAAATTGAACAAGGTCTCAGGGAATTAAATGACAGCAAAATGTGTACAACATACATGTCATGGGTGTCCCATAAGGAGAAGAGGAGAGAAAAGCAGCAGAAGGTATATTTGAAGAAATAATGGAAAAAATTTCCCAACCCTATTGAAGGACATAGATATCCATGTCCAAGAAGCAAAATGTAATGTCATCTGAAAAAATCAAAATAGACCATCTCCAAGACATAACAATCAGAATGTCAAATGCCAAAGACAAAGAGAAAGTTTGAGAACAACACGAGAAAAGGAATGCATAATATATAAGGGATATCCAATAAAATTAAGTGCTGATTTCTCACCAGAAACCATGGAGGCAAGAAGACAGTGGTCTGATATATTTAAGATACTGCAAGGGGAGAACTCCCAGCCAAGAATCTTATATCCAGCAAGACTGTCTTTCAGAAATTAGGGCAAGATTAGAATATTCACAGATATATAGAAACTGGGAGAATTTCTAACCAAGAGACCAGATTTTCAGGAAATACTAAAGGGTGTGCTAGAGTCTAAAAAGAAAAGACAGAAGAGAGAGTCCTGGAAGAGAGTCTAGAAATGAAGATTTTATCAATAAGAATAACTAAAAGTGTCAAAAGAGTGGTGAAAATAAAATAGGACAGATAAAATTCAAATAGTCGAGAATAAACTAAATCAATGATGTAAAACATTTGTATTCAGAAAACTACAGCTGAATGTTAAAAGAAATCAAGAAAGGCCTAAATGACTGGAAGGACATTTCATGCTCATGGATTGGAAGACTAACTATTATTAAGATGTCAATTCTACTCAAATTGATACACAGATTCAATGCAATACCAATAAAAATTCCACCAGCATTTTTAAAAATTGAAAATATGATTACCAAATTTGTTTGGAAGGGTAAGGTGTCCTGAATAGCCAGAAACATCATAAAATGAAAAAGTGAATCCTCATCTCCAGTCTTTAAAACATATTACCTAGCTATAAGTGGTAAAAACAGCTATAAGTGGCATAAAGACAGACACAAAGACCAATGGAACCAAACTGATGGTTCAGAAACAGATTCTCACATGTTTGGTCAACTGATTTTTCACTAACCTGTCAAACCCACACAGCTCAGGCAGAAAAGTCCATTCAACAAATGGTGCTCAAAAAATTGGATATCCATAGCTAAAAGAAGGAAAGAGGACCCTTATCTCACACTTATCCAAAAATTAACTCAAAATAGATCAAAAACCTAAAAATAAAAGCAAGAACCAGAAAACTTCTAGAAGAAATTGTAGGGAAATATCTCAAAGGAGGTCATAGGTGGTGGAGTCTTAAAGAAGATAAGAGGTGGACTGAGATAGACTACTGATGTTTAATGTATGTAGAAGTTTTATTAGCTCTACTGTAAAAGTTTCAAAATGTATAAAGTGGATGGTAACAAATAGTGAGTAACAGTTAGTTTATAAATGGGGATGGGACTGAAAATGGTAGTCTAGGTAAGTAAATGTCAATTGACAGAATGCTAGAGAATAATCTAGGAACTGAATAGCACAGTAAACCAAGAGGTGAATGGGAATTGTGGTTGATCATACAGATATAAGAGTGTCCTTTTTGAGCTAGAGCAAATGCACATTACTACTTCAGGATGTTGGGAATGTGGAAAAGCTAGGGAAAAATACAACTTGAGTGAACAATGGACTGTGGTTAGCAGTAATAATATAATATTCTTACATCTATGCCAAAGATGTACTGTGTTGATATTAAGGCAGTATAGAAATTGTGAGCCAAATGTAAATTATGATCATGGTAACAAACAGATTATATTATCTTATTTGTAATAAATATTCCACCACAGTGTGCTGTGTTGATAGAGGGGTGTTGTGCATTATTGTTTTATAAGTTTACAAATTATGTCATAAAAAATACATTTTCAAAACAATATTAGGGTGGGTTGGGGGGGAAATACACCAAATGTAAGATGAGGATTATGATTAGTAGTAAGATTTTGACCATATTCTTTCATAATTTGTAACAAATATCTCATGACAATGAAAGGTGTTGCTAGAAGGTTGATGTAGGGGACCCCTGTATGACGTTATGCATGTTTGCTTTGTAAGTTCACAACTTTTACTATATACTTAATTGTTTATGTAAGTTCACATATAAATGATGTAAAGATAATAATAATAGGATGGTTTTGGGGAAAATACTTTCATTAGTAGTAATATTTTGACAATGCTCTTTAATCATCAGTTAAAAATATTTAACATCAATGCAAGGTATTGGTGGTAGTGTTGTGGAATTTAAGAGAAATTCAATTATTTGAGTATAGAGAGGCCAGGACTCAGCAATGATTTTGAGAAGGAAAAATGGTTTATTGACGGCCGGCTGGACTCGGGAGCTTTCAGTTTGAATCCCGAGCCGCGAACAAGATTTTCAAACGTCTTTTATACAGAGAGGAAAGGCCAAATGGTCCCTTTGTTTCAGTTCTCAATAGGCTTCAATTAGCATATATCTCTTCCACATCTTAGGTAAGACTCCAGACATTCTAGATAAGCCTTGGTTTTTGCATTTCCCCTAAATACTTAAAGTTTACAGCCCTTGCATTGTTAAACATTTCCTGGGACTGGAGCCTGTTTGCCATTTTCCCTAAGGGCAGGACTGCAGCCTCTTATCTTTCCACACTCACAAGTCAAACAGCTTAGTTATTTCTGAAGAGACACAAGTCAAACAGCTTAGTTATTTCTGAAGAGACAAAGAGCCTTCCACCCATAGCCCACATCATTCCCCCCTTTCTGCCAAAGATTAACTTGCTAAGCTTTGGCATAATTATTGTTGGAGCTATGAGGTGGATGGCTGTTTGTTGTTTTGATTGATTATTTATCAGTCTTTAGTACAGCATCCAGGACTGTTTTTAGAAGTTTAGAGCTTTTCATTCTGGACAGCAGAATCTTGGGCAGGGGCCTCCTGCAGTTATTCTGCTGCCACTGGCACTCACGTGGATTTCCAGTCAGGTTCCAGATCCATCTATTACTTTTATTTTACTCTTAAAGAGTTTACACCTTTAATTTAAAAGGGGTGCTGAAGGGAGACGATCTCTTTTCTGTAACTGCTTCCTGCTGGCCATGGGCTGTAGTCATTGCCTAATAAGGTGTAAAACTCTTTAATTTATTCTAACTGGAGGAAGATGGATCTGGCATTCTGTACGAAGTTGGATGAAGTTTTCATATGGTTAATAAGATGTTCACTCTGAAAGAAACAAACTTAATTAAAAATTTGGAATACCCGTTTTTAAAAGAGGACACATTGGATTACAGAGATAGACAAGATTAGATGCCCATAAAGATGGCATTCCTTAAAAGCTGGTGGGAACAGCATATATATTCTTTTTTAAGTTATCCATCTTTAGAGAGAAATTGCAACAGACACTTAGCTTTGTCTGAAGACACATTCCAAGCTGTTCAATGATTGACACTCATTCGCTCTGTCAGATGCTCCTGGTCAACTGGCACTCCTTGGGCAACTGGCTTCACTCAGGATTAGAACACTAATTTGGAAATACTCTTAGTTTTCACCTGTGGGAGTGATCAGAACTACAGAATAAAGATTTTTACACCTTGGTTTTCATTGTACAATTTCTAGCAATTTTGACTTGTTCAATAGGTGACTCACCATCAGCAAGCAAGCCTCACTTTTGCTACACAGCAGAGTACAGCAGAATATAGAAGTTGACTGAGACTGGCTGAGACTGCCACCTTATTCTATAGACATGTTATTAACTGTTTAGAAAATGATTTTACCAGGAATTTAACATGTCTAATATACTTCTGCACTTGATCCAAAATAGAAAAGATAACATTACAATTATTAGGCATATATTTAGTACAGGATAAAAGTGTAGCACTTAATATTAACTAATGTATTACTTAATGCATAAGGATTCAGAGTTGCAATTATTAGTTTTGAGTTTCAGGTTTGTAATACTTTACATGTTATCTCTCCATGAGAGCAGGCCATAATGCCAATTGTGTTTAAGTTTTACTTACAGTCTCCTGGTATCATGGCTCCACTTAGCATGTTCTTCAACGCAGTGAGCAAGTTGCAGCATCCTTCCAGTATTCCAGAGATTTTCCAGTATTCTACTAACCTGGTGCATAGTGCTCTCTGGCACCATGGAACAGTGCCAGTCTGGAGGCGATATCCATTGTACACTTGGCTGTACTGAGTCATTATTGGCTGCAGGAGCTTGAAACTGCAATATAGTTTCCATCAACTTCAGGAGCAGAACCAGAGACTGATATAGCACATATTTTTAATTGAGGGGTCAGTGACCAGCCTAGCCAATAACTCACATGGAGAGGCCACCTGTAATGTATACAAGGCCTGGTTTGAATGCACAAGAGTTTGACAATGTTAAAGTTTATTCCTTGTTTTATATATATTTTAAACAACTTAACGCAATACATATATCAAATGACTATTTACTTACACAATTTTACTATGAAGATAACAGTAGGTACTTTACTTTAGTAATAGAGGAAAAATATTATTTTTCATTGTTAGAATGAAAACAGAATATTTCCAATAGAATCAAGACAACTTTTTATTACCATTTACTTAAATGTGTATTTTGCAGTGGCCTTCAGACAGGTTTATTATCATGAAGTTATTTCTGCTACCAATACCAATCTAAGTTTCTTTAGTTAACAATGACTTCTACAACTAGAATTATTTAAACATTTTCAGTTTGGAAGATGTTTTACAAACTCTTTATAATTGACTATAACCGCATTGACTAGACACCTCATGTTTAAATAAACTTACTAAATTACAATTACCAATGAAAGAAATTTACTCTTTATTTAAGAGAGCATATCTACAATCTTTTTCCTTTAGCCTAATTTCACCAATGTGAACTTACAATTTTCATTACTCTAAAGATTTCGTACATAATGTTAATTTAGTTTATAAATTAACTATGGGAGATTACACTCAAGTTAAATAAAATTGAAACCATAATAGTTTATGTAAGGAATGTTCTCTTTTTCCCTTACAGGAAGCTAAAAACTTCTTTTCTTTAAGTTATGAAAATTATTAATTTAAAAGCATAACTGACTACCAGGTTTTAAGACACATTACACAATTACTTAATTTTTTAAAAATCATAACCCAGGAAAGATTTCTCCATAGTTTTTATGGACTTTCCTTTACTTACTGAAATTTGTTAATAGAGCCACTAATTACCTTTATTTTGTTGGAAAGAAATCTTCTGGAAGAATTAAGGCTCACCAGATTGTGGAGAAGAAAATAATTTATTCTCAATCTTGCAAGAAGGGGTGCAGAGCCAGATATGGCTGGAGCCACGAACAAAGAAAAATGACACAATTTATACCCCTAAGCCTAGCATGCAAGCTCTTCCTGTTTTTCCATAGATTGGATACTTCAGAAGTTACAGCTTATCTGAGATTTAACTTTCCCACGCAAAAGTTTGATTTAACTGCTTCCTCTATCACATTCCAACCATTTTAGTTTTTACCTGCTCCCCCCTTTGTCAAATAAGGAATAGAATTTAGTGCTGAAATGGCACCGACTTAGTTAGCTCCTTCTTGGGCATCCTTCCACTGCCCATAGGACTGGCCTAAACTGGTCTCCTCCACTGCTGTCCAACCCGGGAGTGGGAGACTGAGGCAGCAGGCCGCCAGGTTACATCAACATTTTTCTTATGTGAAAATTAACCTAATCTTTGTGTGTTGTTTTTTTTTTTTCTTGCAATTTATGGCTGACAAAGGTTAAAACTGGGAAATTACCAGGCAAACTGATTCTTAATTCCCTAGCCTAGTAGATAGGTTTAATCTGCTACACCCAGTCTTGCCTTTAAAGCTCTTGCAAAGAAGGCCCTTTCCCAATTGTTTCCATAATCAGATTTCTATGACTTTTTCATCCTGCTTAGTTCAATTTGGGCTTTAAGAATATTTATAAATATAACTGCATATTTAATTTTTAACAATTTGAATAGACCTCTTTTAAGAATTTTTATTTGTTAATTTGATATTATCCTGATGTATGAAGACATACATTGAGCATTTTTTAAAATGGGCAGACACAAAGAGTTAGACACAAACACAACTCATTGATATTACTTGTAATTTGCATTATTTTATATACTGTTTAGCTTAATTAATTAGGGGTCCAGAAATACATATTACTTATATAACTGCATATTTAACCTCAACAATTTGAGCAAATAGGCAGACATGAATAGTTTGACAAAACAACATGACTTTAGTTACTTTAAACTTTTCAAAGACTTTTGAAACTCTTCTTAATTTGCACTATGACCATGCAGTTTACCACAAGAGTTTTCTTTCTTACTTAATGGATTGTAATAACCAAAATGTTCTCAATGCCTTAGCACCATTTTGTTTTAGAACTTTATATTTTACTTTGAAATTAGCAGAATTTTGGATAAGCAACAAGATTAATTTTATATATATTTACTGAGGCTATTTGAAGCCTCAGGGAGACAGACTGCTTTCTCTCATGAATTGCCACTCTTAGGAACACTGACCATCAAGGCAGGAGACTTCTCCCCCTCCACCCCCCTTTTTGATTTTGGAGATAATAAAACTCCAGTGTCCATTTAACCTTATTCTATCAGGCAGCCATTTATTTAGTTTACACTTGAATTCATGAGAGAAAGGGTTACTAATACCAGGAGAGGAGACAGTGATGTCCCAGCTCTTCTCAATTATGAAATAACCATAGGCAAAGGCAAAGGGTGAGGTTAGGCTTGAAGTAACCATAAACAAAGGAAAGGTTAGTGTAGAATTTACACTTAAATAATAGTTTCAGGCTAAATTCACCCAGCTATAATCTCAGTTATTGTCTTTCCACTGTTTTATAATATAAATGCATTTATAAATGATTTTAACTCTTAGTTACAGTTTTTATTAATTTTTTAAAACCTATTAATTTTATAACACCTTTAAATACCTTTCATTCAACTTATAACATATTAAATGAACTTAACCATTACTTTAATTTTTCCTTTAAAGTAAAAGAATAAATCTCTTGCAGTTAGTTTGAAATAAAAGGCTACTTTTCAGGATTTGATTTCTAGAACATAAAATGTTCTTTTAAAAGAGGTAAGACTCTTCTTCAAACATTGAGGATATGATGAGGTTAAAGCACAAGAAGCTATTGATAAAAGATTTTCTTTGTATATTGATCTTACTCAATTTAATCATAAAAATTTTCCTTCCACAAACCTTCTACACTTTCAGTATTCATTCAGGTTCTGTCCCACACTCTACTCTTTCCCATAATCAATCATTTTATCTTAGGACAAAATCATCTTCTGTTTCCTTAACAATAAAAACACACTCCATATATCCCACATACTGAGTTACCAGGCAAACTTCTTACAACATATAATTGCCATTAATACTAAACAAGTTTGTTAAAATAATGAACTTTTCTTCACTTTAAATACTTAGTAGCATGTAATACCAGAAACAGTTTTTTGGAAGTAAGTTGGCAGGGGAGATTGGCTGCCGAATAAGTTTGTTATAAAATTGCCTTTTATTATTATTATTATCAATTCAGTTTTGTTAAATAATGACTTTCTGCAATTAGCCACTTAAATACCTTAAACAATGCTTTGTAAAACTTTTATAATTATTTATACCCTTAAGACAAAATTTACCTTCACAGAACACATTCTCTTACTTAAGGTTACTACAATACCTTCTAAGAACCTGAGCAGAATGCAAACGTATTTTGGCTTTGACACCCTAAGGAGGGAACTTTACCGCATTTATTCTGATTCTGCTTTTCACCCTCTTCACTTCCCCCCCCCTTCCAGGCAGTCGGGTGCACAACAAACAGGAATGCGGCTTATGAATAGAAGGGTGGACTCACTGGAAAGGGGCAAGCCGCTCCTCCCTTTCCAGCTTTCAGCCAAAATGGGCAGACAGAACCTACTCAAATTTGGCAACTCTCCCAGGAACCCAGCCACCCTGACTGGGACATCCCCAACAAACTTGGGTGCGTGGCGCGGACACAGATGGCCTCCAAGCCCCGGCAAAGGGCCAGACCAGAGACAAGACAGCAGAGCATGCACAAACATCTAGACTCCGCAAACATCCAGACTCCTCAGCTTTTGCCCCAGAATCATTTCACTCCCTTGCCAATGGCAAGGGAGGGCTCCAGCTCAGCTGTAATTCCACTTTACATAAGGACACAACTCCAACACTAGCCTTGAGCTGACACAGACAGAAGCACAAAGGTCACTAATCTGACCCACAAGTTTATATATTTATTTTTACCATGGCTGCCCCCACAGCCATCACAAACCTCAGAACACTTAACATTTGGTATAAAGCGAATTCATTCACAAATTAGCACCATAACAAAAGATTTCAGCTAGACTTTTCCACTGTTTAAACTTTACACCCAGACCAAGCTCCACCAGAAAAGCCGATCCATTTTCCTGTAACTAAGTTTTGTTTCCCTTAATCTAGACCAATTTCCAGGACATTAGGACTTGAACCTATAAATAGCCCTTCCTATTAAAATCAAGACTCCACTCCTTTAGTGGATATAAGACCAGTACCAGATTCTAACATGCAGTTAGACAAACCCAAAACACCAGGGCTTTTCCCCGGTTTTCCTCCTTTTCCCAAGCCTAGAAAGAACGGCTTCCCCCCAGCCTTCTGGGGCTACTAGGGTTCTCTCGGGAGGTGATCAGCCTCCCCTTCCTAGCAATTAAAGCTAGGGCCTTCCAGACTGTGCTCACCCGGGGAGTCTTACCTTCTTCCATGTTTGGAGTTCTTTTTCGTTCCCAGAATCTTTCTCTTCAGACCTTCCATTGTCCTCGATTTTGTCGGGAAGATTCTGGTGGAGCCCACATCTTTTCTGGATTAAATTTAATCCAGGGGCGCCCAGATTTAGGGTGCACCCGAGTCCTCCCGGCTTCCTCGGGGATTTGGAAGGGGCAGCAAAATGCTACCGTCTCTGGCCTTCATTTATTATCCCACCAGAGTCACCAAAAATGTTGTGGAATTTAAGAGAAGTTCAATTATTTGAGTATAGAGAGGCCAGGACTCAGCAATGATTTTGAGAAGGAAAAATGGTTTATTGACGGCCGGCTGGACTCGGGAGCTTTCAGTTTGAATCCCGAGCCGCGAACAAGATTTTCAAACGTCTTTTATACAGAGAGGAAAGGCCAAATGGTCCCTTTGTTTCAGTTCTCAATAGGCTTCAATTAGCATATATCTCTTCCACATCTTAGGTAAGACTCCAGACATTCTAGATAAGCCTTGGTTTTTGCATTTCCCCTAAATACTTAAAGTTTACAGCCCTTGCATTGTTAAACATTTCCTGGGACTGGAGCCTGTTTGCCATTTTCCCTAAGGGCAGGACTGCAGCCTCTTGTCTTTCCACACTCACAAGTCAAACAGCTTAGTTATTTCTGAAGAGACACAAGTCAAACAGCTTAGTTATTTCTGAAGAGACAAAGAGCCTTCCACCCATAGCCCACATCAGTAGGGTGAGTTATGAGAGTCCTGTATGATGTTATAAATGTTTGTTTTGTAGGTTCACAACTATTACTATACACTTACTGTTTATACTTGTTTGAGTGATATACTTCAATTATTTTTTTAAAAATTAAGCCAAACTAATCTATGTGAAGCAGAGACTGGAAGGCAGGAAGGTTTTTCATGGTGCTGGTAATTTATATCTTGATCTCTTTCCTTTTTTTATTTTTTTATTTATTTCTCTCCCCATCCCCTCTCTTCCCAGTTGTCTGATCTCTGTGTCCATTCACTGTGTATTCTTCTGTGACCACTTCTATCCTTATCAGCGGCACCAGGAATCTGTGTTTCTTTTTTTGTTACAATATCTTGTTGTGTCAGCTTTCCGTGTGTATGGTGCCATTCTTGGGCAGGCTGCACTTCCTTTTGCACTGGGCAGCTCTCCTTACAGGGTGCACTCGTTGCGTGTGGGACTCCCCTACATGGGGGACACCCCTGTGTGGCACGGCACTCCTTGCATGCATCAGCACTGTGCATTGGCCAGCTCCACATGGCTCAAGGAGGCCCGGGGTTTGAACCATGGACCTACCATGTGGTAGGCAGACACCCTATCCATTGGGCCAAGTCCACTTCCCTTGATCTCTTTCTGTTAAAGAGAAGTTCATTTTTTATAAAAATTCATTGAGACTTGCACTTATAATGTATGCATTTTGTTTGTGTCTTACACATAAAGCTGTTAAAAATATTCATACTCTTCCTCAGACCTACAACTGGAGTAATCTAGGGAGATAGTGGGAACAAGATCAATATTTTCCAAGTTTATATGAGAAGACTCAGCCCCAGTTTCTACTCACCATTAATGAGTATAGGTTCTGTGGGGCAAGGACTATGCCAAGCCCTTTCATATTACCTAATTAAGCAGCACAATAACTCTCTGAGGTAGGTATTACAAATGAATAAAGTGGGTTTTTAACTACCATTTTTGGAGGCCAGAAGTCTGAAATCAAGGTGAGAATCCTTTCTTGTCTCTTCTAGCTTCTGGTGTTTGCTGGTAATCTTGGAGTTTGATGGATTATAGATGACTTTACTCCAATCTCTGCCTTTTCAGTCTTCACAAGGCCTTTGCTTGTATGTATGTCTGCATTGAAATTTCCCTCCTCTTATAAGGACACCCATAACAAATGCCCAATGTACCACTAGACTTGCCTATAATTTTTTTTCCCTTCATCACAAACCAGCTATCCTTCTTCTAGCCTCAAGATATGGGTAACTGCCCCTTGAAAACATTACAGAATCCTTTGGCTGTAAGTTTTTCATGGTATAAAACCCTCATGGTACTTTGAACTCCTCTTAAGGTCTTTGCTTTACTCTGCCTCACATGATGATTATCTGAGGTGTGTTAGTGAATCCATTGTTCTATCCTATTATTGCCAGTGGTTTGATTTGGATGTCCTGGTCAAATGGTTGATTAGGTAAGTGTCAATGTTGTTCCTTAGCTCCACAAGTGTACCTGCCTGAGACTGGACACTGTGGGAAACACAACATTCCCATCCAGAACAGGATATTCTTTGGTCAGGGATATCAGGAGTCATTTCGGGATTTGTCTCATCCCTCTACTTCACTGCAAGCTCTGTAAGTGCAGGAACTCTGTCTCAGCAGCTTCTAACCCATTGTGTTCCAAACACAATGACTGCCATAGAGGAAGAGAAAGACATATGTTTAAAATAGCTATTAACTATGAGGACAGAGCTTCCCTTCCTCCTCACAATAAGCACAGTCCTTTGCCTCAGAGAAAAATCACTAATGATAATTGCATGTATTACAGGACCAACTTGAGAAGAATAATAAAAATGAGTCACTGGGTAGGTTAGTTCTATTTACCTATGAATTTGTGAATGGGAAGCAGAAGTGACTGCAGCTCTTTTGGGTAAAAATATAGGAAAAATATATCTGAATTGGAATCCTGTGAGTCCTAGACATATTCCAATGGCAGATGGAGAAAATGGGAGATGAATTCCTGGAGCACTTCACAAACTCAGCAGGGTTAAATTACAGAATATATGAGAGATTCAGCTCAAAGAAATCTTCAGCTTAAAGTGAAGCACATAAGGAGGTCCTGATTAACCTCACTTGGAAGATAAAGGAAAACCAACATATGTAAGTATAATCAAGGAGGTCTAATTTTATTGTAGAAGTCAAAAGAGGTTCAATTATTTGCATATAGAAAGGCCAGGACTCAGGAATAACTTTTGAGAAGAAAAAAAGGATTTATTTATGACCAGGCAGGTTCAGAGCTTCTCATTCCAAAATAAAAACCCCAAACAAGAATTTTGAGTTCCTTTTATACAGAGAGGAAGGGCCAAATGTTCTTTTGTTTCAGTGCTCAATAGGCTTGAATTAGCATATACCTTCCACTTCCTAGGTAAGCTTTTAGCATGGACTTTATACATTCTAGATAAGCTTTTAGCACATTTGGTTTGCATTTTCCCTGAATATTTAAAGTTTATAGAGTTTGCATTGCTAAACTGTTTCCCGGGACTGGAGTCTTTGCCATGGCCACCAAGGGCAGGACTGCAGCCTTTTACTGCCCTACACCCACAAGTCAGGACACAGACAGCTTAGGTTATCTACAAAGAGATGAACAGCCTCCCACCCATAGCCCACATCAATTTGGTGATATGAACATGATGGGAACTCTGAAAGAAGATGTTCCAAGGCCGTGGATCCCTGACAGGCTTTCCTTCTGCTCACTGGTTCACCTCACAGTAGCCCCATCCTTCTCACAGTCCCTGCCCTTGCTCCTCTCAGCCCCTGCTCTGAGGCTCACACCGCCCCCCCCCCACTGTAAACATAGATCTGGCCTCAGGTAGGAGGGAGGTTGGGGATGTGGAAGGTGTGCACTCTCACCCTTTGCAGTCCCTGGTCTTGTCCCCTGTGAGCAGTTCCCTCTCCTTCCTGCACTCCAAGTTAAGGAACTGGCTGTAGGCTGATGACCTGGCAAAGTCAACAGGCCTGTAGGGGATGGCTTTATCATGTGGGCCTACTTTGCACCCCAAGTTCCTGAAGTATGTCTACATGATGCAGTGGTCACCAGGAGACACTTAAACATTTGCTGTTCCTGCTTCACTGAAATGGTGAAAATAGACTATGGTGGCCCTTCTGCTGACCCTGGCATTCTATGCATATTGGTTTTGGTTCTTCTGATTTCCTTATCTACAAAATGGGTCTCACCTTTCCTGGCAACATTAGGAACTGCTTCCAGCCTAAGTTCTTCTCCTGAAAGTCTCTGGCTCTGAACAACCTTGGGATAGGAAGAAGGGAGATTCCAGGATGGAGAAGAGTTGGTGATTCAGTGTGCTACCTTTCTGAGAAGCTCCTCACCCCAGAGTGGATGTTGTCCAGGAGTTTGGTTTGTAGGCATCAAAAGATATTTACAATCTGCTTCTTTGCTTCTTCCTTTGTCAGAGTATCCCATAACAGTGGTCTCTTGGACTTCAGAGCATTTTTGCCATTAGTCTTTTGGGTGTTTGTCAGTCCTGTGGATGTTTATGGCCATTAATGCTGCAATGACAGTAGGGTTGGTTTATTTTCATGGTTCCAAGCTGCCAACAGGTTCTCACAGAGGAAAAAAGCACTGGTGTTTGGTCAACCCAGGTTAAACTTCTAGCTCCACCATTTATACAATATGGAACTTAGAAGACAATTTCTCTCTGTTTCAGTGTCCTTATTCTTGTGAAAATTGAGCAAGGGGTGGAAATTACATAAAGTCTTAGCCAATATGGGAGCCAAATAAACTTTTGATAAATATATGTATTAAGTCATCAGATATTTATTGATCACCTATTTTGTGCCAGGCACTGAGCTAGGACTTAGGGTATAATTATAATTAACTTGGTAGATATTTTACCACTGCAAACTTAAATTCTGATGGGGGAAATGGACAATAAAAAAGCAAAAAAAAATCAATGAATGAAAACTACCAGTTTTCTTAATTCCTGAAAAGATATAATGAGGGTGCGGGGATAATGCATAGAAAGAGTAAGGATAAGCCTAATACAAACAAAGACCTCTCTGAGCCTGGCTCATCATCCAATAAAATATCAAATATCAAATGAGAAGATGACAGCCACTAGAAACAAACAAGGATGGAATTTTCAAACTTGGATCCTGAGTGGGGAAGATCTCATTGTCAAGAAAAAGATAGGTAGACATAGTGTGGAGAATAGAGGGGAGAGTGGCCCAGCATAAAATTGGAGAAGCAGAACCTGAACTATTGAGAATTGTAGATCACTGTGATTCTAAATATAAGAAAGGTCATGAATGGATTTTATAAAAGAAGGGAAATGATCTTATGTTTATAAAATAGCTTTTAATTGCTGAATAAAGAATAAAAGAGGGGCATAAGTTGAGAAACTGGGAGACCTCTGATTGCAATAGTTGAAGTAAGACATGACAGTAACTTGAAGAAGGATTGTGTTTTAGCTTGCTAAAGGCTGCCAAGGTAATATACCAGAAAAGGGTTAGATTTTACAATGGGGATTTATTCATTTACAAGCCTAAAGTTCTGAGGCCACAAAAGTGTCCAAATCAAGGCATTATAGAAAGATGCCTTCTCCCTGAGCTGCAGCTGTGGGCATTCAGGCACATGGTGGCATCTTCTGGTCTCTCCCCTCTCATCCTGGCCTCCTTGCTTTCAGTTTCTGGTTTCAGTGGATCCACATATTTTCCCTGTCACATTGGTTTCAACTTCTGTTTTCTGGGGCCTTGTTTCTCAACTTCTGGGTGTTTCTCTCTGTGTCTCTGCATATTCTCACATTTATAAAGGACCCCAGTATGAGGATTAAGACCAACCTTGGGTCACACAATCTAATCAAAGGCCCTTAACTAAAGTAATTTAATCAGAAGTTCCAACATACAATAGTTTTATATGCACAGGGATGGATGGCTCTAAGGACGCGTTCATCTGGGTTCCACCCAACTTAAAACTGTCACAGGTGGTATCTGAGAAAATAGTGGTAGTTGAATGGTTTTGTGATGTATTTTGGGTTTAAATAATAGTATGTTCCAATGGATTGGACAAGGAAGTTTAAAGAAGAGTGAAGGATCTAGAATAATTTTTTCCAAGTTTCCCTCTTTCTTTTTCTCCTTTCTTTCTTTCTCCTTTCCTTCTTTGTTTCTTTGTTTCTTTGTTTCTTTCTTTCTTTCCTTCCTTCCTTTCTTTCTTTCTTTCTTTCTTTTTTTCTTTCTTTCTTTCCTTCCTTTCTTTCTTTTCTTTCTTTTCTTTCATTTTTCCCTCTTTTCTTTCTTATCTTTACTATATTTTTCTGCTATTTAATTTTCCCTTTCTTTTCCTCTAATTTATGTCTTTCTCCCTCCTTTCATTCTCACTGGCTCTTTATAGGAAGAAGGCAAGAAGGAGGATGTCATCATTAACACTCCCCTTCACTCCAAGCATCTTCCATTTTCTTCTATTCTCCCCTAAGACATTTTCTCTATCTTTTTCCCACTATCTGTGCCTCCCTGCTTAGGATGATGTTTCAGTTTCCAAGGCTGCTCAAAGCAAATAACATGAAACAATGGAAATTTTTTTTGGTCATAGTTCAAAGCTGGGAAAATGTCCAAATCAAGGTGTCATCAAGGCAAAGCTTTCTCCCCAAGACTGTATCTACTGGAATCCTTGGTAACTGTGTCACATGGCAAGACATATGTTGGCATCTTCTGGTCTCTCCATTCTCTTCTGGTTTTGTTGATTTTATTTTTTTTCTCTCCTTATCTTTTTTAAGGTTACATTAAAAAAATATGATGTCCCCATACACTTCCCACCCCTCTCACCCCACTCGTCCCACATCAACAACCTCTTTGATCATCATGGGACATTCATTGCATTTGGTGGCTACATTTTGGAGCACTGCTGTACCACATGGATAATGATTTATATTGCAGTTTACACTCTCCCCGAGTCCAACCAGTGGGCCATGGTAGAACGTACGATGTCCAGAGTCTGTAGTACCACCCAGTACCTGCAGTACCACCCAGGACAACTCCAAGTTCTGAAAATGCCCCCACATCATATCTCTTCTTCCCTCTCCCTATCCTCAGCAGCTACCATGGCCACTTTCTCCATCAATGCTACAATTTCTTCCATTACTAATCACAATAGATCCATAGTAGAATATGAGTAAGTCCACTCTAAACCATACTCTATTCCTCCATCCTGTGGACCCTGGGATAGTTATGTCCACTCCACCTCTATATCAAGAGGGGGCTTAGATTCCACAGGGATGATGGATGCAATTCTTCTGCTCTCAGTTGTAGGCACTCTTGGCTCCTTGGCGTGGTGATTCTTGTTTCTCTACCTTTCTGTCTGAATTTAATTCTCTTACAAAAGAAGTCTAGGAATAAGATTAAGACCCATTGTAATTAAGATGAGTCACACCTTGTCTGAAAATTTTTCAATAAAACATGTTACTTAGAATGGATTCACATCCACAGGAATGTGTTAGAATTAAGAACCTGTTTTTCTGGGGTATAGTTAGCTTCAAACCACCACACTCTACCAAGTGCACCCCAAGAAGTCCTGCTATTTCTACATACAATATATACTCATTCCATCACAATTTCACAAAAGCCTCAAGCGATTTCAGAAATAATATTTAGTATAAAGCCTCATTATTAAAGTCAGTTATGGTCTGTCTTGGAGCACAATGTCCCTCATCTGTGGATTTGTGAAATCTAGAGAACTTGGTATCTGCTTTTGATAGTCCATGCAGAAGAAAGCAGAGGATAAACATTCTCATTCTCATAAGGAGAAATTGGAAGGAAATCAGGGGTTACTGATCCTAAATATTTGCAAGGCTTGGCACAGCATGCTCCATTGGATTTCAAGATCTAAGTGTCATCTATGGAATGATGTTTTGTCCTTTGGGCCTGATGGTGTGGCAACAGGAACCCTTCCCAAGTGTCTCTACAGCAGCTATGCTCTCTCTAAAGATTGGGGTGAAAGCTTCACCCTTTGCAAACATCAAGATGGTAACCAGACTCCCTGCAATTTCTGAGGCACAGAATCCATCCTCTGAGAACACTGGGGTGAAAGCACTTTCCCTGAAAAATGCGGCTGAAGTTCACCCTTTACAAGTACTGGGGCAGACTCACTCTTTCCAGACATATGGGTGGATACAATTTATTGTCCCAAGAAAATGCCTTTGGCCCAGACCTCAGCTTCCATGATTCTGCACATGAAGTGATTTTTCCTTCCATTTGTCCCTTCTCTGTCCTTTTTAGCCCAGGCTGGCAGTAGCTCTGTTTTTATAGATTTCTCAAAAAAAAAACTTGTTGGTTTAGCATGAGTACACAGGGTCCAAATCATCAGACAAAAGAACTATCACAAATATACCCTGGATAATGCATTTTCAATCCTGACTTCCACCAAAATTGCTGATTGTTTCCATGTTCAAGTAAAGCCTCACATGCAGCACTATTCTTTGGTGACTTATTTTCCAGAAACTCAGAATTTTCCAAATGAGCAACTTCTCTTTTTTTGTGTGCCAAGGAATTCAGTTCTCAGATTATTCCTTTCCTTTCACACTTTACTATAGCCTGCAAGGATAAACCAGGTTGCGCTTTACCTATTTAGCTTGGAAATCTTCTCAGCTAAATATCCAAGTAAATCATTCTCAAATTTTCACTTCTATCTGATATCAGAACTCAATTTTGCCAGGTTATCTGCCACTATAAAACAAGATTTCCCTTTCTTCCAGTTTCCAATAATACCTGCATCACTTATTTCTAAGACCTCATCAGAAGTACCTTCAGCATCCATATTTCTACCAACAGTCTCTTCAAAGCAATCTGAGCTTTTTCTATCAAGTACCTCACAATTCTTCCAGCCTCTACCTATTATTCAATTTCAGAGTCATTTACATATTTTAGTATTGCAATAGCAGCACTCCACGCCTCCCGTACCAAAATGTTTTAGTTTCCTGGGTAGCTCAGGTAAATACTATGAAATGGTTCAGCTTAAACAATGAAAATTAACTTGTGTTTCCTGTTATTTACCAGAATTGTAGTTGGTGCTGGTGTTTAATATATACCCAGGGGATCTGAATCTCTGGACTGACCTTATGATAGCCAGGCCCTGAGCCTCAACAGACTTCAGCTCCTACACTCTGGTTTATTGGACTTACCCCACTCAGCTAACATGGAGTTGAAAAATGTCAACCACCACACCATGGAGCCAAAAGTGCCTACAACTGAAAGCAGAAGGATTTCATCCAACATCCATGTGGAATCTAAGCCCCCTCTTGACATAGATATGGAATGGACAGAACCAATCCAAGGTTCACAGGATGGAGGAATACAGTAAGGATTAGAGTGGACCTACTGATATTCTATTCTTGAACTATTGGGGTTGGTAATAGAAGAAAATGTGTCATTGGTGTGGAAAAAGTGGCCATGGTGGCTGTTGGGTGTGGGGAATGGAAGGAAGAGATGAGATGTGGAGGCATTTTTGGGACTTGGGGTTGTCCTGCGTGGTGCTGCAAGGACAATTTCCAGACACTGTAGATCCTCCCATGGCCCACTGGATGGAACGTGGAAGAGTGTGGGCTGTGATGTGGACCATTGACCATGAGGTGCAGTGATGCCCAGAGATGTATTCATCAAATGCAATGGATGTGTCATGATGATGGGGGAGAGTGTTGTTGTGGGGGGAGTGGTGGGGTTGGGGGGGTGAATGGGCACCTCATAATTTTTGAATGTAATATTTTTAAAAAATGAATTAAAAAAAAAAAAGAAAAGAAAATTAGCTTGTGGTTTTGAGAGCAGGAAAATGTCCAAATCAAGGCACCATCAAGACAATACTTTCATCCTGAAGACCATTGTTCTAGGGATGGCTTGCCACATGGCAAGACACATGGCAAGGTCTCCTAGTCTCTCCCTTCTCTTCCAGGCTTCACTGATCTCAGCTTTTTGCTTCTTTGTATTTCTTTTTCTTTCTCTGAATTTCTTTCTCTTATAAAAGAATTCCAGGTATAGGTTAAAAACCCATTTTAACTGAGGTGGGTCACACCTTAACTCAAGTAATTCAGGCAAGGGTTATCTTCCAAAATCAGTATACAGACCAAAATCAGTATACACCTCAGCCCTGCCAGACAGAGAACCTCACCATCCACTGACAGGCATCATGCTGCACACTGATTCATTTATCAGGTGCTTCTTGGGCAACCTCCATTCCCACGAGTGGCTGGGACAAAGTCCTCTGTTTGTCAGGGCTAGAGGCCAGACTACCTGCCTGAGAGCTGACAGGCCTCTTTCCAGGGGCTAAAGGTTCATCACTGCTAACCAGGTATCTCTAGCACCTTGTCCTCAGTATGGCCTTTTGCTCCTCTCAGTTTTCTCTATGCTGGACTATGCATACTTCTCTTTCTATTTGCATTTGCTGAGAACTTGGAGATCACACAATCTGCTAGGAAGTGTTAGGGGCTGGGACATAAAGAAGCAATTTCTTATTCAGGAAGTTTGTGTCTATAGTGTGAAGTGTCTATAGTGTCTATAGTTTGTGTCTATAGTGTGAAGCAAGAGAGATGCAGCCACTGTTTAAATAACCCTCCTATAACAGCAAACAATACAGGAATTCAAAGAAGGAGAGGTCAATGAGTGGTCATGGGTGGAAACCTGTGTAGAATTTAATAGCTGAGATGAAGGGTGGAGCATGTGTTTGAAGAGAGAAACAGCCAGAACAAAGGTGCAGGGGATGAACAGTGGGAAATCACAGCCAAGGACTTGAGTTCTAGAGATCTATAGTAAGGATCTAGACATGGTCTTAGCTTAGTATCTCTGCAGACTGAGAATAAAAGAATAAAAATAATAAAAGAAAAGCCTGTGAGAATCCTAGCCAAATAGCTGGGTGTTTACAAATGGGGAGAGAAGGTGTGGGAGCAGGGGCTGCAGACAAGGGGAAGGGAGTGCAGAGCACATGATGTGGGGACTGCTGAGCAGGCGTGGGGGTGGGGTCTGCATAGAAGCCTCAGCCACATGTAGGGGGTTTGTTATCAGGTTGGAGAGAGGAGAGACTTTACCCTGACCCCAGCTTCAGGGTGAGAGGAGAAAGGGAATATGCAAGTAAAAGATGGGGATATTGACTAACCCACCACCAGATGCATACACAAACCAGAGTCCTCCCAGCCTGTATTTTGGCCCTGAATTTTCTCTGCAGAGAAAATCCTGCCAATGTTGTGATTATAGCATCTCCTCTCTGGAGAACCTTTACAACCAGCCTATTTGGCTCCAAATCCTCCTGCTTAAGGGTAATTGCATGTTTTCATTAAAGGAAGAGGGTGACTGAAGGTCAAGGAGCTGAGGCACCCTGTCTGGGGTCCTGTAGCAAGGCCTGGAGGATATGGGCCTGCAGCATAGTCTTGTTACTGAGAAAAATAGGGGTTCTCTGCCCAATGTGCTCCAATTACCAATATCTAAGACTCTGGGTTTCAAAGAGAGAAAGAATTTATTGCTAAGGGCAAAGCAAATCAGATGGCTTATCAACCTAAAATCTGCTCCCTGAACTGCAGTAATTCTGATAATTTCTGCTAATGAGTGTAGTGACTTGAGATGACAACATGAGGGATGTTCTGATTATTAAGCATGTACATACAGATCTAGCTTCCTCTAGTAAGATATTTTAGAAACTGGGATGGGGTTTTTTCTGTGCTGACTCAAACTCCATCATTAATAGACAGTAGGGGGCTGTCTTGTGACCATAAAACTTCAAAGTTGTAAAACAGGATGGGGGTACAAGCAGTAACCAGTCACAAGATTTTTACAACCACAAAATAAAGGTTATATAGTTTTATGATCTTTATCATAGATTAAGGGTATCTGGGTTCCAGTTTAGTGAGTTTCAATAATTTCAGGTATTTTCTTTTGGCTATTCTACAATATATTAGAAAGTAAAAAGGTATCTATATAATGATTCAGATATCATTATATAATCATTTGTTAATTCTTAGCTCTTGGCTACAGTCCTTCCCAAGCCAGGCCACTTGACCATTAGGATGTTCCGTCAGCAACCTCTGCTGGCCCCCACATTGGCTGCAGTGGGGGAGCCTCTGCTCAGCGTCATTGCCCATTGCTGAGGACAAAGAGCATAAGCACCTACCTAGCTGCTCTGAGTCTCAGCTGCTTCAGCATGAAGTGTGGGGCACTCTGGTCTGAACAGGGATTATTGGGCACTTGGGGCAGGGAGCATGAAGGCCAGCAGCACTCCTCCCAAGCATCAGCCATCCATGACTCTGCCTGGGCCCCAGGCAAGCAGCCCACCAACAGGAAGAATCACAGGGAGCTCCCTGCTGAGGGAGCTACCAACCCACAGCCTTCATCCACACTCCAATGGCAGAAAAGTAGAGATATTTCAGCCAGCCAAGCTCCCCGCCAAGCAATGTTTGAGCTGGAGCTGGATTCAGGACTCCTGGCTCCTTGTCAGAGAGCTTCATTCCTTGGGAGCAGGCTTTCCCCACAAGAAAAAAAAAAAAAGAAGTTTAAGCATCATCCATGCCAGCATGATCAACATCATTCAAAAATATGATGGCTATAGAATAACAGTGGAAAAAAAAACAAGTGGGAAGAAATTGGAGTGATTCATTCAACAAATACTAATTTTTAAAATAATTAATATAGTTTTAATTGTCTTTTTAAAAGACACATAGATCACAACAAATATTACATTAAAAATATAAGAGGCACCCATATACCCCACACCCCCACTCCTCCCACATCAACAACCTCTTTCATTAAGGCACATTCATTGTATTTGATGAATACATTTTGAAACATTGCTGCACCACATGAGTTATAGTTTACATTAATTGAGCATCTTCTGTAAAGCAGGCACTTTGTCCAATGCAGTTTAAAGTCTGTCACAGGAGATGGAAAATGCTGTAAAGAGCAACAAAGAAAGGGTTTATCCTATGACAGAAGTTCAGGTTATTTGAGAGTGCTTGGTAGAGACACTTATGGGATCAGGGGGAAGGAAATATCATTTAGAGCAAAAATTATCTGAAACTTGGAAATAAGGCAAAAAGTGGGAGGTACCTCCTGCCAATAACATATGGGGGCAAAGGCTACCCAGTATCTCCCAGGGAAATGTACTGATCACATATCATTTTTTATTGCTGATTAAAGGTTTGAAATTATTTGTTAAATTGTAGATTTTTTTTTCTGGCCACAGTGCAAATGGTTTCTGCCTCTCTAATGGAACAGGACTTCAAACAGTTATAACCTATTGGACCAACTGTCAGGCCAGAACTAACCTACCCCAATTCCTAAACTCTTACGAGAATAAGCTAGATCTAACCAAAATTGGCCCATTTGACATGTGCAGGGCTTAAGTCATAACCAGTGCACTAATTCCATTTGGAAACCTTGATTTTATGACTTCAGGACAACAGCTTGGTGTCAAAAACATTTTCTATGAGTTCTGGGTTCCAGGAGTTATCCTTGGGGCTATATCTCGAAGAGCCTCCTGCTGATCTTACCTGTGAATCAGTTCTTACAACCTTCCCTTCTGTGAGGGGGTGGGGCAGAAATATCTGTGCGAGGCATGCTGATAACAAAAATGCAAAACCCTCTCAGTAAATCTATTGTTAAAAGAAATCAGTGGCTTAGGTGATGCTTAAAGAGAAGAAAAGCATACCTGTGAATGGATCTTGTTGTTACTTAAATACAATGCCCCCTAGCAAGGATCATAACTTCTATAAATAGTCTCAACCAAAATAATTCCTGTTAGAAATCCAAGCTTTTACATAGAAAGAACCTGTTGAACAACAAGTCCTAACTGGGGTTCCTAATCATAAATTTAAATTGGTTTCAAGACTCATTACTAGAAACTCCAATTTCTTTCTTGGAACTAACAGAAGCAGGGGGTCACAGAGAAAGGGGGTTCACTGCCAAGCAGGTTCACAGCCAAAAGGGGTCCACTTCTATAGGAAGTCACTGCAAAAGGAGGTTTACTGCCAGAGTGGAAGTGACAGGGTTCACTTCCAGAGAGGGTTCAGTGACAAAGAGGGGTTGATAAATATAATAAAATTAGTTCCTGGGTTTTTGCAGAACCAACACAAAATTCAATTCTCCAAACTAGCATAGAATTATGTGACAGATATCCTCTTCCGAAAGACCCCATAAGGACACTCAATCCCAAAAAAACAATTAAGGCCCTAGTTAAACATATCTAGCCCAATTAAAAATAAAACCCTGCTTATATTTAGCTCGCTCCTATGAGACAAATTTGTCCATGTTCCAATTCACAAACCTAGCCAACTTCCTTCTTTCTGTTTATAAAACTGCCCATACGTTCCTTGGCCTTGAAGCTAATTTCACTTTTTTCAGGCCAGTGGTTTTCTTGCTGCTACAAGTTTTGGTTTCCTGAATAAAATGTTATAAACTTCAACTTCACTCTGATTTGACTCATGACAGTGTTCACTGCCAAAAGGAAGGATCACAGCCAGAGGGGATTCACGGCCAGAGAATGTTGACTGCCAAAGGGAATTTCACATCTATCAGTTAATTTGATCACTAGGCAAATCCTTCGGTTGTTGCCCCAGTTTGCAGATGGAGAAGGTGAGGCTAGGGGAGACAACTAGCTTTTCCTGTGTAGTAACCAGATTGTGACTGAGCTGGGATGTACAACCCAGGCCTCTTATTTCCCAATGCTTCACTGCTTTTCCCAGTATCATGTTTGTGACTCTCAAGTTCAAAAGGGATGAGTTCTAGGCTTTCTGTATCTTCAGAGCTGATGTTGGCAATAACTCCTGTGGAGAAAGAGGCCAAGATGGGCCCTTAATCCACAACCTTCCTTGAGGCCTTGACTTTGCCCACTTCCAGGGAAGAAAGGAAGCAGCCCTGACTTCAGGCACCACACACTCTACTTACAGGCATTTGTCAGGCTTACATACAAATAGAATGTTCTCCAGGACTAAGTTGACCATATGTCCTGCTTTGTCAGAACTGGTCCAACTCATACCTGTTATTTTACAGGAATTGTTATGGTGTCCTGTTCTACTATCATAAGTTTCCCATTTTGAGTACCCTCCTCTTAACCAGCACCAACTAAAATTTATAAGTCCTACATTTGACCCTATGTCAATGGAGTCTCACAGTCTAATGCTTTCCTTTTCACCAAAGGTGATGTGAAGTACCCTCAGCATTTTTCTGTCCCTCTTCATGATCTCACCCATACCTGGGACCCAATCTAGCCTACATCCCAGAAAACAAATAACCTTTGCCCCAAGATCATATCTCATCAGCCTTGACTCTAGAGACATTGGTGCCAACTTCCTGGATCCCACTTTACTGCTGGCTTGTTTCAACAGAACATTCCCCCATTCCGTGCCATAAAAAAATCCTAACATATACTCCTTTCCAACTTGACTGCACATTTTAATGTGTCTACCTGCTGACCTGCTGAATGACCTTTGTCAGTCAACCATCATCTGTGAGTCTCAGTTTTCTGTGCTGTAATATGTGGATAACAATGCAAACTTAATGTACATGTTGTAAAATACAATATGATACTCTTTGCTAAAGGCATTAAAATTGAAAAACTTATATTGTTTTAGTTGATTTTCTACCTTTACTGTCTCTGGCACCTCCCAGCCAACCCTGTTGCATTGCCACCCATGCATCATCTTGGCAAAGTAGTGCTTTGAGATGGGTGCCAAGCTGGCAAGGGATTTTTATGGGTCATCTACTCATTGTAGAATGAAGAAATGAGAAAGTTACAAGTGCCAGGCACTTGGTTTTCCTGCCTTTCCATTTAAATCACTCAGCCCTGTGGCATCTTCATACACTTCAGAAGAATTAGTGAGTATCTGGGGTTGAGACTACATTTATGGAATTTTGTCCAGTTAAGTGTGCCATGTGCTGAAACCCATGATCCTGGTTCCATGAATGGTGCTATGACCTGTCAAGTACAGGCTGGATCTCAGCCTCCATCCATGATGGGGACACTGTCATGATTTGGAGCTGCATGTATCTAAGAGAAATATGTTTTAAGAAGCTGAAATTCAATTGACCCTGGAAGGAAAGGGAGAGACCAAGAAGGGACACCATGTGCATTATCATGTGACAGAGAAGCCAAAAACCAAGGATTGCTGGTTGTCAGTCCCAGAAGGCCAGTGGTTGGGAAGAAAGCATTGCTTTGATGAGACCTTGACTTAGTCTTTTTCTTAGCTTCAAAATTGTGAGCTAATAAATTCCCATTGTTTAAGTCAAGGTACTGGATGGTATTTGCCTGACCAGCCTGGAAAAGTAAAATGACACTTCATCTCCACCTGCAGGGAAGAATTGACATCTCTCTCTGGCTCCAGGACCTGCTTTTACTGGAGGCAAAATGTAAGGTAGTGCACCAGCTTCCAGCCCAGGGCTTCAGCATAAAGGGGTCTTTGCTGTGATCTGATTTTTATGGAACGCCCAGGAGCTGACAGCATGATATATATTTTGTTCCTCAACCCATCTTGGGCCCCAATTCTGTGACAATATTTTAGTTTTTATCTCTGCTTTAGTGGATTTCCTAATATCCCAGGGCCCACCTCTGCTTCAAATCTTGCCTTGTTCTTACCAGTTTCTCCTAGGAAGGGAGCTGGGGCCCTACTCAATGTGAACAATTGCCTGTGATATCACCTTGCCTGGCCTGCATCGCACAACCCTGTGTGCTAGTACATTCTTTGCCACTTCACCTTGAGCCTCAATTGGTTTGACTATTTACTAAATATCTGGTCCCCCACTGCCATACCCACCTGGATATCAGCCTCACCCAGACAGGTGTAAACCTCCATCTATATCAGCTCCCCTCATTTCCTGCTCAACTAGGTGGGAGGGTCTAGGGGCAATATCTGACCTGGACCCCTACTTGATCTGACTCTAAGTGACAGTTCTTATGATTGCAAGGTGAGAACTAACCAATTCAGAAAATGTACTTGCCTCCTTTGGTGTTGAACAGTTATCTTGAAATTACATCCATCACACTTAACCCCCAAAGCTCTTACATGTCCTAGCCCTGCCTTGTCCTTCAGGACTAGCTGCCTTTTATTTCTTTCTCTTTCTTTTTTTAATTTAGAGTTAGTTGAGATGGAAAGACTGCCTGTGGGTAGAGGGGTGGCCTGAGCTTGGCTGCACTAAGCTCTGGTCTGGCACTCTTTCTCTGTCCCACATATTCAAAGCCACACAGGTCATCTCAGACAAGGTGTCAGGTCTTCCACTCACCCCACAGAAATTCATGTGGAAAGAATGAATAAAGGGCAGTAGGCTCAACCATGTGTCAGAGAAAATAAATGAGCCAATGTTTGTCAAAAATGTAATGACACTTCTGATAATAGATGAGAACAGTTAGCATCTTTCCAAGCACTGCAACTTACCCAACAAGGAGGGAGGCCTTGGCTGAATTAATCACCACCTGGAAAACAATTTCACACTAGAATAGACAGAGGAAAGATAAAATAATAAATGCATTGCTTTGTCCAGTTTTTAACCTAGAACTCAATGTATTAGAAAACAACAAATTAATCTCAGGAATGACTGAAACATATCCTGCTTAGCAAAATCAGAAAAAGAGACCAAGGGATGGAAAACAATCTGAGATGATAAATACCTAATGTCAAACTTTTGCTCAGCCACAGGTTTCTGACAGACTGATAAAGCCAACTTGGGTATGTTTGAGTGCACAGAGGAAGGAAGGAAGATAGTGGGGAAGATTAGAAGGAAAGAAAAAAAAGTAAATACTATAGATGCTTATAAAACAAAGAAGCAAAACAAAATTGTAGAACTTTTTTTTTTCAAATGAAAGCACCCCTTTTCTCTATGCATCTTCTAATAGATGAAAAAAAAAGTGACTGGTTTTCAGTTAGGAATTAAAACAAAAGACAGGAAATCCTGCTTATTTTGCAAGATAAAGTTGGGTTGATTTCCTCATATTCTGCAGGATGGATGGACTTGTATCTATGCTAATGGACTCAGATTTATTTGTAGGGAAACTACTGAAAAATTGAGGAATTTGGGTTTCCCTGCTTTTAGCCCCATGTTGAGGGGAGTGTGATGGAGTTGGACTCAGATGTGAACTTTCTACACATGCCTCTTCTATCACTTTTACTGAACCTGTGGTTAGTGCTGAGGTTGGAGTATACCCAGGAGACTTCAATCTCTGGACTGGCCATGTGCCAGCTGGGCCCTGAGCCTCAGCAGAATTGTAGCTCCTACAAATCTTGGACTTGCACAGGTTGGTTAACAGGAAGGTGAACATGGTCAACCACCACATCAAGGAACTGAGAGTTTCTACCACTCCAAGCAGGAGAATTACATCCATCAACCATGTGGGATCTAAGCCCCCTCTCAATATAGGAGTGGAGCAGACATCACCAACCCAGGATCCACAGGAAGGAGGAATAAAATATGGATTAGAGTGAACTTACTTGTATTCCACTGTAGAACTATTGTGACTAGTAATGGAAGAAACTATAGCATTGCTCTGGAGAAAATGGCCATGGTAGTTGCTGAGGGCATGCAAAGGGAAGCAGAGATGAGATATGGGGGTATTTGGGGGACTTGGAGTTGTCCTAAATGATACTGCAGGGACAGATGCTGGGCACTATATATCCTGCCATAACCCACTTTATGTACTGGGGGAGAGTGTAAACTACAATGTGAACTATAATACTTGGAGTGTAGCAGTGTTCCAAAATATATTCACCAAATGTAATGAATGGGCCACAATGATGAAAGAGGTTGTTGATGTGGGAGGAGTAGGAGAGTGGGAACTGGGATATGTGGGAACCTCTTATATTTTTTAATGTAACATTTTTTGTGATTTATGAATCTTTATAAAAAAGGACTTATTATTATAAATAAATAAATAAATAAATAAATAAATAAATAAATAAATAAAACAAAGCTTTTTGGCTTTTGAAATCCTAGGTCCAAAGCTGTATTTGCTGAACAGGCTCCTGGGCCTTGAGAGATGTGACAATAGGATGGTGTCACATGTGAAGAATCAGTCGCATTCTGGAAAGTGGTGGTTTTACAGTAAGCCAGGATGGCTCTGCTCTGTCTTAGGTAACCCATGACATGTTTACTAGAGTAAAAAGAACACTCATTCTAGGATTTCCCCATTTTTAAAAATTCTTAGAATTCCCTGTGTTTCATTGGTAGAGAAAGGCACATTCCAGCAATGCATTGCTGTGTAGTAAACCAGGCTGTTACTCAGTGATATCAAACAGTAGCCATTTCATGGCAATTATATTCTATGTGTCTGGACTTGGGGCACAGCCCAATAGAGAAAATTGGCTCTACTCATTAGCTCTGTCATGACCAGTCCAAAAAGCTGCCAAAGACTAGGGCAAATGGACTGGGACCCTATTTCTGGGTCTTGGTTCTGGCTGTAGTCTGAGTTCCACGATTCTCCAGCATGTGGTGTCTGCTGGAGCTGGAATGTCCAAGATTGTGTCTCCACTCACAGAGAGGACAGGCCAGCCATTGTTCTCTCTCTGCCTGACATCTCCTTGGGCTACCGTGGGCTTCCTCACAGCTGTCTTGGGTTGTTGACTTACTTATATGGCAGGTGGCTTCCCCTAGAGCAAGCATTCTGACCCACAGGAAGAGTAGAAGTTGCCACTCTTTTAAGGCTCGGGCCTGGCTCTTGCTCAGAATTGTGTAGCAGTGTGACATTGCAACCACAGAGTCCACTCAGGTTCAAGGGAAGGGGACTCCATCTCTCAGGTGGAGAAGTAGTAAAGAATTTGTGGCTATATTTTATCTATTATAGCCATAAAGTGATGGTGGGGAAAATTATGGAATTATAGGTTAGGGTTCTTCTTGGCTTTGATAAAAACACAACCATGAATACAAGCTCTAAGATCATTCTTTGTCTACAAGCAAGGAATTGCATTATCCTCAGGTCCTAGCAACTGAAGATGGGCAGGACCTCCCTGTTTGCTTTTCAAAGAGGCAGGACCAAGAGGAACAGCACCTGTGTCACTAATACATGGGCTCTGAGATCTGCAGCAACACTCATTGCGTGCCCTCATCTAATCTTCCACCACCACGCACTCCTCAGAAAGTAGGACTTGTTTCAATCTGATGATATGAACAGCCAAATGTAGAACCAATTAACAATAAAATTAGTTTATAATTATGCAGCCCTTGTAGTGTCTAAAATAATTTCATTCTTACCTATTCTAAGCAGCAGACTATTTCACATATAAATGAAACTGAGACTCCAAGATGACAAAGTCTTGTCCAAGGTCATAGACCAAATCTTGCCTGCAAATACATGAAGCCTGGCCTAGACATGTAACCCAGTGCTCCTTTGCATCAGTGTACCCAATCAACCTGAGGTTCTGTCCTGCATCTGAGCTCTGTCCTGGTCTAGCCTGTGCTATGTTCCAGTGACTTGGTGTAGCATTTCCTTTGGGACTCAAATCCATCAGTGTCTGAATTAGAGTGTAGAGTCTCCATGGTTTTTCTTGCTCACAATTTTTTTTTTTCTTTTCTGAGAAAATCACTTCTGTCTCTCCAATCTGGCCTTTAGGTTATTAAGAGTAGAGAGGTCTTTTATCATTTTAATGTGTTCTTAAAGTCCTCTAATTTACCCATGCTTTTGGATAAGTGACTCAGGAAATCACTACTGCCAGCAACAATCTTGGTTCCTGAGACTTTTTTTTAGTTCTTTTTTTTTTTATTGTACTTTTTCAAAGATACATAGATCACGAAAAAGGTTACATTAAAAAGTATAGGGAAGTGGTTGTGGCTCAATTGATTGGGCTCCTGTCTACCATATGGGAGGTCCTGGGTTCATGCCCCAGGGTCTCCTTGTGAAGGCAAGCTGGCCTGCTCCTCACAGAGACCTGAAGACCCATGCTTGTGGAGAGCTGGTGCAGCAAGATGATGCAACAGAAAGGAAGACAAGCAGACACAGGAAAACACTCAGCAAATGGACGCAGAGAGCAGATAGCAAAACAAGCTGTGGGAGGGGTGATAAATTTTAAAAATGAATCTTTAAAATATATATATATGATCTGAAGAGAAATATCCCACACCCCACACCCCACACTCCTCCAGCATCAACAACCTTTTTCATCATTGTGGCACATTCATTGCATTTGATGAACACATTTTGGAGTACTGCTCCACTGCATGGATTATAATTTACATTGTAGTTTACACTCTTTCCCAGTCCATTCAGTGGGTTATGGCAGGATATATAATGCCCAGCACCTGTCCCTGCAATGCTGGGTTTATACCCAGAAGAACTGAAAATAAGGACACAAACTGATATATGCATACCAATGATTATAGTGGCATTATTCGCTATTGCTAAAAGTTGGAATCAACCCAAATGCCCATCAACAGACGAGTGGATAAACAAAATGTAGTATATCCATACAATGGAATTCTACTCAACTGTAAGAAGGAATAGAGTAAAAAGGATAACATGGATGAATCTTGAGGACCTCATGTTGAGTGAAGCAAACCAGGCATTGAGGTTCCTGAGACTTTTTAACATAACTCTTGGAGTTTCTGGTAGATCACATGCCTGTTTTTTTCAGTGCAATTGCCACCCTCCTCTTGCCTCACCCCAGTTGAGAGGTGATATCTACTCAGCATATTTTGGGCCTTGCTTTACTTCCTGTTGATCAGATCTGCCTCCCATAACCATCTCAACATAAAACCCTGTGATTATAATTATTCCAGTGTCTTGAATGACCCACTCATTGTTCCCCTCATTAGATGGTCCCTAAGTTTTCCCTCCACAGCTAAAAGAAAATGGTTCTGATTCTCCAGTTGAAAAGTGTGCCCCTGTATCTACCTACTTTCCATCCAATCACACCAACAATAATGAAACTCTTGAAGCTTCTGCAGAAACTTGGCAATGATTCTCTCTTTTCTCAGGGGGTGGTTGTCAGAAGAGTCTCTTGCAACAAATGCCTTTGTTTCTCTCAGGAGCCTGGGTATCTATAAGCACTGATCAAGAGCAGGTCAATGGAAGGCAGGGTCACTGAGAGTATGGGGTTGCAGCAGTTTCTACCTTAGGAAGGTACTTGAAGAGACTGCCATGCAGAGCAAAGACACGAAGCTATGGGTCAGAAAACATGAACTTTAACCTCACTTTTCCCTCCTACATTTTATTCTGAAATGTTCTATCATGCATACAAGTTTAAAGTCTTTTATAGTGGGCACTCATATACCTATCCCTCAGATTCTACTAGGAATGTTTTAGTCCTTTTGCTTTATATATCTTTATCTACTGAACTCTACAACAATGCTTCCTTCACAATATCTATGCATTTCAAAGTAAATTTCAGACATCAATAGCCTCTCTCCAAGTTAATTCTTCCTACACACCATTAATATTTGTTCAATATTTGTTTATAAGTATATAATTTATTTTAATAGACTTTCTAGAGAGGTTTTATATTTTTGGAAAAATTACACAGAAAAACCAGAGTTCCTACATTTCACCTCCTTCACAGCCCACATAACACAGTTTGCTCCTATATGAACACCTTGCATTAGTGTGGTGCATTTGTTACAAATGATGAATCAATATCAATACATTATTAATGACTATACCCCATAGTCTACCTTAGGGTTCATTCTTTGTGTTGTTCAGGTCTAGCGTTTTGATAAATGCCTAATGTGGTACATCCACCATTACAGTATATCCTTTATATATTTGGTAGAATTCACTAGCGAAACCATCTGTGCATAATATTTTCTGTTTTGAAAGGTTATCAATTGCTGGTTCAATTTTGTTAATAAAAACAGTCTTTTTCAAATGTTCTATTTCTTCTTTATTCTTTTTTTTTGTTTTGGTAGATGTATTATTCAAGGAATTGGTCTATTGACTTAAGTTATCAAACTTGTAGGCAAAAAGCTATTCATAGTATTTCCTTTTCATCTTTTTAAGGATAAAAATATCCATGTTGTTAGAAATGATGGTCTCTTTTTAATTGCTCATACTAGTAATTCGTGCCCTCTCTCTTTTCCTCTTGCCTAGCCTGGATAGAGGTTTATCAATTTTACTGATCTTTTCAAAGAATGAGCTTTGGTTTCATTGATTTTCTCTATTTCCTTCTTATCATCAGTTTCACTGATTTCTGCTCCAATTTTCATTATTTCTTCTCTTTTGCTTAATTGTAATTTAATTTTATCTGCTTTTTCTTATTTTCTAAGATGGAAGCCTGTTTGATTTTAGATCATCCTTTTTTTCTATTACATGTTTTCAAAGATAGCAATTTCTTCCTAAGAAATGCTTTTGCTCTATCATGCAAATCTTCAAAAGTTGTATTTTCCTTTTCATTTAGTTGAAAATATTGTCTAATTTTTCTTGAGACTTTTTCTATAACATATTATTAAGAAGTATGCTGTTTTATCTCCAAATATTTGGGAATTTTCCAGCTCTCTTTACGTATTTGATCTCTAGTTTTATTCCATTGAGGTTTAAGAGCATATGTTGTATGATTTATAATACTTTTATTTGTTAATATGTATTTTATGGCCAAGTATGTGGTCATTCTTGTTGAATGAACCATATGAACTTAAAAGTGTATTCTGCTGTTGTTGAGTATTCTATAGATGTTAATTAGATCCAGTTGATTGATGATACTGATCAGTTCAACTATATAATTTCTGATTTCTTGTCTGCTTGATCTGACAATTACTGATTGAGAGGTGCCCATATTCCCAACATTAACAGAGAATTTGTCTTTTTTCTCCTTGCAGTTCTACCAATTTTTTCCTCCAGTGATTTAATGCTCTGTATGTACACATTCAGGATTTTTACATCCTCTTGGAAAATTTATCACTTTATCATTAAGTACTGGCACTCTTTATCTCTGATAATTTTTCTTGCTCAGAAATCTGTTTGCTTGTTTTTTTCTGAGCTTAATATCTCTTCTTCATTTTTCTCCATCCCTTTATGGCATATCTTTCTCCATCCCATTATCTGTGTCATTATATTTAAAATGTGCTTCATATAGATAATATGTAGTTTGGTCTTAATGTTTTATCCAATTTGATATTCTCTTTTTTATTTAGTATATTTAGATCATACCCATTTAAAATGATTATACCTACCATATTTGAACTGTTCTTTATTTGTGGCCCTTATTTTTTGATACTTTTATTTATTTTAGTTTTTTCTTCTCTTGTCCTTCCTTTCTTCTCCTCTCTTAATGTATCAATTATAGTCTTTTTAAAAATTTGTCAGTAGTTGCCCCAGAGTTTGCAATATATATTTCTATTGAAAATCTTCAAACTCCCTGATTCTTTCCTTGTCCATGTGTACTACAGTCTACTGATGAGCTCATCAAAAAGCTTCCTCATTTTTGTTATAGGTTTTTTACTTATAGTAATTTCTAACACTGCTTATATTACTCTTCTGTTATAGCATGTGGTTCACATTTCTCGTTATAAATCTTAGCATATAAATCATTTTTATTTTAATGATCTAATTCCAACATTTCCATCATAACTGAGGATGATTTTAATTTTAATTTTGTTTCTTCAGACTGTATTTTTCCTGGCATATGTGGATTATTTTTAAAAAATTTTTTCTTAGAGAAGTTGTAAGGTTACAAAGTGATCATGTGTAATGTGCAGAATCCACATACATCATCCTTCCACCAATACTTTGCATTGTTGTGGAACATTTTTTATAGATTATGAAAGAACATCATCAAAATTTTACTATTAACTATGGATCATGGCTTACATTCGGTATATTTTTTCAATACACCTTCCTATTATTAGCATCATATATTAGTATTACACATTTTTTATAGTTCATAAGAGAACACATTCATATTTGTACTGTTAACCACTGTCCATTTTCCGCCACATGGTTCACTGTCATATACAGTTCCAAGCCTTGTACAATCTGTCCAAAGTTTACTCAGTGGCTCTCATTTTCATCAGATGTCTGCAGTCATAGACCAGTACATTTTCTAATGCTCTTATAGTCTAAATGAAAATATCTCATGTCCCCTTCTTATTGACCCTTAGCATTGATATCGTACCTTCTTTGACATTGACGCAAGAATATTAGATAGAATATTACTTTTAACTATTGTCCGTAAGTTAACATTAATTGCATTTTCCTATGCATCAACATATTTTTACCTCCTTGTAAGAGTGATGCGCATTTTTTCTAGTTCATTGAAGAATATTTTTGTATTTGTACCACCACCAGGTTCCCTATGTCATTAAGTCCCTGGATTATTTGCTAGCTTTATTTCAACTGACACTTACATCCTTGGACTACCCCTTGGAACCCAATCACGTTTATAAACAAGCCATGTTAGTTATACTCATTACAGTGTTACCATAAACTCTTTTCATTTCCACATGTTTATAGTCAAGCTAATTTATAATTCTACATACATTAATCATCAGTACACTTTCTCAGCCTTCATTTTATCTCCTAGTAAAACTATACTCTAGATATTATCTTTGTTCTTAACATTTAGTTCATATTAGAGAGACCATACTATATTTGCCCTTTTGTGTTTGGCTTATTTCATTCAGCATAATGTTCTCAAGATTCACCCATGTTATCATATGTGTCCTAATTTCATTTCTTCTTAGTATTCAATCATATGTGTATATATATGTATATATCACATTTTAAAAAATAATGAATAATGCCACTATGAACATTAGCGTGCAAATATCTGTTTGCATCCCTGTTTTCAGTTATTCTAGATATATTCCCAGTAGAGGACTTGCTGGATCATATGGCAGTTCTGTATTTAGCTCCTTGTGGAACTGTCAAACTCCACAGTTCCACAGAGGCTGCACCATTCTACATTCTCACTAGCAGTGAAGGAGTATTCCTATTTCCTCACTTCCTCTCTAGCACTTGAATTTTTTTTTTAATGGCCATTTTATGAGGAATGAGATGATAAGTCATTGTAGTTTTGATTTGTATTTTCCTAATAGCTAGTGATATTGAGCATTTTTTCATGTGCTTTTTTGCTGCTTCTATTGCTCTCTGAAAAAATGTCTAAATTTTTGTCCATCTTTTATTTGGATTGCTTACCCTTTCATTGTTAAGTCTTTATTTAGCATGGAAATAAAATCCTTATTGGATATGTGTTTTTCAAATATTTTATCCCATTGAGTAGACTGCATTTTTTTGCCTTCTTGACAAATTACTTTGAGGCACAAAACATGTTTACATTTCAAGAGAACCTATTTGTCCATTTTTTTTCTTTCATTGTTCATGATTTGGGTGTAAGATTTAAGAAACCACCACTTACCACTGGGTCTTGAAGATATATCCCTACGTTTCTTCTGTAAGTTTTATCATTCTAGCTTTTATATTTAGGTCTTTGATCTATTTTGAGTTAATTTTTACAAAAGGTGCGAGATAGGAGTTTTCTTTCTTTCTTTTGGATATGCATAACAGTTCTCCCAGCACCATTATTTGAGTAGACCGTTCTGTCCCAGCTGGGTTGGTTTGGAAGCCTTGAGAAAAATCACTTGACCATAGATGTGAGGGGATGTTTCTGAACAATCCATTTGATTCCATTGGTCTATATGTTTATTTTTATGCCATTACCATGCAGTTTTTTTTAAACACTGTAGCTATGTAATATGATTTAAAGTCCAGAAGTGGGAGTCCTCCAACTTTGTTCTTCCTTTTTAATATGTTTCTGGCCATTCAAGACCCCTAATCCTTCCACATAAACTTCATAATTGGCTTTTCCATTTCTTTGAAATAGGGTGTTATAATTTTTATTAGGATTGCATTGAATCTGTAAATCAATTTGAGTGCAATTTACATCTTAAAGATTGTCTTACAATCCATGAACACAGGTTGTCCTTCCATTTATTTAGTTCTTCTTTGATTTCTTTTAGCAATGCATTGAAGTTTTCTGAATGCAATTCCTTTATGTCCTTCATTAAATTTATACCACATATTTGATTCTTCTAGCTGCTATTGTAAATGGAATGTTTTCTCTTACTTCCTCCTCAGATTGCTTATTACTAGTGTATAGAAACACTGCTGATTGGTCCACATTAATCTTGAATCTTGCCACTCGGCTGAACCCATTTATTAGCTTCTTTGTAGATTTTTCAGGACTTTCTAGGTATAGGATCACATCATCTGAGAATAGTGAAAGCTCTAGCTATTCCTTTCCAATTTAGATGTCTTTTATTTCTTTTTTTTCACCTGATTTCACTAACTAGAACTTTCAGCACTATATTGAGTTACAGTCGTGACAGTGAGACTCCTTGTCTTGTTCCCGATCACCATGGGAAAGCTCAAACTGTGTTTTTTACATTTAGGATGACTTGTAATTTTTTGTTGAAAATTAGACATGATGTGCCTGATATATAAGGATTGAAGTAAATATGCCTTTAGTGGGAGATTTAATGATTTTCTCATTAGGAGTTAGTCTATGTTTATTGCTTGCTAAAGCTGTACATGTCAGAAGTTGGAATTTTCTCTTGTGCCCTATTTTTTCTCCCCTGTTGCCTAAGGGCTCCCAACAGAATTCTTAAATAAGACCTGAGCCTTGCAATCCCCTGTAAAGGGGCTCTACTGATGTGGAAGGGAGGAGAAATATCTGAGTAGATTTCAGACATTTAGTGAGCTTATGTCCTGGGCAGTGACATTTCAGTGCTCCACAGACCCTGCCACCCTGCCCCCATTAAGAAATATATCTCCATATTTCTGACTTTTGAATAAAAAAATTACTGCACTTTTAAGGCAAGATTAATAAGGCTTGATTTTGAGAGGGAATGCTTAGGGCATTTCCTCTTCTTTATTTTTAAATATTTTTATTTAATTTTACTTTTAAAGAAGCTTTAGGTCCCTTAAATGATACATCAAAAATATAGAAGGATTCACATATAACTTCCCCCTCCCCTTCCCACACTTTTCTCCATTAACATCTACCAATACTGTGGTACATTACAGTTGATGAACACATGCTGAAACATTGCTACTAACCATCATCAATAGACTGCATTATAGTTTACATTTTGCACTGCAAATTTTTATAGGTTTTGACAAAATGTATAATGGCCTGTATCCATCATTGTAATATCATTTAGAACAATTCCAATATCCCCAAAATGCCCCATGTTTCACCTATTCTTCCCTCCCTGTATTAGTCTGCCAAAGAGGTGCCAACGCAAAGTACCATAAATTTGTTGGCTTTTATAAAAGATATTTATTTGGGATAAAATCTTATAGGTACAAGGCCTTAAAAAGTCCAACTCAAGGTTGCTTTCTCACCAAAGTCAGTTGCCACATGTTGAAGTAAGATGGTCACTGATCTTTTCCAGGGTTTGCTCTTCTTCTTAAGGTTCCATGGGCCCAACTTCTTCCTGATCTCAGCTGTAGGCTGGCATAAACCTTGTCTCTCAGGCCTCCCTCTCTCTCAGCTGCAAACTCTCAGGAAAATAGCTCATCTCTCCCAGGATCAACAATGACAGAGCTTTCTCTCCTTGTGTGTCTTCTTGACTGAGTGTCTGTTTATGTCAGCCCACCAAGGAGGCAGAGACTCAACCTGAGTCATGCCTTACTGACATGGTCAAAACAAAATCCTAATCTTAATAGGTAATTTAATCAAAGGTCCCTCAACTGAATCCAATATAATCAAATGGTATCACACCCAGAAGAATTGATTAGTTTACAAACATAATCTTTCTCTTTTTTTGATTCATAAGTAATCTCAAACTGCCACACTCTCCCTCCTCTCAGAACCTCTGGTGACCACTGCCTTTATATCAATGTTATAAGATCTACCATTTCTAGAATAATAATATCTCTACTTTAGTCCATAGCCACACTCTCCCCTTATGTTTGTTCAATCTGCAGTCTTGAAGATTTTAAGATGGTAATGTCACTCTGTTTCTGATTAATAGAGGACTTAGATCCCATGAGGCAAATGGGTGGAGCTATCTTGCTTACCCTTTCAGATTATCTCTGTTTTTTGGGATGGGCTTCTCTGCATATACCCTCATCACTGACACCCTGTGCCAGTGATCTCCCCTGCCATAGTTGCACCCCTTCTGCAGTGCAAAACCTCCCCCAAAAGAAAGCCAAAAAAACAAATTAATTAAAAAATAATTTTAAAATGTTAATTAGAAAAGCAAATAAAATAAAAAATAGTTTTTCAATGTGTCTTTCATTACCGTAATATATGTTACCTTATATGTACAGTGACAATTTCTTCTGTATGTTCCCCCAGTGTCTTATTTTTTCCACTTTATTTCAAAGAGGTTCTAGGTTACAGAAAAGTCACATAGAAAATATAGGGTGTTCCTTTCTATCCCATCCCTTTCCCTTCTCACATTTTTCCTTATTAATAAAATCTTATAAATATGGTACATTTGTTGCTATTGATGAACAAATCTTGAATAATTGCTACTAACTATAGACAATGGTTTTACATTATGGCTTCCATTTTGCATGTACACTTTTATAGGTCTTGACAAAATTTAAAATGGCCCATATCTGTCATTGTAAGATCATGCTAAACAATTCCATTGCCCTAAAAATGCCCTGTGCTCCATCTGTCCTATTCTTCCCTTCCCCTCTCCTCAGGACCTATGGTAACCAGTAAATTTCAACTTTTGAAGAATAAAGTTCCTTGTTGCATGTATTAATATTGAGGGTTTGACACATTGATCTTCTATGTTTATTAGTCACTGTGGCAATTTGGTATTGTTTATGAATTCCAAAAATAGATATTGGATTGTGTTCATAAACTGGTCTGTTCCTCTGGGCATATTAGATTTATTAGATTCAGAGTTTCACTTTTACTTTACTAAATCAAGATTAAGGCTTTTATTTGACCATATCATTAGGGCAACTCAGTTTGAGTCCCTTTCCCACCCCACCCCCACTTTGTGGATTATATAAATGGATGCTCAATCAAAGACAGGAAAGTAAAAACACAGAGAAGGAGAAAACAAAGAGGTTAGTTTTGGAGAATGGAGCCCTGGGGAAGGAGGCAACCTATTTGCCTGATACTTTGCAGCCGAAGAGACCAGAGCCCTGAACAGCTGAGAAAGCCTGGAAAGAAAAGAGCCCCAGAGAGAGAGATGAGCCTTATACTAGCCTACAGCTGAGATCAGAAGAAGCTGGGATCACAAAGTCTTAGGAGGAAGAGTAAGGCCGAACCCTTGCAGAGATGGGCAGCCATCTGTTCCAACACATGGCAACAGACTTTGGTAAGGTAAGTAACATTCAGTATGGCCTTGTGACTGTAAGCTTTTACCCCAAATAAATAAAGCCAACATATTTCTCACATTTTGCATTAGCACACACCTTTGGCTGACTAATACAGGCACTGCTTATGTTCTTGAGAGGTTCTTGCCCCTCTAAACCAAGACAGGGGCGTGTTGAGCTCCAAGAAGCATTGTACTCAACAAACCCATAAGGCACTTGTGGAGGCAATTAAGCAAATACATTTTAACTAGTGTATATTAAACTTGGGTAGAATTTCTAGAAACTGTCTGGAATAACCTTTCACTGGATTCTTCCAGGGGTCTCTAATTTTCTGACTCTGATGGTTCTGAGCTCACACCAGACACTGATGGAGGCCTTTGGGACCTCTTGCAGATCAGATTAAACAAGAGCCAGAGTTGGAAGGAAAGCAGATCGGAAACGCAGCCACTATCTTCTCCAGGTGCCTTGTTGTCTTTGCTAAGCCTGAGAGAATATAAGGACTGCTGCCTAGAAAATAAGTAAATAGATGGAAATGAAAGCAAAGGTGTTGATTTCTTGCAATATTGTTTGGTGCTAGAGTGGAATGAGTGGATTTGTGAATACACTGCCTCCTAGAATTAAGCCCAGAGTGGCTGAAATGTAAGGAGCAGCCTCATTCCTCCCATGGATGTTGGGTTTCAGATCCTGGGAGACTGAGAAGGATCACTAGAGAAAGAAAGCTTTGAGAGGATGACTTTGGAGGATAAGCCCAACATTCTGCATTCTACCATATTCCTTCTCCTTTCCCTCACAGAAATCAAGAGTTTGTCAACAAGAGACCTTCCCTTCAATAAATATTAAAGGGAGTTCTCCACGTTGAAAAGAAAACAAAAAAACAAGAGAGAAAGGGTTGGAGAAGAATGTAGAAAGTAAAATTATTACTAAGAGTAACTAAAAGGATGAAAAGAGAAATAAAAACAAAATATATATACAAACATAAAAAAATGGCTAATTTATGTACTACCATGACATTAATAACATTGAATGTTAATGGGTTAGATTCTCAAATCAAAAGACACAGACTGGCAGAATGAATAAGTAAATATGACCCATCTATATGGTGTTTAGCAGAAACTCAACTTAGACACAAGGATGCAAGAAGCTTGCAAGTGCAAGTTTGGAAAATAATTTTACATGGAAACAATGACAAAAAAGGGTTGAGGTAGCTATACTATTGTCAGAAAAAATACACTTTAAATGAAAATCTGACTGAGGAGAAAGTCAGGATGGCATCAGAGTAGGTGCACCCCCATCATCACTCCTACAAAGAACAGCTGAATGGGGGCAAAATCCTGCCTGTGTGAGCTGTTTTGGTAACTCACAAAGCAGGAGGCTTCAGGACATCAATCTGGAGAGAGCATGACAAAAAGAATGATTGCTCAAAGTAAAACCGTGAGTTTCAGGAGGCTGGAGCTATGGGATGGCTAAACCCCTCCCTTGGGGTAGGAGGCCACAGAGTTCCCTGACCCTTGCCAGTCAGTCAACTGAAGAGACAAATTCTGAGAGTGGGAAGGTTCTGGTGAAGGATGGAGAGGGATCCCCTGAGTGTGGGTTCTATTACCTGGGTCCCATTTTTTTAGCTTTGAGAAGCATACCAGGTGGCTTGAGAAAAAACCAGGAAGAGGGGAGAGGTGAATCTGCTGAGGCAGCCTGATTTACCTAACCTCCATGGGATAAGGAAAATTGGTCTGGGAGAAGGTGGAGTCAGTCAAATAACTAGTCTTGTACAACTCACCTAAGGGAAGGGGACAGTAAGAATTGTTTAATAAGCTTCCAAAGGCATAGTTAGAGTTCCCAGCAAGATGTGAGTGCTCTCTCTCAAACAGACTAAGAGTCATTTTTTTCTGTGATGAGTAAAGTCACCAGGGTCACATTAGAATTTCAAAAGGTAACTCTTACACAGGTTATTGCTTCTTGCTGCCCCAGAAGAGAAAGCAGTTAGGGGGAAAAAAATGGGAGTAGGGGTGGGAAAGAATCCTAATTAGAAGTTTATCCAATAGGAAATAGTAAATCCTGCCCCAGAACTGAAAAGCTAATCAACCAGCAGAAAGGTTTGGGTCAGTGGAGGAGTTTCAGCCTTGAATATACAAGGTATCTACTTTGATTCCCTGTTCCTCTTAGAGTAGTGACCCATTTGGGTATTAAACATCTAGCTGGTACTTTAGGACAGGGAAATTGTAGATATTATCCATGTATTAACTTCCTTTGGGTCTCTTATTTTTCCTAAAAAAAAAAAAGAAGTTATTTTTGTTATATAATTTCAGTTAGTTTACTCACTAAAACCCACTTCAAAATCTGCACTGAGAAAGTTGCAGGGTAATTGACTGATAAACATCAGCAGTCCGACAAGCTCCACAGTGGCTTAGAGGGAAGTCTGTTCATCCTTAGTGTTTGGTTGACTCCTTGTTTGTGGTTTTGTATGTTACTCTTGTTTTCTTGTTTTCCTCCCTCTTTAACTCCCTCCCCCCTTTTTTAAAATTAGGTGCTGGCAATTTGTTTCTTGTTTGCTGTATTCCTGCTTCCTTGATTTCCTAATTTCTCTATATACTGAATTTGGCTACCAATGCTATCTTTTTCCCTTGTACATCTTTCTATCTTCTGCCTTCGGTTGTTGCTCTTACATTCCACCTTTCTTTGTTTAGACCCCAATATTTGTGGCTTTTTTTTTCTAACAATTCTATTCTGCTTTCTATCTTTTATTAACTATTTCTCTTTTTGTCCTTTCTTTTCTCTTTGCCTCTCTCATCATTACACTGACCTTTTAATTCATACTGTATTCTTTTCCATATTCAGATTCCCATTTCATAGAACATACTGCACTTTTTTATTCCTATAACTCTACACTGCTTATATGAGTTTATTACCCATTGTCCTAGGTCTTAAATGGTTCTTTTGCTAACTTTTACTATCAATATTACTATTATACTTTTTCTTTTCTTACCCCTTTTGCTTTCTGGCCCTAATCATTTTATTTAAGGGAACTTAGACAAAAGCAAGGAAACAGAATAAGACAAAGTGTCAAAGAGAAAATTTAACACTCACAAAGAAACAATAACTTAAAAAACCTGAGACTAGATGGAGAAACTAATCAATTGAACAAACACATCAAGATAAAATAATGACCAGACAGCAACAAAAACATTACAAACCATACCAATAATCAGGAAGAAAAGGCAGAGTCCAAAGAACAAACTAAAAATCAGGAAGAGGAACAGAACAATAAACAACTAATCAAAGCTGTCCAAACAAGTATCATGGACCAACTTAATGAAGTGAAGGAAGAAATTAAGGATATAAAGAAAACAGTAGGAGAGCAAACTGAAGAAATTGTGAGCATATGCATAAATGGATATGATGGTGATGAATAGCACAATCAAAGAAATAAAAAATACACTCTCAGCAAATAACAGCTTATTTGAACAGGCAGAGGAAAGAATAAGTGATGTGGAAGACAGTACATTTGAAATCAAACAGATAGTAGAATTGATAAATAAAAAGACAGAAAAAATCCAGCAGGGATTTAGGAATTTGGATGACAACAAAAATCGCACAAACATACAAATTATATGCATCCCAGAAGGAGAAGAGAAAGGGAAAGGGAACAGAAGTGGTGTTGGAAGAAATAATGGTTGAAAATTTCCCAAACTTATTGAGGGATTGGATATACATATTCAGGAAATGCAGTGGACTCCAAACAGTATAAATCCCAAAAGGCCTAATCCAAAACATATATTTGTCAAATTATCCAATGCTCAACAAAGAGAAAATACTGAAGCCAGCAAGAGAAAAGAGAACCATAACATACAAGGGAAACTTAATAAGAATAACTGCTGATTTCTCATCTGAAACTATGGAGATAAGAAGGCAGTGGTATGGCTTAGTCAAGGTACTAAAAAAATATTTTTTTCCAGCCAAGAATACTCTATCCAGCAAAGTTGGCATTCAAAAATGATGGAGACTTCAAAATATTGACAAATAAACAGAAACTAAGAGGGTATGCCAATAAGAAACCTGCCCTGCAAGAAATATTAAAGGGAGTTCAGCAGGTTGAAAAAAGAAAACAGGAGAGAAAGTCCTGGAGAAGAGTGTGAGAACAACTAAAAAGACAAAAAGAGAAATGAAAAGAATACATTAAATATACAAATCCAAAGAAAATATGGTTAATATAAGTAATTCCTTGATTGTAATAACACTGAATGCTAATGGATTAAACTCACCAGTCAAGAGACACAGATTGGCATAATGGATAAGGAAATATGACCCATCTACATGCTGTCTAAAAGAAACCCACCTTAGACACAGGGATTCAAGAAGGTTGAGAGCAAATGGCTGGAAAACAACCTTACAAGCAAAGAATAACCAAAAAAGGGTAGCAGTAGCTACACAAATATCATACAAGTTAGACTTTAAATGCAAATCTATTACAAGAGACAAAGATGGACACTATATATTAGTGAAAGGGGTAACCTTTGAAGAAGAACAAATGATCATAAACATTTGTGCACCTAGCAAGGATGCCTCAAAATACATGAGGAAAATCTAAGTAGAGGAATAGATGCCTCTACAGTTGTAGTGGGGAACTTTAATATACCGTTGTCACCATTAGACAAAACATCTCAACAGAGAATCCATAAAGAAACAAAGTCATTGAATAATATCTTAGAGGATCTGGACCTAATATACATATACAGAACAATACACCCAAATACAGCAGTATAAACATTCTTCTCAAGCACATATGGATCATTCTTCAAGATAGACTACATGCTAGACCACAGAGAAAGTCTCAATGAATTCAGAAAGATTGAAATCATACAAAATAAATTCTCTCACCACAGTGGAATGAAACTGGATGTCTGCAAGGACAAGAACCAAGTTATACACAAAGATATGGAAGTTAAGCAACACATTCTTAGACAAACAGTGAGTCAAGGAGGAAATCTCAAAAGAAATCAGCAACTACATTGAAACAAATGAAAATTACAACAGAGCATATTAAAACTTATGGGATACAGCAAAAGCTGTACTGAGAGGGAAATAATTCATAGCCATAAATTAATATATTAAAAAAGAAGAAAAATCTAAAATGGAAGACCCAACTGTGCACTTGGAGGAATTAGTAAAAAAAAACACAAAGAAAGAACAAAGATTAGAGCAAAACTAAGTGAAATAAAAAATAAGAAAGCACTAGAAAATACAAAGATTTTCTTCTTTGAGAAGATCAATAAATTAAAAAAAGCCTTAGGTAGACTAACAAAGAAAAAAGAGAGAAGATTGAAATACACAAAATAAGAAATGAGAAAGTGGATATAACCACTGGCCCCACAGAAATAAAGAGTAGCATAAGAGGATACTTTAAGAAGCCATATGCCAACAAGGACAATTTAGAGGAAATGAACAAATTCTTAGAAACACATAAGCAGACTACATTTATGAAAGAAAAATTTGATGATCTCAACAAACCTATCACAAGTAAATAGATAGAATCAGTCATTAAAAACCTCCCAACTAAGGAGAGCCCAAAGCCAGAGTGCTCTACAGTTGAATTTTACCAAACAATCTGGAAAGAACTAACACCAATTTTCATAAACTCTTCCAAAAAAAATTGAAGTAGAAGGAACATTGCCTAACTCATTCTATGATCCCAATATTACCCTAATACCAAAGTCAAACAAAGACATCACAAGAAAGGAAAATTACAGGGCAATCTTTTTAATGAACCTAGATGCTAAATTACTCAACAAAATACATGCTAATCATATTCAACAACACACACAAAAAAGAATTACACATCATGACCAAGAGGGTTTCATCCCTGGTATGCAAGGAAGGTTCAACATAAGAAAATCAATCAATATAATACACCCTATAAACAGATCAAAAGAAAAAAATCACATGATCATATCTGTAGACAGAGAAAAAGCATTTGAATAAATACGGCACACTTTCCTGATAAAAACACTGCAAAATGTAGGAATAGAAGGAAACTTTCTGAGCATGATAAAGGGTATATATGAAAAACCCACAGATAACAACATTTACAATGGTGAAATCCTAAAATCTTCCTCTCTAAAATCAGACACAAGATAAGGATGACCACTATCACCACTCCTATTTAACATTGTTTTAGAAGAACTTGCTTAAGCACTAAGGCAGGAAAGAGATATAAAAGGCATCCACATTGGAAAGGAAGAAATCAAAATTTCACAATTTGCAGATGACATGATCATCTACATAGAAAGCCCTGAGAAATCTAGAACAACTTCTAGACATAAAAATGAGTTCAGTAAATTTTCAGGTTATAAGATCAGTGCATAAAAATCAGTACATTTCTTTGTACCAATAATGAGAAATCTGAAGAGGAAATCAATTAAAAAAAATACCATTAACAACAGTAAATTAAAAAATCAAATACCTAGGCATAAATGTAACTAAAAATGTAAAATATTTATACACAGAAACCTATATGACACCATTAAAGGAAATCAAAGTAGACTTAAATAAATTGGTGAAAATTCTCTGATCATGGAAAGGAACACTAAATATCATTAAAATGTCTATCCTACAGATTTAATACATTCCCAATAAAAATCAACACAGAATTTTTTAACAAATGGGAAAAACTAAGTATGAAATTTATTTGGAAGAGAAAGTGGCCCTGAAAAGTCAGCAATATATTGAAGAAGAAAAATGAAATTGGAGGAATCACACTACCAGACTTTAAAGCATACTACAAAGGGATAGTGGTCAAAATGGTATGGTATTGGCACAAGGATAAACATACTTACCAACTGAACCAACTTGAGAATTCTGATATAGATTCTCACATATACAGTCACCTGATATTCAGCAAGGCTCCCAAGCTCACTAGACTGGGAGAGAAAGGCCTCTTCAACAAGTGGTGTTTGGTGACATGGTATCCGAATGCAAAAGAATGAGACAGGAAAACCATATCACACCTTTTACAAAAATCATTTCAAGATGGATTAAAGACCTAAATATAAGAGCCAAGACCATAAAGATCTTGGAAGGCAAAATAGGGAAATATCTACAGTTCCTTGCAATTGAAAATGTCTTCATGAACTTCACACTCAAAGCACAAGCAGTGAAAGTAAAAATAGACAAATGGGACCTCCTCAGAAGTAAAACATTTGCACCTCAAAATAGTTTATCAAGAAAGTGATTACCCAATGGAAAAAATATCTGGTAACCATACATATGATAGCATCCTAATATCCAGCATATTAAAGAAAACCCAAATCTAAAAAATAAAAACACAAGCAACCTATTTTAAAAATTGGCAAGAGATTTGAACAGATGGTTCTCCAAAGAAGAAATACAAATGACTAAAAAACATATGAAAAAAAAATCAACATCAAAAACTATTAGGGAAATGCAAATCAAAACAGCAATGAGATACAATCTTACACCCATTAGACTATGGCTATTAAAAAATCAGAGGGCAAAAAGTGTTGGAAAGGAGTGGAGGAATGGGGATGCACATTCACTGCTGGTGAGAATTTAGAAGGATTCAGCCATTGTGGATGATAGTTTGTTAGTTCCTCAAAATGTAGCTGTAGATTTGCCTTATGCCCCAGCAATTCCACTGCTGGGTATATACCCAGAAAAACTGAAAACAATGACATCAATTGATACATGCACATCAGTTTCATAAAGGCATTATTCACTACTGCCAAAAGTTGAAAGTAAGTCAAATGTCCATCAACAGATAAATAGAAAAACAAAATGTATTATATACATATGATGGAATACTACTCAGCAGTAAGAAGGAATACAGTACAAACATGTGGGGTAACATGAAAGAACCATGAGGACCTTATGTTGAGTGAAGCAAGCCAGGCATTGAAGGACAAATACCACATAACCTCTCTGATATGAATTAAGAAAATCAAGCTGTCTCAGAGATCTAGAGACAGGAAGTTAGGCTTATAAGAAATGGGGGGGGGGGAGAGGAAGGTTGTGAGCCAACGCCTGCATGGGCAAAATGTATGATAAAGTGGAGGTAAGTAGTTGCACAGTGAAGGGATAAGATGGGGGCATAGGGATACTACTGGGTTGTACTTTGCAGGCTTGAGCATGGCTAGGGTTGGGAGGATGTGTCAGAAGGTCCATGGAATTGGGGGGAAGTATGGAGAGAAGCAGGTGAACTCAGGAGTTTGTTAGGTATATGGCTGAAACTATAATGTTGAGAAAACACTTTAGAATATATAATAAGGAAGGGATATGGATTTAAGGACATCTGGCAAAGGGTTATCCTGAGGCAGGTTTCTAAGGAGTGTGTGAGTGCTCATCTTGTCATACTGTTTTATATCAGTGGGCGGAGATCCATACAATGAGCAAGAAGGTGTTTTACCCCCATCCAGGGAGGCCTGATGATCTCAAACAGAGCAGAAGTTGTCTCTCAAGAGCATGAATGGCTCCCAATGGGGGCGGACAGAGTAGTGTGTCAAGCCCTTAGCACTGTTGCAGGTAACTATGGATCTTGTCCTTCCAGCCATGAAGCTTGGTTGTCACTCTGGGCCCTGGTGGGGAGGGAGAGGAATAGAGTAAATGGAAGAGGTGGTAACCGGTGGGCTATGTAGGTGTTCTGCATGATCATGTGGTGATGGATGCAGGCCACGTTAAATTTCACCAAAACTTTGTAGAGGTGTATGTTCTAAAATGTAAACCATAATATAACCAAAAATTTATAAAGGTATACATTCTAAAATGTAAACCATAATGCAAACCATAGTATAACCATGGTTGGTAGCTATATTTCAATATTTGTACATTACTTGTAGCAAATGTAATATTCATATATAAAAAGATCATTGCTGGGGAAGAGGGAGGAGGAAGAGGATGTTGGTATGTGAGAGCAACCTGTATTCTACATGTGAATTTACTGTGACCTCAAACTTTTTTTTTAATTATTTATTTATTATTATTATTTTTTAATTACATTAAAAAAAATATGAGGTCCCATTCAACCCCACCGCCCCCGCCCCCCACTCCCCCCACAGCAACACTCTCTCCCATCATCATGACACATCCATTGCACCTGGTAAGTTCATCTCTGAGCATCACTGCACCCCATAGTCAATGGTCCACATCATAGCCCAGACTCTCTCACGTTCCATCCAGTGGGCCCTGGGGGGATCTATAATGTCCCATAATTGTCCATGAAGCACTATCCAGGACAACTCCACGTCCCGAAAACGCCTCCACATCTCATCTCTTCCTCCCATTACCCACACCCAGCAGCCCCCATGGCTACCATTCCCACACCCATTCCACATTTTCTCTGTGGACATTGGATTGGTTGTGTCCATTGCACACTTATGTCAAGTGAGGGCTTAGATTCCACATGGGTACTGGATGCACTCCTCCCACTTCTAGTTGTAGACACTCTAGGCTCCATGTTGTGGTGGTTGACCTTCTTCAACTCCATGTTAGCTGAGTGGAGTAAGTCCAATAAATCAAAGTGTAGGAGCTGAAGTCTGTTGAGGCTCTGGGCCTGGGTGTCATATTATCAGTCCAGAGATTCAAATCCCCTACATATATCTTAAACCCAGCACCAACTACAATTCCAATAAAGTAGCATGCAAGTCTTGTGAAAAGAGATACCCTCTGACTTTTTTGAAAACATAATAATTTTTTTAAAAAGATGTAAGATACTGATGAAGAAAGGAAAAAGATTGTCTTGCCATTGTGCATACAGAGCAACAGCTATTACAGTGATGGAAGACAAAATGACAAAAATGTTTAGGATATTTTTCATTTTTTAATATCCCAATGTATTTTTTACTTTATTTTAGTTTTTCTAAATAATTATGTATTTTATTTCTAGTCTTCAAACCTGTCATTACTATTTAATTTTCTTATTAATTGAATTTTGCAATACACTAGTCTCTATTTTTGAAGAAGTTTTGGATCACAGAGGGGTTCAACTATGGCAGGGGAAAAGCATTTGCGTGGAGTGACATTGATGGGGGATGCATGTGTGAGAGGGAGTTTTCCAGGGCATGTATAGAGGGTATAGAGATCTGTTTGTATATTCACTGGGTACTGGCATAGTGGGTAGAGTTTCACACAACAACTGATGGAGTGCTGAGTTCCCATCGGGGGAGCACTGTCACATTCCCCAAAGAAAAAACAACAATTCCCAAGTGCAAGGGCAAAGATCAGTAAAGAAGGATGGTCTGATGATGGGTCCTTGATACTGATGACTATGCATATGAGTCTGTTTAAAATTTCAACTTGGCCTATAGCTGCAGTGTGTCTAAGAGTTTGCTCCTGAAAGCCTTCATGTTGCTCAAATGGGGCTCTCTCTAAGCCAAACCCAGCATATAAATGCATTACATTATCCCCAGCATGGGACATGAATCACTGGGATGAGCCTCCCTGGAGCTGAGGGTTTACAACCAAGCACCAGCTGCTGATGCAATGAGAAAATGATCTTGAATAAAAGGGGGAAATGGTAAAGACAAATGAGTTTATATGGCTAAGAGACTTCAAAATGAGTCAGATGGTCATCAGAGGGGTCACACTTATGCACATAACAGCAGGATCTCAGAGACAGCCAAAGTAGATATAACTCCAGGTAGTGGTGCTGCTGAGGGCTACAAAGACACACAGGTTCTACAGTCATGACAGATGGTTCTGGAATTCAGTGCCTTGCCAGTGGGCCCTACTTTGGCATTTGTGCTCCTGAGTATGATGAAGTTGGACTCAGATGCGACTTCTCTACACATGCCTCTTCTGTCACTTTTGCTGAACCTGTGGTTGGTGCTGGGGTTTTTGTATGTCTAGGAGACTTGAATCTCTGGACTGTCCATGTTCCAGCTGGGCCCTGAGCCTACATAGCATTGTAACACCTTCTCTCCAGTTCGTTGGACTTACTCATGTCAGCTAACAAGGAGGTAAGTATCATCAACCACCATGTCAAGGAACTGAGAGAGTCTATAATTGCAAGCAGAATAGTCCCACCCATCAGTCATGTAGGACCTAAGCCCCCCTCTCAATTTAGAGCTGGAGTGGGAACTACCATCCTGGGATCCTCAGGATGGAGGAATAAAATATGGATTAAAGTGGATTTACCAGTATTCTACTATGGAATTATTGTGACTCTAGCAATTGATGAAATTATGTAAATGATTTGGAGATATTGGCCAGAGAAGTAGCTGAAGGAAGGGAGAGAGCAAAAGAGGTATGATATGGGAGCAGTTTTGGGACTTGGAATTGTCCTGAACGATATTGCAAGGACATATGCAGGACATTATATATCCTTCCATAATCCAGTGAATGCGCTGGGAGATAGTGTAAGGTACAGTGCAAACTATAATTCATGCTGTGTAGCAATGGTCTAAAATGTATTTATCAAATGCAATGAATGTACCACACTAATGAAAGAAGTTTTTGTTGGATTAGTGGGTGGTGTGGGGAATGAGTATATGGAAACGTCTTATATTTGTTAATGGTACATTTTGTGTGATCTAGATATCTTAAAAGAAAGATAAGAAAGAAAAAGAAAAAGAAGTAAAATAAATAAATGTAAAACTATTGTAAGAGATAAAAATGACACTATATCTATTAATAAAAGGAGTAATCTATCAAGTATAAAGAACCATCATAAACATTTATGCACATAATCAGGGTGCCCCAAAATTCATGAGGCACACAATGGCAAAATGCCTTTATAATCATAGTGGGTATCTTTAATATACCATTATCACTATGAGACAAAACATCTCAACAGAATGTTAACAAGGAAACAGAGCTCTTGAATAATGTGTCAGAGGAACTAGAACTAATAGATATATATAGGACATTACACCCAATTAAAACAGCATATACATTATTTTTTAGTATGTATAGGTCATTCTCCAGTTTAGACAACTTCTTAGGTCACAAAATAAGTCTCAATATATTCAGAAAGCCTGAAATTATATAAAATGACTTATCAGACCACAGTAAATGAAACGAGAAATTAACAAGGGGCAGCAAGCCAAAATAGGTACATATATGTGGAGATTAAAGAACATGCTCTTAAAAAATCATTTGGTCAAGGAGAAAATTTCAAAGGAAATCAGTAACTATCTTAAAATGAATGAAAATGAGAACACAACATAACAAAACTTATGGGATGCAGCTAAAGCACTACTGAGATGGATATTTATATCCATAAATGCTTATATTAGGAAAGAAGAAAGTCAAAGACCTAACTTCACACATAGAAGGACTAGAACAAACATCAAAAGGGGAAAAACAAGTATTAGAGCAGAGATAAATGAAATTAAGAATGAAGAAAAAAATGCTCAAAAAATTAAGAAAACCAAAAGCTGCCTCTTTGAGAAGAAGATTGATGAACTCTTAGCTAGGCTAAGCCCCCTCTCGATATAGAGGTGGAGTGGACATAACCAGCCCAGGATCCACAGGATGGAGGAATAGAATATGGATTAGAGTGGACTTACTGGTATTCTACTATGGAGCTATTGTGATTAGTAATGGAAGAAGTTGCAGCATTGATGTGGAGAAAGTGGCCATGGTAGCTGCTGACGGTAGGGAGAGGGAAGAAGAGATATGATGAGGGGGTATTTTCAGGACTTGGAATTGTGCTGGGTGGTACTGCAGGGACAGATGCTGGACAATGTATGTCCTGTCATGGCTGGGTGGACTGGGGGAGAGTGTAAACTACAACGTAAACCATTCTTCATGTGGTGCAGCAGTGCTCCAAAATGCATTCACCAAATTCAGTGAGTGTGCCATGATGATGAAAGAGGTGGTTGATTTGGGAGGAGTGGGGCAAGGGGGGTGGGGGGCATGTGGGGACCTCTTATGTTTTTTGAATGTAACATTTAAAAAAATGAAGAAAGAGAAAAAATAAAAATAAATAAAAACTGAGAGAGGAGATATCACCACTCTTCCCACAGAAATAAAGAATATCATAAAAGAATATTTTGAAAAATTGTATGCCAACATAATGGACAACTTAGATTAAATGGAAAAATTTCTAGAAACACACAAGCAGCCTACATTGACAAAAGAAGAATTTGATGAACAGAGCAATCACAAGTAACAAAATGAATTAGTCTTTAAAAACCTTCCAACAAAGCAAAGCTCATGACCTGATGGCTTCACAGGTGAATTATACAATCATTCCAGAAAGAACTAAAACCAATCCTGCTTAAACTTTAAAAAAAAAAAAAAAGAAATGGAGGGAACACTGCCTAACTCATTTTATGATGCCAATATCACCCTAATACCAAAGCCACATAAAGATCTGACAAAAAAGAAAACCACAGACACATCTCTCTAATGAATTTAGATGCTAAAATCTTCAACAAAATATTTTCTAAACATATTCAACAACAGTTGAAATGAATTATCCACCACAATCAAGTGGGTTTTATCCCAGGTACGCAAGAATGGTTCAACATATGAAAATCAATCAATTTAATAAACCACCTTAACAGAGCAGCAGAAAAAATCACATGATCATATCTATTGAGGCAGAAAAAAAGTTTTGATAAGATGCAACATACTTTCTTGGTAACAACACTTTAAAAGATAGGAATAGAAGGAAACTTCCTCAACATGATAAAGGGTATGTATGAAAAAACCAACAGCTAACATCATGCCCAATGTTGGAATGCTAAAGTCTATCCTTCTAAGATCTGGAACAAGACATGAATGCCTACTATCACAGCTCTTATTCAACATTGTTTTAGAAGTATTTGTTTGAACACTTAGACAAGAAAAAGAAATAGTAGGAATCCAGATTAAAAAGGAAGTAGTAAAACTTTCACTACTTGCAGATGGCATGCTATTATACTTGGAAAGCCCCCAAAAATCTACCACAAAGCTTCTAGGGCAGATAAATGAGTTCAGTAAAGTGGTAGGATGTAAGATCAACACACAAAAATCAGTAGCACTTCCATACACTATAAAGGAGCAATCTGAGGAGGAAATCAAGAACAAATTGCATTTACAATAGCAATTAAAGCATCAAATATCTAGGAATAAACTTAACTAAAGTTGTAAAGGACTTGTACATATAGAACTACACAAAATTGTTAAAGGAAATGAAAGAAGACCTAAATAAATAGAAGAATATTCCATGTTCACAGATTCAAAGACTAAACATCATTAAGATGTCCATCTTACCCAAATTGATGTACAGATTTAATACAATCCTTTTTCCTAAGAGGAAATACAAATGGCTAAAAAGCACATGAAAATATGTGCAACATAATTAGCTATTAGGGAAATGCAAATCAAAACTATCATTTTTGTGATAACATTTTCCACCTATTAGACTGGTTGCTATTTTTTAAAAAATAGAGAACTACAAGTGTTGCAGAGGAGTAGAGGAATATGAACACTCATCCACTGCTGGTGGGAATTTAGAATGGTGCAACCCCTGTGGAGGATGTTTTGGCAGTTCCTCAGGAAGCTAACTATAGAATTACCATATGATCCAGCAGTCACATTAATAAGTATACACTCAGAAGAACTGAAAGCAGGGAAATGAACAGCTATGGGCACACCAATGTTCATAGCAGCATTATTCACTATTGCCACAAGTTGGAAGCAACCCAAGTGTCCCTCAATGAATGAATGGATAAGTGAAATGTGATATATACACACAATGGAATATTACTTAGCTATAAGAAAAAATGAAGTATTGACACATGTGGCATCATGGATTAATCTCAAAGAATTTATGTTGACTGAAGTAAGGCAGTCACTAAAGGACAAATATTGCAAGACCTCACTGATATGACCTAAGCATATTGAGCAGATTCACAGAGATAGAATTTGGAAGATAGGTTACCAGGAGACAGAAAAGTAGTAGAGAGTGGGTGGTGAGCTAAAGCTCAATCTGGGTAGAAAATAAGATAAGGAGGAAGGTGTGTTTTGACAGTGGGTGGGGTGACGGTGGTACAAGGATGTGAGAGGGGATGATGGTACTGGAGTGTGAAGGTGAGCAGTGTTGGGGATTTGGGTTTGATTATTCATGGAATTGGGAGGAGGGATGAAGGAAGGATCAGGTGAACTCTGGGGAGGTGGAAGTCTGTGATTGGAAATACAATTGTGGGAATATTCTTGCTCATTCCTCATAAGCCCTATAGGCAGGCCAGACAGCTCCTTCAAATTAGCTCCCTGTCAATGGGCCTTACCTTGGAATATATGACAATCTATTTCACCAATTCAACAGAGTTAGACTCATTTTCAATTTCCCTACACATGATTCTTCTGCCTTTTTTAGTTGAACCTATAATTAGCACTATACCTGTTATATGTATGTCTCAGAGACTTAAATCTTCAGATTGTTCATATGCCTGTTGAGCCTTGAGTCTCAGAAGAGTTGCAGCCAACATGTAATTTCCAGTTCACCAGATTCACCCAGGGCTACTAACAAATTAATGTTGATGGACAACCCCCAGCCCCCCAAAAAACAAAGAGTATCTATAACTGCAAGCAGAAGAGTTGCTTCCATCTGCCCCCATGCAATCTAAGGCTCTCCTCATCTAAGGAAGACCAGACATCACCATCCCAAAATCCTCAGGGTTTTTGAGGAATGAACAAGCATAAGGAGGGAATGCAACCATGGAGAAAATAAGCTTATTAATATTGTAGTAATGGAAGAACATGTAACATTGATATAAAGATAGTGATTACAGAAGTTCTGAGGGCAGAGGGAAGGGATAATAGGTTGAACATAGTGACTTTTTAGAACATTGGAATTAAGTGTAAAGCATAATGTAAACTTTAGACCTTGGATAAAGGTCTTTAGACCTTTATTCATCAATTGTAACAAAAGTATCACATTAACACAAGGTGTTATTAATTATTAATAGGGGAAAATATGAGAGAGGAAGGGGCTAGGGTATATGGAAATCCCTTATAATTTTAATGTAACTTTTCTGTAATCTTAAACTTCTTTAACAATGAATATTTTATATATATATATATATATATATATATATATATATATATATATAAAATACTAAAGAGGCCTGGAAGGGATCACCCCAACAGTTTCCATAGGAAGCACGGCCCAGAGGACACCTTGTTTCTGGATTTGGACCCCAGTATTATGAGAGAACAAATTATTATTGTTCAAACCAAAAAGGAAAAGAAAAAGACTGAGACTGGGGAGGAGTTTGGAGCCCCATGATGGTGCTGGTCCCACCAGGCACTCTGGGAACATCCCGGAGCTGACACCTGCTCAAGGGAATTGTATGCAGATGAGGAGTATGACCCTCAACACCAGGCTACCCAGGACAGCCAGGAGTCCAGGCTGAGATATCTGATGTCTTCTCAGAGATCATTCAAAATTGAACACTGGTGGTGACTATTGCAACCTGTGAGCCTGCCTGTACTCCCATTTTGAGTGTTCTTTTGCTCTACATTAAATTCTCCTCCTACTATATGCCTAGTCCTTCTTTCTCATGACTGTGTCAAGAACTCTTCTACCCTAGGTTGAGATATTTCTGCAAGATTTCCCAGGGCCTTTCCAGTATCAGATTTTAGTGACTGAAATAGGGACAAGAAAAGTAAGTATCAGCCTGTCAGCCTTTTATAACTGCTACTGGCCTTTCCTACCTACCTCTTTGTGCTCTGTTCTTTTGGCCGCAGCATATAATCTCGACCCACCCACCTGACCATGGCTCCTCTCCCTGGAGGGTGGTAGAGGACTTGTTCCCCCTACCATACAGATTCAAGGGCCACATGGGTGATCACTGACACTGTCCGTCAGAGTCTGACTGGGAAATTATCTGAGTCAAGAAGGTGTTTGCCAACTGCTTTTCCTGTCCCACTGCCACACAAGAGCCTCTCTTTGCTACTTTTTCTTTTTACAACTTGTGACCTTACTCCTCTCACAGCTTAGATACATTGTTTGGTTCTAGATAACAAGCTTCTTCCTCCACATAGCAGGTTTCCATTGCCCAATCCACCATTCAGTGGGATTTTGTTGTTTCTGTGGTGATCCACATTCTGACTATAAAGAGTTGAGCCCATGGATCTCTCATTTAACCACCACCTGTGACTCGTTGACACTAGTTAGCTAATTTTTTGTGCCATGTTTTGCTTTGTCACCGTGATCACTGACCTTACCATTGTGCTGGGGAGAGCTGGACATGGTGTTGGTCATGGGATATGACCCAACTCCTTCCAAGGCACATTCTCTCCAAATACTTGTGTGCCACCCTAAATATTGTTCAGAAGCACCCTTCAGGGACATGCCCTCTTCATGCTAGAAACCCTTCTGACCCATATCTATCTCAATTGGAGGTGACTGGGTGGCCATTTTAGTGTCCACCAGTACTGCCTCAGACATTCCTGTCCTCTCAAATTTTGGAAATGCCCACACAGTTTTCAGACCCAGGGATGCCTTGGAGCCCCCTAGCCAGTAAAGACCTAGGTTTCTAGGTATTGAACTGGAGCCCAGGAAGTGAAGGTGGAGCCCTCATAGGGACCCCACACTCATTCAAGAACACTCCATGAAGATTCACTCTCTCTCTCTCTCTCACTCTCTCTCACTTTCTCTCTCTCTATATGTATATCTTTTCATATCTTCTTCTTTCATAGGTCAGTATGGACCTCACAAGACCTCACAAGACACCAGGACATGGGTAATTCCCCTCTATAATCGCAGCCCCCTTGGGTGACTCTTGGAAACATTGTAGTTTCTAATGTTTTAGGCTGCCTAAAATGGAAAAAATAATCATTTTTTTTTTGTAATACTGCATGGCCCCGATGTAAACTGGAGGATGGAGAAACATAACCAAAAGTGTAATGCTTGGGAAACGGATTTGGCTCAAGTGATAGAGCATTCACCTACCACATGGGATGTCCAGGGTTCAAATCCAGGGCCTCCTGACCCATGTGATAAGCTGGCCCATGCACAGTGCTGATGTGCAAAAGGAGTGCTATGCCACACAGGGGTGTCCCCCACATAGGGAAGCCCCAAGTGCAAGGAGTGTGCCCTGCAAGGAGAGCCACCCAGTGTGAAAAAAGTGCAGCCTGCCCAGGAGTGGTGCTGCACACATGGAGAGCTTATGCAGCAAGATGATGCAACAAAAAGAGACACAGATTCCTGGTATCTCCAAGAATCCAAACGGACACAGAAGAACACATAGCGAATGGACACAGAGAGCAGACAATGGCGGGGGAGGGGAGAGAAATAAATAAATCTTTTAAATAAAATTGTAATGCTTAATTAAAATACCATACACCAATTAGAATTTTTTTTTAAGCAACAGTAAAAATGGACTGAGCTACCTTAAGTTCAGGCCTTCATGGCTCTATATCAAAACCCTGACTGTGACAGTTTGGCATTGTTTATGAATTCCAAAAATAGGTATTGGATTATGTTTGTAAACTGGTCATTTCTCTGAGTATAATTAAATTATAATTAAGGCTTGGAATGGGCCATGGCAGTAGGACAATGAGTCTCTGCCCCCTTGGTGGGTGGAGACTGACAGAGAAACCACACCACAGAGAAAGGAAGATGGAGTTTTTGAGCTGGAGCCCTGGGATGAAAACATGCAGGAGATGAACAAGAGGAGCTTAGTCTTGAGACAGAGACCTTGGGAAGAGTGATGAGTCATTTTTCCTGATAGTCTACAGCTGACCTCATGGAGAGAGCAGAACAGCTGAGCCCAGAGAGAAATGAGCCCTGGGAAAAGAAGAACCCAGGAAGTCTGAACCCTGGCAGCCATCATGCTCTAAAACATGGCAACAGACTTTGGTGAGGGGAGTAACGTATGCTTTATGGCCTGGTAACTGTAAGCTTCTACCCCAAATAAATACCCTTTGTACAAGCCAACAGATTTCTGGTATTTTTCATCAGCACACTTTTGGCTGATTGATACACTGACCTCCAAGGGACCTGCTGTTTATATTATTTTTATACACCTCTAGAAAAGTTAAGCAAGGTGAAAAGGTCATGTAGAAATCTGAATATAGAAACTATTGGTGCAAAAGTTTTTCCTAGGCCCCTCTCCCCCAGGGCCTTCTCTTGAAAGAACTATGGGGAAAGTGTTGGGTGTGATAAGATAAGGAAATGTTTCTAAGTAGATAGCTTAGAACTTCATATATTAGGCTTAAAAATAAGAATGATAGGGACAGAATTAACCTTGATTTGCATAGTCTGTCCTGTAATTCCCCAAGTTAAACCTTTTAAAGGCCTTGGGATGAGAGTATTTAATAATCCAATTGCCAAATTCTAAGTAAAAATCTCTAAGTCGATACTGATAACAAAAATTAACTTTGTAGCAGAACACCTGTCAGAAGCCAACTTCATTTGTTATACTCTATGCTAATGAGGATTTCTTTACTAAATGGAGTACTGATACAAAACTAAAATTTCACTTTCTTTCTCTGTTAAATTAACACAATTTTCTTAAATGGTTGGTCTGTTTTGAATGGAAGGATATAAAAGTCCTATTGAAATTATATATATATATATATATATATATATATATATATAAAATATATATACACACATAAAAAAGAATATGTGCTTTATCAGAATGGCTTCATCAAATCCTTTGTGGTTAAAAAATACAAAGCCACTGCTATTTGGAAGATAAGTCTTCTCCAAACAATTTACTAATGTATTTGTCACTATGAAAAATAGAGGCCTTTTTAAATATAATTTTCAGATCTGACAACCTTTAATATTCCAATAAAACTCTTAAGGATATCTTTAACTGCAAACTGTTACAAAAGAATTTGTTCTTCCATCTTGTAAAAAATGAGGTGCTTAAATAATGCTTTTATAAAGATTAACATTATCAATATATTTACATTTTAACTCAAAATGAAAAATATATTCCAAAACTGAAAAATATAATACTTGCATACTTTGGGAAATTTTAAATGGGATGTTATTTAGATAATGTTTTAAATTTTTTCATATTTTATTTTGATCAGAATTTTTATCAAGGTGTTAAAATTCTGTTTAAATGGAACTGGTTTGTCATAAAATACTGTGCATAATCACAGCATTTATTTCTTAAGACTCTTGTAAATGTGTAGGCTTATGTATACTACTAAGGGAAATATCACTTATAAAATTGTAGCAGGCAGATAATCTTGATTTCATTGAGAATCTTAGGTCCTCATAACATTTACTAGAAATATAGTTTTCTTCTGGTACTACAGAATTTCCTTGTGATAAAAAAAATATCTTTTAAAAAGAAAAAACATGGAGGAGAATTTAAATGTGTAATTTACTTATATATTTGGATTATATAAAATTCTTAAAGACCTTAAAGTTCTCAGTCTCTATTACATCCTAATACTGATCTGTATGATGATATTGTTGGTTATAGTTTTAGTTATTCTTAGAAACCTGTGATGTTATGAAAAGAACTAAAATCACTTATCAGTTAAACTGTTCTACTCTAATGCTTCTTGAAAAGAGCACGCAGTCAGTTCATCTTCAACAAAAAGGGACTTTAAGGAGAAGCAAGTCAAGTCTATAAGTTTTGTTTTACTTGTTGATTAGCATAATCTTGATAAAAGTGTAAATGTAAAATGAAACAAAACTACCATAACTTGTAGTTAATGATCTTTACCAGCTTTAAGGAAATTATGGCCTAGATTATAAACTTTTGCAGCAGTCACATTTATTCCTGAACTCTGATCTCTCATTGTTATGTCTAAATCCTGAGATGCTTTACTCTTTGTGTGTACCCTGATAGCTCCCTAGAATTTTTTAAATACCTGTATGACACCAGGGGCCCAGAGATAAAGTTAGCCAGCTCTAAAAGTGATGAAGAAACAGCTTTACGGCTACACAGAAAGAGTAGGCATAGAGAAGCTGCCGTGGGGTGGTGCTTGGCTAAGGCACTAGGTATCCCCATTAAATATTCTAATCTAGTTCATATTATACAAGATTGTGAGGCCAATTAATGAGCTCAACTGTATTTGGTGTCTTACAACAGTGGGCATGTGCACAAAACCAACATATCCTTAAGGGACTGGCAAATAGATTCATGCATTTAAGCTATAACTCTTTGACTTACTGGCATGGCCATTTAACAGCCTCTGAAACAATAAAAGTATCTGCATAATCTTCTGGCCATGCCCCCAAAGTGGAAGAAGCACTCTGCCGCTGAAGACTGCTATGGTTTTGCCAGTCAGTGATGGCTCAGTCTCCTTAGCCCTACAGTGGACACTGCCTCCAGACTGGCTGTGATTTATAGTGATGGAGGGTGTTATGCAACAGGTTAGTAAAACACTGGCGCCAACCTTCCTGTTCTCACAAGGGTTGACAACACTACAGTGTGCCAACTGCATGAAAGACATACCAACAGGGGCAGTACTTGAGTGGAAACTGAAGAAGCACAATTGACTTTATGGCTTGTTCCTATGGAAGGTTAACATGTGTGCTATTGTAAGCCTGGATCTTGCCTACTCTAACCAAATGTCCTAGGGCCTATACGAGAAAGTCCCACTCTTATTTTACTCACCAGAGAAAATCTCCCCTTTCTGGAACCTACTTAACATGTGTGCTTGTGCCCTTAAGCTTCTTTTCCAGATCTACGTGGCTTCTTCTAACATCTTCCTTGACTGGGCTGCCAATTTTGCAATAACTCATGATCAACCAGATTATTGAATATGCCATAACAACCCTTACCTCACTGACATTATCATTATTGGTAACATCTTAATAAACACATCCATGTAGATGGAAGGGCATCATTTCACACCTTCCTAATTTTCAAAAACAATTCAGTCCCTGGTGTACCCTGTTTCTTGGTACATCTCCCTCTCAATACTTCCTCTAAAGAGGAAACTGCTAAAAACTTGTTTATTCTCATTGCTACTGGCAACACAGAAACAGCCAGCCAAATTACCAATAAACTAGGGCTTGATTTCTCATGCATCTGGGAAGCTGTGATATCTCTTCACCCCTCCCTCACTTGGTTCCTTCCCATCCTTGAATGGCCCATTATTCTGGTCATTCTACTCTTAATCTTCAGGGCTTGCTTATTTAACCTACTAATTAAATTTTCTGTCTTGCAGACTTCAACAACTCCACTTCAAGACAATATTCAGGCAAGGATTTTTTCCAGTCCCAACCAAAAACCTCCCAGCTAATTCTTTCTTGGCATCTTTAGATTTAGTAGCCAAAGAATTCCAGTCCCATGATAGGCAGGAACAATGTCCCAATGAGAGCATGAAGTGGTTACAGAAAACATGTCATCCTCCTTCTTCACCCCTTAAGAATAAGGGATAGAATTTTCTGAGGGGGGAATGAGGTAGGGAAAGTTAGGAGAAGGGAGATAATTCAATGGAGGAGGACCAAGGGAAGATTACCATCAGATAATACCTAACCACATCAGAAAATCCCCCACCCAGGGCCTAGGGCCCAGTGCCTAATGACAGAAGGTACCCGATGACAAAACACTCACCCATCATCTGACCATGCTTCACCTATCCCTACCCTGGACAGTTCCCACTCTGAGGAACATGGAGCCAGTAAAAAGTTATAGTTTTTTTTACACTTTTAAAATTAAAGTTAATAGATTGTGAAGAATGTTATATTAAAAAAAACACAAAAAATCATAAAATACCTAAGAGGTTCCCATATACCCCACTCCCTGCCCCCCAACCCCATCATTTTTGTAAATTGAATGTTTTGAAGATATATACATCACAAAAAAAGTAAAAAATATAAGAGGTTCTTGTATATCTCCCACTCCCCACCCCACTCCTCCCACGCCAACAACCTCCTCCATCATTGTGGCACACTCATTACACTCAGTGAATACATTTAAGAGCACTGCTGCTCCAAACCAAATGGAACCTTGGGACTTATAAGTCCTAATTTACATGCAAGAGGAAAAGGGGGGGAGGGGCAGCCTTAATACAATAGTACCTCCAGCCCCAGAAGGCACAACTCATGCAACTCATACAAGCATGCCCACACTCCCATCTTAAGAGTGTAATTTTACTCTACATTAAATTCTTCTGCTACTTAAAAAAAAATCAAACACTGGAAAATCACAGATTTTGGACTTCCCATGAGCTATTCATAGTCAAAATTAGGGTGGTTTGTGGAAATAAAGTTGAATGCAAAGTTTATAACACCTTTATTAATACTGACACCAGCACTTGTGCCAGCACAGCATCATATTGTACCATTCACCAAACACTTTGACATTGTCTCAGTAGATGCTCCTTCACTAGACCACAAAGATTAAGGCATATCTTAGTTTCTGTGGCTGCTGTGGCAAACTGCCACAAACTGAGGTGCTTAAGAACTTACTCATTTTTACAGTTCTGGAAGCCAGAAGTCTGAAATCAAGGTGTCACTAGGGCCATGCTCTCTCTGAAGACTCTGGGAGATTTCTTCTTTTCCTCTTCCAGCTTCTGGTCACTCCAGCAATTCCTGGCATTCTTCGGCTTGTGAAAGCATCATGTAATTTCTCTCCATCTTTGTGTAGCCTCCTTCCTTCTGTGTGTCTCTCTGTGTGCCCTTTCCTCTTCTTATGAGGACACCAAGATGACCTGAACTTAACACATTGCATCCTCGAAGTACCTATTTCCAAGCAAGATCAAGGTCTGGGGTTCTGGTGAATCATGCATTTTGAGGCTGTACTATTGAACCTACTAAAAGGTGTTTGCCTGGGTTTGCACTCAGATGATATTTTCCAGGTCTAATTCTTTCATGAAATCCTGGGTGAATGGGAATGCCACTGTCCGTGGTTCCTTCTGATAAGGAGGAAGAAGACAAGCCTGAATCAGGGGTTCAATGTGGGGTAGTGGTAAGATATGGGTGTGGAAACTTGTAGAAATACCCACTGGCTGGCAAAGAGCAGGCATCCCACTTTTCATCCAGACCTGTAGGGAGAGCAAATTGGGAAACTGGAAATAGCACACCTGAGGGACATGTTGGCATTGTAATCCCTGAAGACAGTCATGCTCTGGAAGAGTCAGGAAGCATAAGCCTGACCACCTCTCTTCTGTGGCGGGGATTCGTGTTCTCATTTTTAAAATAATATCAAATGAGGTAGTAAGACAATGTATTTTGTGATGGTTAAGTTCATATGCCCACTTGGCTAGGTTATGATGTCCATTTGTTTGGCCAAACAAGCACTGTCCTTACTTATTGTTACTGTGAGGATATTTCATATAAATCATCAGTCAGCTGATCAAATTTATGGCTGATTACACCTACAATCAACAAAGGAGATGCTTTTCAACAATGAGAGATGTATCATCCACTCAGCTGAAGGTCATTCAGTGACAACTGATGATTTCAGCAGTCAAGGAAGAATTTCTATCTCCACTTCAGCCAGGCAGATTCTCCTGGGGAATTCATCAAAACTTTCATCAAAGTTCCCAGTTTGCAGCCTGCCCTATGGAATTTGTACTTGCCTATTCCCATGGGCATATGAGGTTAATTCCTGTAGGAAATCTTATTTTATATATACACACACACACACATGGCACACACATACATATACATACATACAGATATACATACATACATACATACATACATACATACATACATACATACATACATACATATCCTGCCTGTTCTGTTTCCCTGGAGAACTCTGACTAAGTTTTAAAATGCTTAGCTTCATGCCTGGCAATTATAGAACAGAATAAGCATTCACTGTTGTTCTTACTGTATCTTTCTCCTTTTCCTGAAACTTCCCAATGCTTCTATCCTGTCTATGACTATGCTCATCTGCCTAGAGCACCCTTCTAGAGCACTCAGTGGGAAAAAATACTATATATTTTTCAAAAAATAAAAAATTTAACATTTACTGGACACTTAATATAGGCCAGGTAGTATTTTAAGCACTTTACTAAAATTATCTTATTTTGTCTTCATAAAATCTCTCTGAGGAAGGTGTTATTATTGCCATTTTACAGATGATCAAACCAAGGCAAAAGAGGTTAAACAACTTTCTTCAGGTCACTCAAGTAGGGAAACACAGCCAGTAGATATTATTTTCTTTAGGAAGTCTTCCATGGTGTCTCAGACCTGCAATAATTATTTCTTACTTTACATTTCCAATGTATGAATGTATGGTAATTTAAAATTTTAATTATTCTATATTTTACATATTTTTCCCATAGCATCCTCTATTTCTCTTGCTATAGCACTTAAGCATCTAATGCAGATGTTTAATTAACTACTTTCTCCCCCAAGAAGCAAGGACCACCAGTGGCCTCACCATTCTCTCTTGCATCTGACACAGCACCTTTGCTTTGAGAGTAAATATATAAATAGTTATGGATGAGTTATCTGAGTTTTTAATAAATTTTTCATGATATTCAGATCCACATGCAAAAAAGTGGATCATTAATACACCTCCCATATATTTCTCGTAAGTGGAAGGGCTGAGATTTGACCCAGATCTTTCTGTCTCCAAAGCCTGTGGTCTCCCCATTAGACCACATGGTCTCTAAGGGAACTCCATAATGGCTATCTAATTAGTTTTAAGACAACCCCCAGTCACCCCTTCACTAGGCCTTCAGTTGTGAAACCTTTAGCTTTTGTGCCCAAGAGCTTTCATCTAGGAGTCTATGGAAGAGAGTCACAGAGATGAGCTATACATCAGGCACCCTGAAGAAGAAGGGATGAAGAAATACACAAAAGTTACTTCACAACCCACAAGGTCAGATTTTCCATGACAATCTTATTGGAGAATATCAGCAAGTCATATAAACTCTTTGGGTCTTAGCCCCCCATATGTAAAAATGTGAGAATTGCCTAGATGTTCTTGCAGCTCTGACAGACTATAAGGCAGACTTAAGTGCACTCCAAGTTTCTGTAAACTCAAGAAGGTGACAGTAATGACAATGCTACTGTAGTTTCCATATGGTCCATTTCTAGGATGTTTGGGTGTTTCACTAACAAATCTGTGGCCGTGGTATGTGATTTTTGTGCTATTCAGTCCCTGTTAATCTTTTTGCTGAATCTAAAACAGTCATCATTGGGAATACCTTGATCATGACACACTAACAAACTCACTTTAATAATTTTTTTTTCAAAATGTTTGTAATTTAACAACTATGAAATAAAAATAATAGCTCTAAAAAATGTTCAAAACTAGTCATGTTTTACTGCCTGGCAAGGCAGGAAAAATCCAGTGCAGAATTGTTAAATCCTGTAGGATGGCATCTTCAAGTTAACTGTCAAAGAGTATTTCAAGACAAACACTTTAAAGAATTAAACATTAATCCTTTATAGATATATACAAGAGAGAGCAGCCCTGTAAATGCTATCACCTATGCCAAATACAAGAGTAGGACTTATAAAGCAAAACACAAAATATCACAAGGAAAAATAATTGGTTGTATGAAGCAAGTTAGTTCTTGTCAATTCTCACAGATTGGGTTTAGGGGAGTGTTTTTGTTCTTCAGCATTGCCATAACAATGTACTACAACCTGGGTAGCTTAAAACAATGGATACTTTTTGTCTTACAATCATGGGGGTTAGAAGTGTGAAGTCAAGCTGTTGGCAGGGCCATACTTTCTCTGAAGTCTTTAGGGAACCCTCTGTTCCTATGCCTTTCTCCTGGCTTCTGGAAGTGGCTTGCTGGAAATCCACTGCCTAGTCTTCAAAATGCATTCTCCCCTCATCATTATGGCTGTTTATAATTCTCTTTTTCTTTTAAATTAGACCTCTTTTAAATAAAAACATCTTTAAAACCCTACATCCAAACAAGATCATGCTCACAGTACTGAGGATTAGGACTTGAATACATCAATTTGGAGGACACCATTCAATCCATAGCAAGAAGCTTGTTATAGCTTATCCCAGTCCACATCTATTTTGGCATGCATTGCCTTAACTTATCATGTCCATTAGCTTGAATCAAAATAATATAGATTGCGAACAGCCCCAAGTTTTTAACCAAGATATTCTCTTGCTGTTTCTTATTAGTTTTCTGAGAAGTGTTATAATTCCATTTGTTGGGTTCTTGACCACTTTTATCTCAAAATCTTCCATACCCTCAAGATGAGCAAGTCTCTCTGTCCTAACTCAAAGCTCATAAAAATTTGTCTTTACCAGTATATCGCTTATAACTATGCTGTAATAATGATCATCTTTGAAAGGCAGTTGGGAAATGACCCAGTTGCTGTAGAATAGCTTCCATAGAATGCTAAAAGGCCAGAAGCATACAATTGGGACATTTTAGAGAGTCTTGATGATGCTTAGTAAGGAATACTACACATATTCCTGCCTGCCCCCCAGTCCAGGAAGAAGGGGAAAGGAGGTCACTGGCCACCGCATATGAATGGGTGAGGGTTTGACTAGGCAATGTATGGAGGTTAAAAGGGCCTTTAACAGACTGTTAACAAAAGCCTGATGGGCTATGGACAAAATACAGATGAAGGATGGAAGAAAAGTGAGAAAAATGTTATTCAAAGATGGAGAAAAGAAGATTTTTGAAAAATCTGGTAGTGAAAATTTTAATTAAAATGTTGCCTGTGGTTCTGTGGAAATAGAAAATATGTATTATGGACTGATAGATCTGGACAAAATTTCCAGAAAGAATGTTAAAAAATATAAACATTTCTTTTAACTGCATATGATAAAATACAGATATAAAGAGATGAGCTATGGAAAAGACTAAGTAATAGTTCATTTTTTTAAACAAAATTTTGAAGATATATAAAGGAGTCAAGATTTATTGGGTCTGAAAATAAAATTATATGCCATTCTGGCTTCTCTGCACAGAAAATTTCAAAGGAAGAAAGATCCTCGGGACAAACACTTCATCTGGGTCACTCAGGAAAAATGTCTCCGGGTGAGGATGAAACTAAGTACATGACTTTATGATCCTTTCTTAAGAAGACCTCTCTAGATTTAAGGTGAAGACTTATAATCCCTATCAAACAGTAGAAAGACCTTTTAAGAATTTTAAGGGCATGTTACACTTTCTCAGTTTTGCAGCATGGCTTTTAAGAATCTTTAGGTTATTGTCTCACAGTTGCATCACAGAGAACCCCAGGTAAAAAAAGGGTTTAACTCAAAGATACTTGAAAGTTGCTTTGTTTAATGGAGTCACTTGTACATTGATACTGAGGAGTCCCAAAAAGCCTTTAAAAGAGTTGTATCAGCTTGTCTTGAAAAGAGGCAGAGACAGCAAGTTTTATGCTCATATCATACACAGGTGTGATGCGGATTAGATTAAAGGAAAACTAGAGAGATGAAGAAGAAGATCCCACATTTGAGGAAGAAAATGAAGAAATTGGTGGAGGTGCAGAAGCTGGGCAGGGTAAAAGAAAGGGACTTTTTTCTAAAGAATTACGGTACATGATATATGGATTTGGAAATGACCAGAAACCTTATACTTAGTGGATATTCTTGAAGACCTTGCCATAGAGTTCATCACTGAAATGATTCAGGGACAATTACTGGACATTGTAAATCCTCCCAGGGCCCACTGGATGGAACGTGGGAGAGTATGGGCTATGATGTGGACCACTGACCATGAGGTGCAGAGATGCCCAGAGATGTACTTACCAAATGCAATGGATGTGTCATGATGATGGGAGTGAGTGTTGCTGGGGGGGGGGAGTGGTGGGGTGGGGGTGGTGGGGTTGAATGGGACCTCATATTTTTTTAATGTAATATTTTTAAAAAATGAATAAAATTTTTTAAAAAAAAGGCAATGTCAATTGGAAGGTAAGTTCCAGTACAAGTTGAAGATATCTTCCTGATTCAAAAGGACCCAAGAAAGTTTGCTAAGGTTAAGGCTTGCTTACTATGAATGAAGAATTGAAATGAGCTAGAAAAGCATTTGATGAAGGAAACTGTGGCTCTTGATCCTTTTTGTACTTCTTAAAGCTTTCTTATCTGCTGGGTCTACTATATATAGTAACTGCATATTTCCTATAGTAAGAAAATGAAAGTTGGAGAAACACACAGGTTACAGCCTTTATTTTCATGTCTTCAGTTTTAGAGTTTTTGAGTCTTTAATTGCCTGTCTTTATATTGCCATACTTAAATTACTTATTGGGTTTTAATGACCAAATATAAGTTAAAGTATGTTGCAATTTGCATAATTCCTTCTAACTTTTGACTAGATGATGAAGTAGTATTTGTGTGTTATGTGTCCTCTTTGTTATTGTAGGCTATATTGTAGCTGTTTTATATGTGACACCTAAATGCCACCTTTGCTCCTGTCATAGCTGAGGTGTGTGTTTTATGTTTTACTAATTTTCTAGACAAAATTCAACTATGATATGATTAATGAAGTGAATTGGTTTATGTTTCTCTTAAGTAGATGATGATATAGGAAAACAGTATTTTTAAAGAATCCTTAAGTGTCTTAAATGGTAATTTGTTTCAAATTTCTTCAGATAGCAAGAGTGAGTTTTTTGAGAAACTAAGTATCATGTGAATGCTTAGTATTGGTAGGTTTTTTTTATTTAAAATCTTTGAGGCTTATACATTCTGTTTGCCAAGTTTTAGGAGAACAGAGTTTCCCAGGTCTATTAAAGCTTCTAAAAATAAATGTTTTCAGTAGCATAAATGTCATTGCTTAAAAAGCTGATGGCAGGATAAGCATTTGGGGTAGTGTTTTATTAACATATTTGTTAGTACTTGTTTATTGAGGAAATATATACATGACTAAAAGCACATGTGGCCATGGAAACCACTTGCAGTTCAGGATATACAGGCTGTGTGTGTATTTGACTATCTTATATTAAATTTTTATTGTACTTAGCTTAAAATAAGAGTTGAAATTGCATTTAAAGTGATCACTGAATGTTATTATCTGTGAAACTGAATGTTCTGTGTGTTGCTTTTTCACATTATCTATAAATCAGTACTGGGGAAATTCTACTTTCTTAACCTATTCATGCAGGGAATAAAGTATGAAAAATTAAACAGAGAAAAAAAAGAAGCTAGATAGGGAGATAATAGGGAGAGGGCACCAGTTAAGGGATACTGCAGTAGTTAACTTTTGAGACTAAAGAGAAAAAAGGGAATTGTGACTTTTTAATCTGAAAGGTGCCATCCTGGTTGTTGAAGTCACTCCCTGGATCTATCTGGAAGCCCTCTTTTCTTTTCTTTATTAAAGAAGCTATAGGTTTGGAGAACAGTATTGCATAAAATACAGGCTTCCTATACAACATCAGAAAAACGTTGCACTGGGGTGGAACACTTGTAACAATTGATGAAAACACTTTTATATAATTGCACTACTAATTAAAGTCCATGGTTTAACTTAGGGTTCACTATTTGTATAGTGTATAGTGTATTTCCATATCACACCTTTCACAAAAATCAACTCAAGATGGATCAAAGGCCTCAATATAAGAGTTGAGACAAAAAAAGACCTTGGGAGACAAATGTGGGGAAACATCTACAGGACCTTGTAATAGGAAATGGCTTCATGAACTTCACACCCAAAGCATGAACAGAGAAAGAAAAAATAGATAAATGGGATCTTCTCAAAATTAAAAAAATTTGCACCTCAAATGAATTTATCAAGAAAGTGAGAAGACAGCCCACCCAAAGGGAAAAAACATTTTAAAACCATATATATGATAGAAGACTAATATCTGATATATGTAGAGAAATCCTACACCTCAAAAATAACAAGATAAAACCAACCTATTTGAAAACTGGGCAAGATATTTGAACAGATGCTTCTCCAAAGAAGAAATACAAATAGCTAGAAAGCACATTAAAAATATGATCAACATCACTAGCTATTAGAGAAATGCAAATCAAAATGACAATGAGATACCACCTTACACCCATTAGACTGATGGCTATTAAAATCACAGAGGAGTACAAGTGTTGGAGAGGATGTGGAGGAATGGGAACCCTCATCCACTGCTTGTGGGAATGTAGAAGGTTCCAGCCATTTTGGAGGACAGTTTGGCGATTCCTCAAAATACTAGCTATAGATTTGCCATAAGACTCAGGAATTCAACTGCTGGGTATACACCCAGAAGAACTGAAAACAAGGACATGAGCTAATATATGCACACCGAGGAGACTGGAAGATAGGCTTATAGGAAATGGGGGAGGGAGGAGGAAGGCTGTGAAGTGATAGCTAAATGGGCAAAATCTAGGATAAAGTGGAAGCAAGTATTTGTGCAGTGAAGGGATAAGACAGGGGCATAGGGATATTATTGGGTGGGCTATTGTAGGCTCGAGGGGGGATAGGGTTGGGAGGATGGGTGAGATGGTCCATGGAATTGGGGGGAGCATTTGGGGGAGCAAGTGAACACAGGAGATTGTCAGGTATGTGGTTGAAACTATAATGTTGAGAAAACTCTTTAGAAAATGTAATAAGGAAGGGTTAATTGTTTAAGGTATTTGATGGGGGCATCTGACACAGAGTGCACCTGAGGCAGGTTTCTAGGGAGTGTGTGAGTGTTCATCTTGTCATAGTGTGTTATATCATTGGGTGGAGACCCATACAATGAGCAATGGGGAGGTCTGATATTCACAAACAGAAGAAAGAGTGTCTCTTGAGAGCATGGGTGGCTCCCAATGGGAGAAGACAGACTAGTTTGTCAAGTCCTCAGTATCGTTGCAAGTATCTAAGAATCTTGTCATTCAATCAGTGAGGCTTGATTGTCACTATGGATCCTGAAGGGAGAGGAAGAGAGGAATAGAATAGATGGAACAGGGGGTAACTGGGGGGCAATGGAAATGTTCCATAAAATCGTGCAACAATGGATATAGGGCATGTTAAATTTCACCAAAAATTTACAAAAGTGTGTAGTTTAAACCATAATGTATGTAAACTGTAATGTAAACCATAATATGTCCAAAAATATAGAAAAGTGTACAGTCTAAAATATAAACCATAATGTAAACTATAATGGAACCATGGTTAGTAACTATGTTTCAATATCTGTACATCAGCAGTAGCGAATAAAACATCCACATGTTAAAAGGTCATTGCTGGGAAAGGGGGAAAAGGGTTTGATGTTGGGTATATGGGAGTCCCCTCTATTGTATATGTGCTTTTACTGAGATCTAAAAATTGTTGAAGACATAATAAAAAATTTAAAAGCGGATGTAGACACTGAGGAAGGAATGGAAGACATTATCTTGCCACTGTACATACAGTGCAACACCTATTACAGTGATGAAAGGTAAAATATTAAAAAAAAGTTTTATATATTTTTCAGTTTTTAATACCCTAATTTATATTTACTTTATTTTAGTTTTTCTAAATTATTATGTATTTTATTTCTAATCTTTAAAGTTATCATTATGGTTTACTCTTCCTAATAATTGAATTTGGCAATATGTTTGGCTTCATTTTTGAAGAAATTTTGGATCACAGAGGGGTTCAACTATGGCAGGGGAGGAGCACTGGTGTGGGGTGTCATTGACGGGGGATGCATGGATGGGAGGGTGTTCTCCAAGGCATGTATATGGGGTATATAAATATGTTCAGATATTCACTGGGTACTGTCAAAGTAGGTAGAATTACAAATGACAACTGATGGAGTCTTGAGTTCCCATCTGGGGGAGCACAGTTGCATTCCCCAATGGAACAGCAACAATTCCTCAAGTGCAAAGATCAGTGAAGAAGGATAGTCCAATGATGTGCCCTTCATATTGATAACTATGCTTATAAGCATGTCTGCTTGAAATTTCAACAAGGACTAGAGCGGCAGGGTGACTAAGAGTTACCTCCCAAAGGTAAGTATATGTACAAGGAAGGGATAAAATGGAGGTGTAGGGTTACCTTTGGGTGGGGCTTTGTGGGCTTGAGGGGGGCTTGGGATGGGAGGATGGGTAATATTGCTCAAGAAATTGGGGGAAGGGTGGGGTGACATCCGAACATAGGAGATTGTCAGGTGTTCGTTGAGAGTATAATGCTGAGAAAACCTTTTCAAAAATATAATAAGGAAAGATACCTGTTTAAGATGCTTAAAGGGGATAATCTGATGCAGGACAGGCTCCTTGGGAATATGTGAATGCTCATTTTGCCATAGTGGGTTATATCATTGGGTTAAGACCCGTATAATGAGAGTGAAGGTATACCCACATCCTGGGGAGGACTGATGCCATCAAATAGAGGGAACGGTATCTCTTAAGAGAAATGGTGGCTCCCAGGGCATTAAGGCAGTTGAGCATGTCAAGCCCTCAACACTGTTGCAAATATCTCTGAACATGGTTCTTCAAGAAATGAAGATCGGCTGTCACTGTGGGCCCTAAGGGGAGGGGGAAATAGGTATTGAATAGCTGGAAACAATGTAACTGTGTGGGCAATAGAAGTGTTTCATAAGAGTACCCAAGGATGGATATAAGATATGTAAAATTACACCAAAAATATATAGGGGCTGCTAGGCTAAAACGTAAGTCATAATGTAAAACATAAGATGACTAAAAATTTAGAAAACTGTATAGTCTAAAATATAAACCACAATGTAAACACAAATGTTACCTTGTTTGAAAGCTATTGTCTCAATATCTGTACATCAGTTTCAGTAAATATGGTATGAATATGTTGAAAGATTATTGCTGTGGAAGGGAAAAGGTTTTATGTTGGATATGTGGGAGTACTGTATATTGTATATATGAATTACTGTGATCTAAAACTCTTGTGAAGATAAGCTTAATAATTAGAAAAAAGAAAAGAAAAAGATAGGATATAGAATTTTTCCAAATTAATATGTATTCTATATCTAACCTTTAAAATCATCACTATATTCCATTTTACTATTAAGGGAACCTGACAATATATTGGGCTTCACTTTACAGGAAGTTTTGGATCACAGAGAGGTTCAACAATGGCAGGGAAGGAATACTGGAGTGGGATGTTATTGACAGGGGACACATGGTTGGCAAGGAGTTCTACAGGGCATATATCCAGGGTACATAAAAATGTTTGGATATTTTCATAGTGGAAACTATTAAAAACAACAACTGAGGGAGTGCTGAGATTCTAGCCAGGGGAGCTCTATCATAGTCCCTAAAGGAAGAGAAACAATCCCCCAAGTGCAACGGCAAAGACCAAAAAAGAAGGAAGGTCCAACAATGAGCCCCTGACACTAATACCTATGCTTGTGAGCCTGTGCACCCGAAATAAAAACAAGGCCTAGAGCAGCAGTGTGCCTAAGAGTTACCTCCTGAGAGCCTCCATGTTGCTCAAATGTGGCCAGTCTTGAAGCCAAACTCAGCATGTAAATTTCTTGCCTTCCTCCCAGCATGGGACATGACTCCTGGGGATGAGCCTCCCTGGCACCGAGGGATCACTACCAAGTATCAGCTGATGATGTAACTAGAAAATGACCTTGAATAAAAGGTTCAACTCAGAACAGCAGAATATCTCTGTCTACATATAATAACAGGAGTTAAAAATGCTTTTTGACCTAAATCAAGGGGGAAATGAAAAGGACAAATGAGTTTATATGGCTATGAGTCTCTAAAAAAGAGCTGGGAGATTATCAGAGGGGTTGCCCTTATGCACCCCTGAGCAGAGTCCCAGGGACAGATAAAGTAGATACAACCCCAGGTATTGGTTCTTCTGAGGACTACAGAGACCCACAGTTTTTATGGTCATGGCAGTTGGGGTTCAGTGCCATGTCAGTTCAGTTGGCCCTTCTTTGGAGTTGGTGGTTCTGTGTGATGGAGCTGGACTCAGATGTGATCTCTTTTCATAAGCCTTTCCTGTTACTTTACCAGAAATGTAGTTGGTGCTGGGGTTTAATATATACCCAGGGGATCTGAATCTCTGGACTGAACTTATGATAGCCAGGCCCTGAGCCTCAACAGACTTCAGCTCCTACACTATGGTTTCTTGGACTTACCACACTCAGCTAACATGGAGCTGAAGAAGGTCAACCACCACACCATGGAGCCAAGAGTGCCTAGAACTGAAAGCAGGAAGATTGCATCCAGCATCCATGTGGAATCTAAGCCCCCTCTTGACATAGATGTGGAATGGACACAACCAATCCAAGGTCCACAGGATGGAGAAATAGAGTATGTATTAGAGTGGACTACTGATATTCTATTCATGAACTATTGTGATTAGTAATCAAAGAAAATGTGACATTGATGTGGAGAAAGTGGCCATGGTGGCTGCTGGATGTGGGGAATTGGAGGAAGAGAAGAGATGTGGAGGTGTTTTTGGGACTTGGAGTTGTCCTGGGTGGTGCTGCAGGAACAATTACCAGACATTGTAGGTCCTCCCATAGCCCACTGGATTGAACGTGGGAGAGTGTGGGCTATGATGTGGACCACATTGACCATGACGTGCAGCAATGCTCAGAGATGTATTCACCAAATGCAATGAATGTGTCATGATGATGGAGGAGAATGTTGCTATGGGGGGAGTGGTGAGGTGAGGGGGGTGGGGGGGTATATGGGGACCTCATATTTTTTAATGTAATATTTTAAAAAATGAATAAAGACAAAAAATTTTTAAAATTAAAAAAAAGAGTTACCTCTTGAGAGCCTCCATGTTGCTCAACTGTGGTCGCTCCCTAAGCCAAACTCAGCATATAAATGCATTACCTTCTGCCAAAGGTGGGACATGACTGCCAGATGAGCCTCCTTGGCACCAAGGGATTATTACCAATCACATGCTGGTGATGCAACTAGAAAAATACCTTGAATAAAAGGGGGAAATTGTGAAGACAAAAGAGTTTATATGGCTAAGAGACTTCAAAATGAGTCATGAGGTTATCAGAGAGGTTGTGCTTATGTACTTATCAGCAGGATCCCAGAGGCAGCCAAAGCAGATACAGTCCCAGGTACTGGTTCTCCTGAGTGGTGTGGAGACACAGGTTCTACAGTTATGGCAGATGGTTCTGGAGTTCAGTGTCCTGCCATTGGGCTTACTTTGGAATTTGTGCTCCTGAGTGTGATGGAGTTGGACTCAGATGTGACCTCTCTACACATGCCTCTTCTGTCACTTTTACTGAATTTATGGTTGGTGCTGTGGCTGGTGTATACTCAGGAGATTCAATCTCTGGACTGTCCAAGTGCCAGCTAGGCTCTGAGTCTCAGCAGAGCTGCAACACCTACTCTCTGGTTCATTTGACTTAACCAGGTCAGCTAACAGAGAGGTGAAGATGGTCAACCACCACACCAGGGAACTGAGAGAGTCTACTACTGTATGCAGGAGAATTGCATTCATCAGACCTGTAGGATCTAAGCCCACTCTTGGTTTAGAGGTGGAATGGACATCACCATCTCAGGGTTCACAGGATGGGGGAATAAAATATGGATTAGATTGGATTTACTGGTATTCTACTATAGAACTATTGTGACTCTAGCAATGAAAGAATTTGTATCACTGATGTGGAGGCAGTGGCCACAGGAGTTGCTGAGGGCTGGGACAGGGTAGAAGAGGTTTTCAAGGGGTCATTTTCAGTACTTGAATTTGTCCTGAATGATATTGCAGAAACAAATGCAGGGTATTATATATTATATATCTTGCCAAAACCCACTGAATGGGCTGGGGAAGAGTGTAAACTATAATGTAAACTATAATCCATGCAGTGTAGCAGTGTTCCAAAATGTATTCACCAAATGCAATGAATGTGCCACACTGATGAAAGAGGTTGTTGATGTGGGAGGAGTAGGGGTGGAGTGGGGAGTGGGATATATGGGAACCTCTTATATATTTAGTATAATATTTTGAATGATCTATGTATCTTTAAAAAAAGAGAATAAAGTATTTGGTAAAAAGATCTTATTCTCTTATCATATATAAAATATAATAATTCCACTTTTAATCATACTTTGATATATATTTATTGGTGTTAATTACATTCACATTTTGGGCTACCATCACCACCATCAATTAGCAAGACATTTCCATCATTCCAAATAGGAATCCTGTAAATTGTAAGCCTTATCTTCACATTCCCTAGCCCCACCCCATCCTCTGGTAACCTATTTTCTAGACTCTGACTTTATGAGTTTGCTTATTCTAATTGGTTCAAATAAAGGATAATATATAATATTTGTCCTTTTACATTTGGCTATTGCACTTAACATGAGGTCTTCAAGGTTCACCCATGTTATCAAATGTCATTTATTTTTTTTAAAGTAGTTTTATTGAGGTATATTCACATGCCATACAGTCCTTCCAAAGTATGCAATCTGTGGCTTTTAGTATAATCCAAAATTGTGCATTCACCACCACAGACAATTTTAGAACATTTTCATTACTCCAAAAAGAAAAGCCCCATATCCCTTACCAGTCACCTCTCAATCTTTCTTTCTATCCAGCCCAGCCCTACATAACTACTAATCTCTCTGCCTCTAAAGATTTTTAATATTTACATTTTATGTAAATGGAATCATATAATATGTAATACATTGTGTCTAATTTTATCACTTAGCATAATGTGTTTTTTAATATTATTAATTTTTAATTAGAAAATCTGTGCACTTGCAAATCAATAATACCTAACATACAGGACTCCCATACATCATCCCACCATGAGCACCTTGCATCATTGTGGAACATTTGTTACAAATGATGAAAACATCATCAAAACATTACTGCTACCTATAGTCTATAGCTTACATTTGGTGAATTTTTTCCATAAACCCCCCAATTATTAAGATGATGTATTAGTACATACATTCGTTATAATTCATGAAAGAATATTCTCATATTTGTACTGTCAACTACAGTCCATCATCCACCCAAGGGTTCGCTGTGTTATAGGGTCCCATGTTTTGTGTAATCCACCTGAAGTGTACACAAGTTGGCTCTCAGTTTCATCACAGAGTTGTGTTGTCATTTCTACAACATTTTCATTGCCCCAAAAGTAAAAATCCCATACCTCCAAATCCCACTATTGTTGACCCTTAGTATTTTTTTTTTATTTTTTAGACTATTTATTGCCCACTTTAATTTTCTTAGGACACTTTATGAATTAAGTGACTGAGAGTTTCACTTCAAAAGAACATTGAAGGGAGGCATTAGCATGACCGTGGTACATGGGGTATACAATGTCCATGTTACAACTTCAGTTAATGGATTTTTATAGAATAGATAAGGATATGTTCCATAAAGTAGGTATTTCAAATAAGTTAGCATGTAAATCAAAATTCTACAAAAATATTGGTGATATAAGAGGTATAATGACCCTTAGTATTTTTGTAGTACCCTCTTTTCCACTGATGCAAGAATATTATGGTATTATCATTAGCTATAGCCCATAAATTAAATATAGTTGCATTTTCCCATGTATCACCATATTCTTAATATTTTGTAATAATGACATTTTTTTTAGTTCATAGAAGAACATTCTTTTATTTGTACTGTTGATATTAACCACACTCCTTATCCACCACTGAGTTCACTATGTTATACAGTCCCTAGTTTATCCTCTTGCTTTCTTTCAATTAACATTTGCATTCCTAGACTACTTTTTTCAGCCACAATCACGTTTATAAATCAGCAATGTTATTTATACTCACTATAATGTGTTATTGTCTACTCTTTTCCTTTTCATCCCTGTACAATCAACCTTATTAAATATTCTACATACATTAATTATCAGCTCTCCCTTCTCAACTGTCATTGTACTTCTTAATAACCTATGCTCTAAATTTTAATTCCTTGAGTTTACCCATCTATTTAGTTTGTACTAGTGATACCATACAATATTTGTCCTTTTGTATTTGGCTTATTTCACTCAATATAAAGTCATCAAGGTTCGCCCATGTTGTCATATACATCATGACTTCATTTCTTCTTACAGCTGGATAGTATTCCATTATGTGTGTATACCACATTTTGTTTATTCACAACTTGATGGACACTTGTGTTGTTGCCATTTTTTGACAATAGTTAATAACACCACTATGAACATCAATGTGCAAATATCAGTTCGTTTCCTTGCTTTCAGTCCTTCGGAATATATTCCTAGTGGTTGGATTGCCAGATCATATGGCAGTTCTATATTTAGCTTCAAGAGGAACCATCAATCTTTCTTCCACAGAGTCTGCGCCATTTTATATTATCGCCATTAGTGAAGGATATTCTATTGCATATATATACCACACTTTATTTATCCATTCATGAGTTAAGGGGCACTCATGGGTTGCTTCCTTCTTCTGGCAATTGTGAATAATTTTCACTATGCACGTCAGTGTGCAAATATCTTTTGGAGTCCCTACTTTCAATTCTTATAAGTATATATCTAGTAGTGGGATTGCTGGATCATAAGGTACTTCTATATGTAGCTTTCTGAGGAGGAACCAAACTCTCTTCTAAAGTGGCTGCTCCATTTTACATTGCCAGCAGCAATGTATGACTATTACTGTTTTTCTTCAACCTCTCCAATGCTTATATTCTATTTTTTTTTTAATAGTAGCCATTCTGGTGGATGTGAAATGGTATCTCCCTGTGATTTTGATTTGCATTTCCCTGATGGCTAATGATATTCAGCATCTTTTCATGGTCATTTATATATTTGCTTTAGAAAGAATTAGGTCTTTTGCCTACTTTATAATGGGTTGTTGGTCTTTTGCTTGCTAATTTGAAGTATTCCTTTATGTATTCTTCATTTATTGGAGGGAAACGGACTTGCCCCAATGGATAGGGCATCCGTCTACCACATGGGAGGTACACGATTCAAACCCCAGATCTCCTTGACCCACATGGAGCTGGCCCATGTGCAGTGCTGATGCATGCAAGGAGTGCCCTGCCACACAGGGGAGTCCCCCGTATAGGGGAGCCCCATGCACAAGGAGTGTGCCCCATAGGGAGAGCCACCCAGCATGAAAGAAAGTGCAGCCTGCCCAGGAATGGCACTGCACATACAGAGAGCTGGCACATCAAGATGATGCAACAAAAAGAGATGCAGATTCCTGGTGCCACTGATAAAGATGGAAGTGGTCACAGAGGAACACACAGCAAATGAACGCAGAGAGCAGACAACTGGGGAGGGAGGGCACAGGAGAGGAATAAATAAAATAAATTAATCTTTTAAAAAAAGCATTTATTGGATACATGGTCTCAAAATATTTTATTCCATTGTGCAGGCTGTTGTTCTACTTTTATGATAAAGTCTTTTGAGGTGCAAAATTTTTTATTTTGATGAAGTCCTATTTATCTATTTTGTCTTTCATTGCTTGTGTTTTGGGTGTAAAAGTTTAAAAAAACCATTGCCTTACACAAGGTCTTGAAGACATTGTCCCTATATTTTCTTCTAAGAGTTTGATAGTTGTAGCTCTTATATTTAGATCCTTATCCATTTGGAGTTGATTTTTTGTGTAAGTTGTGAGGTAGGGGACCTCATTCTTTTTTTTTTGCAAATGGAGATCCAGTTTTCCTTGCACCATTTGTTGGAGAGGCTATTCTTTCCCAGCTGAGTAATTTTTACAGCCTTGTCAAAAATAATTAGCTATAAATGAGAGGGATAATTTCTGATCTCTCAATTCTATTCCACTGGTCTTTATAGTCTGTCCTTTTGCCAGTACCATACTGTTTTGATTACTGTGCATTTGTAATAAATTTTAAGATCTTTTTCAAGATTGCTTTAGCTATTCAGTGCATTTTACCCTTCCTCATAAATTTGATGATTTATTTTTCCATGTTTAAAAAGAGATTGCTGGAATTTTGGGGTGGATTGCATTGAATACTATAAATTGCCTTGGGTAGTATTGACATCTTAGAGATATTTATTCTTCCAATCCATAAATATAGAATACCTTTCTATTTATTTAGATCTTCTTTAGTTCTTTTTGGCAATATTTTGTAGTTTTATGTGTACAAGTATTTTACATCCTTGGTTAGATTTGTTCCTATGTATTTGAGTCTTTTAGTTGTTATTGTGAATGGAATTTTTTTCTTGATTTCTTCTTCTGATTGTTTATTGTTTGTATATATAAATGTTAATTACTTTGGGGTGTTACTCTTATACTCATCATTTACTGAATACATTTATTAGCTTTAGAAGTTTTGTTGTGGATTTTTCAGGAATTTAGATATATAAGATCATATTATTTGCAACTAGGGAAAGTTTTTTTTTAAGCTTATTTATTTATTTATTTATTTATTTATTTATTTATTTATTTATTTCTCTCCCCTTCCCCCCCTGCCCCGGTTGACTGTTCTCTGTGTCTATTTGCTGCATCTTTTTCTTTTTCTGCTTCGGTTGTTGTCAGTGGCACTGGAATCTGTGTTTCTTTTTGTTGCGTCATCTTGTTGTGTCAGCTCTCCATGTGGGTGGCGCCCTTCTTAGGCAGGCTGCACTTTCTTTCGCACTGGGCAGCTCTCCTTATGGGGTGCACTCCTTGCACATGGGGCTCCCCTACACAGGGTACACCCCTGCACGGCACGGCTCTCCTTGCATGCAACAGCACTGTGCATGGGTCAGCTCCACATGGATCAAGGAGGTTGGGGGTTTGAACTGCGGATCTCCCATGTGGTAGACGGATGCCCTAACCACTGGGCCAAGTCTGCTTCCCTAGGGGAAGTTTTATCTCTTCCTTTCCAATTTGGATGACTTTTATTTCATATTCTTGCCTAATTGTTCTGATCCTCTCTCTTTTTTTCTTTGTCAGTCTAGCTTTACATTTGTCAATTATACTGATCTTTTAAAAAAACCAACTTTTGGTTTTGTTGATCTTCTCAACTACTGTTTTATATTATATTTCATTTTTCTTTGCTCTAATATTTGTTACTTCCTTCCTTCTGCTCTTCTTTTATTCCTTCCTTCTTTTTTTCCTTCCTTCTTTTTTTCCTTCCTTCTGCTCTTCTTTTATTCTAGTTCTTCTAGTTTTGAGATTAAGTCTATGACTTGGGTCTTTTTTTTTCATGTAAACATTTAGAGCTAAGAATTTCCTTTTCATGGGAAACGGACTTTGGCCCAGTGGTTAGGGCGTCCGTCTACCACATGGGAGGTCCGCGGTTCAAGCCCCGGGCCTCCTTGACCCGCGTGGAGCTGGCCCATGCGCAGTGCTGATGCGTGCAAGGAGTGCCCTGCCACACAGGGGTGCCCCCCGCATAGGGGAGCCCCACACGCAAGGAGTGCGCCCATAAGGAGAGCCACCCAGCGCAAAGGAGGGAGCAGCCTGCGGAGGAATGGCGCCGCCCACACTTCCCGTGCCGCTGACGACAACAGAAGTGGACAAAGAAACAAGACGCAGCAAAAAGACACAGAAAACAGACAACCGGGGGAGGGGAGGGGAATTAAATAAATAAAAAAAATAAATCTTTAAAAAAAAAAAAAAAGAATTTCCTTTTCAGCCCTGCCTTCATTGCATCCCTTAAGTTTAGCTATGTTGCATTTTCATAGTCATTTACCTCAAGATATGCCCTACTTTCACTACTGATAACCTTTTTAATGCATTGGTTGTTTAAAAATATGCTGTTTAATTTCCACATGTTTTTTAAAATCATCCATTTCTCCCTCTGATATTGATTTCTTGCTTCATTCCATTGTGCATAGAGAATATACATTGTATGATTTCAATATCTTTGAATTTATTGAGACTTGCTTTGTGACCTAATATATGGTCAATCCTGGAAAATGATTCATGTGCACTCAAGAAGAATCTGTTCTCTGTTTTCATTGGATAGAGTGTTCTATATATGTCTATTAGCTCTACTTATTTTTGTGTGCCTTTTAGGTCCTGTATTTCCTTATTGTTCTGAATAGATGTTCCATCCATTACTGAGAATTGCATGTTAAATTCTCCTACTCTTAATGTAGAACTGTCCATTTCTCCCAAAAAATCTGTTATTATTTGTTTCATATGTCTTGGAGCTCTGCCATTAAGTGGATATATTCATAACCGTTACATCTTCTTGTTGAATAGTTTGCTTTGTCCTTCATGACTGTTTTTGACTTAAAGTCTATTATATCTGATATTAGTATAACCACCCTAGTTCTCTTTTGCTTACTACTTGCCTGGTACGTATTTTTTACCATCCTTTTACCATCCACCTACTTGTACATTTGACTTTAAGGTGATTGTCTTGAAGAGAGCATATAGTTGGGTCATGTTTCTCTTATCCATTCTGCCATTCTCTGCCTTTTGATTGGAGAGCTTAATCCTTTTATGTTTAAATTCACTGCTGATAATGCCATTTTTTCTTCTGTCATTTTGCTATTTAGCCTTTGTAAGTCTTTACCTTTTTTTGTCCCTAACATCTCTTAATGCCTACCTTTATATTTATTTACTGTTTTGTGTTATACCATATTTTTGCTATTATTATTTTTAAAGAAGCTTTAGATTACATAAATGTTACATCAAAAATATAGTGGATTCTCACATAATGCACATCCTTACCCTCCCACACTTTTCCCCATTAACATCTCTAATTAGCGTGCTATGTTTGTTACAACTGATGAGCACATATTGAAGCTTTGCAGCTAACCATGGTCAATAGTTTACGCTTTGCACCACATAATAGGTTTTGACAAAATGTACAATGGCCTGTATCTATCATTGCAATATCATGAGGAACAATTCCAATGTCTCAAAAATGCACCAAGTTAAACATTTCCTTCCTTCTCCCTCCATTCAGAATCTAAGGTGACCACTGTCTTTATACAATTTTACAAGATCTTCCATTGCTAGAATAATAATAAATCTATTTTAGTCCATATTTGTATGCCCCCTTTATGTTTGTTCATTCCTCAATCTTGATAATTTAGGGATGGTTATACCCACTTTACTTCTGTTGAGAGGGGTCTTAGATTCCATGGGCAAGATGGGTGGTACTGTCTTACTTGCAGTTGTAGATACTGTTTTGGGGGTGGGCATTATCCATTATTACCCTTTTATTAATTGCCTTGAGTGAATGCAATGAATTGGAGTGTAGGTGTTGGCTGCAACTCTGCTGAGATTCAGGGCTATAAGCAGCCAGAAGATGTAAGTCTCTGGGACACATATTTAACAGGTATAGTGTTAATTATAGGTTCAAATAAAATGGACATAAGAACCATTTATAGGAAAATTATAAATGAGTCCAACTTTGATACATTGGGGAAATTGGTTATCACATACAAAGGTAAGGTCCATTGACTGTGTTCTACCATAATGAAGGTTTTCTCATTTTTATCTGGATACATATATATACATATGAACCAAAGAGCAAAGACTTGTTTTTAATTTTTTTTATTTGAAAATAACTTTATTTTAAAAGAAGTTTTAGATTATAGAAATGTTACATTGAAAATATAAGGGATTTCCATCCAATCCATCCCCACCCTCTCTCACATTTTCCCCTATTAATAACATCTTCCATTAGTGTGTACGTTTGTCGCAATTGATGAATAGTGAAGCATTGCTAGTAACTACGGTCTATAATTTACATTATGGTTTACACTTTACATAGTATTATTTTATCAGTTTTGGCAAAATGTATAATGGCCTGTATCCATCATTGCAGTATTATGCAGAACAATTGCAATACCCTAAAAATGCCTTATGTTCAACCTATTATTCCTTTCCCCTTCCCTCAGAATTTCTGATAACCACTATCATCATATCAATGTTACAAGTCCTTCCATTACTACAATAATAATGTCTGTTTATTATTTGGTCCATGTTTGATTTGGGAATGATGATGCCCACTGTGCTTCAGATTGAGAGGGGGCTTAGATCTCATGGGGCAGATGGAAGGAATTATTTTGCATGCAGGTGTAGATACTCTTTACTTTTGGGGATGGGTGTTATGTAGCATTATCATTTTGTTTGTTGTCCTGGGTGAGTCCAATGAACTGGAGAGTAGGTGTTGGATGCAACTCTGCTAGATTCAGGACTCAACTAGCATATAAACAGACCAAAGACTTAAGTCTCAGGGACATATATTTAATGGGTATAGTGCTAATTATAGGTTCAAATAAAAGGGATAGAGGAATCATGTATAGGGGATTTATAAATGAATCTGTTACATTCAGGAAATAGGTTATCCTATATTCCATTGTAAGACCCACAGAAGTGGAATGATTTTATGGGGTTGTGTGCTTGCCTAAAGTGTCCTGATGTCTCTAGAGCCCTTGGGAACACCTGTTTGAAAAGTTTTTCATGTTTTACTTGTGATTACCATAAACTAAAATGTAATATCCTAAATATATTACACATGTATTTGGTTTCATACCAAAGTAACTTAATAGCATGCACATATACTTTTCCTGTTCCCCTGTCCACTGACCATTTTTTACATGTCAGTTTATAGCTGTGTACATTGCATGCTCAAGAAACATAGCTTTATCATTACTTTTTTCTTACAGTTTTTTTTTTTAACTTTTCATTTTAAAACACTTTCAAACTTACAGGACAGTTAGTTACTTATAAGGGTCCAAAACATATAAGACAGTTAAAAATAATAAATATCCCATACAAAGTTCCCCAGATACCTAGATCCACAAATTTGAATATTCGGCCATTTTTGCCATGTCATTCTATCCATTTATTCATCCATCCATTTATCAGTCCATTTTCTGAACACTTGAGTAGTAGGTTCTATACATCGTGCTCCTTGAACACTTAACACTTCCAAGTACACTTCCTAGACTGTTCTCCCCCAGCATTCTGCAGGGGAGTACTGTGAAGTGCTTTCTACACACAGGGCAAGTTCTCCTCAGGCCACCATCAGACAGAAGTAGACATTCGTGTCCCCCTATGTGCCTGAGGGTTACTATGCTCCTCTGGAAGGGACCAGGGACCTGCACTGGGCTGGGCCAGTGAGGGGTGGAGGTGGGGCCAGCCAGGGTGCCAGGGCCCAAGAGCCTTTAAGAGGTCTTTTTCCTTGAATTGGTGCCCTCCCTGTGACTTCAATCCTTAACTGTTTGCCGGTTGTTCAAAGCTTCCGTGTTGGGAGGGCTGCCTGTAACTTCTCATTCCGCCATCTCGCGGAGTGGCCCTATGCAGGGGTGTTTGTGCGAACATGTGTTTCCAAGTCTCTGTGTGGAACGACCTTGGGCTTGAGAGATGGAAATGGACTCCGTGGACTCACGCCCTTGATGCCTGCTCCCGGCGCCGCCTGGTGCCACATCGCGCGCTGCGGGGACGCGTGGGCAGAGGGGTGGGGAAGGCGGGCAGCGGTAGCAGCAGCGGCAGAAGCGGCGGCCGCGGCCCTGCCCAGGCCGGACGAAGGAGCCGCAGATCAGAGCGGGCATTGCCTCGTTTCCATTCGAGATGCGGCGCCGCGGGGAGGTGGGGCTGCGGGTGGCAATCCGGCCCCCTCTCCGCCCCCTCTCCGCCCCCTTCTCCGGCGGGGTTTCTGGGGCTGCACAAGCCTGGGCGCTGGCGAGGCGCGCTGCGACCTCCCAGCTAAGCTGGCTCCCAGCACTGTGGGCCGGGGTTCCCTGACCAGCGCTCGAATAGCGGCCGTCGCTACACTCCCGAAGCCTCCCTAGCCTTTCCTTCCCTCCCGGGTCTGCCTGCCCCCGCGCGCCCGGCCCAGGTCCTGCGCCTATCCGTGGCCCCCGCAACTGGGCCCGCGCAGCCAGCAGTCTGTCCTGAGAGCTCGCGGGCGCCTATCATTACTTTTTTATGCTTTTGCATTTTAGTGTTGTGGAATTAGAGAGAAGTTCAATTATTTGAGTACAGAGAGGCCAGGACTCAGGAATGATTTTGAGAAGGAAAAATGGTTTATTGATGGCCGGCCGGACTCGGGAGCATTCTGTTTGAATCCCGAGCCCTGAACAAGATTTTCAAATGTCTTTTATAACAGGAGGAAAGGCCAAATGGTCCCGTTGTTTCAGTTCTCAATAGGCTTCAATTAACATCTATCTTCCACATCTTAGGTAAGCTTTTAGCATGGACTCCAGACATTCTAGATAAGCTTTTAGCATATTTACTTTTTGCATTTCCCCTAAATACTTAAAGTTTATAGCCCTTGCATTGTTAAACTGTTTCCTGGGACTGGAGCCTGTAGTCATTGTCCCTAAGGGCAGGACTGCAGCCTCTTACCGTTCCACACCCATAGCCTTCAGCTTAGGTTATCTCTGAAGAGACAAAGAGCCATCCACCCATAGCCCACATCATTCCCCCCCTTTCGCCAAAGTTTAACTTGTTAAGCTTTGGCATAATTATTGTTGGAGCTATGAGGTGGATGGCTGTTTGTTGTTTTGATTGATTATTTATCAGTCTTTAGTACAGCATCCAGGACTGTTGTTAGAAGTTTAGAACTTTTCATTCTGGACAGCAGAATCTTGGGCAGGGGCCTCCTGCAGTTATTCTGCTGCCACTGGCACTCATGTGGATTTCCAGTCAGGTTCCAGATCCATCTATTATTTTTATTTTACTCTTAAAGAGTTTACACCTTTAATTTAAAAGGGGTGCTGAAGGGAGACGATCTCTTTTCTGTAACTGCTTCCTGCGGGCCATGGGCTGTAGTCATTGTTTAATAAGGTATAAAACTCTTATTAATTTATATTAACTGGAGGAAGATGGATCTGGCATTTTGTACGAAGTTGGATGAAGTTTTCATATGGTTAATAAGATGTTCACTCTGAAAGAAACAAACTTAATTAAAATTTGGAATACCCGTTTTTAAAAGAGGACACATTGGATTACAGAGGTAGACAAGGTTAGGTGCCTATAAAGATGGCACTCCTTCTTAAAAGCTGGTGGGAACAGCATATATATTCTTTTTTAAATTATCCATGTTTAGAGAGAAATTGCAACAGACACTTAGCTTTGTCTGAAGACACATTCCAAGCTGTTCAATGATTGACACTCATTCGCTCTGTCAGATGCTCCTGGTCAACTGGCACTCCTTGGGCAACTGGCTTCACTCAGGATTAGAACACTAATTTGGAAATACTCTTAGTTTTCACCTGTGGGAGTGATCAGAACTACAGAATAAAGATTTTTACACCTTGGTTTTCATTGTACAATTTCTAGCAATTTTGACTTGTTCAATAGGTGACTCACCATCAGCAAGCAAGCCTCACTTTTGCTACACAGCAGAGTAGAGCAGAATATAGAAGTTGACTGAGACTGGCTGAGACTGCCACCTTATTTTATAGACATGTTATTAATTGTTTAGAAAATGATTTTACCAGGAATTTAACATGTCTAATATACTTCTGCACTTGATCCAAAATAGAAAAGATAACATTACAATTATTAGGCATATATTTAGTACAGGATAAAAGTACAGCACTTAATATTAACTAATGTATTACTTAATGCATAAGGATTCAAAGTTGCAATTATTAGTTTTGAGTTTCAGGTTTGTAATACCTTACATGTTATCTCTCCATGAGAGCAGGCCATAATGCCAATTGTGTTTAAGTTTCACTTACAGTATCCTGGTATCATGGCTCCACTTAGCATGTTCTTCAACGCAGTGAGCAAGTTGCAGCATCCTTCATCTTAGAGAGATTTTCCAGTATTCTACTAGCCTGGTGCATAGTGCTCTCTGGCACTATGGAACAGTGCCAGTCTGGAGGTGATATCCATTATACAGTTGGCTGTACCGAGTCATTATTGGCTGCTGCAGGAGCTTGAAACTGCAATATAGTTTCCATCAACTTCAGGAGCAGAACCAGAGACTGATATAGCACATATTTTAATTGAGGGGTCCAGTGATCAGCCTAGCCAATAACTCACATGGAGAGGCCACTTGTAATGTATTCAAGGCCTGGTTTGAATGCACAAGAGTTTGACAATGTTAAAGTTTATTCCTTGTTTTTATATATATTTTAAACAACTTAACGCAACACATATATCAAATGACTGTTTACTTACACAATTTTACTATGAAGATAACAGTAGGTACTTTACTTTAGTAATAGAGGAAAAAATATTTTTCATTGTTAAAATGAAAACAGAAGACTTCCAATATAATCAAGATAACTTTTTATTACCATTTACTTAAATATGTACTTTGTGGTGGCCTTCAGACAGTTTTTATTATCATTAAGTTATTTCTGCTACCAATACCAATCTAAGTTTTAGTTAACAATGACTTCTCTAGAACTAGAACTATTTAAACATTTTCAGTTTGGCAGATGTTTTGCAAACTCCTTATAATTGACTATAACCACGTTGACTAGACACCTCATGTTTAAATAAACTTATTAAATTACAATTACCAAAGAAATTTACTCTTTATTTAAGAGAGCATATCTACAATCTCTCTTTTTTTTTTAGCCTAATTTCACCAATGTGAACTTACAATTTTCATTACTCTAAAGATTTCGTACATAATGTTAATTTAGTTTATAAATTAACTATGGGAGATTACACTCAAGTTAAATAAAATTGAAACCATAATAGTTTATGCAAGGAATGTTCTCTTTTTCCTTACAGGAAGCTAAAGACTTCTTTTCTTTAAGTTATGAAAATTATTAATTTAAAAGCATACTGACTACTAGGTTTTAAAACATTTTACACAATTACTTAATTTTTTTAAAAATCATAACCCAGGAAAGATCTCTCCATAGGTTTATGGACTTTCCTTTACTTACTGAAATTTGTTAATAGAGCCACTAATTACCTTTCTTTTGTTGGAAAGAAATCTTCTGGAAGAAAATAAGGCTCACCAGATTGTGGAGAAGAAAATAACTTATTCTCAATCTTGCAAGAAGGGGTACAGAGCCAGATATGGCTGGTGCCACGAACAAAGGAAAATGACACAATTTATACCCCTAAGCCTAGCATGCAAGCTCTTCCTCTGTTTTTCCATAGATTGGATACTTCAGAAGTTACAGCTTATCTGAGATTTAACTTTCCCACGCAAAAGTTTGATTTAACTGCTTCCTCTATCACATTCCAACCATTTTAGTTTTTACCTGCTCCCCCCTTTGTCAAATAAGGAATAGAATTTAGTGCTGAAATGGCACCGACTTAGCTCCTTCTTTGGCATCCTTCCATTGTCCATAGGACTGGCCTAAACTGGTCTCCTCCACTGCTGTCCAACCCGGGAGTGGGAGACTGAGGCAGCAGGCCGCCAGGTTACATCAACATTTTCTTATGTGAAAATTAACCTAATTTTTTTTTTTTTGCATTTTATGGCTGACAAAAGGTTTAAACTGGGAAATTACCAGGCAAACTGATTCTTAATTCCCTAGCCTAGTAGATAGATTTGATGTGCTACACCTAGTCTTCCTTTAAAGCTCTTGCAAAGAGGAGGCCCTTTCCCAATTGTTTCTATAATCAGATTTCTATGACTTTTTCATCCTGCTTAGTTTAATTTGGGCTTTAATATTTATTTACATATGTAATTGCATATTCAATTAACAATTTGAGTAGAGCTCTTTTAAGAATTTTCATTTGTTAATTTGATATTATTATCCTGATGTATGAAGACATACACTGAGCAAATGGGCAGACACAAAGAGTTAAGACACAGAAACAAAACTCATTGATATTATTTATAATTTGCATTATTTTATATACTGTTTAGTTTATATTGGGGTCCTGAAATATATATTACTTATAACTGCATATTTAACCTCAACAATTTGAGCAAATAGGCAGACATGAATAGTTTGACACAACAACATGACTTTAGTTACTTTAAACTTATAATTCTTCCAAAACAAGTGTGACTGCAAAACATTTCAAAGACTTTTGAAATTCTTCTTAATTTGCACCATGACCGTGCAGTTTACCACAAGAATTTTCCTTCTTACGTAATGGATTGTAATAACCAAAATGTTCTCAATGCCTTAGCACCATTTTGTTTTAGAACTTTATATTTACTTTGAAATTAGCAGAATTTTGGATAAGCAACAAGGTTAATTTTATATATATTTACTGAGGCTATTTGAAGCCTCAGGGAGACAGACTGCTTTCTCTCATGAATTGCCACTCTTAGGAACATTGACTGTCAAGGCAGGAGACTTCTCCCCCTCTACCCCCCTTTTTTATTTTGGAGATAATAAAACTCCAGTGGTCATTTAACCTTATTCCATCAGGCAGCCATTTATTTAGTTTACACTTGAATTCATGAGAGAAAGGGTTACTAATACCAGGAGAGGAGACAGTGATGTCCCAGCTCTTCTCAATTATGAAATAACCATAGGCAAAGGCAAAGGGTGAGGTTAGCATTGAAGTAACCATAAACAAAGGAAAGGTTAGTTTAGAATTTACACTTAAATAATAGTTTCAGGCTAAATTCACCCAGCTATAATTTCAGTTATTGTCTTTCCACTGTTTTATAATATAAATGCATTTATAAATGATTTTAACTCTTAGTTACAGTTTTTATTAATTTTTAAAAAAAACTTATTAATTTTATAACACCTTTAAATACCGTTCATTCGACTTATAACATATTAAATGAACTTAACCATTACTTTAATTTTTCCTTTAAACTAAAAGAATAAATCTCTTGCAGTTAGTTTGAAATAAAAGGCTACTTTTCAGGATTTGATTTCTAGAACATAAAATGTTCTTTTAAAAGAGGTAAGACTCTTCTTCAAACACTGAGGAAATGATGAGGTTAAAGCACAAGAAGCTATTGATAAAAGATTTTCTTTGTATATTGATCTTACTCAATTTTAATCATAAAAATTTTCCTTCTACAAACCTTCTACACTTTCAGTATTCATTCAGGTTTTGTCCCACACTCTACTCTTTCCAATAATCAATCATTTTATCTTAGGACAAAATCATCTTCTGTTTCCTTAACAATAAAAACACACTCCATATATCCCACATACTAAGTTAACAGGCAAACTTCTTACAACATATAATTGCCATTAATACTAAACAAGTTTGTTAAAATAATGAACTTTTTTTCACTTTAAATACTTAGTAGCATGTAATACCAGAAACAGTTTTTTTGGAAGCAAGTTGGCAGGGGAGACTGGCTGCTGAATAAGTTTGTTATAAAATTGCCTTTTATTATTATTATTATTAATTCAGTTTTTGTTAAATAATGACCTTCTGCAATTAGCCATTTAAATACCTTAATTTAAACAATGCTTTGTAAAACTTTTATAATTATTTATACCCTTAAGACAAATTTTACCTTCACAGAACACATTCTCTTACATAAAGTTGCTACAATACCTTCTAAGAACCTGGGCAGAATGCAAAGGTATTTTGGCTTTGACACCCTAAGGAGGCAACTTTACTGCATTTATTCTGATTCTGCTTTTCACCCCCTTCACTTCCCCCCCCCTTCCAGGCAGTCAGGTGCACAACAAACAGGAATGAGGCTTATGAATAGAAGGGTGGACTCACTGGAAAGGGGCAAGCTGCTGCCCCCTTTCCAGCTTTCAGTCAAAATGGGCAGACAGAACCTACTCAAATTTGGCAACTTTCCCAGGGACCCAGCCACCCTGACTGGGACATCCCTAACAGACTTGGGTGCGTGGCGCGGACACAGATGGCCTCCAAGCCCCGGCAAAGGGCCAGACCAGAGACAAGACAGCAGAGCATGCACAAACATCTAGACTCCGCAAACATCCAGACTCCTCAGCTTTTGCCCCAGAATCATTTCACCCCCTTGCCAATGGCAAGAGAGGGCTCCAGCTCAGCTGTAATTCTACTTTACATAAGGACACAACTCCAACACTAGCATTGAGCTGACACAGACAGAAGCACAAAGGTCCCTAATCTGACTCACAATTTTATATATTTATTTTCACCATGGCTGCCCCCACAGCCATCACAAACCTCAGAACACTAAACATTTGGTATAAAGCAAATTCATTCACAAATTAGCACCATAACAAAAGATTTCGGCTAGACTTTTCCACTGTTTAAACTTTACACTCAGACCAAGCTCCACCAGAAAAGCCGATCCATTTTCCTGTAACCAAGTTTTGCTTTCCTTAATCTATACCAATTTCCAGGACATTAGGACTTGAACCTATAAATAGCCTTTCCTATTAAAATCGAGACTCCACTCCTTTAGTGGATATAAGACCAGTACCAGATTCTAACATGCAGTTAGACAAACCCAAAACACCAGGGCTTTTCCCCGGTTTTTCTCCTTTTCCCAAGCCTAGAGTGAACGGCTTCCCCCCAGCCTTCTGGGGCTACTAGGGTTCTCTTGGGAGGTGATCAGCCTCCCCTTCCTAGCAATTAAAGCTAGGGCCTTCCAGACTGTGCTCACCCGGGGAGTCTTACCTTCACCATGTTCGGAGTTCTTTTTCGTTCCCAGAATCTTTCTCTTCAGACCTTCCATTGCCCTCGATTTTTGTCGGGAAGATTCTGGTGGAGCCCACATCTTTTCTGGATTAAATTTAATCCAGGGGCGCCCAGATTTGGTGTTCACCCGAATCCTCCCGGCTTCCTCAGGGATTTGGAAGGGGCAGCAAAATGCTACCGTCTCTGGCCTTCATTTGTTGTCCTGGCGGAGTCGCCAAAAATGTTGTGGAATTAGAGAGAAGTTCAATTATTTGAGTATAGAGAGGCCAGGACTCAGGAATTATTTTGAGAAGGAAAAATGGTTTATTGATGGCCGGCCGGACTCGGGAGCATTCTGTTTGAATCCCGAGCCCTGAACAAGATTTTCAAATGTCTTTTATACCAGGAGGAAAGGCCAAATGGTCCCGTTGTTTCAGTTCTCAATAGGCTTCAATTAGCATATCTATCTTCCACATCTTAGGTAAGCTTTTAGCATGGACTCCAGACATTCTAGATAAGCTTTTAGCATATTTACTTTTTGCATTTCCCCTAAATACTTAAAGTTTATAGCCCTTGCATTGTTAAACTGTTTCCTGGGACTGGAGCCTGTAGTCATTGTCCCTAAGGGCAGGACTGCAGCCTCTTACCGTTCCACACCCATAGCCTTCAGCTAAGGTTATCTCTGAAGAGACAAAGAGCCTTCCACCCATAGCCCACATCATTAGTACACGCAGGAAGTAAGTGGAGTTGCATACCTAACAATACACCACAACAATGCCAGGTTTTATAATTACTATATTACCTTTAGTGAACATGGGGAATGGGCACCAGTAGCTTTTGGTGAAGAGGAGCGGTTTACAGTTTTTTACCATAATTTTTCAGCCCCTTGTTCCTGCTCTTCCTCGCTGCTATGGCGTTTGGCACAGTTCCTATCTGTTTAATAGTTGTTTTGGTGGAAGGACTGAGTCCTGGAGCACAGTACTCTGGCATCTTCTCTGGAAGTATCTTCCCTCATTTTTGAAAAATCCTAACTTGTATTCCCATAGGCTCTTTTATTGTATTTTTTACCTTTTTTAATCTTTTTTAGAAAGATACATAGATCACACAAATGTTACATTAAAAAATATTAAGAGGTTCCCATATACCTACTCCCCACACCTCCCAAAACTCACACATTGACAACATCTTTCATTAGTATGGTACATTCATTGCATTTGATGAGTATATTTTGGAACACTGCTACACAGCATGGGTTATGGTTTATGTTGTAGTTTACACTCTCTCCCACTCCATTCAGTGGGTTATGGCAGGATATATAATGTCCTGATGATATCACTGAGGATAACACCAAGTCCAGAAAATGTCCCCACATCACACCTCTTTTTCCCTCTCCCTGCCTTCAGCAACTCCCATGGCCACTGTCTCCACATCAATGATATAACTTCCTCCATTGTTAGAGTCACAATAATTCTATAGTAGAATGCCAGTAAGTCCTCTCTAACCCATATTTTATTCATCCATCCTGAGGACCCCGGGATGGCAATGCCCACTCCACCTCTAAATTGAGAAGGGGCTTGGATCCCACATGGCTGATAGATGGAATTCTCCTGCTTGCAGTTGTAGACTTTCTTGGCTCCCTGGTGTGGTGGTTGACTATCCTCGCCTCCTTATTAGCTGACCTGTGTAAGTCAATGTAAATCCAATGAACCAGAGAGCAGGTTTTACAACTCTGCTGAGGCTCAGGGCCCAGCTGGCACATGGATTGTCCAGAGATTCAAGTCTCCTGAGCATACACCAACCCCAGCGCCAACCACAATTTCAATAAAAGTGACAGAAGAGGCATGTGTAAAAAGGTCACATCTAAGTCTAACTCCATCACACTCAGGAGCACAAATTCCAAAGTAGGGTCCACTGACAAGGCACTGAACTTCAGAGCCATCTGCCATGACCGTAAGATCTGGAGGTCTCCATAGCCCTCAGGAGCACCACTACCTGGGGTTGTATCTACTTTGGCTATCTCTGAGATTCTGCTGAGATGTGTGTAAGCACAACCCCTCTGATGACCTCCTGACTCATTTAGAAGTCTCTTAGCCAGATAAACTCATTTGTCTTTGCCCATAGGCTCTTTCTTACCCATCCCAAGAAGCTTGCCAACTAAGGTTGGCCTGCTACTGATTTTTTAAAACAATTTTTTATTTTTTAATTTTTACAAGATACTTATAATACATGAATGTGACATAAAATGTGTAGGGGATTCCTATATGCCCCGCTCCCCAAACTTCCTTCATTTTCCCACACTGGCAACATGTTTCAATAGTGTGGAATATTCACTGCAATTGACAAACACATTTTGGAGTATTGCCACTAAGCATGGATTAAAATTTACATTGTAATTTATACTCTTTCCTGATCAACTATGTAAGTTATAGCAGGATATATAATATGGCCTGTATCTGTTGTTGTAATGTCATTCAGGACAATTCCCAGGTCCCCAAATGCCCCCACATTACTCTTATTTTTTTGGACTCGAAGGGTATTGGGAATGAGAGAGAGAAAAAGGAGAGTGAAAGAAATAAAAAGAAAGAAAGAATGAGAGAGTTGGGATCAAGGGGTCTGCAAGAAGAGACTCATCAGGCAACTTTATTGTTTACAAGGGGCTGTCTATATACCCCAGTCTACATGACAGCAAGCAGCAACATGTAGCCTACATGACAACAAGCAGCAACATATAGCCTACATGACAACATGCAGTTAACTATCAGCATTACTCAAAGTCTAAGGAATTTAAAAAATTCTTATCTCAAGGTACAAAGTCTAAGTGTTCTATTTACTGCAAAAGGTATGTGCTCCTCTTTCCTTTCAGCCTTTAACAGCTTCATCCCATTTGCAGGGAACTTTTAATTACTGCATTCCTTAGGTTGCAAGTGTAGCCATGGAGACAGCATATCTCTCCTTGTGAGGCCACAGTGCCTCAGTTTTCAACACTCTCCCTACTCCCAGAACCTCCAGTGACCACTGCCTCCACATCAATGATCTTTCTCTCATTGCTAGAGTCACACTATGTCTATAGTAGAATGCCGCAAGTCAACTTCAGCCCATAGCTCATTCCCCAGTCCTGAAGACTCTGTGATGGTGATGCCCACTCGACCATTAAATGAAGGGGGCTGGGAAACGGACTTGGCCCAGTGGTTAGGGTGTCCGTCTACTACATGGGAGGTTCGCGGTTCAAACCCCGGGCCTCCTTGACCCGTGTGGAGCTGGCCCATGCGCAGTGCTGATGCGCACAAGGAGTGCCGCGCCACGCAGGGGTGTCCCCCATGTAGGGGAGCCCCACGTGCAAGGAGTGTACCCATAAGGAGAGCCACTCAGCACAAAAGAAAGTGCAGCCTGCCCAGGAATGGCGCCGCCCACACTTCCCGTGCCGCTGACGACAACAGAAGCAGACAAAGAAACAAGACGCAGCAAATAGACACAGAGAACAGACAACTGGGGGAAGGGGGGGGAATTAAATAAATAAAGAAATCTTTTTAAAAATAAATAAATAAAGATTTATAAAAATAAATAAATAAATAAATGAGGGGAGCCTTCGATCCCATATGACTGATGGATGGGACTCTCTTCCTGGCATTTGTAGACTCTCTTGGTTCCTTGGTATGTTGTTTGTCCATAGTCTTCCCTTGCTAGTTGTCCTAGGTGAGTCCAATGAACTGGAAAGTAGGTGTTGCAATTTCATTGAGATTCAGGACCCAGCTGGCAGATGGACAGTCCCAAAATTTAAGTCTCTTGGATGTACACTTACCAATTCTAGTACTAATTATAGGTTCAAATAGAAGGAGAGAAGAGTCATGTGTAGGGAAACCACAGCTGAGTCCAACTCTGTCACATTGGGGAGCATAAATTCCAAAGTAGGGCCCACTGGCAAGGCACCAAACTCTTGAGCTATTTGCCCTGACTATAGTGTCTGGTTGCCTCCATAGCCCTCAGGACCCCTGTTATTTGAGATAGTATCTACTTTGGCTGTCAACGAGACCCTGTTGAGACATGCATAAGCTTTACCCCTGGAATGACCTTCGTACTGCCTTTAAAGACCCTTAACCATATAAACTCAATTGTCTTTATCTTTCCGCCCCTTTTGGGGAAAAAAAAGAACTTGCTATTGATTTTTAATCTGTGTGTCTAATCAATTCTTGAGAAGAGTGTTCAAATCTAAAACTTGCTTATGAATTTGTAAATTTTTACTTTTAATTTTCTCAATTTTTGTTTCGGTTATTTAGAAGCTATGCTATTTGTTTCTATCTGTTTAGGATTGCTATTTCTTCTTGAGAAATTGACCCATAAAATGCTCTGCATCTTCCAGAATTAGAAAGTCTGTCTCCAGAGAAAGTTAGAGCAAGAACAAGAGAGAGACTTATTGGCTCACATGATAATAAGGATTGACAAGTGCAAATTCCACAGGACAAGCTACAAGTTGGAAACTCGATGAAGGTGAAGTTGAATTCCCTAGAGAAGCTGGCTAGCTGGAGGAGAGGAAGAAGTTCTTCCTTTTGACTTCTGAAGTCCTCAGTTCTCACTTTAATACCTCCAAAAAAAATGGATGAGGAAAATGCTCTCATTGCTAAAGGAAACCCCCTTTTTTGACTGTAGATGTAATCATCTGTGGACATAATCAATTGGTTGATGATTTAAATCTATCTATGACATACCCCCACTGTATCAATCAGACCAAACCTTGCTTGACTAAACAACCTGATACTGTAAGTTAGCTATGATGTGATGGTATTAACAATCATATTCATATACCAAAAAACTGACAATTCATTAAGTTTTTAAAAAATGTTTTCAACACATGGATATTTTAAATCAATTTATAGAACTGATTTTTATATTTATTTATATATTTACTCATTCTTTGAAGATTGGGGCTTCCATTTGGGGTAATTTTCCTTAACCTAAAAAGAAATTACTCTTGTATTTCATTTAATACTGGTCTACTATCAACAAATTCTCTCAGATTTTAAAAAATGAATATGCCTTTATTTTTGCTTCATTTGTGAAGGCTTTTTGATGAATATACAATTCTTGATAAGCATATTTATTTTTCTTTAAAAAGTTAATGGTATTTATTTGTCATCTGGCTTCTTTTATTTGTGATAAGAAGTCAGCTACTATTATTATTGTTATTCCAATTATTATAATGCATCTATAATATACAGCTGTTATTATTCTCTTCAGTAGATTGTCCATAGTGTGTCCAGCTGTTGGTTCTTTGTATATTCCTTATTTAGGTGGGCTGAGCTTGTTGGATCTTTTCAAATATTTATTTTGCTTCACTGTGCCTCTCTAATCCATCTGGGATTCTAATTACACATATGTTGTACCATTTGATATTTTCCCCTGAGGCTCTACTTTGTTATTATTTTTATTTTCCTCTTGGCACTTCAATTTAGATAATTTCTATTCACATACTTTAAATTTACTGATATTCTTTTTGGCCTGTCAAGTCAGTTTTTAAGTCAATTTCATTAATTATTAACTTCAGCTATTTTATTAAGTTCTATAGTTGCAGAGAGGAGGGGGTATTGAGTGGAAGTTAGAAGATGCTCTAATATAAGGCCCATTTTTCTGCAGCCAGATGGAGTACAGTTTAGTTGAAAAGGAACAAAAATTAGAGAACAAATTCTCTACTGCTCTTAAAAAGTGACAGCTGATTATAAACAAAACAAAATGAAACAATCCCTGCAGCTTGTTTGAATCATCTGGTTCAAAACTACTCAGTACTGAGAGAGAGTGTAAACTACAACATGGACTATAATCCATGCTATATAGCAGTCCTCTGAAGTGTATCCATAAATAATGAATGTACCACACTAATGAAAGTAGTTGATTCGGGAGGAGTAGAGGGTATGGGGAGTGGGGTATATGGGAATCTCCTATATTATTTAATGCAACATTTTGTTTGATTTATCAATCTTTAAAGAAATGATAAAAATAGATAAAATGAAATAATCCCCCCCCCCAAAATAAAACCAATCAAACAAAGAAGAACTACTCAATTCTGCATCTACACAGAGGTTACATACAACAAGCCCTATAACCCCCAGACTGTAAATAAAATTGGATTTCAGGAATGGGACCTCAGGGAGTTCTGAGGCATCACAGAAGAGAAAGAATTTCAGATCATGACCATGTCCTTTACCCATAATGCTTTTTATCACTTCCCAGTAAGACAGGGAAAAGTCATCTACAGCATGGAAATTAATCTGCTCTCTAGATTCATGTTTTTCTGCACACCTATATCAACTAAGGGTAATATTTCAAGGCAGGGATATAAGTTTGGAGAGAAAAAGACACAAAATTTGTCAGTTTCTGCTTTCCATTTTTCTGACCTGGCATTGTGATGGGTTCAAAATAATAGCCTTCATGGTTTTTCTTGGAGTCAATGAAGTCTAATTTGGTTGGCGGGACAGGGGGTGAGGGGGAAATTGCTGAGAATATGGGGATTTACATGATGTTTGATCCAATACCACGAGACTACCCATAACATCACAAGAAATGACGTAAGCAAAGGAAGCACGCTAATGGGCCAGTGACCATGGGATCCATGGGTCACATCCTTTCCTGATCTTCTTGGAAGCTGCCAGCCTGACTGAGTAATATAAGGGCCTGTTAAAAACACTGCTGATGCACCAGTTCAAAGATGAGGCTCTGCAGGGACGCGATGACACACATTGGGAGGCATCATGAATCAGACCACGGTGATCCCAACAGGAGGAAATCAAGGTTCAAGCATCAAGGGCTGGAAGTAGTACTCTGTGTCTTGCAGAGTTAGAAAGTTTGTTTCCCCAAGGTTCACAGTGTTGTCAGAGGACCCAGGAAGAATCTCATTAGATTAGGAACTCTGGGTGCTGGCTAGGCATTCTGGGCACTTTGTGTCGAGGAACCAGTGGGCAGGAAGAGAAGTTCCTGTTATGGCCAAAGAAATATTGACCCTCACAATCAGCAGAAAGGATTGTTGTTAACAGTAAAGGTGGGGAGAAATCCATGTGGAACCTATGATTCCCTGGACACTTCCTGGAAGACTCTTCCCCAATTTGTATGTGAAAGGAAAACAATAGTAGCTGAGGCCTGAAAAAGGGAGGTGAACATGGGCTCATTCCTGTTGGGAATGAGGTTCTGAGTCACTCCAACAGGCAAATCTCTCAAGCTGGCAGAGATAATGCCTGAAGCTGAGGGGAATATGAAGCAGGGAGTGTAGGAGGCAGATGCCCACCAATCCAGTTAAGGTCCCCTCTGACTCTCAGACTTTTCAGGCTATCCTGCTCCACCCTCTCCATGGGTTGGAGCTGCCTCTTGACTTCCCAACCCCCCAGGCTCCCAATTGGTCATGCTTTGCCATATTCTAGTACCCACTAAGGCCAGTCAACAGTCATGTCATATTGCCTCCTCCTAACAACTTTGATTCATCAGTGTTACTCAGCCCAAGTACATGGATATTGCATTTAGCTGGTCAGAGCTGTAGCTCATGCTGGTTCTCACCTTCTTGATGCTGCTGTTTGGTGGGATTGGCAAGTCCAGCCACAGAAGAATGGCCATGTACTACCTTTGGCACTGTTCCTGGACAGACTGACAATGAAATATTGGAGTGACTTGGACTCACAGGCTAAATCTCTCAGCCACACACAATCTGTGTTCTTGTTCCCAAATGTCTGTCTCTGCAGAGGTATATAATGGGTCAGTTGCTTTGCTTTATAGTGATAAGTGGGGCTGGGGTGACCAACAGGATCGCTAACTTAAAATGTTGACCCCTGGTGGATCTGAGACTACAAAGAAGAAGTGAGAAGACTGACAGATGAAAAACAATAAAAGCAGTTGCTTTTTGTTTTCTTTTTAAGGGGGCACCAGGGATTAAACCTGGGACATCATACATGGGAATCAGGTGCTCAACCACTGAGCTATATCTGCTTCCCTATTTGCTTTTATTTAAAGAGCTTCTGCTACCCCCTGGAACAGGGCTTCTCAATGTGAGTCTCTTACAGGGCCAGATACTTCTTTGATGTGGGGATTGTCCTGTGAACTGTAGGATGTTTAGCAAATACCTGGCCTGTCCCCACTGGGTGCCAATAGAATTTCTCCTCCAGTTGTGAGAATTGACAGTGTCTCCAAATATTGCCAGTGTCCTGGAGTGTGGACTGGGGCTCATCAAGGATGACATCTGTGCATCTTTAGGGCTTGGAATTCAGGTCTATCAGCTGCTTTGCCCTGTGAAGTCCCAGTTTCTGGTATGGTCTGGCCTCTCCCTGAGGGCCCGTGTACTCTGAAATAGAAACCTGAGCTTCCTCTCCTTTCATTGTATCTCTCAGCTCCCAGGACAGGTCTGCCTTCCTGTCTCCTTCCCTTAGTTCCCCATATCAAAAAGTTCCTCTAGGATAGCTTTCTTACTCCTCTGAGGTCTCAGCTAGAGGTCACTTGTATACTTTGATGAGACCCGCCCTTTCTGCTGTCAACCCCTGCTCAGTGCTCCCTCCCCTGTGAACTCTGCAGACAGTTCACAGCTGTAGACCCCTCCCAACCCCATACACAGGGGTCTTTCCATGAGGTCATGTTAAATTAAGCGGTATTCATGCAGAAGATATGACCCCCAGCATGGGTGCATGCTCAGGGGCATCCCCTCAGGCAGGGTGAGGCAGATGGTCTCCAGCTCAGGTGTTTGCACCTTCCTGCCACTGCTTCAGGGTTCCATCCCTCTGTTAGGAGAGACTTTCTTCTGGAGGGGCACTAAGTTGATGAACCCGGGTCTCTCCAAGATGCACCTGAGGCCTCTGGCCTTATTTATGCACTATCTTGTGTGTTATGCCTTGAGATAAATCTAGTCCATGAGGTAAAGTCTGCTATAGAGACGGTAGTGCAATCACATTTTACCTACATGTATACATTCTGAGACAATGATATGGGGCAAGGAGCATTGGAGGGTTTTCTACAGAGATCTGCTTGTCCTGTGTGAGGCTGCCAACTACATTTTTACAACTATCACAAAACTTTTCCAAGAAGTCAGAGCAAGACCACCTTGCTGCTCCAGTCCTCTTCTCCCTGCTCTGCCTCCCAAACTCTGCTCCCCCAAAACTGCTTCCCTCAGCCTTATTTTCCCATTCCCCCATCACTGTCTCACTCCACCTCCCTCAGCCTTATTTCCCTCAGCATTGCTCCTCCAGCCCTGCCTTCCCCAGACATGTTCCCCTGTTCCCCTATCTTTGTCACTATCTGCCTTCCCCAGTTCTATCTCCCTCAACCCTGCTTCCCCTACCTCCCTCAGCCTTGTTCCCAAGCCCTGGAGTAGCTCTCCCAACTGTTTCCTCTCTATCACCTGGGAGAAGGATTAGGAAGGGTCTTCTTTTCTATCTTGAACTCTTTAAAAATTCTGAAAATATATAGAGAGGACAACCAGCAAGATGGCAGTGGAGTAAATAGCTTCTAGAGTCAGCTCCTGCTACAGGGCAGTTAATAAACTCCCAGAGCTATCTGGAGCTAACTGAAGCACTTGTTTGGGGGTTCAAGGAGACCAGAAGAGCATCTTGCCACATCCTTGAAGAAAAGGAAGGAGACTACCCATCTGCAGAAAAGACTCATAAGTGGAGTGCTCCATGCCATGGAGGCCAGAACCCATCCTCCACTGGAAGCACAAGCCTTGTTCCAAAGTTGAAATTGAAAGCTTCACTTCCCAAAAATGGGTGAGGAAGAAAAAGGTTGGGCACAAACTTCAGCTACTTATGAGTAGACTCGGCTGGCTAAGGTATAACTCCAGGAAGAGCTAAGGTGTGTATTTGTCCAAGTTGGAAACAGGCCAGTGGCTGCCATTTTGACTCTGCCTCTAGCATGAGAGAAACCAGGCAGACTGAAAATCACAGTGACTGTAGAAACTAGTTTCTTTCATCCAGATCAGCCAGCAGCCCTAGCCTAAGCTTCAACCCCACCTCTAGCAGGAAGGAGGCACGCTGGCACTTCACCAGCCTATCCAGGTAACTGCAGGTATCTATGGCCTGGCACAGACTGAATAATCAGACTTCAACCAGGGAAACCATAGTAATCTTAGACCCACACAGCATAGATTGCTGCTGACACTGGCAGTTCCATCTCTGCCCCAGGCAGGGGAGAAAAGGGCTTGAAGCCTCACCAGTCTCTCTGGGCAACTACAGTCTAAGCCTGCATAACTTGGATTATTCCACACAGTTGTGGTTCTGTCCTGACCCTGGCAAAGGAGAAAGTCAGGAAATGCTTCATTGGTCCCTGGGACATGAAGACAGCTAGAGCCTTCACAACTTATAATGCCATCTTTGGCTCTTACTACAGCTTTGGCTCCTACTACACAACCAACAAGGGAGAAAGGGCAGGAAGCCCTAAACTAAAGAGAAAAATTGCACCCAGAAAAGATACTTTAGTAAGCCAGATGTCAAGACACCAACAAAGGTTACAATCCACACCAAGAAACAAGAAGCTATGGCACAGTTAAAGGAAGAAGATAAGCCTCCAGATGGCATAAAGGAGTTGAGACAACTAATCATAGATGTTCAAACAAATCTCCTTAATAAATCAAATGAGAGAGTGTATTAGTCAGGGTTCTCTACAGAAGCAGAATCAACAGGGGATATCAGTCAATAGTATGCAATTATATAAGAGTCCAGGTTCTGCAGGAAGACAATGAGAGTCCAATGAAGGTTCTTGATGAGTTCTGGGAGTTATTGGCTGTCCAAAGATGAGCTGGGAAATTCTCTCTCAATGCTGGAATCAATTCCCTTTTAAGGGATTCATCTGATTGGTTTAAGTGTCATTTATTGCTGATGGTAATCTCCCTGACTGATGAAATTATAACCAGCTATCTATGATTTCCCACTGCAGTAAAGTCAATGTGACTAAAGTCCATAAGTGCTCTCATATTACACTTAGCCCAGTGCTTACTTGACCAAATAACTGGGCACAATTACCTGGCTGAGCTTACACAATAGCTTAACCTTCACAGTCCACTCCTTGTCAACTCAGCAACCATGCACATTACCTTAAACCATACTTAGTCTCTAAGTAAAACAGTAACCGACATGCATATATATATATATATATATATATATATATATATATATATTTATATTTATATTTATATTTCCACCTAACAATGTTCAACTCTCCTGCATACAACTGGAAATGTATTAATTACATACAGAATAGGGTGCAAATTCTTGGGTAATATTCACTTTCAAACTAGACATCCTCAAATATTATGACATGAAATGGATAGAACTTGTTATATATGGGGAAAGTTTGGGGAAGAAAACAAAGAAATGTGTTTTGTGTACATATACAATCATCATCATAATGAAACAAGGAAGAAAGATTCATGAGCATTTTAGTCCTCATTTCTGTAACTGGTCACATGGTCAAAATTCATATTTATCACTACCTTCTTCCACTACCCACTCCATGTTTCCTTTATCCTTAGCAAATACTTCAGTTGGCCATGGTTCTTTGCCTGGTGGGGTGACCCAAATTTTCATTCCTGAAGATTCTGGACCATTGTTGTCCTGATTGGATTGGGTTGTTGCAATTTTCCATTGACTTTAATCATAGGACATAGCAGTACTAGGAGATGCCCTAGGGGATCTCCTGTATTCCAAGCAAACTATTCTTTACCCCCATTATGTAGATTCAGTCCTATTTCCCCTTGACAGTCAAGATTAATCACCCCAGCTAGTATAGTAAATCCCTTCTTTGACTGTTGATTCAGAGGTAAGAGGAACCCAAAATGACCAGGTGGCAGTTTTAATTCCAGTACAATGGAATCATTGCTGTGTTCCATGGTGACAGCACTCCTTTTTTTGGGACTAAAACCTGTAGACCAGCAGAGTTTGATGTGGTAGGGACAGGAAGCAAAAATTTTCCTAGTGCATCATTAGGGGTAATAGTGAGTGGAGTCACTCCATTTGCACCTTTTGATTCATGGACCCATGGATCCTGGTTATGGGGAAAATGGCACCATTGAGTGGACACTGATTTAGAGCATACACAGCCTCCTGGAGAACATTGCCCCAGCCCTGCAAGGTATTGCTACCTAGTTGATGCTGTAATTGAGTCTTCAAAAGGCCATTTCACTATTTAATCAATCCACCTGCTTCAGGGTGATGGGGAACATGGTAAGACCAGTGAATTCCATGGAAATGTGCTCATTCCCACACATCATTTGCTGTGAAATGGGTTCCTTGATCAGAAACAATGCTGTGTGGAATGCCATGGTGGTAGATAAGACATTTGGTAAGTCCACGGATGGTAGTTTGGAGGAAGCATTGTGTACAAGAAATGCAAACCCATATCCAGAGTATGTGTCTATTCCAGTTAAAACAAATTTCTTCCCCTTCCATGGTGGAAGTGGTATAATGTAGTCAACTTGCCACCAGGTAATAGGGTGGTCACCTCGAAGAATGGTGCCATATTAGTGGCTGAGTGTGGGTCTCTAATGCTGGCAGACTGGGCACTCAGCAGTGACTGTAGCCAAGTCAGCCTTGGTTAGGGGGAGTCCATGTTGCTGAATCCATGCATAACCTCCATCTCTACCTCCATGGCCACTTTGTTCATGAGCCCACTGGGCAATGACAGGAGTGGCTAGGGAAGAGGCTGACCATTAGCCACAGAATGGGTCATATTTTCCACTTGATTATTAAAATATTCCTCTGCTGAAGTTACCCTCTGGTGAGCATTCACATGGGACATAAAAATTTTCATGTTTTTTGCCCACTTAGAAAGGTCAATCCACCTACCTCTTCCCCAGATCTCTTTGTCACCAATTTTCCAATCATGTTCCTTCCAAGTACCTGACCATCCAACCAAACCACTGGCAACAGCCCATGAATCAATGTACAAATGCACCTCTGGCCATTTCTTCTTCCAAGTAAAATGAACAGCCAGGTGCACTGCTCAAAATTCTGCCCACTGGAAGGATTTGCCCTCACCACTGTCTTTCATGGATATCCCAGAAAGGGGCTACAGTGCCATAGCTGTCCATTTTTGGGTGGTACTCGCATATCATGCAGAACCATCTGTGAACCAGGCCCAAGCTTTCAATTCCTCAGTCAACTGATTGTAAGGGACTCCCTATGAGGCCAAAGCTGTGGGCTGGGAAAGGTAACATGACAGGGGTGGTGACCATGGGCATTTGCGCTACTTCCTTATGTAACTTACTCATGCCTTCAGAAACTGCTCAAGCCCTATCTCGTATATACCACTTCCACTTTATTATGGAGTGCTGCTGTGTATGCCCAACTTTATGGTTTTATGGGTCAGACAATACCCAGCTCATGATAAGCAACTCAGGTCTCATGGTAACTTGATGGTCCATGGTTAAGCATTCAGTCTCTACTAAGGCCCAGTAGCACACCAAAAGCTGCAAAAGGGGAGTACTTATCTGCAGAGGATGGAAGGACTTTGCTCCAAAGTCCTAAGGCTCTTTGTTGTGATTCTCCTATAGGGGCCTGCCAAAGGCTCCAGACAGCATCTCTATTTGCCACTGAAACTTCCAGCACCATTGGATCTGCTGGATCATATGGCCCAAGTGGTAATGCAGCTTGCACAGCAGTCTGGACCTGATGCAGAACCTCTTCTTGTTCTAGTCCATAGTCAAAACTAGCAGCTTTTATGGTCACCTGGTAAATGGGCTGGAGTAGCACACTCAAATGAGGAATGTGTTGTCTCCAAAATCCAAAGGGACAAACTAAGTGTTGTGCCTTTTTTTTTTTTTTTTTTTTTTTGGTCATAGGAGAAGCCAGATGTAACAGCTTATCCTTCACTTTAGAAGGGATATCTCGACATGCCCCACACCACTGGAAACCTAGAAATTTCACTGAGGTGGAAGGACACTGTATTTTAGTTGGCTTTATCTCCCATCCTCTTTCATGCAAATGCCTTACTAATAAGTCCAGAGTCTTTGCTACTTCTTGCTCACTAGGTCCTATCAACATGATATCATCAATATAATGGACCAGTGTGATGTCTTGTGGGAGGGAGAGATGATCGAGATCCCTGCAGACAATATTATGACATAAGGCTGGAGAGTAGATATATCTGAGTCAGGACAGTGAAGGTATACTGCTGGCCTTGCCAGCTGAAAGCAAACTGTTTCTGGTGGTCCTTACTAAAAGCAATTGAGAAAAAAAGCATTTGCCAAATCAACAGCTGCATGCCAGGTATAAGGGGACATATTGATTTGCTCAAGCAATGATAACATATCTGGACAGCAGCTGCAATTGGAGTCACCACCTGGTTAAGTTTATGATTATCTACTGTCACCCTCCAAGACCCTTCTGTTTTCTGTCTATATAAGTTGGAAAACTTATGCAGTTCTTTCTGAGTACACCTTACTTCCTCATGCATCACACTTACTTTGTATTTTGCCTTTGCAGGTTTATTGTGATTTTAGTCTAGTAATAGGTATTGAAGACAAGAGATGTGGTGAGGGTGGGTAAGGAGAAGGATTGGGAATACCTTGCAAGCTACTGACCTCAGGGCATTCCTTTGCATTTTCTTCTGGTGAGACAGGATTAATCTCTTCAGGCACAAATCAGAAGGCAGTTTCCTCAGGGCAGACTGGATGCTCAGCAGTGCATGCTGGAGTTTAGCTGGTATGTGGCTCAGGGCTGGGAGGGGGTCCAGACTTCCTGTGGCAGGCCAGAAGATGGATAGGGTAGGCTTCAATTTGGCTGGTACCCATCTCAGGACTGGAAGTTGTTTCAGACTCCCTGGAGCAGGCTGGAGTCTGGATGATACAAGGGTGACAAGATGTGGCCTGGACAGGGCAGGCCATAGCAATCTTATCTGGTAAAGTCACAGCAGAATTCAGGGTCCCAATGTTTCCATCAACAGCATCATCATCCTATATGTTTCCATCCCAATTCTCTGGATTCCACTCTTTTCCAATCAATGCCTTCACCTTAACTGCAGAAACCCTGTTACCTTTGTAACTCTGGTACTTGTACAATGAGCATCTGGGTTTGGTTCTCAGATATTTCAAGCCTGTGGCTACAGGAGACAACACTTTCTTTCAGAGCACACATAGAAACTTTTGTGTCATCTATTCACTGTTAAAGTTTCAAAATTGAAGACTTTAATTCATCTCTTTCTTTGGTAACAGTATCCAGAGTATCTAGGAGGAGCCATCCAACATCATTATATGTTTGACTCCACAAATCCCTGTTAAGATGTTGAAAACACTCTCACCCAGATCCTTGCTTCTTATAAGTGTGGAAGTAGAGAAATCTAGTGATACTATTTTGCAGATCTCGATTGCCAACTCATGCCATAAACAGTTTTAGCAGCTTCTTCATTATTGGAAAAGGAATCATCAGTGCCTTTGAGTCCAATTAGAGTAGAAAGACAATTGCAAAACTCCCAGAACCACCTCGGACCTCCCATGTTTAAGACTCTGTTCATCAAGAACCACTCCAGTACCAAACTATATTATTCAGGGTTCTCTAGGGAAACAGAATCAACAAGGGATATCTGTCAACAGTATGTGATTATATTAGAATCTCTCATGCAGCCATGGGAATGCACAAGTCCAGGTTTCACAGGCAGATTGCAACTTGGGGCTGCAATGAAAGTCCAATGAAGATTCTTGACAAGTTCTGGAATATGTTGGCTGTCCAAAGACAAGCTGGGAATTTCTCTCTCAATGCTGTAATCATTTCCCCTTTTAAGGGATTCAACTGATTAGGTTAAGCATCACTCATGACTGATGTAACTATAACCAGCTATCTATGATTTATCAATGCAGTAAAGTCAATGATGACTAAGGTCCATAAGTGCCCTTGTATTAGAGTTAGCCCAGTGTTTGTTTGACCAAATAACTGGGCATAATTACCTGCCCAGGTTGACACAATAGCCTAACCATCACAGATGGCTAAAGAGATTAAGGATATTAAGAAGACAGTGGATGAGCACAAAGAAGAATTTGAAAGCATACATAAAAAATAGCTGATCTTGTGGGAATGAAAGTCACAATAAATGAAATTTTAAAAACATTGGACTCTTAAAATAGCAGATTTGAGGAGGCAGAAGAAAGGACTTGTGAGCTTGAAAAACTCACCTCTGAAAGTGAACATACAAAAGAACAAATGAAGAAAAGAATGGAAAAAATTGAACAAGGTCTCAGGGAACTTAAAGACAGCAAAAGATGTGCAAACATACATGTCATGAGTGTCCCAGAAGGAGAAGAGAAAAGATGCAGAAGGAATATTTAAAGAAATAATGGTAAAAAATTTCCCCACTCTATTGAAGGACATAGATATCCATGTTCAAGAAGCAAAATGTACTCTCATCTGAAAAAATCTGAAAGACAAACTCTGAGACACATACTAATGAGAATGTCAAATGCCAAAGACAAAGAGAGAATTCTGAGAATAGCAAGAGAAAAACAATGCATAACATATAAGGGATAGCCAATAAGATTACGTGCTGATTTCTCACCAGGAACCATGGTGGAAAGAAGACAGTGGTCTGATATATTTAAGATGCTACAAGAGAAATATTTCTAGCCAAGAATCTTATATCTGACAAGATTGTCTTTCAAAAATAAGGGCAAGATTAGAATATTCACAGATAAACAGAAACAGAGAATGACTAACCAAGAGATGAGATTTTCAGGAAATGCTACAGGGTGTGCTAAAGCTTGAAAAGAAAAGACAGAAGAGAAAGGCCTGGAAGAGAGTCTAGAAATGATGGTTGTATCAACAAAAGTAACCAAAAGTGTCAAAAGAGTGGGGAAAATAAGACAGTCAAAAACTCAAATAGGAATAAACTTAACAAATGATGCAAAACTCTCTATTTCAGAAAACTGCAGCTCACTCTTAAAAGTAATCAAAAAAAGACCAAAATAACTGCAAGAACATTTCATGCTCATGGATTGGAACACTAAATATCATAAAGATGTCAATTCTACTCAAATTGATATACAGATTCAATGCAATCCCAATAAGAATTTCACCAGCTATTTTTTTTTAAACTGAAAACACAATTATCAAATTTATTTGAAAGGGCAAGTGGTTCTGAATAGCCAGAAATATCTTAAAAAGGAAAAACAAACTCTCATCTCCAGACTTTAAATTATATTACCTAACTGGAGTGATAAATACAGCATGGTACTGGCATAAAGACAGATACATAAACCAATGGAACCAAATTTATGGTTCAGAAACAGACCCACACGTGTATGGTCAAGTGATTTTTGTCTAGCCAGTCAAACTCACATAGCTTGGGCACAACAGTCCATTCAACAAATGGTGCTGGAAGAACTGGATATCCATAGTCAAAAGAAGGAAAGAGGACCCCACCTCACTTCTTATCCAAAAATTAACTCAAAATGGATTAAAAAACCTAAATATAAAAGCAAGAATCATCAAGCTTCTAGAAGAAATTGTAGGAAAATATCTTCAAGCCCTGATCGTAGGTGGTAGATTCTTAAAGGATATAAGAGGGGGACTGAGATGGACTACTGATGTTTAATCTATGTAGAAGTTTTAATTAGCTTTAATGTGAAAGTGTGGAAATGGAAATGTATACAGTATATGGTAATAAATAGTGAGTAACAATTACTTTATTAATGGGGATATGACTGAAAATGGTAGTCTATGTATGTAAATGCCAATTGACAGAATACTAGAGAATAATCTAGGAACTGAACAGCACAGTAAACCAAGAGGTGGATGAGAACTGTGGTTGATAGTTCAGATGCAAGAGCATCCTTTGTGAGCTAAAGCAAATGTACATCACTACTGCATGGTGGTAGGAATGTGATAAAGCATGCAAAAAATACAACTGGAATGATCTATGGACTGTGGTTAGCAGTAATAATGTCATATGCTTGCCTCTACGCCAAAGATGTACTGTGTTGATAATGGGGCAGTACAGAGAATGTGCGCCAAATGTACAATATGGGCATGGTAACAATCAGATATATTATTTTCTTGGTAACAAATGTTTCACCACAGTGTGGTGTGTTGATAGATGGATGTTGTTTGGGAATTCTGTACATTTGTGTGATTGTTTTATAAGTTTATAACTTCTGTCATAAAAAATATATTTAAAAAATAATAATTGAGTGGGTTGGGGGAAAAATATACCAAATGTAAGATAAGGACTGTAGTTAGTAGTAAGATTTTAACAATATTCTTTCATAATCTGTACAAATTATCTCATGACAATGCAAGGTGTTGGTGGAGGGTTGATGTATGGGACTCCTGTATGATGTTATGCATGTCTGCCTTGTAAGTCCATAACTTTTACTATACACTTACTGTTTATGTATGTTCATATATAAATGATATAAAGATAATAATAATAATAGGGTGGGTTGGGGAAAATACTTTGGTTAGTAGTAATATTTTGACAGTGCTCTTTCATCTTTAGTTTAAAATGATTAACAACAATGCAAGGTGTTGGTGGTGGGGTGTGTTATGAGAGTCTTGTATGATGCTATGTGTGTTTAATTTGTAAGTTCACAACTATTACTATACACTTATTGTTTATGTATGTTTATATGTGAGTGTTATTCTTCAATAATTTTTTTTAAATTACAGATTTTAAAAATAGATATAATGACATGGGTTTCATACTCTATTGTGGATGTTTCTATATTTGTATTTTAAATACCCTTCTGTGAACAGTGAGATCAACTGTTTTCATTTGTCAAGAATGCCTGTCTTTCTTATGTTACAAGGAAGCAGAACTCTAGACACTGTGTTGAGGCATCCTGCTAGCACATGAAATTGTAAGTCATCAACATCTTGCTACTCTTTATCTCGACAGTAAAGACCTGACATTTCAGGAGGGAAAAGTTACTGGCATTTCAGCTTTAACTGAATATTTATATTCAGCTTTAAAAAGCTGGATGAAAGAAGTGGATTTGGCTCAACTGATAGAGCATCCCCTACCACATAGAAGGTTCAGATTTCAAACCCAGGGCCTCCTGAACCATGTGGTGAGCTGGCCCATGAGCAGTGCTGATGTGTGCAAGGAGTGCTGTGCCATGCATGGGTGTCCCCCGCATAGGGGAGCCCCACACACAAGGAGTGCATCCCTCAAGGAGAGCCACCCTGCCTGAAAAAAGCACAGCCTGCCCAAGAGTGGCACCACACACACACAGAGCTGACACAGCAAGATGATGCAACAACAAGAGACAGATTCCTGGTGCCACTGACAAGAATGCAAGCAACAAAGAAGAATATACAATGAATTGACACAGAGATCAGAAAATGGCAGGGGTGGAAGAGGAGAGAAATTTTTTTAAAAAGGCAGCTGAAAGCTATTCAAAAGTGTGTTTCAGTCAGCATTGGGAAGAAGTAAGTTATAAATGCCACACCATGATATGACCTTGACAAAGTAGAAATGAATGGTATAGTAAAAATTAAAGAGCTTTTCCTGCAAAAAAAGTCAAGAGATTGAATAATATGTGGAACCCTTTTTAAGATGTGCTGCGGAAGAGGGAGCTCACTTCTCAGTTTCCTAAAGCATTTTTTTTTCTCAGGATGGCCTGGGCTTTTCTGGAAGCAGTGTTTGGAAGTTGTCCAACTAAGTGAGGCCCTGTCATAGTGGAGATCTCAAGGCAGGTGAGAGGAGGGACCAGACTCATGGCAGGAAATGGGATGAGTCAGGATAGGGGATCAACTGAAGCAGGTGTTCTGACATAACTTTGAGCCATCTCTGGCCATTATTCTCTGGGTGACCACCTTTTAGCATGATCTTGGGGCTCCAGGGTTGTCCAAGGCCTCACACACACTACCCTACTAAGTGTACCTTCTATGTTTGTTGAGCAACCAGCCATGAAGGAGTTCCCGTACCTGAGCACATGGAGTTATCCAGAGCACCAAGTGCTCAGGTCTCTTCTGTAAAGGGCCCCATTGGTTGTCATCTGGCCACAGGTTGGGTTGGTTGGGTCAGTAGCAGGATTGGAGAGGAACTGATTTTGCTATTATGAAACAGAACAAGCAAGTGGTCTCCCTGCCCTTTAGGTCTGTAGCCATACACTTCTCAGGCCCTGCCTAAATCATGTTTTCCTCCAGAATGCTTTCCTTTGGGTCCCACACATTTTCCTCCTCTGCTTTCAGTGGGGATGGAAGATGGGCTCTTGCCAAACCTCATCTTCATCTAGTCAATACTGTCTGCTAAAGGCATCTGAGCTCTGAGGCTACACAGCTGTACCAGTCATGGTCTTCACTCTTTCATGAGTTCATCTAGAGAAGAATGATGTAGAAATACAGTTATCATTGTAGAACTCACTATGGGAAGGCCTATGTATATTTGAAGAGGAGTGATGTGTACCTTCTGCCTTTTCTTTCCTTCACAGTTAAGTCAGCAAAGCCAATATCCAAGGAAAAATTACACATAACCTTATACATAAGTTCAGGAGATTTAAAAACAGAGGGTAAAACCTAGCCACATGGGAAAACTCAAGTTTCTTAACCAATATCAGCCACCAGTATCAAAGTAGCAAAATCCAATTTGCTTACCTCAACCTTGACAAATGTCACCTTAAATTGTTCAGAGGAGAAATCCATTGAAAAGGCTAAAACTAAAAATTCATAGAGGACTGAGGGATGGAAACCATGTTAGACAGGCTTGCTTTTTGGATATGGAATTAGGACAATAATCAAGGAGGAAGGACACCCCAACTCTGAGCAGGGTGCCAATATAAAATGTCTTTGTTGATACTAAGTGCTCTCTTCCCTCTGTTTTTGCCCTTTGGAGTCAGCAGGCTTTGGAGAGGAGTCTGAAACAAATCATTTCTCAAGTCTTTTCTCCCCATCTCCTGTGCTCATTCAACTGTGGCAGAAGCTCAGAAAATGGCCTGAATAAAGGCATCTGACTGTTGTTGCTATGCAACAGTAAAGCACAGCATTGAGATTGGAGAAAGTTTGTAAGACAACCATATTTTATTGAATATGTATTCACTATGATATGAGCTATGTGGGGGCTGTGTTTCTTCATGAATAACCTGGGCTGTGTGTGTAAACTTGCTAAACCTTAAGATTCCAGCATAAGCCATGTGTGCATGCAAACAATAAGAACTGCAGCCCCCCCCTTTCATAGCCATGCCAACCACTCCAGTCTGCCTAGTTCCCGGAAAGCCAATTAAGTGATACAGGCTCTATAGGCAGACTAAATGTGTTAATTCAAGCTTACCTGGAATGTGGGGATATGTGTTAATTCAAGCTTATCTAGAACTCAAACACCTAAAATTCTAAGAAACAAACAAAGTCCTTTTGCATAAAAGCACCATTTGAATTCCCATTCCTACATCCTCTGTATAAAAGGGACCCCAAAATCCTATTCAGGGCTCAGGTTTTGGACAGGAGTCTGTGGGCCTGGCTGGTCAAAATAAATCTCTCCTTCTCAAAAATATTTCAGAGTTCTGGCCTTCAATATGCAATTAATGAATCTTTCTCTTCCACAACATTCCTATAGCTGATTGATTTAATTTTATTTTGGAGAAGTGGTCTTCCTGATGTTTTGTCAATAGATAAGAGAAGACCTTTATATATATATATATATATATATATATATATATATATATATATATATATATATATATACTCACAAGTGGAGGTGCACTGTACCTGACAAATGTAAGCACCCAGAGTCAACTTGGGGTGCAAAAACCAGCTCTGTCACCTCAAGCTGGGTGACCTAGAGCAAGTCATCTTCCTCTTGTGACTTCATTCTAACATTTATAAAATGAAGGACTCTCACATATTTTCCAACATTGCCTCAGTACTTCCAATGTTTTGAGCACTGTGATAGCTGCTGAGGATATATTGGTGATCTAATGCACCTCCCTTCCCAGATCCATTGTAATTACACTGGAGAAGAGATTGACAGCTATGCTTTCAGGAAACTCAGCATCTGTGCTAGGGTGGGATGTCCCTCTGCAACCTGAGGGAAGGCAGGCTTCTGAATGGTCCCAGGATATCCCAGTTTCCCCCATTTCCTTTGATATCCTAAGGACAATGAAGAAGAGTGCCCAAGATGATGCCCCTTTGATATAGACTTGGGAAAGAATTCCGCATACCAGGCCCCAATTAATTACTTAACCTCTTGAAGACTTGGTTTTCTCATTTAAGTCAGGTAATGGTAGTACTTCTTTGACAGGTTTGTGCTATTATTTAATGAGGCACTATCTTGAATTTAGCATCCAGTAATATTAGTTCTAATTATCACATATTCTGATTCTAGGTTTCCAAGGCTCCCCTGCAGTTCCCATTTCCCAGATGTTTCCACATACCCCTCAGAAGTATTCATTCTAACTTTTCAATTTACATTCTAGAGTATATTACCCTTGATACCTGGATGTTCTTTCTAATGTCTAGCCCAAAATCTTCTTGTGGTAGCATCCTTTCTCCTGCTGAGCTCTGACCATACCCAGATGGTATGCAGAATTATAGAGGATATTCCTTGTGTTACAGCCTTAAAGTTCTTTGTCTCATTGTGTGCTCACTCCAGTTTTATCTTCACAGACCCTGATTTATGGGACCTTCTGGCCATGTTCATTTGTATATCTCCAGTGCATATACCAGAGCTGTCTATGCATTTGTATTCTCTAGCTTCATTCATCAGTTAAGGGTCTTTCCCATGACACTTAAATGATCACTATTTTATATTTTCTCAAAGTATTTTCAAATCTATGAGTATATCACACATACACAAACACAGGAAGTACATTGTCATATATATATGTATATACCTCCACATACATGCACACACACAAACTTCAGAAAGCGCACACCCAAACAGGCCTAGTGACAGTTAAATAACACTGAAAATCAATGAAACCTAGAATTGGTTCCTAGGAAAATCAAGAAGAATGTCAAATCTAAATCTAATCCAGAAAAAGAAGACACAAATTACCAAAATCAACCATGAAAGAAATGCATCATGATAGAACCTTCAGAAATCAGAAGGATTATAAGGGAATTTTTTGAACACATTTTTATCTATCAACTCAAAAATGTATATGAAATAAACAAGTTGCAAGAAAGACTCAAGAAGAAGTAGGACATGAATAGATCTATACCAAGTGAAAGAATGGAATTATTATTCAAAATATGAAATCTGAAAATCTAAAATAGAAATGTTCAAATGGATTCTCTGGTGAATTGTATCAAAATATAGGGGATTTATTTTGTATCAGGAATATAGGGGATTTATTTATCATTTAAAGAAGATGTCTTATTATTCCTATACCAACACTTTAAAACAAACAGAAGAGGAAGGTACATTTGCTTCCAAGGTTACTTGATGCCTTTGCTAGGTAAAGAATTATCAAGGGCAGCAACACACTTCTAATCAACATTTGGGTCAAAGAGGAAGTAAAAAGTGAAATTAGAATTTATTTTGAATTGAATAAAATTTATTTATTCATAAATGAATTAAATCAGTATTTATTTTATTCTAATTGAATAAAATAAGATTTCTAAGTGAATAAAAATTAAGATATATCAAATTTTGTGGAATGCAGCTAAAACAGAGCTTAGAGGTAAAATTAAGTGAAAAATAAATTACATTGAAAAAGAAAAAGGTCTATGGTAATGACTTTAGCTTCCAATTTAAGAATCTAAAAAAACAAAAATCAAAAACAAATTAAACACAAGGTTAAGAAGAAAATAAGTGATAGCCTTCAATGTTTATGTTTTTCAAAGATCCATAAATCATTTTAAACTACAGTAAGGTAATCATAATGCAACATCAGCCTTAAAATGAACATAGGAAAATTTGGACAGCTAAGCATTTTTGAAACTATTTATGTTCTTCCCAGTTGCACATTTCTGTGAGTAGTAATTATCTTATTATCTGTAGCAGCCTTTTAACACTCCTATTTGACAGGTGATGAACTATTCATAAGCCTTAAATTACTTTGGAAATCATAAACAGATATTTATGTATTAATGCCAATTGGTTGAACTCACCAGAAGAAAAGAGAAGACCAAGCCAATCTATAGATGGAATTTCAGATATGTACAGTGTTCAACATTTATCCTTTTCTAATCAGTTAGCTGTCTTCACTGTCATTCATATGATGTTATAACTTCTGTAAAATGGTTTATAAATTGAAAGCCTGTTGGTATGCAAATTTTTGAAAAAGAACATTTTCCTTTAAGAAATTTGTCTTACAGATATGCTGTATAAGCATGTGCAAATGTATGCACACAGATGTGCATTGCAATGCTGTTAGTAATAACAAAAGACTGGCAATAACCTCCATATACATAAAAAATATGGGGCAGTTTAAATAAAAGTTCATCTATGCTATTGAATACAAATATTAAAAGGACAGAAGGATGTTTGCAGATAGGAAAATTCCTGAGATATTTTTCCCAAGTAAAAGAAGAAAGATACATTTCCATTTGTAAACAAATGGTATACACTTGCATACATAGACTTTTCTGGATGAGCACAGAAGAAACTGATATTGGTAGTTGCCTAATTCATTTGTCCATTCCTCCCTTCTTTCCCTCTCTCCCTCTCTTCTTTGCCTCTTCAGCTTCCTCTTTCTTTCTCTCTCCCTTCCGTCCTTCCTGCCCTTCCCTTCCCTTCCCTTCCCTTCCCTTCCCTTCCCTTCCCTTCCCTTCCCTTCCCTTCCCTTCTGTCTCCTTCCCTTTTTCCTCCCTCCCTCCCTCTCTTCCTCCCTCCTTCCCTCCTTTCCTTCCTTGTTTCCTTCTTTCCTTTCTCATTTTAAAAATATTTTTTAAAGAAAATTTAGATTAAATAAATGTAACATCAAAAATATAGGGGATTCCCATATACCCCACCCTCTCTGCCTCCCACACTTTCCCACATTGACAAAAACTTCCAATATTATGGTATATTTGTTATAACTGATGAACACATATCAAAGCATTGTACTAGCCATACTGTACTAGCTATAATGTACAGTTTACATTATACTGTACACTTTAAACTTTGTAGGTTTTGACAAAATATATAATATCCTGTATCTGTCATTGTAACGTCATGCAGGACAATTCCAAAGTTCCCAAAATGCCCCCAAGTTACACCTATTCTTCCCTCCTCCTCCCCTGAGAACCTCTGGTGGCCACTGCCTTTATATCAATGATACAAGTTCTTCCATTGCTAGAATAATAGTCAGTCTACTTTTGTCCATAGTTGCTTTCCCCTCGTAGAGTTCCATATATCTGCCCCGTGGGATCTAAGCCCCCTCTCATTCAGAGGTAGGGTGGACATCACCATCACCAAATCCCCTTCCTTCCTTCCTCCCTTCTTTCCCTCCTCCCTTCCTTTCTTCTCTCCTTATTTCCTTCCTTCCCTCCTCCCTCCCTCCCTTCCCCCCTCCCTCCCTTCCTTCCCTCCTCCCTTCCTTCCTTCCTTCCCTCCTCCCTTCCTTCCCTCCTCCCTTCCTTCTTTCTTTCCTTCCTTCCTCCCTTCCTTCTGTCCTTCCTTTCCTTTCTCTCTCTCTCTCCCTTTCTTTCTTTCTCCATGAGGATGGATTGCTCTTATGATAAAAAGCAGTTAGTTAAATATATGTATATCTCTAGAAAGAAATGTAGTAAAGTACAAATGTAGAAAAGTATTAACAACAGGGAATCTGGGTAAAGGTACAAATTACCTTTGTATAACTTTTGAAACTTTTCAGTAAATTTGAAACTATTTCAAAATAAAAGTATTTACTGAGCAATTATTTTAAACCCTGAACTTGGAATCACTGCATTTCTCCACACCAAGCCTAGCTCATCTGTCTCAGGTACCAGCTGGGTGATATTGGTCTAATGATCAGGCTTTACTAAGCCTCAGTTTCCTCTTCCCCAAAATTGGAAAGGTGGTGTTATCAACCTTGTAGGCCCATATCTATACATTCTAAGCATTAAAAAAAGTCACTCTGCTCTTCCCTCCCCATCTTCTCTAATATGTCCTTGTTTAGGTAACCCACAGACAGAATTAGGAGGTGGGGCAGCTAAGGGACCTGCTCTTTTTTTTTTTTTTTTTTTTTTTGCCAACTGAATAGAATTTTTCTCATCAATTTATAATTCTCTGCAGATCTACTTTTTTGTCTGTATTTATTTTTTTAATATAACATTAAAAAAATATGAGGTCCCCATATACCCCCCACCCCCCTCACCCTACTCTTCCCCCCATAGCAACAATCTCCTCCATCATCATGAGACATTCATTGAATTTGGTGAATACATCTCTGAGCACCGCTGCAGATCATGGTCAATGGTCCACATCATAGCCCACAGTCTCCCACGTTCCACCCAGTGGGCCATGGAAGGACAATGTCCAGTAACTGTCCCTGCAGCATCACCCAGGACAACTCCAAGTCCTGAAAACGCCTCCACATCTCATCTCTTCCTCCCATTCCCTACACCCAGCAGCCACCATGGCCACTTTCTCCACACCAATGCCACATTGTCTTTGATTACTTATCACAATAGTTCATGAATAGAATATCAGTAAGTCCACTCTAGTCCATATTCTATTCCTCCATCCTTGGAATGGTTGTATCCACTCCACATCCATATCAAGAGGGGACTTAGATTCCACATGGATGCTGGAAGCAATCCTCCTGCTTTCAGTTGTAGGCACTCTTGGCTCGATGGTGTGGTGGTTGACCTTCTTCAACTCCATGTTAGCTGAGTGGGGTAAGTCCAATAAACCAGAGTGTGGGAGCTGAAGTCTGTTAATGTTCAGGGCCTGGCTATCATATGGTCAGTCCAGAGAGTCAGGCTCTTTTTATAAAGTGGGAGACAAAAAAAAAAAAAAAAAAAAGATGCAGCGCTTAAATTTTGGGTGTTAAAACCACAAAGAACAACCTGGGCCTATTTCCTGTACTTTAAGATTTTGGAAATTTAGGTTTCCAAGTCTATATTAACTCCAAACTTCTTTGTTTTGAAATTTTGAGTTCTTAGCTTAGAGATGAGAAATCTGAGGCAACTTAATATCTTCCTTAAAAACCTGCTAATTTTGATGCCAAGAATGACCCTGTGAGAAAGGAACCAAAGAAGTCACATCTGAACTGCAGCAGTTCAACTGCATGAGTGGAGCCCAGGACCCCAGCAGTGACTGAGTTTAGATGTAAGAACAGGGGAGTGAAACAGGTTACCATGTTCTATCAATTTTACCTTTAATAATTCTTAAAAATTTATTCTGGCCCCTCTCTTTTCACTCTTCACTCTTCCTGCCAATGTAAGCCCTTCACCATTTCTCACCTGGACTAACTGCACTCACCTCTCAGGTGACTCCTTTCCTTTTGTCTCACCTCTCTCACCTCCATCATGCCAGAATAATCTTTTTCAAATGATAAAGTGCCATCATTGGCTCTGCAGTCCCTGAAAAATCCCTTTGAACCTTCCAGGAGAATGTAGACTTTTCCTAGTTCAACCCTCCCCCACTCTGCTGTTGCTTCCCAGGTGCTCTACCCTACGCTGCTTGCACCTTCATCCATTTGCTTCTCATCCTCAGACGAGTGGTGCACACTCAGGGTAATAAACCTGCACTTCTTTTTTCCCCACCTGAAATGGCAGCCTCATCCTCCACTGGGGTAATTCCAAGTTGCCTTGAAGATCAGCATAATGACCCACTTGTGTGCAACCTTCTCTGACACCTGACCTGATGCCCTGCCCTTGTTCTCACAGAAGAGTGACCACTCCATTACTGAATAATTTTAATGGGGCTGGACAGTTCACTTTTTATGGGGTATCCTCCCCACCAGAATCCAAAAACCTGGAGGACAGGTTGAATTTGTCTTTGTGCTCCTGTTCTACTCTAGACACTTGGTCTACTCTTGCTTCTTTCCCCTAAAGAATTTTAGAGACTGCTGGACCTGAAAGAGATCCTGAAAGAGGTGAATTAGTCCAAATTCTTTACTTTCCTGGTTAGGTTCCTGAGACCCCTGTGTTCATGTAGTCATTCACACAGCAAATATTTACTGAGGACCTCAGAAGCATCTGGTTCTAGGTTCTGGGAATAGACTCGAATGCTCCAGGTGAAGTTCCTACCCACCTGGAGCTCGCCATCTGGGGCTGGGCAACAAGGGCAGCAGCAGCACAGATATGAAGGTATCTCTACCCCATATATGTATGTATTAGAATGCAGACAGTGCTGAACGTAATGAAGAAACTGTGCCCAGTGATGGTATGGAGAATGGCAAAGAGAAGTCTCTGAGAAGGGGCATCTGAGCTCAGACTTGAATGTAGGAAGGAGCCAGGCAGACCCAGGGAAAGAGGTATTGAGGCAGAGAGGAAGCCCCAAGTGAGAGATCAGTTTATTTCAAGAATAAAGAGAATCAGATGGTGTGAGGATGTGCCAGCTATGCCATGCAGTTTGTTCTCAAATTCCAAGAAAGATGGATTGCCTTAAGAGGATCCTGGGAAAGGGGTGATGTGATCCGATTTGTCTTGTATAAAAGCCCCTTTGGCTAAGGTAAACAGTGAGTGGGAGTGGGCCAGGCATGGGCACAGCTGCAGCTGGGGCATACTAAGCACCACTATGGGGCTAGCACCAAATGCCTGCCTTTTTTTTTCTTCTATTTTTTAAAGGTACTATTAAAAGTATTTTTATACCTTATACAAATGTCACATAAAAAATATAGGGGATTCTTATATACCCTGCTCCCCACACCTCCCACATTTACCCACATTAACAACATCCTTCATTAGTGAGGTACATTCATTGTAATTGATGAACACATTTTGGAGCACTGCTACACAACATGGATTAGAGTTTACATTGTAGCTTACACTCTCTCCCACCCAATTGTGTAGGTTATGGCAAGGTATATAATGAACTGTAGCTGTCATTGCAATGTCATTCAAGATAATTCCAAAGTCACAAAAATGTCCCTGTATTACACCTGTTTTCCCTCCCCTTGCCCTCAGAACCTCCAGTGGCTGCTACCTCCACATCAACGATCTTTCTTCCATTGCTACAATCACAGTAAGTCTATAGTAGAATACCAGTAAGTCTACTCTAGTCCATAGTTCATTCCCCAATCCTGAGGATTCTGGGATGGTGATGTCCCCTCCACCTCTAACTGAGAGGAGGTTGCGATTCCATAGGGCCGATGGACAGCATACTCTTGTTTGAAGTTGTAGACTCTCTTGGTTCCTCGGTGTGGTGGTTGTCTGACTTGTTAGTTATCCCGCTGAGATCAATGAACTGGAGAGTAGGTGTTGCAGCTCCATTGAGATTCAGGGCCCTGGTGCAAATGCCTGCCTTTAAATAGCAACAACTAGGTCAGCACTAGTGAACAGGGCACTCAACACAATGTTCTATAACATAATGAGTTTCCACCTGGAGATTTCTGAAGCCAGTGGAGTCCAGCTGGAGGCAGGTTCTCAGGAGGCCCAGCCACCACACTGGGGAGGGAGACCCTTTAGGGGAAAGAATTGGTATGTGAGTATTGCTGGGGGGCAGCGGGGTGGGATCTGGACCAGGGATGTGGTGTGGGTCTCTTAAGTGGGCCTCTGTTTTCTCATCTCTAATATGAAGAACCTGGCCTGGATCAATGGATCCCAAGCATGGGTCAATGGGCAGATGATGAGCTGGGCTCTGGAATTAGCTAGTGGCAAGCACAGATTTACACTACTCTACAACAGGCTGATTCAGCAGGGCTGCACTGGCCCAGCACTCTGCATTTATATCAGCATTCCAGGTGATTCTGTGATTCTGCTGCAAGATTCCATGAGGAAGCCACCACCCTGGCAGTCCCCAAGGCCTTTTTCTGACCCAACCACCTCTACCTTTCAGTTCTCTGAAGTGAAGCCCTCAAGCAGACCAGAGGCCAAGGGGCATGGGCTGAAGCCACAGGCTGCAATTCAACATCAGGGAGGAGCCCCGCGAGGCCTGGGGCAGATGGCCCAGCAGAGGTTCTCCCTCCTCCAGAGACCGATGGTCAGAGTATTCTCTGTGGCTTGAGTGTATCTTCACTGCAGCCCCTGCTCCCTACTCCCCCAAACCTCTAGGTTCTTCTCTGCCAGAACCACCAGAGGACACAGGGTGAATAGGCTCCATCCACTCAGGTTCCTCCCTGGGTTCCTCAGTTGACATATTGCTTCATAAATTCTTAGGAACAGATTTCAAACTAAGAGCTTAATCATTATAATGTATTATTCAATCAGTTAGAAGAGATTGGGGGGGGAGACCCCCCATGAAATATATCTTCATTTTAAGGGCATTTCATGTTTCTTGGAAGTGATTAGCTGCCACTGAATCATCAATTTCATTTTATTTTGTTGCTGAGACTATTTGTTCCAATTAGAGATCAAGCATGAAGTTGATTCATAATTCATTCCCTAGATATGGGACTTTCTATCCTGCTGAGGTCAACAAATCCTAATACACAGGGTGGCACTTCCCCATGACTTCCAGATTTCAGGATTGAAAAGCAGGAATTTGAGGGGTGTGGGATCCCACCCCCCCTACCAGGACTTACTCAGCACTTGCAGGAGTCCAGGCAGAATCTCTGCTACTTGGGTATGTTCTGATTCCCCAGAAAGGACAGTCTACAGGTCAAAGCCCCAGTAGTTCCTTAACCTGCAGGCCCTGCTCATTCAGGTTTACCTGGCAGAGCTGCATATGGGGAAGCTACAGCTACCTGGATGGTTTCTCAGTTTCTGGGCTGGTCAAGAGGCTGGAACTGTGATAAACAAGGTCTGGCAATAGGCAGGTCCTGAGATGGTGATCCTTCCCTGCAGCCAGCTTCCCTGAGAGGTCCATTCCCCACCAACAGGCCAGCTCCAGGGTACAAACAGGGGATGGGGTGGGTGCTGGGAGAGACAGTGGGGGGCAAGGAGGAAGAGGGAATTCAGAACCATTACTTACTAAGAGGACCCTGTGCTGTGAGAGCAGGGTTGGTATGGGAGAGGAATTCAGACTCAGAAAGGGGAAGGTGATGATGGCCAGAGGATTGAGGGCTTTATGTCTCTGCAGCCATATCCAGCACAAATGATGGAAAATAAAAACAGAAATGGATTTGTCCTTGTGATGACTTGGAGCTATGTACCCCATAAAAACATGTTCTTACACTTAATCCTTTCCTGTGGGCATGAAGCCTTGTAAATAGGACCTTTTGATGAGATTATTTCAGTTAAGGTATAGCCCAGCTGAGTCAGAGTGGGTCTTTTTTTTTTCTCTCCCCTTCCCCCCACCCCCCAGTTGTCTGCTCTCTGTGTCCATTTACTGCATGTTCTTCTGTGACCTCTTCTATCCTTATCAGCGGTACTGGAATCTGTGTTTTCTTTTTGTTGCATCATCTTGTTGTGTCAGCTCTCCGCGTGGGCGGTGCCTTTCCTGGGCAAGCTGCACTTTCTTTCGCGCTGGGCGGCTCTCCTTACGGGGGCTTAATCCTATTGCTGAAGGACGTATAGGGAAGCTCCCAGAGAGAGGGAGCCAGAGGGAGCAGCCAAAGGTGGAAGTCAACAGGACCCAGAAGCCAAAGCAGCGGCCAAGAGAGGCTGCCATGTGCATTGACCATCGCAGCAAAGCCAAGGCCAAGGCTCACCGGCAGCCAGCGCCAGAAAGCCAAGGTCTTCTGGGAGAAAGCATCGCTTTGATGATATTTTGATACAAAAGTCTCCTGGCCTGGAAACAGCCAATAAACTCCCATTGTTTAAAACAATCCATTGTGTGGTACTTGCTTTGGCAGCCTGGAGGTTAAAACAGTCTTTTTCCAGGGAAGACCTGAAACTTAAAATTCCACCTAAGTGGTCTAGGCCCTGCCTCTCCTCCAGCTTCAGGCTTCTTCCTACCTGTCACACTTGTTTCCCTTCCTGAATTGGCTGCCCACTTCTCCAGGCTAAGCTGACACCCCGTCCCCAATCACAGTCACCTGCAGGCTATTTTTCCTTAAAATTCACCTTAAGGTGCTCCCAATTTTGCAGTCTTATTAATTGCTCACCCTCCTCAGATTAAGAGGGCATGCCATGGCAGGGGGGTCTCAGTAAATAAAGGTGCTTGCTAAAGCAAAAGGCCAGTAGTGAAATTTTAGGTGGCTTACCAAAAGTTAGTATTTCAGTTCAAGAGGGATTTCAGCACCTGCAAAATGCATGCATTTGAGAAAAAAAGAGACCATGGCTGGTGCTGGCAAGGCTGGGCCATAGAGCAGGAAGTCAGGACACATGAGGCGGAGATGGGCCAGTGGGAGGCAGAGAAAGGGACTAAGTTAAATCCTCTTCCCCTTCTGCTGTGCGGACATGTAGAAACCCCAGCAGCCACTGTAAGGCTGTCCTATGAGGTGAAACCTTCAGTGACACTTGACCCAGGGGCAGCTGGCCAAGCTCACCCATCTTGCTTCCCCTACTGTGCTCATTATCCTTGTTTCCCCAAGGTGGCATTCCTCAGTAAGCTGGCAGCATATAATCTTTCTCTCCAAGGAATCTTTCCTTTCCAAAGAATCTGGAGCAAGACACAATCTAAAGCAGCGAATGGTCCAAAGTGCAGCGTCAGTAGCTCTCTGTGAGGAAAGGATGGAGGAGCTGGCACTAGTAAGGGGCCAGGGCTTTGCAAGGCTCTATAGAGACAGGGTGGCATTATGTGCACCTGGAAAGCAGGGGAAGATTGGAGAGAAGCTAGACAGATAGGCTCAGAGCCAGGAGAAGCAGGGGTCACAGAAATAAAAGGGGTCTGGGGCAGGAGTGGGTTGAGAGTGGATAATTTGGCTTAAAAAGGAAGCCACAAACACCATCCTTGGAATATGGGCATGCAGGTTGGTGCATGCTCAGGCTATTTGCAGTGCATCCTCCCTTTGAGGTCATTTATGCACAGACCACTTGCCCATAGTCCGGACAGATGCCCCATGCCCTCTTGGACCCCTCAGCACACAGATCTGCACTCCCAAGGCCCTGGGCTAATTTTTACCTAGACCCCAGATAGCGGATTTACCAGAAAAGGGTCTATTACCACTGTAGTTGCCCTGGCTTTTTATTAAATGCTTCTGAGCAAAACTCAAGTCTTAGCAAAGCAAACATTTTCTCCTCTTGGATCATTGGGTAATAATTCACTCCATTTTTGCTGCTATTCTAAGTTATCACTCCGTTTCCAGGCTCCTTGCCTTTCTGACCACAGATGTCATTTCAGTCCAGGCAAAGGAAGGCCCTCTCCTCCCTGCAGGTGGGATTTCTGAGGACAGCCTCTCTCCAGGCTCCTTGCCAGCCACCCCCCCCCCCGCTTGGCATTACCCCAGTCCTCCCTCACACCAGCTTGTGGACTCCCAACATCCCACTGCCCTGAATGACCTCCCTACCCCTCCACATACCCCTTGAATGTGTCTGATCCATCTATTTCATGGATGTGAGTGCCTGCACATGTGTGTGGCATATGCTGCAGTTCTCGCCCTCTCTAAAATGCCAGGACAATTTACTCCAGCAGGCCCCCACCATCCTCAGGTCCCTCAGGGCTTAGTGCACATCCTTGTATGCCCTAGTGAGGGGTCGTGTACTCCACCTAGCTCTTACTATTAGATAAAGGCCCCCAATTTCATCAGCTTTCCCTGCCATCCCTGGAAGTTAGAAGAGAAGAAGGAGTGTAGATCATCTTTGCAAATGCCTGTGCCCTGATGCTGTCCCTTAGAGCCAGACTCTTCCTCAGATGAGAAGGAGGAGGCTGGTCCTTCTCAGAAGGCCCCTCTGGGGTCAAATATCCACCCTGGTTTGAAAGAGAGCACCTGCCACCCTCGGTACCTGCTTATCTGGAGACCAGAAAGCAGTTAAGAACAAAGCAGCCCACCCCACTGAGACCCACCTGCTGCCTCAAAGGTAGATGGGAGGGAAAAGAGGGGTGGGAGTGGTGGCATGAACATCCCCTTGTGCTTGTGTAATAGCTTTCTTGTAAAGGGGTGAAGGTGTTTGCAGTGTTTGGGGATTTTGGTCAGATAATAATGCTTCTAAGGCAGGAAAGAGAAGAGGTGAAAGCTGCCTGCTGATTCTGTACCAGAGCCATGGAGCACTCCAGGTAGCTATGACTCCTTCGGAAAACCTTGCATGTCTGAGAATGCAGGACTGCTGGTGGTAGGGAGAGAGGGTGGGAGTGGGTTCAGCCAAGTTGACCCTCAGGTGCTCCCAGGCCTGGAAGAGAGAGCAGTAACGCAGAGCGGAGAACAGGCCTGCATCAGGTTGAGCAGGGCATTCGTATCAAGTCTTCCTGTGAGGAAGGGCAGGCATGTCAAGCAGTTGATTAGCAAGTCTTTTATGCTGGTTGTGGTTATTGACCCAAGAGCCTGCATTTGTTAAGAGTCTACAAGGGGGAAGCGCACTTGGCCCAGTGGTTAGGGCGTCCACCTACCACATAGGAGGTCTGCGATTCAAACCCCGGCCTCCTTGACCCGTAGGGAGCTGGCCCACATGCAGTGCTGATGCGCGCAAGGAGTGCCGCGCCATGCAGGGGTGTCCCCCATGTCGGGGAGCCCCACGCACAAGGATTGCGCCCCGTAAGGAGAGCCTCCCAGTGCAAAAGAAAGTGCAGCCTGCCCAGGAATGGCACCACACACACAGACAGCTGACACAACAAGATGACACAACAAAAAGAAACACAGATTCCCGGTGCTTCTGGTAAGGATAGAATCGGTCACAGAAGAACACACAGCAAATGGACACAGAGAGCAGACAACTGAGGGGGGAGGGGAGAGAAATTTAAAAAAAAAAAATTCTGAGAACTCTTTAAAAAAAAAAGTCTATGAGGTGGGCATGGAGAGAAAATAGCCAGATAGCCAGAGTATATAATGCCACTCCCAACCCCTGAGCATCTGTAGCAGTGTGGTATTATTTATGAATTCCAAAAATAGATACTGGATTGTGTTTGTAAACTGGTCTGTTCCTCTAGGCATATTAGATTGTATTAAATTCAGAGTTTTCACTTTTACTTGATGAAATTATGATTAGGGCTTTGATCAGGTCACATCAGTAGGACACAGAGTCTCCACTCCCTTGGTGGGTGGAGACTCACAGAGGAAACTACATGGCAGAGGAGAAAGTTGTGTTTTGATGCAGGATCCCTGGCAAGTAAATACACAGAGGAGCAGATATGAGAGGAAAGAGGGGAAGCTTCATTAGACACGGTAGAGGCCCCAAGAAGAGAGGCGAGCCATTCGCCTGATACTCTACAGCCGGTCTTGTGGAGAGAGCATAGCAACTGAGCCCAGAGAGAAATGAGCCCCTGTGAGAGAGACAAGCCTTATGCTAACTTACAGCTGAGAAAGGAAGGAGCTGGGACCATGCAGCCTTAGGAGGAAGAGGAAGGCTAAACCCTTGCAGAGACAGCAGCCTTCTTGCTCCAACACTTGGCAACAGACTTTGGTGAGGAAAGTAACTTACACTTTATGGCCTTGTGAGTATAAACTTCTACCCCAAATAAATACCTTTTATAAAACCCAACAGATTTCTTGTCCTTTGCATGAGCACCCTTTTGACTGACTAATCCAGGGTCTCAGTCCAGGTTGGTAATCAGAGTAGATATGTTTCAGCAGAGAGTGTACAATTGGTCTTCTCCTATGTGACCAGATATCAGGGCTGAAGGTATATTGGGACAGATGGGAAGTGGGGGGTCCAGGAGAAAATACTCCAGAGTCAGGAAGGTCAGGACTGTAAGTGCTGAAGCAGAGTCAGGGATTCTGCTTGCAGCATTATGGCAACCTTGGTGTAAGAGGCCATTTTCATTGACTGGACAGGTGTGTAGAGGACTCTGAAGACAATTCATGGCTTCCAGAGTGGCAAAGCTCTCCCTTCCTCAGCCAGGAGCTGAGCTTTCAAGTTAATCAGCTTTTTTGTTACTCTTTTTTGTAGAACCACCTTAGCCTGGAGTGGCAAGGCACTGGGCCTTTTGTGACAGCCGAAGGGGGATGCCTGCCAACCAGAACTTTCTTAGTCCTTGAGGAGCAGAGGTCCTGAAATAAGAAAACTCACAAACAGCCGCCTGAAATGGAGACAGAGGTAATGTATCCTGAGACACCAAGAGAGGTCAGCCTTCACCATGCTGGGTGTGACTCCTGCAGTCCCCACTCAGTGTGAGTTCAAGCTCTCAGGAGCTGCAGTGTGGGGCATGGCAGCTGCAATTATGATGCGTTCAGATCAGATTTCTCCCTTATTCTTGCAAACATGTGTCTGTGTGTCTGTGTGTGCATGTATGTGTGTGCAGATGTATAGAAGTGTTTGTGTGTGTCTGTGTGCCTATGTGCACATGTAAGTGTGCTCATGTGAATGTATGTGTCTGTGTGTAAATGTGCATACACAGGTGTGTCTGTGAGCATGTATCTGTTGATGTGCATATGTGCATGCACAGATGCTTCTGTGAGTTCCAAAGTGTGCATGTATGTTCATGTATGTCAGTGAGTGTGGGTTTCTGTGTATGAGCATGTGTACCTGTGTGAGTGTATATGTGCTCATTGCTCAATGGGTGCATGCAAGTATGCGTGCACATGATGTGCGTTTCTGTGTGTGTATGTATATGTGCATATCTGTATTGGTTTGTATGTACCTGTGTGTCTGTTGTATAAGTGCACATGTGTGCAAATATGCCTCTGTGTGTAATTGTGTGCCCACCTGTGTTGTATATGTTTCTCTGTGTGTCTGTGAACACACGTGTGCATGCATGTCTGTGTGTGTGCTTGCATTCTGTCCTGTGGCCTCCTTTCTTGCATTTTGACTGCACACACGTGCTGCCCCAAGGACCTCTGAGTCAAGGACGTTCACATGCATAGCCCTACGGAGAACAGCCCTGTGAAGTTCCTGTGAAGTGATCCTGTGGAAAACAAGGCCTTCCACACTCTTCTTCCCTTTTCTGTGTCTCCAAACTGGTGACTGAGAGGTTAGTTTTGAAAACAGGTCCTGTGATTTAAAAGTCATAATCAGAAAGGGAGATGACCAGTTGCCCTTTCCTTTGTGTAAAGCAACTGGAAACATCTAGAATCATTTGGCCTGGGAAGCTTGCAACCATGGCCTATACTCTTTTGGGAATCAGAGTGAGGAGGACTGTGGATATGTAGAGGAAGTGTTTTCAAACAAAACAAATTAAGGGGAAGATCCACACTAAACATCGCCAAACTCTTTCCTTTTGCCTTTCCTACAGCCAAGTAATGTTTTACAGCCTATGGACTCAGAGCTAAGAGCTCCTCCAGCCTGTCGAGCAATCACAACTGTTGACTGTGTGGAGAGTGAGGAAGAGCGGGGGTCCTCACTTCACTTCCAAGTTACAGAAACAAAAGAAAACTTGCTACTGACTGAAATACTATAAGGATGCCTAAAGTACATGAAATAGCTATATATCCTTCCTCCCTTCCTTCATTCCTCTTTTCTTTCTCTTTCTCTTTTTCCCTTTATTTCTTTCTCTCTTTCTTTTTCTTCTTTCTTCCCTTCCTTCTCTCCCTCCCTCCCTTCTCTCTTTCTCTCTCTCTCTTTTTCTTTTACTTCACGAATACCTATTGAGCACCTGTGCTCTGCCAGGCTCTAAGCTGGCACCAGAACATGGTGATGAATGAGAGTGTGCAAGGAGGAAGGATTCCAGGATGGATCTAACATATGTTCTGGGGAAGATGATGGAAAAGAAATGACCTCTCTCTGTGCAAGTCATTAGCTGCCCATTCCTTATACATTTACTAATGTCCTGCTGCTGAGGAAACAGCAAGAATCAAAAGAAATGAAGCTCCATATCCACAAAGTTGTTCAGTGAGGAGAGACAGAGAATAAACAAAATAAATAGTGTTGCTATTTTGGATACATCCATCAGGGAAAGCTTTGCTAAAGAAGCAGAGTGTGAGAAAGACTGGAATCAGGCATGGTGCCTGCAGGTATCTGGGGGAAGGAGCAATTCTGGAAGAGGGAACATTTTGGGGCTTGCCCTGGGTGCCCCAGTGTGACTGGGCTCAGCAATGGGTTGGGAAGTGGGAAGGACATGATTCCAGTCGAAACCTGGCTGGGACTAGGGCCAGATGGCGCAGGCCTGCAGGAGAGCGGTCTTTGCTGAGTAAGATGTGGAGCTGCTCAGGGTGCAGAGCAGGGGATGATATGATCTGACCTATCTGACTACCCTGTGGAAAATGCACTATGAGGGGCAAAGGGAGAGAACAGGAGACTCCTGAGACTGAGTACCAAGGTTACTGGAGAACCTGAAAAGGAAGGGCTTTCGCTCTCCTTTCTCACTCTTTTCCTGCCTTCTGTCCTGGTTCAGGACTAGGAGAGGAGACCTTGGTCTCTGGGTCTTACCTTATGAGACTGAAGGGCCTAGACAACCACTCAGTCCCCTGGAGGCCCAGAGCTGAGGCTGCTGGTGACAGGCTCTGGTCTTGAATCAGTGGATGCGGGAATCACTCTGCCAGTCACTAGCTGCATGACTTCATGCAAAGAACTTAATTTCTCCAAAACTGGATTCCTCAACAGAAAAAGGTGAATGAAAATACCCATCTCCTTTACCAACTTTATAGTGAGGATCAAATGAGATGATAAACACAAAAATGTACTAGATAATTTAAGAAGTTACAAAAAATCTAAAACGGACTTTGGCCCAGTGGTTAGGGCGTCCGTCTACCACATGGGAGGTCCGCGGTTCAAGCCCCGGGCCTCCTTGACCCGTGTGGAGCTGGCCCATGCGCAGTGCTGATGCGCGCAAGGAGTGCCGTGCTACACAGGGGTGTCCCCCGCGTAGGGGAGCCCCACGCGCAAGGAGTGCGCCCCGTAAGGAGAGCCGCCCAGGGCGAAAGAGGGAGCAGCCTGCCGAGGAATGGCGCCGCCCACACTTCCCGTGCTGCTGACGACAACAGAAGCGGACAAAGAAACAAATGCAGCAAACGGACACAGAGAGCAGACAAGCGGGGGAGGAGAGGGGAATTAAATCAATAAAAATAAATAAATAAATCTTTAAAAAAAAAAATCTAAAATATTCTCTTCCTTTTTCCCAGGACTTGGGAGAGTTCTTGGATCTTCCTGAACCAGATAAAAAAAATTCTTTTAAACTGACATTTTGAATATTAGGATTCAGGCTGGGAGTACCCATGAGGTTTAAGCATATTGAAGGTGTTCATAAGGGCTACAGAGTGAAGGAAGACACTTACCTTCTCTTTTTAGTCTTCAGTGAGCCTGAAACTGGATGAAGAAGGTTTAATTTGCAGCAAGATAGACTTGGCTTTGAAAATGGAAAATAAACATCTTAAGTAAGAGCAGACTGAAGTCCTGCAGGGGTGGTTATCAAGGTAGCTTGTAAAGTTGCCTTCCTGGGAGAAGAGCTATAATAGGAGACAAAGTAATTTCCCTTGAGGGCAGGAGGAGGATGAATGGCCACCACCTGCCCTCATTCAGGCCACCAGTTGCAGAAGCAATAGAAACAGGCAAGCACGAGAAATACAATACTTTTTTCTTTAAAAAGATCATTTTATTTAAAGTCTGTGTGCTGACTATTCAAAAGCAATTACATTGGAGTATAATTAGAAGGAAAGATGCAGAGAAGGGTGACATGCTCACACACTCTTCTCCTGCAGGCTTGATCCCAGCACTCTCAGGATTCTATTAAACCAGCAGATGAGAAAGCTAAGATCCAGGGCAGTGCTGCTCAGTAGAACTGGCTGCAGTGCCAGGAACTGTCCAGATCTGCACATTCCAATACACTGGCCACGCAAGTGACCATGAAGCAATTGAAATGTGCTAATGCAATTGAAGAATGGAATTTTAAATTGTTTAATTTTTTCTAACTGTGTAATTGTAAAGAGCTACCTAACTGGAGAGCATAGTTCAAGGGTATAAAGTACAGCTAGAAGTAGCAGTGCTAGAGGTGAAACTTCACATATTTTCTTCCCTAAGCCTCTGCTCTTTACATGATGATGGTAGAAAGAGAGTAAGAGAGCTGGGAACCCTTCTGATTGGAGCTAGTTTCCTCCTAAGGTGTCTTTCCTGAGTCAGCTCCAAGCTTTGGACCTTAAATCAGACCTCCTTCTGCCCCCTGGGTCTTTCACTCCCAGAAAATGTCATATTCTCCAGAAGGTTGGAAAATGGTTGGTCTGAGTCATTTTAGTGATTAAATTCTGTATGATAGTCTCAAGTGGGTGTAGGACAAGAGGCAAGGGGATGGGAGAGAGAGGCAGAAAAGAGCAAAGGGGTGGTTAAATATCTGAATCCTCTTTAGAACATTTCAATTCAGCTCAGATCCTTGCTAAGACCGTTTTCCCACTAGATGAACCCCTGGACTCTTTGTCTCCAGGTTTCCAGCTGCAGAGGTGTGATAGCCACTTGGTATTTATAACATTTCTTAATCTGATCATTCAGAGGAGGGGCTTCTCAAAGGGTTTGGGTTTCACCTGGTTCCTTCATGGCCCTGAGCCCTGTCCAGCCACTGTGCAAGTATTCTGCAATTCAAAGTAAGTGCCTCTGACCTGGGAGGGTTGGGGTCAGTCCTGGTTTTGCAGTACCCACTTTGGCCACCTTTTCTTCCTGAGTGATGAAAATAATAAAAATATCCCAACAACCATCATTTTGGGGAGTTCACTCTATCCCATGTAGGCACTGTGCTTTCCATCCATTATTTTATGTAGTCATGATATAGATACTATTCCTACAAAGAAATAATAACTAGCCCAAGATCACCAGCTAGTAAATGGAGAAGCCAGATTTCAAACCCAGATTGTCCAGCTCCCTTGATGTGCTCTTAATAACTATACTCTATCACCTCAGGGATGACAATGGTACCCCTTACGCCAAAGGGTGTCAGCAAATGAGAGGGAATGTGAATGAAGGAAAGGGCTTGTAGTTATATATCCAGAAGAAGGAAGTAAGTTCTGAGCTATAAGCTGTATGTTTTCTCCCAGCACCTTCATTTCCTGGATGTAATTGGTCACATTAAGTGTTGCTGAGAGTGAGATTGATCTGTTTATTTCATGGGCTGGTCCCATGTCCCCAGAGATACCTATTACCCCCACACTAAAGTCTGCCCATCTTAATTACTTTCTAATTTAATTTCTTAGAATTCATTGACATCATTTTTCTTTACATATGTTTTACAAATGATCATATTATTAGGAGATAGAAGCTTTAAAGCAGAGAGCTTTTAAATAAATGGTAAAAACAAACAATAGCAATAAGAACAGCAAGAAAAATCTTATCCAATAAATAACACTGGGAAGTAAAAGTCTTTTAATAGCAAGTCAAATGTTTTCTATTTTGACTATTATAACTGGTATTTATCTAAAGTTTAATTTGAACTTCAAATCTAATATTGGCCTTTGGAGGACCTAGCAGATTCAGAAGAATGAACAGTTATTGTCTGGGTCGTTGATTGTTTAGAAAATACCTGAATGTCCAGGTTGGATGGTGTAACTGTGCCTGCATGATGATACTGGAGTGGGTGAGGCTGGACACCACCAGCTTGGAGGCTCCACTCTGTTGCTGCCTCCCTTCACCCCTCCTCCTTGCTTTTGTTATCTCCCTTTTCCAGCCGTTGCTATCCTTCCCGCCAGTCCCATCCACTTAGCCAACTCATAATCTGCCCCCTTTCTTAATCACCGCCTACTTCATAGCTGCCTGCACAGTTCCGCCTATCCACTACCGCCCCGTAGTTTACCCGCCCCAATTCCTACCCCTCCCTTGACCTGACCTTATATAATCAAGTGTATTTCCGCAATAAATTAGACTAGCTCATTCTCACAGGCTGTCTCCGTGGTTTTTACCACGCGTCCCCCACGCCTGGAGAACCTAGGCCTACGCGTTGGCCTAGGGGCTCACCGCCAAGCCGTGGAAGCCCGCCCGGTCCTCGTAGGTTGCTAACTTAGAGTAGCAGCCCACAGCAGGGGTTGCTAACTTGGAATAGCAACTCTCAGCACCACTCCACCACCACCTCACGGTGGTGAGGACATGCCATGAAACTTATTCCAGTGCAGTCAACATCTGTAAGGACTAGTTTCTTGTTCAATATTTTTATTTGAAAAGTAACTCTAATACCCTCTCTGACTAAAGACATTCCCTATCCCCCTGTCAGGCAAGCTCTTCTCCCTTCTCCAGAAGCTGCTGTGGTATATCCCATATGTGACTTGTGTCACAGTTAAGGGTTTTTGAAACGTGTTTCCCACACTAGACAGCAAGCTCACTGAGGATAGGTCTCAGCATGGAAAATAACATGCAAGGGAAGTCCCTCAAGCTGGCCAACTTGAAGTACATGGACTTGAAATGGACTGCCTTGGACCAGACATAGAAGTGAACCAGTACAACTCAGGGAGCTATAGGTGATCTCTTCTGACTCATGGCTCCATGAATCTCGTGATATATCAGTGGGTTTCAGTAGAGTTCAAGGACTCTGTACAAGAGACCAGGTATCATTTTAGGGTCCTTGACCTCCAGTGGAGGAAGAGACGACCCCAATGGCTTCTTGATAGGGCAGTCTTCTATTGAAGCACATACCTGTCATATTTTTTTCTTCTCCAAATAGGGTTTCTTCTTATCCCAGTGTGATGTTCATGTGTCAGCTGGGATTGGTTATGATATCCAATTATTTGGTCAAGCAGGTACTGGCCCAATTGTTACTGTGAGATTATTTCATGAATTTAAATCACCAGTCAGTTGATTGCATCTATGACTATTTACATCTACAAGAAAACCATTAGAAGAGTTTCAAATTCTTTTTCAGTGCTTGGATCATAAATGAAAATGAATGAATGTCACAGTGCCTCCCCATTTCAAGATCTGTCACTGTTAGGTGATGTGGTCAGGTCTAAACCCTCTCAATCTGACATAAAGCCTGGGCTCTCACCCTGTGCTCCAAGTTCAGAAGACACAGAAATGTCCAATGCCCAATGCACACTCCATCCCACCCTGGGGAAGTGCTATGCTTTGGGCACAGCTGGGAGTCCCAAGGGGCAAAAGATAGAATTGTTTCCCTAGGCCAGATTTGAAGAGGTAGAATGCCCTGTTTAGGACTTTGCATTTGAGACCAGAGGAGGCCTTAGATGTGAAGAGCTGGAAGAAGCACTTTGCTGCTCCCAGTTCACTGTGCTTCAACCCCAAAGGGAAAGGGCCCTACTAGTCACGAGGGCCTGAGGGCACCAGGTGTCTCAAGGTCCTTCACATGGCACGACAAGGTAGCTTTCCTAATGGAGATGGACCAGATGGGAGAGCTGAGACCTCTGCCCTCAGCAACCAAGACACAGTACACTAACAAAAGGCCTCTGCACCCATCCCTGGAGGGAGAAGCCATGCTAGAGAAAACTCTGCGAAGGCCGGGAAGGAGAGAGGCCTCTCCACAGCACCAGAGAAACTGATTTCAGGATAAATTTCCTCCTGTGATTGTGTTTTATCTCAGGGTCATTATATCATTATTATATCGTTTATATCGTTATATCGTTTATATCGTTATTTATATCGATTATATCGTTATTCTTTCCATGCCAATGCTGTGCCTCATTTGCATGTCCTGCAGCTTCCTTTTCTTTTGGGCTAAGAAACACTAGACTCTAAAAGGGATGGACACAGAGCCATTTTCTGAGGTCAGCCCTGGAACCCCCCTTCACTGTGAAGCCTCCCTCCTGGACAGCCACGTCCCCTTCATCTCTCAGGAATGGTGGGGACTGAAATCACCCACTTCTGATTGAGGGGGGAGAAACCCTTGTCTCCACGTAACTGTGGGCAAGAGCAAAGTGCCAGTAGAACTGGTTCCAGGTAGTAACTGCAGCCTGCTGGGTGGGTCTGTGAAATCTGCAGACTACTGGCTAGGAACTATACCTGGAGAGGTCAGAAGGAGGCAGTGAGGCTCAGTCATGGAAAAGATGGGTTTGGGGGTTAGGTGTTACACGGAACTTGGTCCAGAACCCACCTCTGCCTCTTATAGGCTGGGCCATGTTGGAAAAGGGACTTTAAATTCTCTAATCCTCTGCTTTCCTCATCCTCAGAATAGAGTGGGTGATTCTGCTGCATCTGCTTTTAGGAGTGTTATAAGAATAAAATGGATATTGTAGTGACTAAGAGTGTTGATGTTGGAAGCAAGGTTTGAATTCCACTTAGGTCACTGATTAACCATGTGATATCTGGTGATATCTGGCAAAATTTTGTTTTAAGGTTTAAGTAACTTAGTATCTGTAATTAGATTAGCGCCTGGAACATACAAAATAATATGTAAATGTTTGTTGCTGTTATTGTTATATTATTATTGTTGTGTTGATGTTCTTATTATTTGCTGGTGTTTTTTTTTTGTTTTTTTTTTTTATTGATATGGACCTGACTAGAGCAACTGGCCCCATTTACTGTATACTTACAGCTTCCACCAAACACCACAGTGGAGGAACTTTTTCTCTTAAGGTATTAATGGGATCACAGGATGTTGAAACTGGAAGGGACCACTCTATGGAAAGCTCTATGTTAGGTCATAGTGTTGTAGAATTTAAGAGAAGTTCAATTATTTAAGTATAGAGAGGCCAGGACTCAGGAATGATTTTGAGAAGGAAAAATGGTTTATTGACGGCCGGCCGGACTCGGGAGCTTTCAGTTTGAATCCCGAGCCCTGAACAAGATTTTCAAACGTCTTTTATACAGAGAGGAAAGGCCAAATGGTCCCTTTGTTTCAGTTCTCAATAGGCTTCAATTAGCATATATCTCTTCCACATCTTAGGTAAGCTTTTAGCATGGACTCCAGACATTCTAGATAAGCCTTTAGCGTATTTGGTTTTTGCATTTCCCCTAAATACTTAAAGTTTATAGCCCTTGCATTGTTAAACTGTTTCCTGGGACTGGAGCCGCTGCTCCGCTGCCACTGTCCCTAAGGGCAGGACTGCAGCCTCTTACCGTTCCACACCCACAAGTCAAACAACTTAGTTATCTTTGAAGAGACAAAGAGCCTTCCACTCATAGCCCACATCAATAGTAACTACACCATTTTATATTTTATATTTCCACTGCAGTGTATAAGGGCTCTGAGTTGTCAGCATTCTTGCTAACAATTATTATTCACTCGTGTAAGAATTCCACCTCTGGGTTTGCTTCTTGGGAAGTCAATATAAGAAATTTAATAATTTTTTGACATAAAACATTGCACATTAGGTAAGATTTGTCTCATAATGTACTTTTCACTTGTATATACAGGTATGGAAACTCCTATGTAAAAACAAAATTTTACAAGTACATATCTTACTCAACCCGTTAAAAAAAAATAGGCATCTTAGTGGACATGAAGTGGAGTATCATTAGGGTTGGAGCAGTTTGAGATTATTTTATTGTTGTAGAATTTAAGAGAAGTTCAATTATTTAAGTATAGAGAGGCCAGGACTCAGGAATGATTTTGAGAAGGAAAAATGGTTTATTGATGGCCGGCCAGACTCGGGAACTTCTGTTTGAATCCCGAGCCCCGAACAAGATTTTCAAACATCTTTTATACAGAGAGGAAAGGCTAAATGGTCCCTTTGTTTCAGTTCTCAATAGGCTTCCATTAGCATATATCTCTTCCACATCTTAGGTAAGCTTTTAGCATGGACTCCAGATATTCTAGATAAGCTTTTAGCATATTTACTTTTTGCATTTCCCCTAAATACTTAAAGTTTATAGCCCTTGCATTGTTAAACATTTCCTGGGACTGGAGCCGCTTCCACTGTCCCTAAGGGCAGGACTGCAGCCTCTTACCGTTCCATGCCCACAAGTCAAACAACTTAGTTATCTCTGAAGAGACAAAAAGCCTTCAACCCATAGCCCACATCATTCCCCTCCTTTTGCCAAAGTTTAACTTGCTGAACTTTGGCATAATTATTGTTGGAGCTATGAGGTGGATGGCTGTTTGTTGTCTTGACTGATTATTTATCAGTCTTTAGTACAGTATCCAGGACTGTTTTTAGAAGTTTAGAACTTTTCATTCTGGACAGCAGAATCTTGGGCAGGGGCCTCCTGCAGTTATTCTGCTGCCACTGGCACTCACGTGGATTTCCAGTCAGGTTCCAGATCCATCTATTACTTTTATTTTACTCTTAAAGAGTTTACACCTTTAATTTAAAAGGGGTGCTTAAGGGAGACGATCTCTTTTCTGTAACTGCTTCCTGCTGGCCATGGGCTGTAGTAGTCATTGCCTAATAAGGTGTAAAACTCTTTAATTTATTCTAACTGGAGGAAGATGGATCTGGCATTCTGTACGAAGTTGGATGAAGTTTTCATATGGTTAATAAGATGTTCACTCTGAAAGAAACAAACTTAATTAAAAATTTGGAATACCTGTTTTTAAAAGAGGACACATTGGATTACAGAGGTAGACAAGGTTAGGTGCCTATAAAGATGGCATTCCTTAAAAGCTGGTGGGAACAGCATATATATTCTTTTTTAAGTTATCCATCTTTAGAGAGAAATTGCAACAGACACTTAGCTTTGTCTGAAGACACATTCCAAGCTGTTCAATGATTGACACTCATTCGCTCTGTCAGATGCTCCTGGTGAACTGGCACTCCTTGGGCAACTGGCTTCACTCAGGATTAGAACACTAATTTGGAAATACTCTTAGTTTTCAACTGTGGGAGTGATCAGAACTACAGAATAAAGATTTTTACACCTTGGTTTTCATTGTACAATTTCTAGCAATTTTGACTTGTTCAATAGGTGACTCACCATCAGCAAGCAAGCCTCACTTTTGCTACACAGCAGAGTACAGCAGAATATAGAAGTTGACTGAGACTGGCTGAGACTGCCACCTTATTCTATAGACATGTTATTAACTGTTTAGAAAATGATTTGACCAGGAATTTAACATGTCTAATATACTTCTGCACTTGATCCAAAATAGAAAAGATAACATTACAATTATTAGGCATATATTTAGTACAGTATAAAAGTACAGCACTTAATATTAACTAATGTATTACTTAATGCATAAGGATTCAGAGTTGCAATTATTAGTTTTGAGTTTCTGGTTTGTAATACTTTACATGTTATCTCTCCATGAGAGCAGGCCATAATGCCAATTGTGTTTAAGTTTCACTTACAGTATCCTGGTATCATGGCTCCACTTAGCATGTTCTTCAATGCAGTGAGCAAGTTGCAGCATCCTTCATCTTAGAGAGATTTTCCAGTATTCCACTAGCCTGGTGCATAGTGCTCTCTGGCACCATGGAACAGTGCCAGTCTGGAGGCGATATCCATTGTACACTTGACTGTACCGAGTCATTATTGGCTGCTGCAGCACCTTGAAACTGCAATATAGTTTCCATCGACTTCAGGAGCAGAACCAGAGACTGATATAGCACATATTTTAATTGAGGGGTCAGTGATCAGCCTAGCCAATAACTCACATGGAGAGGCCACCTGTAATGTATTCAAGGCCTGGTTTGAATGCACAAGAGTTTGACAATGTTAAAGTTTATTCCTTGTTTTTATATATATTTTAAACAACTTAATGCAACACATATATCAAATGACTGTTTACTTACACAATTTTACTATGAAGATAACAGTAAGGTACTTTACTTTAGTAATAGAGGAAAAATATTATTTTTTATTGTTAAAATGAAAACAGAAGACTTCCAATATAATCAAGATAACTTTTTATTACCATTTACTTAAATGTGTACTTTGCAGTGGCCTTCAGACAGGTTTATTATCATGAAGTTATTTCTGCTACCAATAACCAATCTAAGTTTTAGTTAACAATGACTTTTCTAGAACTAGAACTATTTAAACATTTTCAGTTGGAGGATGTTTTACAAACTCTTTATAATTGACTATAACCACATTGACTAGCCACCTCATGTTTAAATAAACTTACTAAATTACAATTACCAATGAAAGAAATTTACTCCTTATTTAAGAGAGCATATCTACAATCTTTTTCCTTTAGCCTAATTTCACTCATTAAAGATTTCATACATAATGTTAATTTAGTTTATAAATTAACTATTGGAGATTACACTCAAGTTAAATAAAATTGAAACCATAATAGTTTATGCAAGGAATGTTCTCTTTTCCCTTACAGGAAGCTAAAAACTTCTTTAAGTTATGAAAATTATTAATTTAAAAGCATACTGACTACCAGGTTTTAAAACACATGCATACTGACTACCAGGTTTTAAAACACATTACACAATTACTTAATTTTTTTTTAAATCATAACCCAGGAAAGATCTCTCCATAGTTTTTATGGACTTTCCTTTACTTACTGAAATTTGTTAATAGAGCCACTAATTACCTTTATTTTGTTGGAAAGAAATCTTCTGGAAGAAAATAAGGCTCACCAGATTGTGGAGAAGAAAATAATTTATTCTCAATCTTGCAAGAAGGGGTGCAGAGCCAGATATGGCTGGTGCCACGAACAAAGAAAAATGACACAATTTATACCCCTAAGCCTAGCATGCAAGCTCTTCCTGTTTTTCCATAGATTGGATACTTCAGAAGTTACAGCTTATCTGAGATTTAACTTTCCCACGCAAAAGTTTGATTTAACTGCTTCTTCTATCACATTCCAACCATTTTAGTTTTTACCTGCTTCCCCCTTTGTCAAATAAGGAATAGAATTTAGTGCTGAAATGGCACCGACTTAGTTAGCTCCTTCTTGGGCATCCTTCCACTGCCCATAGGACTGGCCTAAATGGGTCTCCTCCACTGCTGTCCAACCCGGGAGTGGGAGACTGAGGCAGCAGGCCGTCGCCAGGTTACATCAACATTTTTCTTTTGTGAAAATTAACCTAATCTTTGTTTTTTGTTTTTTTTTTTTTGCATTTTATGGCTGACAAAGGTTTAAACTGGGAAATTACCAGGCAAACTGATTCTTAATTCCCTAGCCTAGTAGATAGGTTTAATCTGCCACACCTAGTCTTGCCTTAAAAGCTCTTGCAAAGAGGAGGCCCTTTCCCAATTGTTTCCATAATCAGATTTCTATGACTTTTTCATCCTGCTTTGTTTAATTTGGGCTTTAAGAATATTTATAAATATAACTGCATATTTAATTTTTAATAATTTGAATAGACCTCTTTTAAGAATTTTTATTTGTTAATTTGATATTATCCTGATGTATGAAGACATACATTGAGCTTTTTTTTTTAAATGGGCAGACACAAAGAGTTAGACACAAACACAACTCATTGATATTACTTATAATTTGCATTATTTTATATACTGTTTAGCTTAATTAATTAGGGGTCCAGAAATACATATTACTTATATAACTGCATATTTAACCTCAACAATTTGAGCAAATAGGCAGATATAAATAGTTTGAGACAAAAACATAACTTTAATTACTTTAAACTTCTAATCTTTACAAAACAAGTGTGACTGCAAACATTTCAAAGACTCTTGAAACTCTTCTTAATTTGCATTATGACCATGCAGTTTACCACAAGAATTTTCCTTCTTACTTAATGGACTGTAATAACCAAAATGTTCTCAATGCCTTAGCACCATTTTGTTTTAGAACTTTATATTTTACCTTGAAATTAGCAGAATTTTGGATAAGCAACAAGATTAATTTTATATATATTTACTGAGGCTATTTGAAGCCTCAGGGAGACAGACTGCTTTCTCTCATGAATTGCCACTCTTAGGAACACTGACCGTCAAGGCAGGAGACTTCTCCCCCTCCACCCCCCTTTTTGATTTTGGAGATAATAAAACTCCAGTGGTCATTTAACCTTATTCCATCAGGCAGCAATTTATTTAGTTTACACTTGAAGTCATGAGAGAAAGGGTTACTAATACCAGGAGAGGAGACAGTGATGTCCCAGCTCTTCTCAATTATGAAATAACCATAGGCAAAGGCAAAGGGTGAGGTTAGCCTTGAAGTAACCATAAACAAAGGAAAGGTTAGTTTAGAATTTACACTTAAATAATAGTTTCAGGCTGAATTCACCCAGCTATAATTTCAGTTATTGTCTTTCCACTGTTTTATAATATAAATGCATTTATAAATGATTTTAACTCTTAGTTACAGTTTTTATTAATTTTTTTTAAAAACCTATTAATTTTATAACACCTTTAAATACCTTTCATTTGACTTATAACATATTAAATGAACTTAACCATTACTTTAATTTTTCCTTTAAAGTAAAAGAATAAATCTCTTGCAGTTAGTTTGAAATAAAAAGCTACTTTTCAGGATTTGATTTCTAGAACATAAATGTTCTTTTAAAAGAGGTAAGACTCTTCTTTAAACACTGAGGAAATGATGAGGTTAAAGCACAAGAAGCTATTGATAAAAGATTTTCTTTGTATATTGATCTTACTCAATTTTAATCATAAAAATTTTCCTTCCACAAACCTTCTACACTTTCAGTATTCATTCAGGTTCTGTCCCACACTCTACTCTTTCCAATAATCAATCATTTTATCTTAGGACAAAATCATCTTCTGTTTCCTTAACAATAAAAACACACTCCATATATCCCACATACTAAGTTACCAGGCAAACTTCTTACAACATATAATTGCCATTAATACGAAACAAGCTTGTTAAAATAATGAACTTTTTTTCACTTTAAATACTTAGTAGCATGTAATACCAGAAACAGTTTTTTTTTTTGGAAGCAAGTTGGCAGGGGAGATTGGCTGCCGAATAAGTTTGTTATAAAATTGCCTTTTATTATTATTATTATCAATTCAGTTTTGTTAAATAATGACTTTCTGCAATTAGCCATTTAAATACCTTAATTTAAACAATGCTTTGTAAAACTTTTATAATTATTTATACCCTTAAGACAAATTTTACCTTCACAGAACACATTCTCTTACTTAAAGTTACTACAATACCTTCTAAGAACCTGGGCAGAATGCAAAGGTATTTTGGCTTTGACACCCTAAGGAGGGAACTTTACTGCATTTATTCTGATTCTGCTTTTCACCCTCCTCACTTCCCCCACCCCCCTTCCAGGCAGTCAGGTGCACAACAAACAGGAATGTGGCTTATGAATAGAAGGGTGGACTCACTGGAAAGGGGCAAGCCGCTCCCCCCTTTCCAGCTTTCAGCCAAAATGGGCAGACAGAACCTACTCAAATTTGGCAACTCTCCCGGGGACCCAGCCACCCTGACTGGGACATCCCCAACAAACTTGGGTGCGTGGTGCGGACACAGATGGCCTCCAAGCCCCGGCAAAGGACCAGACCAGAGACAAGACAGCAGAGCATGTACAAACATCTAGACTCCACAAACATCCAGACTCCTCAGCTTTTGCCCCAGAATCATTTCACCCCCTTGCCAATGGCAAGGGAGGGCTCCAGCTCAGCTGTAATTCTACTTTACATAAGGACACAACTCCAACACTAGCCTTGAGCTGACACAGACAGAAGCACAAAGGTCACTAATCTGACTCACAAGTTTATATATTTATTTTCACCATGGCTGCCCCCACAGCCATCACAAACCTCAGAACACTTAACATTTGGTATAAAGTGAATTCATTCACAATTTAGCACCATAACAAAAGATTTCAGCTAGACTTTTCCACTGTTTAAACTTTACACCCAGACCAAGCTCCACCAGAAAAGCCAATCCATTTTCCTGTAACCAAGTTTTGTTTTCCTTAATCTAGACCAATTTCCAGGACATTAGGACTTGAACCTATAAATAGCCCTTCCTATTAAAATCGAGACTCCACTCCTTTAGTGGATATAAGACCAGTACCAGATTCTAACATGCAGTTAGACAAATGCAAAACACCAGGGCTTTTCCCCGGTTTTTCTCCTTTTCCCAAGCCTAGAGAGAACGGCTTCCCCCCAGCCTTCTGGGGCTACTAGGGTTCTCTCGGGAGGTGATCAGCCTCCCCTTCCTAGTAATTAAAGCTAGGGCCTTCCAGACTGTGCTCACCCGGGGTGTCTTACCTTCTTCCAAGTTTGGAGTTCTTTTTCATTCCCAGAATCTTTCTCTTCAGACCTTCCATTGCCCTCAATTTTTGTCAGGAAGATTCTGGTGGAGCCCACATCTTTTCTGGATTAAATTTAATCCAGGGGTGCCCAGATTTGGGGTTCACCTGAGTCCTCCCGGCTTCCTCGGGGATTTGGAAGGGGCAGCAAAATGCTACCGTCTCTGGCCTTCCTTTGTTATCCCTCCGTGGTCGCCAAAAATGTTGTAGAATTTAAGAGAAGTTCAATTATTTAAGTATAGAGAGGCCAGGACTCAGGAATGATTTTGAGAAGGAAAAATGGTTTATTGACGGACGGACGGACTCGGGAACTTCTGTTTGAATCCCGAGCCCCGAACAAGATTTTCAAATGTCTTATACAGAGAGGAAAGGCCAAATGGTCCCTTTGTTTCAGTTCTCAATAGGCTTCAATTAGCATATATCTCTTCCACATCTTAGGTAAGCTTTTAGCATGGACTCCAGATATTCTAGATAAGCTTTTAGCATATTTACTTTTTGCATTTCCCCTAAATACTTAAAGTTTATAGCCCTTGCATTGTTAAACATTTCCTGGGACTGGAGCCGCTTCCACTGTCCCTAAGGGCAGGACTGCAGCCTCTTACTGTTCCACACCCACAAGTCAAACAACTTAGTTATCTCTGAAGAGACAAAGAGCCTTCCACCCATAGCCCACATCATTATGAGTCACAAAAAGAGAAGAAGTTTCTAACTGATCTATTCCTATGGCTATTATACCTTTTGATTGCATTAAACTCAGCTGAGGTTTCTTGATTGGATTACCTGTTAACACTGAGTTAGGGCTTTTTTGCTGGGTCTGACATAAGTAGACACTAACTCAAGAAGACACAGGAAGAGAGAGCTCTGTCATTTTTTCATCTGCCATGTGACAGAAAGGAGAAGGCTCAAACAAGTAAAGCCCCAGGAAGAGATGAACCATTTTGCCTGATACCTTACAGCTGAGACTGGGAAGAGAGCTGAGACTGATACAGGAAGCCCTGAGAGACGAGCCCCTATGCCAGCTTGCAGGTGAGATCAGGAAGAAGCCAAAGTGATCTGCAGTATATATTCTGGGAGAAACAACTCTGCAAATGCTTTATTCATTTTAATTGAATAATTTGTATTTTTATTCTTGAGTCATAAGATTTCATTTTATGTTCTGAAAACAAGACTCTTAACAGATATATGATTTGCAAATATTTTCTCCCATTCCAGGACTAGTTTTTTCACTTCTTGACAGTATGCTGGCCACATTTGCTCATGGCAGATGGGGTTCACTGCCATGTCAGATGGCCCTTCTTTGGAGCTGGTATTTCTGAGTGATGGAACTGGACTCAGATGGGACCTCTTTTCACAAGACTTTCATGCTACTTTACTGGAATTGTAGTTGGTGTTGGGGTTTAAGATATATTTAGGGGATTTGAATCTCTGGACTGACAATATGATAGCCACGCCCTGAACCTCAACAGACTTCAAATCCTGCACTCTGATTTATTGGACTTACCCCACTCAGCTAACATGGAGTTGAAGAATGTCAACCACCACACCACAGAGCCTAGAGTGCCTACAACTGAAAGCAGGAGGATTGCATCCAGTCTCCATGTGGAATCTAAGCTCCCTCTTGACATAGATGTGCAATGGACACAACCAATCCAATGTCCACAGAGAAAATGTGGCATTGGTGTGGGAAGGGTGGCCATGGTGGCTGCTGGGTGCGGGGAATGGGAGGAAGAGATGAGATGGGGAGGCGTTTTCGGGACTTTGAGTTGTCCTGGGTGGTGCTTCACGGACAACTACGGGACATTGTAGACCCCCCACGGCCCACTGGATGGAACGTGGGAGAGTGTGGGCTATGATGTGGACCATTGACTATGGGGTGCAGCGATGCCCAGAGATGTACTTACCAGGTGCAATGGATGTGTCGTGATGATGGGAGAGAATGTTGCTGTGGGGGGAGTGAGGGTGGGGGGAGTGGGGTTGAATGGGACTTCATATTTTTCAAATGCAATATTTTTTAAAAAATGAATAAAAAAAAAAGACTGCTTTCCCCATTGAAAGATCTTGGCACTCTTGTCAAAATTAATTGATTTAACATGTATGTATTTTTTTTCTGTCAATTCTATTCCATTGATCATTATGTCTACCACACTGCCCTGCTTATTATAGCTTGGTAGTATGTTTTCAAAGAAAGAAGTATAAGACCTCCAATTCTATTCTTCTTTTTCAAAATTGATCTGGCTATTTGGGGTACCTTGAATTTCCACGTGCATTTTAAGAATATTTGTCATTTAAAGAAACAAAAACTAAAACTAAAGGCAATTAGGATTTTTATAGGGATAGCATTGAATCTGCAGATCAATTTGAAGAATATTGCTTCTTAACTTAATATTAAGTCTTTCAATTCATAAAGACTGATGTCTTATATTTTACTTAAGTCTTATTAGTTTCTTTCAATGATGTTATTAAGTTTTGAGTGTATAAGTCTTACATTACCATAATTAAATTTATTTCTTACATTATTTTGATTAAATTTATTTCATATATTACTTTGATTAAATTTATTTAGTTCAATTGTAAATGAATTTTTAAAAATTTTATTGTCAGAATGTTCATTGATATTTTATAGCTATAGAATTTATTTTTGAATATTGAGCTTATACCTTACAAACTAACTGAAAAATTTTTTGGCTAAAATTTTTTTTAAACATTCTTCAGTGTTTTCTAGCTATATAAATAATTTCATGACCTGAAAGTAGGAAGTTTTACTTCTTCCTTTCCAGTCTAGATGACTTTTACCTCATTTTCTTATTCAATTACTCTTCTCAAACCTCCAATATAATACTGAATAAAAGTGGTGAGAACAGAAATCCTTGTCTTATTCCTGCTCTTAGGGGGAAAACATTCAGTCTCTCATCATTGAATGATATTAGATGGGGAATTTTCATAGATGTTCTTTAACAGGTTGAGGAAATTCCCTTCTATTCCTAATTTGTTGACTTTTTATGAATGTGATAGATTAGCAATATTGACTAGATTCAGACTTTGACTATAGTTTCAATTGAGAGCTTTATTAGTGGCACAGTGACTGTCTCATCCTACGCAGAGGAGAGAGCAGCCCCAAGTTTCAGTGAAGAGGTGTTTTCATAGCCTGTTAGGAGGGTGAGAGGGTTTACGAGCAAGCAAGCAGGCACAGAAACAGAACACTGCGGTTAGCTGAAGATAGTGTATTTATTTTTTTCTTCTAAAAGCCCCATGTTATTTATTGGCACTTTTTTTGTGGGCAGTCCTAAGTTATTTATTGGCACTCTCCTTGGAGGCTGCCTTAAGTTATTTATTGACATTCTCCTTGGAGGCTGCCTTAAGTCATTTATTTATCTGAAGGCACTTGCAATTCCCACCTCCCAATGTACTTTTATTGCCATTTTCCCAATGTGGTCTTACCTTTACAATGAACAGTATTGAATTTTGACAAATTTTTCTGCTTATATTGGGATGATCATATATTTTTGTCTTTTATTCTATTAAAATGCTGCATCATGTAGATTGATTTTTGTATGTTAAACTAGCTTTGCTCACCTGGGATAAATCCCATTTGTTAATTGTAGCTATTCCTTTTTATATGCAGCTAGATTCAGTTTGTCAGTGTTTTGTTGAGGATTTTTGCATTGATATTTGTAGAAGTGATACTGGTCTGTAATTTTCTCTTCTTGTGATGGCTTTGTTTCATTTTGGTATCAAGGTAATACTGGTCTCATAAAATGATTTGGAAAATGTTCTTTCCTGTTTTTTAGAAGAGTTTGTGTTTATTCTTTAAATGTTTAAGAGAATTCACCAGTAAAGCAATTTGTTTCTGGGCTTTTCTTTGTGGGAAGTTTTTTGATTAGTAACTCAATCTCTTTACTTGTTACATTGATTATACTTTTCTATTTCTTTTTAAGTCACTTTATGTCCTTATAGGAATTTTTCCACTTCACCAAAATTATGTAATTCATTGGTTTATAATTATAGTTTTCCCCTATAATCCTTTTTATTTTTGTAAGGTTAGTCATAATGTTCCCCTTATTTCTGATTTATAATTTGCATCTTCAATCTTTCATTCTTGGTCAATCTTGTTAAAGGTTGTTTAATTTTGTTGATCTTTTCAAAGAATGAACTTCTAGTTTCACTGATTTTCTCTATGATTCTTCTATTCTCTATTTTACTTATTTCTAACCTAATATTTAATATATTCGTCCTTCTGCTTGGTTTTGATTTAGTTTGCTTTTTTTCCTACTTTGTTTAAGTGGAATATTAGCTTATTGATTTGAGATAATCTTTTTAAATATAGACATAGCTATAATTTGCTTTCTGAGCATTACTTTCACCTCATCTAATTTCCTTCTTATTTCTTCTTTGGCCTACTGATTATTCAGGAGGATCTTATTTAATTTCCATGTTTTTGTGAATTTACCAAATTTCCTTAAGTTGTTAATTTCAATTTCATTCTATTGTGGTTGGAGAATACATTTTGTATTGTTGTGGAAGTAGAGAGATTCAATGATCGCGAATGGAAGGCCAGGACTCATTGATAATTTTGGGAAGGAAAATTTATTAATGACCGGCTGGGCTTGGGAACGCTCTTGCTCAAAAGCCCGAGCCTGGAATAGGATCTTTGGGTTTCTTTTATACAGAGGATAGAGGAGTTGGGAGTAATGGTGCTGTTTATATGCAAAAGGACTTTTTGTTAGTTTCTTAGAGTTTCAAGTGTTTTGTCTGAGTATCAGATAGGTTTTCAATTAACACATGCTCTCTAGGTAAGTATCAGATAGGTCCTGAATTAGCATATACTCTCTAGATGAATCTGAATTAACACATACTCCCCTCACACATATTTTCCACATTCCAGGTAAGCTTGAATTAACATATTTAGCTTACACACACAGACCAGGTTATTTAGGAAGAAACATACAGTGCCCCCACACAGCCTGTATTATTTCCCTCTTTATGCCAGCTTAACTTGCTAAGTTTAGCATCACTATGGTTGGAGTTAAGAGGTGGGTAGTTGTTTGTTGTTTTGATTGATTACCCCGCATATTAATTTCTCCAGTGAGGGCCCAAAGACAAAGCACCTGGGCAATATGTGGGGCTTTTTCCTGTTCCCCAAAGAAGTTTTTGTTCTGGACAGCAGAATCTTGGAGGTGGGAGCCCTCCAGCAGCTGTCTTGGGGGTTACCGGTGTTCATGTGGATTTCTTAGCCAGGCTCCAGATCCATCTATTAATTTTTTATTTTTTCTTTAGAGTGTTTACACCTTTAATCTTAAAGGGGTGCTGAAGGGAAATGATCTTTTTTCTGTAGCTACTTCCTGCTGCCACGAACTGTAGCTCCTACCTGAGGAGATGTAAAATTTTGTTATTTTATTTTAACTGAAGGAAAACGGACCTGGCATTCTGTATGAAGCTGGATGAAGTTTTCACATGGTTAACAGGATGCCCAATCTGAAAGAAACAAACTTAATTAGAACTCTTGGAATACATGTTTTTTTTAAAGAAGACACTGGATTACAGAAGTAGAAAAATTTAGGTGCCTGCAAAGACAGCACCTTTTTAAAGTTGGTGGGGATATATATAAAGTTATTTCATGTTCTTGGTTAACCCTAGAGAGAAATTGTAATAGACAATGGGATTAGACATAAATCATTAATATTAGTTTTTATGGTAGAGGAGAGAAACGAGAAAAGTTATTTTTCTTTTCAGGTAAGCCAAAGGAGATGTAAAGAGGCAAGACTGATTCTGACATAGACATTATTTAGCTTTGTTTTTTAAAGAGGCATCCCAGGCTGTTCAATGACTGGCACTCGTGTGTTTCATCTGGTGCTTCTGGTGAACTGGTACTCTTGGGAAGCTGACTTTATTCAGGATTAGTACATGAAGCTGGACATTTTAGCTTTAATAGCTATGGGAGTGATCAGAACTACAGAGTAAAGGTTTTATATTTTGACTTTAATTGAGTAACTCCTGATAAAAATTTTTTGACTGTTTTCACCAGACTTTGGTTTTTTTGTTTGTTTTATTTTGAGAATCCATTTGGTTATGCTGGTCATGGCATCGCCTTGGTGAAGTTCAGGAAGGATTTTTTATTGCACTGCCCTTGGCAGGTAGATTTGAACATTTTAATAAGCTAGTCATCAGTTTTTAGGGTGAACTTTAAGCTAGCCACCCTGGTTTGTTTACCCTGGGTACACTGTGGAACTTTAAGTACTAGTGTAGTAGAGAAATCGGGTGTGCGCAGTATCGAAGGCCAGGACACGAGAATACCGAGAAGGAAGTTGGTTTATTTCGACCGGCCGGGCTCGGCGGACTCTTGTCCTAATAAAAACCGAGCCCCGAACAGCCTTTTCCAGACCCTTTTATACAGAGGATATAGGATTAGGAAGACTAACAGTGATGGTAAACAGACCTTTGGTTAGGTTCTTCAGTGTTTGATCTTAGTATCAGATAGGTTATTTCCTCCAGGTGAGTTACATATTCTCCACATCCAAGCCAGTTTGGATTAGCATAGCTCCACATTGTCTGGAGGCAGCCCTGAATACACACTCAGTCTCACATCCCTTCTGAACATTCAAAGACTGTAGGGCCTATATTACTTATCTGGCCATCTTGGAGACTAGGTACTCTTGGAAATAATTTTGATTTAATGCACAGGCTATATCACTAGTACAGGTGCTGGAATAAGGGGTAGGAGAGAGACCTGGGCTTATGCTGCCATTTTAGCAGCTGCATCAGCTCAAGCATTTCCCTTTGCTATAGCAGTGTTTGTTTTCTGATGCCCAGGACAATGCATAACTGCTCATTCTTGAAGCAAGAGCATGGCTTCTAGCAAATCTAGGATTTCTTGCCCACGCTTAATAGGTGACCCACTGTTCATAAGCAAGCCTCGCTCATGCCACACAGCAGAGCGAGCAGGAAGAACAAGGAAAGCACACTTAGAGTCTGTGTAAACACTAGCCTGTTTTCCAGCTGCTACTTTTAAACTTCGAGGAAGGGCAATCAGCTCCGTTTTCTGGGCTGAAGTTCCAGGGGGAAGAACCTTGGCTACCATGGTCTCAAACTGAGAAACCACTGTATAGCCTGCCTTTTCAATTCCCTCCCCAATAAAACTGCTTCCATCTGTGAACCATTTAATGTCTGGGTTCACAAGAGGCTTATCTTTTAAATCTGGCCTGTCTGAGTAGTTTCTGTTAAGAGTTTCGAGGCAGGAGTGGAGAAGGGGTCCCTCAGGGTCTGACTTTGGGCCCTCAACCAGTAGTAGGGTGGCTGGGTTAAGAGTTCGACATGCCCTTATTTACACTTCAGGGATTTCTAGCAGTTGAGCCTGGTATTTAATCAGCCAGCTACCTGTAAGCCGCCAGTGGCCCCTGGCCTCAAGGATGTCCTCTACCTGGTGTGGGGAAAAGACTGTGAGAGGTTGCCCCCAAGTTAGTTTGGTGGCCTTTGCTCTTAGGCAAGATGGCCATTTCTTTATCTTATAGACATATTTATTAACTACTCAGAAAATTAAGTTTACTAGAATTTTAATATGTTTAATGTACTTTTACATATGATTTAATAGAAATATTACCATAATTATTAGACATATATCTAGAATAGGATATAGGTACAGTGCTTAATACTGATTAATGTACTACTCAATGCTGAAGGTTTTTTTTTTTTAGCTGTAATTAATAGATTTAAGTTTCAAGTTTGCAATACTTGTTATCTCTCCATAGGAGCAGACCATAATGCCAATTTGTATTTAAGTTCTACTTACAGTTCTCTGGTGATTATGGCTCCACTTGGTATGTTCTTCACAGAAGCTGCAGCACTGTTGACTCTAGAGAGAAACTAGGGAGTAGATTTTACTAGACTGGTGCATAGACTGTCTGACACTATGAAGCAGTGCCAGTTTGGAGATGATATTTATTATGCATTTGGCTGTACTTAGTCACTGCTGGCTGCTGCAGGAGCTCGAAACTGCAAAATAGTTTCTATTGACTTCAGGAGTACAACCAGAGATGTAGTAGATACTCTTTATTGTTTTAGGGGTTAGTGACCAATCTAGCCAATAACTCATATGGAGAAGGAACCTGCAATGTATTCAAGGCCTGGTTTGAGTGCACCAGAGAGTTTGACAATTCCGAAGTTCATCCCTTGATTTTTATATTCCTTTTAAATATTTCCATTGCAATGTGTTACATATCAAACGAACTTAACTTTTTAGTACTTTGCTTTTTGCTTTTATACTTTTACCATGAAGTTGTTAATTATACAGGCATTTTCTTTTACCAGTAGAGGGAAAGATAACCTTTTTATTTTTAAAATGCAAACTGAAGATTTCCAATGGAATCAAGGTAACTTTTACTGCCACCATTTGAATATGCATATTGAGGTGACTTTCAGATAGGTTTTATTGTTATGAAGTTATTTTTTTATTAATACCAATTTAGATTTTTAAATTAATAATGGCTTTTTAGAACTAGTCATTTAAATGCTTTTATTTGGAAGATGTGCTCACAAATTTTTTATACTTACACATAATTACATAGACTGGTTAATTTACCTTAAATTATAATTGGCAACCAATGGATGTTATGCATTTAGGAGAGGGCAGATTTACATTTTTTAACTTAATTTTATTAAACGTGAACTTACAGTTTTTTATTACTTTAATTAATTAAATACATATAATGTTTAATTAATATGTATAATGTTAATTTATTAACCTGCTATTTTACAAACCAAAGAAAGATTTCCCTAAGGGCTCTTTTTTGCTAGATTTTCCAGACTAGGGGTTTGTGGTTTCCCCTTTTTGTGGCCTTTTAAATTAATGGCTTATTACCAAAATGTTTTCAGTGCTATGATACATTTTTTTTTCTTGTTTTAGAACCATAAGCAGAGGGAAGGAGTGAACCCAGACTGGTGGAACTGTAAACCAAAGCAAATTCAGTTCATAATTATTATCACAATAGTTGAAGCTTAGGGGTAGGTGAAACTAGTTATAAAACAATTATAAATAATGATGTTTCAGTTATAATTACTATTACTATAGTAATCAATAAATAAAATTGAAGTAGTTATAAACAAAAGTAAATTAATTTAAAATTACTATTTTAATAGCTGAAATTTAAGCTACATTTACTCTGCTGTAATAATTTCACTTATTCCTTTTTTATGTATGTATAAATGTACTTATGCAATGATTTTAATTCTTAGTTTCTAGAAAGTTTTTACTTACAATTAATTTAGGTACCTTTATTTATTAATTATACAATTAAAATAATTTTGTTAGCAAAAATTTTGCAAAGTTCTTCTGCCTTTTTAACAACTAGAAAAATTTACTTGCGAGTTATGCATTAAATTTACCAGCAAGGCAGTATTGACATACAAAGATTCATTTTCAGGTTACTTTTTACCATCATCCAGTTTGTAAAAGGTGAACTCTAAATTTGATTTCCCAGGTACAAGTAAACTGATAAAGTTAAACACAGATTTTAAAGTTGGAACACAAAGTTAAGCACAGATTAAAACAGAAGAATTTTATACCTTTAGCATTTCAAGGAACTCTTTTACCTTAATTGATGGCACATGAGGTTTTCTTATTTTGGTCATGATTCACACCTTCTATAGGCACAATTGAGTTAAACGGAGAAGTTTGAGGTTTATTTTTTCATTTTTTTTTTAAGGAGACACAACATGAGGTTTCTGGGCCTCAGATTTATCTGTTTTATCTTACATTGGTTTAACTCGAATTCAGAACTTTATTGTTTGATAGTTTCCCAGTTAAACCAGCCATCGAGAGGCCATTAAGTGATTAGAGGTTAATGTTTCTAGCTAACAGGCTTTGTGGTCCTGGGGCAATAGGCTCATTTTTACTAGATAAAGGGACTTTACCAGTTTTACAGTTTTTAAAACATTTCAAAGCATTTTAACACAAACCTGCAAAAAGAAATTTAGTAGCAGAAAGGCAAAACTTGGGTAAAGGTTAATCATGCAAATGTATCCTGGCCTGTGATCACCCTGGGGAAAGGAATTTCCATTGCATTCATCCTGGCTCTGCCCAGCACCCTTCCTCCTTCTCCCTCCTAGGCAGCTGGGTGTGGTTAGACAGGAACGCAGTCTGCAAAGGTGTGGACCTGCTGGGAGGGGTAAGAGCAGACCACACACACATTCAGCCTTCCCAGTTTCCTTTATAAAATATTAATTATTCTACTCCTTTGCCAATGGCAAGGGAGGGGCTCCAACTTAACCAAAGTTCACCATTTTACACAATTTAACTTACTATTTGGGGGCATGAAAATATCCACTGGCACTGAATAAACACAGACAGAAACACAAAGCCCATCAGTTTGACTCATAATTTTCATTCCTCTAGCATGGTTGGCCTGAGCTACAGCCCATCAACTATTGCAACCCTAGGGAGGGGGGACTTCCAAAGCCAAACTTTAACAGGACTTTTTGCTTACCCTTGCTGTGTACAAAACAAGTTCATTTGTAATATAGCACGAAAACAAAGACTTATTTATGGCTAAACCTTTTCACTGTTTGAGTCATATTCAGACCAAGCAAAAATGAATCCATTTTTCTGTAACCAAGATTTTTCCAAATCCAGACCAATTTTTCAGGATACAGTAGGACTTAAACTCATCAACGTCCTTTTTCTCTATAATCAAACCTTCACTATATCTTAGTGGAGGCAGAACCAGAACCAGATGTTAACCCACAGTTAGCCAAACCTAAACAACAGGATTTTTCTCTTTTCTTTCAGAGCTGGAGAAGATGGTTTCCCCATGAAAGCTGATCAGGCTCCCCTTTTAGTGTTTAACATTAGGTTTTCCTGACGCTCTGTCCCCCTGGGGGGGGGGGCTGGTCTTACCTGTTTGGTGTGCGGAGTATTTTCATTCCAAGAATTTTCTTGTAGACCTTCTGGTGCATCTGATTGTCCCCAGGAGGAGTCTGGCAGAGCCCACATCATTTTTCTGGACTGAAAGGAGTCCAGGGGTGCCTAGATTTGGGGTTCAGCTGAGCCTTCCAGGCTTCCCCAGAAATATCAAGAAGGTGCAGTGAAGTGTTCCCATCTCTGGCCTTCATTGCAATCGCAGATGAGCCCCATGAAATGTTGTGGAAGCAGAGAGATTCAATGATTGCAAATGGAAGGCCAGGAATCAGTAATAATTTTGGGAAGGAAAATTTATTAATGACTGGCTGGGCTTGGGAACTTCCTTGTTCAAAAACCCAAGACTCAAATAGGATTTTTTGGTTTCTTTTATACAGAGGATGTAGGAGTCAGGAGTCAAACAGTGGTGTTTATATGCAAAAGGACTTTTTGTTAGTTTCTTAGAGTTTCAAGTGTTTTGTCTGAGTATCAGATACGTTTTCAATTAACACATATTCTCTAGGTAAGTATCAGATAGGTCTTGAATTAACATATCCTCTCTAGATAAATCTGAATTAACACATACTCCTCTCACACATATTTCCACATTCCAGGTAAGCTTGAATTAATATCTTTAGCTTACACACACAGACCAGGTTATTTATGAAGAAACATACAGCCCCCCCCTCCCACACACAGCCATATTAGTATAATTTCAGTCCTTTAAAATTTATAGAGGTTTGTTTTATGGCTTAATATGTGGACTATCCATGACTATGTCTTAGCATTTCAAATTCCCTATGGAAATTGCTTTCATCTCATTCTCAGATTTTTATTTGAAAATTTTGTTTAGTCTGTTTATCTCAATGTTATCTATCACTTCAGGAAGTTTCAAGGTAAAAACATTTGCCTGAAAATGTTTTTGACAAATGACCTCTCTCTCCCATTGAGACTTTTAGCATTGGTGAGAGTTTTGGATAAGGTTAAATAAATAAAAACATTTTCTATGTGATTCCACAGAACCATGAGACAGGTCAAATAAAGAAAATGCTTTTGGAATATGTCTTCAACAGAGCTCCAGCTCCATTCTGCTACCCACCTTTACAGGAAATACAAGCTTTTATTTTTCAAGGTTACAACTGAGCTCAGGAGGGGAGCCTGCATCTATAGCAGATTAAAATATCATGCTTGCTGTTCTTATGGGGATTCATCCATTTTTCTTATATAAATGCTCTCAGTTTGCTGCAAGCCTTTGGTTAATTTCCAAGTTTATGAAAAATTTGGTTTTGACAATTTTTGCTAGTTTTTTGTTGCATTTGCGGAATGGCGAATTTTTGGCAATTCTTACTCTACTGTTTTCACTATTTTCACTCCACACTGTTGTTGGATTTCTCTAGCTTTTTGGCTAAGCTATAAGAAAAGAATTTAAAGAGCAAGCCAGGTTAGTTAGGCCAGTATTTATTAAGGAATGGAGAGAAGAGAAATGGGAGAAAATACAGGTCAAGGGTCCCAGGTAGAGAAGAAGAAACTGGAAGAGATGAAGAGGGCTGATTTACAGACTACAATTTCCCATTACAGATTATGAATGCCCAAGTTTTGTGTGTTTTTCCAGGTAAAGTGAAAAGGCAAGAGCAGGGAGAAAGAAGGCATGATCAGGGCCAGTTTGATTTCCCCCTTGCTTTTTAAACCATTAATTATTCTGCCCCTTTGTTAAGGACAAAGGAGAAGTTCCAGCTGTTTGTTGTTTTGATTACCCCACCCATCAATCCCCTGGGAGGGCCCAATGATAAGACCCCTGGGTCTGGCTTCCAGAGGAAATCTCATTCTGAATGGAAGTCCTTGCAAAGGTCTTCCAGCAGTGATCTTGGGGGTACCAAAGGACATGTGTTCAAAATGGCAGTGGTTTTTCTGCCATGTTCCAGATTCATCTATTAATTCCTGCCTCAACACCTGTCATTTTAATAGAGATAATTTAATTTAGTACATCAGTAATGCAATAAAAGCAATGTGCATAGAAGCATAGAGTTGCTCTAAGTGGAAGAATATTAAGACATGACATCAGGAAGAAATTCAAAAGCATAAGGATTAAGAGAGTAAAAGAATTGTTGTTTATGTTTAAGATTAATGGTGTCAGACATGCTCAGAGACAGTGAGATAGAGTCAAATTCCAATGGCTTCATTTACTGGAGGGTTTGACATTGATCCAAACTAAGAAGTAGATGAGACTGGAAGAACAGAGGTTATCTCAGGACAGGAGGAAACATGGAGAGCAGTGACTCTCTCAGGAGGCCAATGATGTCTCCTCCTTGTCACTGATCAGTGTTCAGTGGCACCCCAAATGACAGTTTCATGAGGTTTCTCATCTTTCCAATATCCCCACTTTTGGGCTCAGGAGCACATGACTCTTGCTGTTCCATTGCTGACAAGGTTGAGTCAGCTTGGCTGAGCACTAGAGGTCATCCTTCAGGAGATGACAGAGATTGGGCTGGACATACAAGGTAACTCAAGACCTGGAGAATCACTCTAAGAAGCAGAGGACTGATGTCATGGAGAGATGGAGTCAGCCCTGAATTTTTTTTGTCTTTATTTATATTTTTTAATGTTACATTAAAAAAATATGAGGTCCCCATATACCCCCCACCCCCCTCACCCCACACAAACTTCTCCATCATCATGGGCTATTCATTGCACTTGGTGAATACGTCTAGAGCACTGCTGCACCACATAGTCAGTGGTCCACATTATAGTTTACACTCTCCCCCAGTCCACCCAGTGGGCCATGGGAGGACATACAATGTCCAGTAACTGTCCCTGCAGTACCACCCAGGACAACTCCAAGTCCTGAAAATGCCCCCACATCACAGCCCTGAATTTAATAGGTGAGAGTCATTAGACAGGCACTGGGGGACCTCAAAAGGGGAAAGGGTAAAACTAAGGCAGTAAAGAGTACCAAATTTCTTTTTTCCTAAAAGAGGTATGACTACTTTTCAGGATATTCATAAAAATGCATTGAGATTACAATCAAAGAGTGCCAAGCAAAGAGATACTGCATAAACAGCTACCAAAAAAAGGGCATGTCCCCCTCCTTTTGCCCACAGCATAAATAAATTGCTATGAACAGATTACTGATTGTAAATATATATTTCAACTTTATTTAAAACTCTTGTTATGACTAAAGACCATTTTATGTTTTCTAGTGTCATTCATATATTTTATTCATTCATACATTTGGACTTTATATATGCTTGACTTATTCTGCTCTGTTAGAGTTGGCTTTAACCAAGCTCTCTTCATTTATTGCTGATCTGGAGAGCTGCCAAAAGAAGCAGTTGTCCATGTTTGAATGTGTTCTCATTAAAGAATGGAATCACGAATGTAGGATTATAATCCATGGTTTATATTTATACACATTGAAACATATTTGAAGCTAAATCACAGGGATAATGCCAACCTAAACGGAAGTTATAATTAATGTTGCCTCTTCTTTTTTCCAGTATTGGCTTTCATATTTATTCTATTGCATCAAACTTATTGTAAACTGTTTATTATTGTTGTAAAACAGACCTAATCTTTCTGGAAGAAGGGAGTATCAAGACACACAGATACACAGTGAATCAATACAGCTTTCAATAATAAATCATAAATAAAGGGTTTGTTCTATTTCATTCCTTATAAATGCTGTGGCATCCAAAATATGTTGCCTTTCCCAGAACCCTGGGTAATGGTGTCAGATAGATACTGATTAGCATATAGCCTGCCAAGGTCCTTTGGAAAGTGAAGACAATGCACTATGTAAAACAGTTACAATAACATTGACTGCAGACATGAAAGCAATTTTACAGGGGATTAAACACACTTAGAGAAAGGATTCCAGTGGAAAAGCAATTGCAATACTAAATTGAAGCTCAGTCAGCAGCTAGCAGAGAGCCCTGGAGACAAGGTCAGATACAGTCTCCTAACAACCCTCACTGGGTCTTTCAGCAAGTGTGGTTTGGGGAGATTACCAGCCAGAGGTCAGTGCTGCAACTGCAAGGAAAGAGGAGAGGGGAAGACTTCCATGATTAGCTTCAGAAAATCATTTCAGTCCCAGCATTTAGTTTCAGGCTTCTTTTCTAATTCTGCAAGAGTAAGGGACAACTGCACACTTAAAAATTATAATTCTAAAAAATCAGAATTAGGCAAAGCCATAAAAATGATTTAAACCCATTTTGTGTTGAATAGTACCTATTGTAATCAGACTTAAAAAAGGTGAATCTGAGGAAAAGGGACCAAGAACTAGATCTGAATGGTATATACCACAATTGGCCAAAATTAAGGGTGTTTTCTGCCCAATTGACAGTGCCTATTAACAAATCAAAAATTTAAAAATGCAGAGTAGAAGCCTGTCTTTACCCTTCTCCAATTCATGCCATCCAAGATAGGTCATTCCCTGTCTGTATATCTAAATTTACCAATAAACATTTCTTTTGTTTCCTAAATATTTTTTAGATAGTAAGGTGAGCAGATCATAAGGATACTTTGCCTCGAGATCTAGAAATCTATTTGTCTTTCATCCACCCTAATTCCAAAACTATGCCTCATGTTGGAATTATTCAGAGAAGGAAGTGATTCTAAATTTTGAATTAACAGGAAGTGGGAGGAAGTGTTGTTGCAAGAGATGGATTAAATAAGGTAGAAGGAAGAGTTGGGTGATGGATGTGGTGGAGTGGAGAAGGTGGGAAAACAGGGCTAGTGTGATAGAGGTGATAGAGGAGAGGAGGTAGGAGGCAGGACTGTTGTGATGGAGGTGGTGGAGGGGAAGAAGTGAAAGGATGATAAGAGATAGGTTTGGTATAATACCAAGGTGGAGGGGAAAGATTGTATCTTTTGAAGCCAAATTTTATCATTTTATTCCTGTGAAAACTAAGATCTGAGATTTTGGAGTTGTCTTTCAAGTTTCCCTACACTTCTAAAAAAGCGTATCCTCTCAGGGAAGTCTGTGCTTATATCAGCCTGCTGAAATCTTTTCATCTGATTTCTTTCTTCAAGAAAATTGCACTACATAGGGAGTTAATAGATCTGGGTTCTAGTGCTGATTTGCTCATAGATTTCTAACTCTTTTGTCCCCTGGATACCTTACCTATTTTACCTATCTTCTCCAACTCCAAAGAATGTTATTTGATATGCTGAAAGTAATTTAGAATGGAATCATACCTAATGTCATGAGCTTCCACACACATTCCTCTAGACATTTCTCTAGTGCATCATAGTTTAAAAACTAAAATTTCCCCCAAATCATGGTCTCAAGTTTGCAGTTACACTGCAAAATTTTTCTGCTTTTAAAGCTGGAGGAAGAGTTGAAGGGTGCAGAAGTATCAAATCTTTGTTTTATTAAGAAATGCAGAATCCTTCCCAGAAGCCTTCACTACATTCGGAACAGTGTTATAATGCCACATTATAGACCAGGGAAGGAGGGTTTAAAGAGATATATTGAAGTATCCTTATCCATGTCTATAATTTTATATACATTCTTTTTTCATAGCAACCTGCATCTTTCATCCCACATCCTTACAGAGTCTTAAATTGTGTGTTCTCTCCCTTCCCTTTAACTATTATTCCCATGGTAATACTTGGTATCCTACACCTTTACCTACCTCTGTGGGGCCCGTGGGGAGGGGTGCAACTGCCAGTTCAGTGGCTAAAACTCACTCCTCCCTGGAAGGGGGCCTGCATCTGCCTGCACGAGCATGTCACTGAGCAGTTCTAGTTATGAGTCCTGGTCTAAGCTACTGTACTCCTGGCTGTGTGTGAAGAGTCCAGTCTAGCAGTCAAGGTCCTTGTCATGAGCTGTTTGCTCAAAAAACCCAGCCCAAGCTCACACACCAGAGTGAGGATCTGCAAACTCTGGATGCTTCCCTAGGAAAATGGTCTTTGTTTCATTTATGGAAGAGGATGGCCCATAAAGGAAAGTAGACTTGAAATGTTCCTTAAAGGTGAAATGCTTCAGCCTGAGCAGGCAGGAAGGTATGGGAGTGTTGAGGAAAGGTGAGGACGGCTATTCCTTACCTTCTCAGGTTGCATGCTGCATCTTGGTTAGTTAACAGGTTGGGTTGGATAAGACTGGAGTCATTCATGGGACTCCAATCTGAGCATCTCAGTGATGGGCCAGGACCTTCTGGGCAGTAGGCCTTCCAGTACCTTGACTGAGTCTGTTCTCATAAAAAGACTAGTTGGGTGTCCAGAAGCTTCTATCACCTTGTCCAAGATTCCAGTCAGGCATTTGCCCTGTCACTCATGAGACCACCTGCACCTTTCTTTCTCTTCCTGGTATACCATGTGGCCAAAGTCCTGGGAGCAAGGCTCATGCATGAGTGACATCTGGGCATGGTCCAAGTGGTGAAGAGGAGGTGCACTCTGGCTATAGCAGAATGGCATCAAGCTAGGATCTTGTTTTCTTATTCAATCCTGACTGTCCTTGCCTGACAATCCTAAACATAGCTCCTGAAGCTTCTCAGAACCACCTCCCAGGTGCCATCCCATTGGTCTTTACCACCCATGCACAAGTCAGCTTGCTCTGCGCACCTACTGATATGTGATCACTCTGCTGGGTTTCCTAGGTTCTCAGCAGGCAATTGAAGAGCGAGTATTTCCTGAGACTTGGTTAACTGTGATAGGAATTTAGTAAAGTGGAGCCACAGAAAGTTTTGGAGCTGTTTTATTCCTGTTTAGACTCTTGTTATCAATTAGAAGATGAGGGAAAAGTGTAAAGACTGTATCTCCATTGACTGCCTCTCCTCTCTCCCACCCAGGCCCAGCATCCCTCAGGCTTCTTTAAGCCATATGGGAGGAAAGCTTGCTGGTCCTTATGTGTGCTCTCACAGACTAACTATGCTGCAGGTGGGAACTGAGGTGGTCATGCCTGATGGAAACCACCGTGTTTCTCTTTCTCCCCCTTATTCAATTCATGCCCAGTGTTTTGGTTCTTCTCTTGAGGCTTCCAGACTTTTTAGTTTGCAGCTGCCTAAAGCCACATGGGCTGAGTAAGATTGAGATGAGATGAAGTGAGACCAAGTCTCTCTAGGACTTCCCAGAAGAAACTCACAGCAGGGGCTCAAAATGTAAACCAAGTCACTAGAGGCAATACAGGTCCATGAATTGACATAAATGATTCTTCTTCCTGGCTGCACAGTGGTAGGAGGGAGGAAGCCTCCAGCAGGCCTGATATACCATATGGCAGAGGCCTCGACAAGTCACAGTGCATTATTAAACATTTTAATAACTTCAGAAGATTTTATAAGTCCTCTGCAAAACACCTCATTTCATGTTAACTTGGACATAAAGGGCAAATCTACCTATTGAAGATTGAATCATGTCCAACAGATTAAAAAGTACATGTTTAAGTCTTAAACTGCATTCCTGTGGATATGAACACATTTGTAAATAAGACCTTTAATGACATTATTTTTAGATAAGGTGTAGACTCATTTGTGAACAGGATCTTTGAAGTTCTTATCTGGATGAGGACAATTTGAATCAGAGTGGGCCTTAATCGATATATCTGAATTTGTATAAGCAGAGGACATATAGGAAGACTCAGATGATTGAGCAGGAGAAGTGGAAACCAGAAAGAGATGTATGAGATGGAATGAACATTCAAACCAAGGAACCCCAAGGATTCCAACAAGTCAACATCAGAACATTTTGGTCTCAGGGAGAAAGCACAGCCTGCAAAAACCTTGATTTTGGACTTTTAGCTTCCAAAACCTTAGGTTAATAAATTCACATTGTCTACACCAAACCAATGTGTAGTATTTTTCGTACCAGTCTTGACAAACCAAGACTTTACCTCTTCTTAACAGAGCAAAAGCCTCATGGAATAAAACTCCAAGTAAATAGCAAGGACTAGAGTTCCCTTGATGTAATTAAAATTTCCTTTTGTGAGGAATGATATATTTTGTCCAGACAATTCTAGGTACTGGTACCATGCCATACAAGGAATTGGTCATGGGTCTTCAGGAATATCATGGGGGGCAGTTGCCAGTCATGGAGAGTCTGTTATTATAAACAAGGGCTGGTGTTTGAGAATGGGGATCTGTGCAACATGTTCACACTGGGAATGTCTGAGATGTCTTTCTTGTGTCAGATATTTCATGACACATCTGAGTAGAGTAAAAATGACCTTGTTCAGATTACAAATAACCATCAAGGTCTGGTGAAGTTTTCTCATTAGAAGATGATAATTTGCTCTTCTCTTTGGGGGATCTAGAGAAAAGAAGGAACTTCCTTTTTCTTCCCATCCTTGGACTTCTCTCTGTGTTTGTAGCTTGTAATGGATTTATCAAATAATTTATGAGCATGTCTATAGCTTGTGAATATTTCAATTGTAAATAACACTAGAATTGATTTTTAGATAAACCTGGTCTTATGTTATTTTTTGAGGATAAGAAAATTATGTACTCTTCATGAAATTTTTCTCTACTCTTTTTCCTTTCCCTCTCTTCCTCTCTCTCCTCTTCACCTCTGTCACCTTTTCTCCTTCACCATCTTCCTTTTCCCTCCTATACTCCCCTTTCTCATTTGCACCCTCTCCACTCTTTTCTCCAACTTCTTGTCTATCTTACCTTCAGGTTCTCACTATTCCACTTTCTTTCTTTTCAATACCCTCCTTACTTTCTAAACCTAAAGAAAATAGGGTCATACTGCTTGTATTTCTTTCCCACACTATATCTCTGTGTTTGAGGCAGATGAAGAGAATGAGAGAGTTTGAAAACATTTCAAGAGTAAGAGAAGGTTAAGGAAGAATGCCCAAAGGTTGATTCTGCCAAGGCCACCTAGGATTTTCCAGACTGGAAGATTTAGGGGTAAAAGAGAGAGTGGTTTATATCACATGCACTACCTGTCATGAAACAAGCTCTCCCATGCATGAGAGAAAAGAACAATGCTACTGTGACACTATGCCAGTTTGTACTTTATCTCTGTTACTTTAGTGCTTACTTGACAACCAGAAAATAATACAGGGCTAATACCACATATTTCTTTATGCCTTATAACAACACCTGCTGCTGCTATTTTGCTGTTTTGATTTTCTTCCTCTTCTGCTGGCCAAGGGGTAGAAACATCATTCATCTACAGAGTTTGATGTTCTGAGTGAGCCCAAGTTTGAATATTCTGTTTATCAGAATATAGTGAGTCTCCTCAGAACTTAACAACAACACCATTCCTTCAAGCCATGAGGTCAAGGACCTGCTGCTTGCTCACTCAGTCCTATTCACTGCAGCTTCGAGGTCCAAAGTGATCAGAACCAGCAGGCATGGCATTGATTATTCCTGCACTCACATTTTCCCCTGACCACATTTTCACATGCACAGAGTCATGTGAGGCATTGTCCCTGAGGCATTCATTCAACACAAAGCTATAATTTTAATCCACAGCTGCCCCAAGCTTATTAAGATGCTGTGGTGATGGAAATCCAGTCAGCAATCTGGAAAATAGAATACTACTAAATATGAGAAATAAGCTTTAAACACCAAAGGATGCAAGGAAGCTCAAATATTCTCTACATGTTAAGCCTAAGGAATAAAAATGAGAAAGTAAGCACATCAAGAACACACAACAAGTTTCCTCTAATGCATAACAGGTCAACCAAGAAAAGGCCAGAAGAGGGGTTTCAGTACATTTATAACATTCAAGGCTATAAAGATGCCCTATTTACATGCCTCTAAAGCATATGATTATGTTCAAATTTTCATGGGGCATTGTCTTAGTGAGTGGAGACCAACATAATAACCAAAAGAATATTAAATTCTCATTCTGGGGAGTGCTGCTCCATTCTTTAACAGAGTGGCAAGAATCCTCCAAGTATATGGGCAGTGCCTAGTAAAGGAAGACAGACCATTATACCAGACCCTTGATATTGATGGTTATACTTATGAACCTTTTCTTGTGCAGTTGAAACTTAGCCTAGTATTACACATTGCTTAAGGAGTTACCCCCTGAAAGCCTCCTTGTTGCTCAAATGTGGCCTCTCTCTAAGCCAAACTCTGCATATAAACACATTATCATCCCCCAGCATGGGACATGACTCCCAGAGATGAGCCTCCCTGGCACTGAGGGATCATTACCAAGTACCAAATAGCAATGCATCTTGAAGAAGACCTTGATAAAAAGGTGGAAATATTGAATACAAATGAATTTTTTCTGGCTAAGAGATTTCAAAGTGAGTTAGGTCATTCCAGAAGTTACATGTATGCATGTCTCAGCAGGATCTCATTGTCTACCACAGTAAACAGTACCTCTAACTGTGGGGCTCCTGAGAGTTCTAGAGACATCTGGTCACTCTCAGGAGGGCAAACAAACTCAGGAATTCAGCACCTTATCAGTGGGCCTTACTTTGGAATGTGTGCTACCCAATGTAACAGAGTTAGACTACTTTATAGTTTCCCTACACATGGCTCTTATGACCCTTTTATTTGAACCTACAATTAGCACTATACTTGTTAAATATGTTCCAGAGACTTAGATCTTTGGTTTGTTCATGTCCTGGTTGAGCCCTGAATCTCAACAGAATTAGAACACCATTCTCCAGTTCATTTTACTCACCCAGGACAATTAACAATGACCATCCCAAGGAACAGAGATAGTTCCATCCATCTGGCCCATGGAATCTAAACTCCCTCTCAATTAGAAACAGAGTGGTCTTCACCACTCTAAAATCTTCAAGATGAGGAATGAACAATGGACTAAAGTGGCTCTATTATTATTCTACTATGGAATTATTATTCTACAGTGGAAGAAATTTTACCATTGATATAAAGTCAGGGGCCTCCAGAGGTTCCAAGGGGAGGGAGACAGAAGAATAGGTGTAACATTGGGACATTTTTGGAACATTGGAATTGTCCTGCATGACATTTCAATTGCAGACACAGGGCATTATACTTTTGGTGATAACCTATAAAATTGTATGGGGCCAAGTGCAAACTGTCATGTAAAGTATAGCTCAAGATTAGTAACAATGTTTCAGTATGTTTTTTTATCAAGTGTAACAAACGTACCACACTAATGAAAGATGTTAATGTGGGAAAGTGTGGGAGAGGGAGGGTGTGGGCATATGGGAATCCCCTATATTTTTAATATTAGAGATCAAATCTCCAAAATCTTGATTCATACCACACTATGGTAGGTGGTTTCTCTGTAGTTGGGAAGGTATTTATACTTTCATCTATTTATTGAGCACCTTTGATATAGCAGAGACTTGGTGGTTACACCAGGGAACAAACCACTCCTTTCCCTCATGGAATGTGAAGTTTAGTGGAGGACACAAATAGCAAATAAATAGTGATTACCTAAATTTAAATTGGAATGGTGCCATGAGGAACCAGGGCAGTGGGTTGTAATGGGGGGTTACATGGGATTACTTAGATCAGGTGGTCAGGAACAGTCTCTTTGCAGAGGTGAGAGTGAGACTGGGTTTGTAAAGGTAGGAAGAAGATGGCCAGGTAAAGAATGCAGGAAGAGCATTCCTGGTAGAAAGAAATGCATGCCTGAAAAACATGAGACAGGAGAAAGCAACTGAAAGAGCATAGTTTTGGCTGCTCTGGGCAACAGAGAATGGAGCATGCAGTACCTGTGGGGAAAGCAGAGACAGAGCACAAAGGGGCTTTCAGAACAGGAGAGGGGGTTTGGATGAAATACAATATCTATAGGACACTACTGATGGACCTTAAGCAGAAAAATAATGTTGAAGAGTGTGTGTCTCATTACCTGGGTATAGAACAGATTGCAGGAAAATGGGGCAGGGTGGGGTGCCAGAGTTGACAAACTAATAATGGCTATTGTAATATCTACATGAGAGATGACTGTGGCTTAGATTGAAGTGATGGCAGTAAAGATGAAGAGAAAGAGATACAAGCTATGTATTGAAACTAGATTGGACAATATTGGGGATGTATTTGATGTGAGTGCTAAGGCAAAGAGATGTGTCAGCAACAAATCCAACATTTCTGACTCAGGCACCTGATTATATGACTGTGCCATTTACAGAGAAAGACTGAAATTAGACTAGGTTGATGAGAGATAAGGACATTTTAATTTGGGGTGCAGTGAGCTATTCAAGTGAATATGTCAAGTGGGTGTCTGAAACTCAGAAGAGATATCAAAGCAGGAGAGGTGAATTTAGATATCCCTGGCACACAGAAGGTCTAGTTGCCATGGTGAGGGTGAAATTACTAAGGAGAGCCATGTTGTGGACTGTTGCTGCTGGGGCTTTCCTCCCAGAATATTCTGCAGAACCTGGAAATTTTCCATAGACAAACTAGTGTCCCCTCTGACTCCTCAAACCAGATTATGCATTGTATCAACATCCCCTTGGTCTCAGCTCTTGAGGACTCATAAGGGTGGGGGCTGCTGTCCTGTTTCATACATATGAATTGCAGGCAAGGGGTTGATTAAGGGAAGGAAACCATTTTCTTTTAAAACTAATGAGCCACACCTGGATGGAACATTGTTTTATTTGGTTAAAAATTCACATTCTGGGGCTGTTTGAAGCACGTTCATAATTATATTATCATATAGTGCACTATTTCTGATCAGATGAACTTGGGGACTCAGAGCCATTAATATTTATTATATAAAAATTGTTGAGTTAATAATTGTAAATTTAACGAAGTTTTCTGCCCTTGTATGAAAAATACATTACAGCTTCATAATAGCAGTTGGGAAAATAAAATCATTATTATTTACGAGTAGAGTTTAGACTTGGCATTGATAGTGAGTTTTGCATCTTCAAAGCTCTTCACTTGCACTGATTGCATCATGCTGGCATATAGCCACAATTGCAAGTCTCTGTCATTTGTTTTGTTCAGGTATTCCTGATAACAGGCACTCTCTATACTTCCATCTTCTCCTGCCTCTCCCCCACCTCCTCCTTCTTCCCTTATAGAGTCTAAATCTTGTTACCTTAGATTTGTTCAGAACAAATTAGCACCTCCACCCCCACTTAACAGAATATTTTATTGTCTTCATGGAGTTTTATGTATCAGAAAAGAAAAGAAGTCCTGATTCTACAGTTGGACTGAACACTGAAAATTCAAATTTTTGCAACCTAAAATGTAGTTATTCTCTGCTGTGATTTTGGGTTTATTTTGCTCTGTTTATGGAAAAATATGGCTGCATCACTCTCTAAATGAAATTATTATTTCTAGCTCTTCTACTTTAGATCTTCCAGGGAGAAAAAAAGAATTATTAAAACACAAAATCTATTAATTCAGATTCAACAAGCAAAACTCATGAGCATCCATCCCAACACGGAATCCACCAGTACTGACTGACCAGATTCTATAGCTGAAGCAACTCTATTCCAATTGAAGTGTTGCTTTCACAAAATCTTCCACTGTCCACTCTGGAATTGCTCTGTTTATATGGTCTCTTCTATCAAACTTAGGAGACTCTGAAAGATGCTGTTCAAAAGTATATAAAATAGGAAAATTTAAACACTTCTGTCTCTATCACATGGAACAAGGTCTGTGTGTGACAGTCTTGATTTCCTTATCAGCAATGAAATGTGCTGTTTTGTGAAAAGCACCAGGGCCTTGGCCCTACCACCAGAAATTCTGATTTGGTGGGTAGTTAAATTTTATGGTTGCCAAAGTAAAAAACATGCAATGTTTTGGCTAAAATAATGGTAATTTATTAATTCATGGTTCTGAGTTTAGGAGAAGTCTAAATCTAGGCATCATTAAAGCAATGTTTCTCCCAGAAGTCTGTGGTGTTCTGGGACAGGCTGCTAGTGATACTTCATCCTGGACACCACTGTCATATTGCAGTGCACATGGAAGCCTCTCTGGCTTCTCATTTCTCCATTGACTTTGCTTCCATTGACTTTCAGCTTCTGACTTTTCCCTCTGTCTTTCTTTCTCTCTATAACTTCCTTATGTGGCCTTCAATAATGGGAATAAGATCCATCCTGACTCATTTGGGACAAACTATATCTGAAGTAACCTCATCCAAAGGTCCTATTTATAAAAGTAATGGATTAAGTTTAAGAACATGTTTTTCTGGGATACCTATTTCCAAGCCACCACAGTGGGTCTGCAGTGGGCTACAGCAGAATTCTATTTAAAAACGTAATCTTTATTGTGGTGCTCCAGTAAATATGAACATTAATGTGAAGATCTGAGTTCAGTATTTCCAAAGTGGAGCATGAGATTCTGCATGTTTTTCTTCTTTTTAATTTATTTTTTTTTATGTTCCATTAAAAAAATGAGGTCACCATATAACCCCCACTCCCCTCAAACCAGTCCTCCCACATCAACAACCTCTTTCATCATCACGACACATTCATTGCATTTGGTGAATACAATTTGGAGCACTGCTGCACCACATGGATAGTGGTTTACATTGTAGTTTACACTCTCACCCAGTCCACCCAGTGGGCCATGGCAGGACCTATGATGTCCAGCAACTGTTCATGCAGTACCACTCAGGACAATTCCAAGTCCTGAAAATGCCCCCACATCACATCTCTTCTTCCCACTCCTTACCCTCAGCAGCTACCATGGCCACTTTCTCCACATTAATGCTACAATTTCTTCCATTACTAATCATAATAGTTCCAGAATAGAATATCAGTAAGTCCACTCTAATCTACACTCTATTCCTCCATCCTGTGGACCCTGGGAAGGTTATGTCCACTCAACCTCTATATCAAGAGGGGGCTTAGATTCCACATAGATAATGGATGCAATTCTCCTGCTTGAAGTTGTGGGCACTGTTGGCTCCCTGGTGTGGTGGTTTACCTTCTTCATCTACCTGTTAGCTGACTGGAGTAAGTTCATTAAACCAGAGGGTAGGAGTTACAGGTCTGTTGAGGCTCAGAGCCTGGTTATCACATGGACAGTCCAGAGATTCAGGTCCCCTGAGCATACACCAAACCCTAGCACCAACCACAGGTCCAGTAAAAGTAACAGGAGAAACTTGTGAACAAAGATCACATCTGAATTCAACACCATCACACTCAGGAAGACAAACTCCAATGTAGGGCCAACTGATATGGCACTGAACTTCATCTGCCATGGGTCTCTGTAGCCCTCAGAAGAACCAATACCTGGGCTTGTATCTACTTTGGCTGTCTCTGGGACCCTGCTGAGGTGTGCATAAGAGCAACCCCTCTGATGACCTCCCGACTCTTTTTTGGAGACTCATATCCATATAAACTCATTTGTCCTTTCCATTTCCCCCTTTAATTCAAGGTCAAAAAGCATTTTTGGCACCTGATATTATATGTAGTCTGAGATATTCTGCTGGTCTGAATTGACCATTTTATTCAAGGTCATTTTCTAGTTACATCATCAGCTGGTTCTTGGTAGTAATCCCTCAATGCCAGGGAGGCTTATCCCTGGGAGTCATGTCCCATGCTGGGGGGAAGGTAATACATTTACATGCTGAGTTTGGCTTCGAGACTGGCCACATTTGAGCAGCATGGAGGCTCTCAGGAGGTAATTCTTAGGCACCTGGCCGCTCTAGGTCTATTTCAGGTGCACAGGCTCACAAGCATAGTCATTAGTATCAAGGGTTCATTGTTGGACCATCCTTCTTTATTGGTCTTAGCCACTGCACTTTGGGATTGTTGCTGTTCCATTGGGGAATATGATAAAACCACCACCCCCCCCCCCCCCCCCGCATCCCCCGGCTAGGAACTCAGCACTCCCTCAGTTGTACTTTTTAATTGTAACCACTATGAAAATATCCAAACATTTTTATGTACCCTGTGTACATGCCCTGGAGAACTCCCTTCCAATCATGTGCCCCCTATCAATAACATCCCACACCAGTATTTCTCCCCTGCCATAGTTGCACCTCTCTGTGATCCAAAACTTCTTCAAAAATGAAACCTAAAATATTGCCAGGTTCCATTAACAGTAAAATGGAATATAGTGATGGAATTATGGGTTAGATATAGAATACATACCAATTTAGAAAAATTAAAGTAAAAATAAATTGGGGTATCAAAGAATTAAAAAATGAAAAAGGTTTGTTATTGATGTTTTGACTTTTATCAGTGCTGTAAGTGTTGCCCTGTATGCACAGTGGCAAGGCAATTGCTTCCATTTCTTCCTCAGTGTCTACATTCTTTCTTTTTTTTTTTCCTAATTATTAAATTTGTCTTCACAAAAGTTTTAGATCACAGTAATTCATATATACAATATACGGTACTCCCATATATCCAGCATTGAACACTTTGTCCCTTCCCCAGCAATGATCTCTATACATGTTCATATTATCTTTGCTGCAACTGATGTACAGATATAGAGGCAATAGCTTTCAAATATGGTTACATTTGGGTTTACATTATGGTTTACATTTTAGCCTATAGACTTTTTGTATTTCTTCTTTGGAGAAGTGTATGTTTAAATCTTTTTCCCATTTTTTTAATGGGTTGTTTGTCTTTTTATTTTTGAGATATAGCAGTTCTTTATATATGCAGGATGTAAGTCTCCAGTCAGATATGTATTTACCAAATATTTTCTCCCATTGTGTAGGCTCTCTTTTCACTCTCTTGACAAATTTCTTTGAGGGGCAGAAGGTTTTAATTTTGAGGAAGTCCTATTTATCTATTTGTTCTTTTGCTGCTCATTCTTTGGGTGTGAAGTTCATGAAGACTTTTCCTATTACAAGGTCCTGTAGATGGTTCCCTTCATTGCTTTCCAAAGTCTTTATGGTCTTGGCTCTTATATTTAGGTCTTTGATCCATCTTGAGTTGATTTTTGTATAAGGCGTGAGATGGTTTTTACATCTCATTATTTTACGTGTGGATATCTAGTTCACCGGGCATCATTTGTTGGAGGGGCCAACATCCAGGTTCATTAGAGAGATTGGTCTGTAATTTTCCTTTCTTGTGGTGTCTTTGTTGGGCTTTGGTACTAGGGTAATTTTGGCATCATAGAATGGTTTAGGCAATGTTCCTTCTGTTTCAATTTTTTTGGAAGAGTTTCAGCAAGATTGGTGTTAGTTCTTTCTGGAATGTTTCGTAGAATTCACCTGTGAAGCTGTCTGTCCCAGGGCTCTTCTCAGTTGGGAGGTTTTTAATGACTTATTGTATCTCTTTAGCTGTGATTGATTTGTTGAGATCATCAATTTCTTCTTTCATCAGTTTAGACTGTTTGTGTGTTTCTAGGAAATTGTCCATTTCCTCTAAATAGTTCTTGTTGTTGGAATATAGTTTTTGAAAGTATGCTTTTATGATAGTCTTTATTTCTGTGGGGTCAGTGATAATACCTCCTTTCTCATTTCTTATTTTGTGTATTTGCCTCTTCTCTCTTTTTTTCTTTGTTAACCTAGCTAAGAGTTTGTCAATTTTATTGATCTTCTCAAAGAACCAGCTCTTGGTTTTGTTTATTGTTTCAAGTGCTTTCTTATTTTCTGTTTCATTTAGTTCTGCTCTGATCTTTGTTATTTCTTTCTTTCTTCTTCCTTTGGGGTTACTTTTTCACTAATTCCCCCAAGTGTGCAGTTAGTTCTTCAAATTTAGCTCTTCTATTTTTTGTCTTTATTTATTTTTTTAATGTTACATTAAAAAAATATGAGGTCCCCATATATCCCCCACCCCACTCACCCCACTCCTCCCATAACAACCTCCTTCATCATCATGAGACATTCATTGCACTTGGTGAATACATCTCTGAGCACTGCTGCAATGCATGGTTGATGGTCCACATTATAGTTTACACTCTCCCCCAGTCCACCCAGTGGGCCATGGGAAGACATACAATGTCCAGTAACTTTCCCTGCAGTACCATCCAGGATAACTCCAAGTCCTGAAAATGCTCCCACATCACATCTCTTCTTCCCACTCCCTACCCTCAGCAGTTACCATGACCACTTTCTCTACATCAATGCTACATTTTCTTCAATTACTAATCACAATAGTTCATGAATAGAATATCAGTAAGTCCTCTCTAATCAATACTCTATTCCTCCATCCTGTGGACCCTGGAATGGTTATGTCCACTCCACATCTATATTGAGAGGAGGTTTAGGTTTCACAGGGATGATGGATGCAATTCTCCTGCTTTCAGTTGTAGGCACTCTTGGGTCCCTGGTGTGGTAGTTGACCTTCTTCACCTCCCTGTTAGCTGGCTGGGGTAAGTCCAATAAAGGAGAGGGAAGGAGTTGCAGATCTGTTGAGGCTCAGCGCCTGGCTGCTGGTGAATGTACAGGGGACCTGAATCTCTGGAATGTCCATGTGATAGCCTGGCCCTGAGCCTCAACAAACCTGCAACTCCTTCCCTCTGGTTTATTGGACTTACCCCAGCCAGCTAACAGGGAGGTGAAGAAAGTCTTTCTTCTTTTTTGATGTATGAATTTATGTGTATAAATTTCCTTCTCACTACTGCTTTTGCTGCATCCCATAAGTTTTGGTATGTTGTGTTATCATTTTCATTAGTTTCAAGGTAGTTATTAATTTCTTTTGAGATTTCCTCTTTGACCCACTGTTTTTCTAAGTGTGTGTTGTTTAATTTCCATATCTCGGTGTAAAATCTGGGCCTCTGGCCCTTGCAGATTTCCTGCTTCATTCCACTGTGGCCAGAGAAATTATTTTGTATGATTTTGATCTTTCTAAGTTCATTAAGACCTTCTTTGTGGTTTAGCATGTAGTCTATCCTGGAGAATGATCCATGTGCATTTGAGAAAAAATGTATATCCTGCTGTATCTGGGTGTAATGTTCTGTATATGTCTATTAGGTCCAGCTTCTCTAATGTACTATTCAAAGTTTTTATTTCTTTTTTTGATTCTCTTTTCAGAGGTTCTGTACAAAGTTGATAGTGCTGTATTAAAGTCCCCCACTATAATTTTAGAGGCATCTATTCTTTCACTTAGTTTTTGCAGTGTTTGCCTCACATATTTGGAGGCACCCTTATTAGGAGTATAAATGTCTATGATTGTTCATTCTTATTGAAAGATTATCCCTTTCACTAATATGTAGTATCCATCTTTGTCTCTCACAATTGTTTTGCATTTAAAGTCTATTTTGTCTGATATTAATATAGCTACTCCTGCCCTTTTTGGTTAGTGTTTGCTTGTAAGATTGTTTTCCAGCCATTCACTTTCAACCTCCTTGAATCCCTGGGTCTAAGGTGTGTTTCTTGTAGACAGCATATAGATGGGTCATATTTCCTTATCCAGTCTTCCAATCTGAGTCTTTTGACAGATGAGTTTAATCCATTGACATTCAGTGTTATTACTTTCAAGGAATTACTTATATTAGCCATATTTCCTTTGTATTTGTGTTTGTCATATTTTGTTTGATTTTTTTTTCTCTTTTTGTCTTTTTAGTTGCTCTTACACTCTCCTCCAACTCTCATTCTCCTGTTTTTTTTCTTTCTTCCTGCAGAACTCCCTTCAGTATTTCTTGAAGGGGAGGATTCTTGTTGGCATACGCTCTTAGTTTCTGTTTATCTGTGAATATTTTGAACTCTTCATCATTTTTGAATGTTAGCTTAGCTGGATAGAATATTCTTGGTTGGAATTTTTTTTCTTTTAGTACCTTGACTATGTCATACCACTGCCTTCTTGCCTCCATGGTTTCAGATGATAAATCAGCACTTAATCTTATGGAGCCTCTTTTGTATGTGATGGTTCTCTTTTCTCTTGCTGCTTTCAGAATTTTCTCTTCATCTTGAGCCCCTGGATAATTTGACAAGTATGTCTTGGGGTGGGCCTGTTATGGTGTTTGGGTTGTGCTGTGCTTCCTGGACATGTACATCCATCTCTCTCAGTAGATTTGGGAAGTTTTCAGCCATTATTTCCTCTAACATCCCCTCTGTCCCCTTTCCCTTCTCTTCTCCTTCAGGGATGCCTATTAATGCATATGTTTGTGCATTTTGCATTGTCATTCAGGTCCCTAAGTCCCAGCTGGATTTTTTCTGTTTTTATAGATCAGTTCTACTATCTGTTTAATTTCAGATGTGTTGTCTTTCACATCACTAATTCTTTCCTCTGTCACTTTGAGTGTGCTGTTATTTGCTGAGAGTGTATTTTTTATTTCTTCAATTGTGCTGTTTATCACCATCATATCCATGACCTTTTTGTGTATGATAGCAATTTCTTCTGTATTCTCTGCAAGTGTTTTCTTCATATTCTTAATCTCTTCCTTCACTTCATCAAATTGGTCAGTAATAAATGTTTTGAGAGCTTTAATTACTTGTTCAATGTTCTGCTCCTCTTCCTGGTTTTTAGTTTATTCATTGGATTGAGCCATGTTTTCCTGATTGTTGGTTTGGTTTGTAGTTTTTTGTTGTTGTCTGCTCATCATTTTATCTTGATGGGTTTAATCAGTTCCCTAGCTTCTTTGTTTAGTCTTGGGGTTTAATTAGTTGTTTTTTTTGCATATGTATTATTTCTTCTCTTTGTCACTTTGTTCTTATTCTATTTTCTTGTTGCTGGCTAAGTTTGCTTGAAGGAAAATATTAGGTCAGGGAAAGCACAATGAGTAAGAAAAGAAAATTTATAATAGTAGTATTGATAGTAAATGTTACCAGTGGAACCATGTGAGATCTAGGAGAATGAATATTAGACTCATGCAAGCTGTGTACAGTTATAACAGTAAGTAAAGTAGAGCACCTAAAAATGAAAGAGTCAACTGAATATGAAGGGGGAATATAGTATGAATTAAAAGGCTAGTGTTTTCAAGAGAGAGGGAAAGAGAAAGAAAGACAATAATATAAAGACTGAATAAAAGACAGAAAGCAGAACAAAGATATTAGAAATAAAAAGTCAGAAAATTTGGGGGCCAAAAATGAAAAGTGGAATGTAAGAGAAACAATAAATGATGGAGGATAGAAAGATGTAGAGGAAATGGGATAGTGTTGGTTGACAAAATCAATACACACAGAAAAGAGGAAATGGAGGATGAGAAAACAGCACGTTTGAAGTGCTCCCTGCAATACCTAATATAAAAATAAAAATAAAAAAGAAGAGAAAGGAAGAAAAAGAAAAAAGGGGGGACAAAAAGGGTGGAAGCAGGCAAGAAAAAAGAAAAAGAGAAAAAAAGAAAGGAAAAGAAAAAGGACCTTTGGGAGGGGGGGGTAAAGGGGAAGGAAATACCAGAAGACAAAAGAATGACAACAACTAAAAAAAAAAGTCAAGTTTCAAGCTAGGAATCCTTTTTGCAGTTAAATGAAACTCTTAGGAATCTGACATTCCCCCTTCCTCCCTTCCTCACTTCCCTCTCTCCCAGGGCAGCAGGAAAGCTGTGTGAGGGGTCTGGTAGGAGATTCAAGTGGGTCCTTGGTGAACCAACTCAACACGGAAGACAATGACTCTTATTTTTTTCCAGTGAGAGAGCTCCCACACCTCACCAGAAACCCCAAATATGTTATTGGAAGCTTAGAAAGCATGTCCTAAGGTCCCTCTCCCTTAGGTGTGCCAGGGGATGGCCAATTGATATTCTGACTCCCCCTTCCCCCAAACCAAGTTTCCTATCCCAGAGTGTTTAGATAAATTGGGCTTTTTCAGCAGATTCACCTCTCATTTCTTCCCAGGCTCTCCCCAAGCCAGCTGGTATGGTCCTCCAAGCTCAGACACAAAAACAAAATGGGGGACCAGAAAATTGAACTCACCTAGCCCCTCACCTAGCCCCTCTGCTCTCACTCAGATGCCATCTTGCCCCACCCTCCAAGATTCCGCATTTTGAATAAGCTCTAAGAGCATGGTAATGCTGCTGTGGTGAAACCCATACAATGGACATTACAGTCCTTCACTGGTGGTTGCTAACAATGACTGCAGAACATCGTAACCCAGGTTCCTCCTAATGGAACTATCAGTCAAGAATCCTCACCCTAGCCAAGCTACAAGAATGTGTCTTAAGGTGGCTTATCAATCCAAATATTCTTTGATTGGAATTTTATTTTGGAGCTCAGTAACCCAAAGACTGTAAAAAAATTGGAGCTCATTCATCCTGATTATGACACTGATGACTCAGTTCCCAGAGCCTGTCTAATTCTTCTCATTTATGAACCTAATTTTCAATTTTCCTCTTTTGAAATACTCCATACTATTACCAATAAATTCCTTATTTTAATTATCTAGAAAAACTAATTTTCTTTCTCCCACAATTAAAGAACCTTAACTGATATTTTTCCAAAATTATGTCCAACCTTAATTTTGGAATTTTTTCCTTATATTGTTAGACTGATAGCAACCACCTATATCTCTACCCATACCAGAAACTCCAAGGTTGGGGAACTATATGTGTCACCTACTCTGGACTCATATTTGGGTCTATGCATAAAGTAAGAATTAAAATAGGATGTTGATTAAGGGGCTCTACAGAAGGGATCAAGCATCCTGCCTAAGATGAATTTGGAGTTTTGTTCCATGTAAGAGGGCCCTATTTTGGAGTTTGTGTTCCTGAGCATGATGAAGTTGGACTCAGAAATGACTTTTCTTCACATGCCTCTTCTGTTACTTTTACCGGACCTGTGGTTGGCACTGAGGTTGGTGTATACTCAGGAGACCTGAATATCTGAACTGTCCATATGACAGCCAGGCCCTGAGCCTCAGCAGACTTGCAACTCCTATCCTCTGGTTTATTGAACTTACCCCAGCCAGCTAAAAGGGAAGTTAAGATGGTCAACCACCACACCAGGAAGCTAAGAGTGCCTACAACTGCAAGCAGGAGAATTGCATCTGTCACCCATGTGGATCTAATCCCCCTCTTAATGTAGAAGGGGACTAGACATAATCATCCCAGGGTCCACAGGATGGAGGAATAGAGTATGGATTAGAATGAACTTACTGGTGTTCTCCTGTGGAACTATTGTGATTAGAAATGGAAGAAAGTGTAGCATTGATATGGAGAAAGTGGCCACGGTAACAGCTGATGGTAGGGAGAGGGAAGACGAGATACAATATGGGGGCGTTTTCAGGATTTGGAGTTGTCCTGGGTGGTCCTGCAGGGACAGATGCTGGACATTGTGTGTCCTGCCATGGCCCACTGGGTGGACTGGGGGAGAGTGTAGACTACAATGTAGACCACTGTCCATGTGGTGCAACAGTGCTCCAAAATGTATTCACCAGGTGTAGTGAATGTGCCACGATGATGGAAGAGGAATTGGATGTGGGAGGAGTGGGGTGAAGGGGGTGGAGGTATATGGGGACCTCATATTTTTTTAATGTAACATTTAAAAGAAAATGAAGAAAAAAAGAGCAAAAAAGAAAAGAAAAGAAAAGGAAAAAACCTTAAAAAAAAAAAAAGGAGGAGTACAAGTGCTGGAGAGGATGTGGAGGAATAGGAATTCTCATCCACTACTGGTGGGAATGTAGAAGGATCAAGCCATTCCGGAGGACAGTTTGGCAATTCCTCAAAAAACTAGCTTAGATTTGCCGTATAACCCAGCAATTCCACTGCTGTGTATATACCCAGAAGCACTGAAAACAAGAACACAAACCAATATATGCACACCAATGTTCATAGTGGCATTATTCACTATCACCAAAAGTTGGAATCAAACCAAATCCCCATCAACAGATGAATGGATAAATGAAATGTGGTATATCCATACAACGGAATACTACACAGCTGTAAGAAGGAATATAGTGCTAACGCATGAGATAACATGGATGAATCTTGAGGACCTATGTTAAGTAAAGTAAGCCAGGCATTGAAGGACACATGCTACATGATCTCTCTGACATGGATTAAGTAAATCAAGCTGTCTCAGAGATTTAGAGACTGGAAGACAGGATTACAGGAAATGGGGGTGGTGGAAGGAAGGTTGTGAGCCAATGCCCACACAGGGGAAATCTATGATAAAGTGGAGATAAGTATTTGTACAGTGAAGGGATAAAACCCAGGCCTAGGGTTACTCTTGGGTTGGGCATTGCAGGCTTGAGGGGGGCTAGGGTTGGAAGGATGGTTCAGATGGCCCATTGAACTCTGGGGAGGGTTAGGAGGAGCAGGTGACCTTGGGAGATTTTCAGGTACATGCATGAATCTATAATGTTGGGAAAACCCTTTAGAAAATAATAAGGAAGGGTTACTCATATAAGGTGTTTGATGGAGGGCATCTGGCTTGGGTGCACCTGGGACATACTTTTAGGGAGTGTGTGAGTACACATCATATCATAGTGTGTTATATAAGGGTGAGGAGACCCTTACAATGAGTGGGAAGGTGTTATGCCCCAGTCCTGGGGAGGCCTAATATTCTCAAACAGTGAGAAGATTGTCTCTTGAGATCATGTGTGGCTGCCAGTGGGAGAGGACAGACTAGTGTGTCAAGCCCTCAGCATTGTTGCAAGTATCTATGATCTTGTCCTTCAAGCAGTGAAGCTTGGTTGTCACTGTGGGAAATGAGGGGAGGGGGAAAGAGGAATACAATACATGAAAGCGGGTGTAACTGGGGGGCAAATGCAACGATGGATACAAGCCATGTTAAATTTCACCAAAAATATATAAAAGTGTATAGTATAAAATGTAAACCATAATGTAAACCATAATGTAACCAACAATTTGTAGAAATGTACAGTCTAAAATAAAAATCATAATGTAAACCATGATAGAACCATGGTTAGTAGCTTTGTTTCAATATCTCTACATCAGCTGTAGCAAATATAACAACCACATGTAAAAGGATCATTGCTGGGGAAGGAGGAAAAGGGTTTTTCATCTTGGGTATATAGGAGTCCCATGTATTGTATATGTGACTTTACTGTGATCTAAAACTTTTTTCAAGACATAATAAAAAAAATGTTTTAAAGTATTTAGATACTCAGGAAGGAATGGAAGAGATTGCCCTGCCACTGTACATACAGGGCAATACCTATTACAGTGATGAAAGACATTATATATAAAAAAAAGTTTATGATTTTTTTTCATTTTTTATTACCCCAAATTATTTTTTCACTTTATTTTACTTTTTCTAAATTATTATGTATTCTATTTCTAATCTTTAATTCTATCACTAACATTTCATTTTGTTACTAATTGAATTTGGCAATATATTTGGCTTTATTTCTAAAGAAGTTTTGGATCAAAGAGGGGTTCAACTGGCAGGAGAGGAGCACTGGTGTTGGGTGTCATTCATGTGTTCCATGGATTGGAAGGAGTTCTCCAGGGTATGCATATAGGGTACATAGACATATTCAGATATTTGTTGGGTATTGTAATAGTGTGTAGATTTACATACAACAACTGAGAGAGTGCTGAGTTCTCATTCCAGAACACTGTCACATTCCCTAATGGTGCAGAACAATCCCCCAGGTGCAAGGTCAAAGACCAGTGAAGAAGGATGGTCAAATGATGGGTCCTTGATGCTGATGACTGTGCTTATGAGCCTGTGTGTTTGAAATTTCAACTAGGCCTAGAGCTGCAGGGTACCTAAGAGTTACCTCCTGAGAGCCTCCATGTTCCTCAAATGTGGCCACTCTCTAAGCCAAACACAGCATGTAAGTGCATTACATTCCCCCCAGTATGGGACATGACTCCCAATATGAGCCTACCTGGTGCTGAGGGATTACCACCAATAACTGGCTGATGATGCAACTAGAAAAAGTCCTTGAATAAAACAGGGAAATGGTAAAGACAAATGAGTTTATCTGGCTAAGAGACGTCAAAATGGTCCTTCTTTGGAGCTGGTGTTTATGCGTGATGAATCTGGACTCAGATGGGATCTCTCTTCATAAGACTTTCATGCTACTGTGCTGGAGTGGTAGTTGGTGTTGGGGTTTAAGATATATTTAGGGGATCTGAATCTCTGGACTGACAATGTGATAGCCAGGCCCTGAGCCTCAACAGACTCCAGCACCTACAATCTGATTTATTGGACTCATCTCACTCAGCTAAGATGGAGTTGAAGAAGGACAACCACCACACCATGGACCACCCTAGAGTGCCTACAACTGAAAGTGGGAGGATTGCATCCAGTATCCATGTGGAATCTGAGCCTCCTCTTGACATAGAGGTGCAATGGACACAACCAATCCAATGTCCACAGAGAAAATGTGGCATTGGAGTGGGAAAAGTGGACATGGTGGCTAATGGATAAGGGGAATGGCAGGAAGAGATGAGATGTGGAGGCGTCTTTGGGACTTGGAGCTGCCCTGGATGGTGCTTCAGGGGCAATCACCAGACATTGTAAATCCTCACAGGGCCCACTGGATGGAATGGGGGAGGGTATGGGCCATGATGTGGACCATTGACCATGAGGTGCAGAGGTGCCCAGAGATGTACTTACCAAATGCAATGGATGTGTCATGATGATGGGAATGAGTGTTGCTGGGGGGGGAGTGGTGGGGTGGGGGTGGTGGGGTTGAATGGGTCCTCATATATTTTTTTTTAATATAATATTTTTACAGAATCAATAATTAAAAAAAAAATGAGTTGGGAAGTTATCAGAATGGCTGCACTTATGCACACGTCAGCAGGATCCCAGAGACTGCCAAAGAAGTTACAACCCCATATTACAGTGCTCCTGAGGGCAACAGAGACACCCAGGTTCCACTGTATTGGCAGATGGCTCTGGAGTTCAACGCCTTGCCAGTGGGCTCTACTTTGGAATTTGTGCTCCTGAGTGTAATGGAATTGGACTCAGATGTGACCTCTTGACACTTCCCTCTTCTGTCACTTTTACAGAACCTGTGGTTGATGCTGGGGTTGGTGTTGCTCTGGAGATTTGAGTCTCTGAACTGTCCATATGCCAGCTGGTCCCTGAGCCTCAGCAAAGTTGCAACACCTATACTCTGGTTCACTGGACTTACCCAGGTCAGCAAACAGGGAGGTGAGGATTATCAACCACCACACAGGGAACTGAGAGTGTCCACAGCTGCAAACAGGGTAATTCAATTCATCAGTCATGTGGGATCTAAGCCACCTCTTGACTTAGAGGTGGAGTGGACATTGCCATCCCAGGGTCCACAGGATGGAGGAATAAAATATGGATTAGAGTAGAATTACTGGTATTCTACTATAGAACTATTGTGATTCTACCGATGGAAGAAATTGTATTATTGATGTGACAGTGGCCACGGGAGAAATTGAGGGCAGGGAGAGGGAAGAAGAGTTGTAATATTGGGCATTTTTGGGACTTGGAGTTGTCCTTAATGATATTGCAGGGACAGATGCAGGACATTATTTATCCTGCCAAAACCCACTTAATAGATTGGAGGAGAGTATAAACTACAATGTAAGCTATAATTCATGCAGTGTAACAGTGCTTCAAAATCTTTTCATCAAGTACAATAAATGTGCCACACTGAAGAAAGATGTTGTTGATGTGGGTGGAGTGGGGCTGTGGGGAGTGAGGTATATGGGAACCTCTTTTATTTTTTAATGTAACATTTTGTGTGATCTATATATCTTTAAAAAAAGTCAATAAAATTTTTTTAAAAATCACCAAAAATTTATAAAGGTGTACAGCCTAAAATGTAAGCCATCAGATAAACCATAACACAACCATGATAGTAGCTATGTTTCTATACGTATACATCAGTTGCAGCAAATGTAACATCCACATGTAAAATGATCATTGCTGGGGAAGTGGTAAAGGGTTTGATGTTGGATATATGGGAATTCCCTATATTCTATATGTGACTTTACTGTGGCATAAAACTTTTTAGAAGACATATGAAAAAAGAGAATGTAGACATTGAGGAAGAAATGGAAGAGATTGCCTTGCTACTGTACATACAGGGCAACATCTATTACAGCGATGAAAGGCAAAAGGTCAAAAAATGTTTTATTTTTAATTTTTTAATACCCCAATTTATTTTTTATCTTTTTAGTTTTTCTAAATTAATGTACATTCCATTTCTAATCTTTAAACTTATCTTTACTATTTAATTTTCCTTTTAATTGAATTTGACAATATATTAGACTTTGTTTTTGAAGAAGTTTTGGATCACAGAGGGATTCAACTATGGCAGGGGAGGAGCACTGACGTGGGGTGTCATTGATGGAGTATGCATGGGTGGGAGGGAGTTCTCCAGGGCATGCATATAGGATATATAGATATGTTTGGATATTCATTGTGTATTGACATAGGGAGGAGAGTTTCACACAACTGAGGGAGTGCTGAATTTCCATTCTGGGAAACTCTGTCACACTCCCCAATGGGGCAGCAGCAATCCCCCAAGTACAAGGGCAAAGACTAGTGAAGAAGGATGGTCCAATGATGGGCCCTTGATGCTGATGACAATCCTTATGAGCCTGTGTGCTTGAAATTTCAACTAGGCCTAGAGCTGCAGGGTGCCTAAGAGTTACTTCCTCAGAGACTCAATGTTGCTCAAATTTGGTCACTCTCTAAGCCAAACTCAGCATGTAAATGCATTAACCCTCCCCCCACCCCCGTGGGACATGACTCCCAGGGATGAGCATCTCTGGAGCTGATGTATTACTACCAAGCACCAGCTGGTGACACAACTAGGAAAAGGCCTTGAATAAAAGAGGGAAATACTAAAGACAAATGAGTTTATATGGCTAAGAGACTTCAAAATGAGCCAGGAGGTTGTCAGATGGGTCATACTTATGCACATTTCAGCAAGATCTCAGAGACAGCCAAATTACTCACAACACCAGGTCGTGGTGCTCCTGAGGGCTATGGAAACACCCAGGTCCTATTGTCATGACAAATGGCTCTGGAGTTCAGTGCCTTGCCAGCGTGCTTTACTTTGGAATTTTAGCTCTTGAGTGTGATGGAGTTGGACTCAAATGTGATCTCTCTACGCATGCCTCTTCTGTCTCTTTTACTGAACCTGTGGTTGGTGCTGGGGTTGGTGTGTCCTCTAGAGACTTGAATCTCTGGACTGTCTCTGTGCCAGCTGGGCCCTGAGCCTCAGCAGAGTTTCAACACCTACTCTCCGGTTCATTGGACTTACCAGGGTCAGTTAACAGGGAAGTGAAGATGGTCAACCACCACACCAGGGAACTGAGAGAGTCTATAGCTGCAAGCAAGAGAATTTCATCCATCAGCCATGTGGGATCTAAGCTTGCTGTCAATTTAGAGGTGGAGTGGACATCACCATCCCAGGTTCCTCAGGATAGAGGAATAAAATATGAATGAGAGTGGACTTACTGGTAGTCTACTTTAGAACGATTTTGACTCTGGCAATGGAAGAAATTATATCATTGGTGTGGAGACAATGGTCATGGGAGTTGCTGAAGGCAGGGAGAAGGGGAAAAGGTGTGATATGGGGACATTTTCAGGACTTGGAGTTTTCCTGAATGATATTGTTGGGCCATATGCAGGACATTATATATTCTGCCATAACCCACTGAATGGACTGGGGGAGAGTGTAAACTAAAATATAAGCTATAATCCATACTGTGTAGCAATGCTCCAAAATGTATTCATCAAATGCAATGAATGTACCACAGTAATGAAAGAAGTTATCAATGTGGGAGGAGTTGGAGGTGTGTGGAGTGGGGTATATGGGAACCTCTTATATTTTTTAATGTAACATTTTGTGTGATCTATGTATCTTTAAAAAAAAAAAAAGATAGAAAAAATTTCCCTCTTTCTTCCCCCACAGGGACTGTGCAGGTAAATCCCACTCTCTTCCCTCCCTTCACAGTTTTAGGTCCTTCCCCTTTTATTCTACATAACTGGGGTAATTCTCACCAATTTTTCCTCAAAAATATTCTTGAGGGCTCTTTGGAAGAAACCTCTCTGTCTTTTCATTTCAAAGTCTAACTTTAAATAATTAGCCACTGTTGTGAATTGAATCATGCCTCCCACAAAGACAAGTTCAAGTCCTAACCCCGGGGTTGGCATGAACTCATTTGTAGACAAGACCTTTGGAGATGATGTTATTAGTAAAAGTGTGGACTCATTTGTGCATAATATCTTCAAACAAGACCTTTGAAGATGATATTTTTAAAATGTGGACTCGTTTGTGCATAGGATCTTGGAAGAGATTATTTAGATGAGGCCAGATGGAGTCAGGGTGGTCCTCAATCCATAAACTGGAGTCTTTTAAGGAGAGGAAATTTGACACAGTGAGTCAGAAGTCACCAGTCAGTAGAAGTCAGATATCAGCAGAAATCACAGAAGCAGGCACAAGAATAGAGAGATTTCTTTGTAATGGAGGATTGCTGAAACATTCCAGACTCTGGGAGAAAGAGAGTTCTGCTAACTACTTGATAAGATTCATTGGAACTCGAAGGAGTTCCAGTTTCTTCAGGCAACCATTCTGTGGTATTTGTCATAGCGGTACTGGCAAACTGTTAGCAACAGACAGGAAAATATATTAACCCATGCTTTCAAGTAGGTTATTAATTTTGTTCTCTATGTCAGTATATTTAAAATTTGCAGGGTTTGGAGACAAAAACCTGCATTTGAATCATTTTTCTAGTCCTCTTGGCACTTATTTTCTGTCTCTAGGACCTTGGACATATAAATGCACCTCCCTGAACCCTAGAGCCTTTCTACATAAATAAAGAGAATGAATTCTTCAATCTAACACAAAGAGGATATTTTTTAAAATTATAATATTTTTGTCTTAACTAAAAACAATAGTTAATCTTAAAAGTAGACAGATTTTTAATTAATTAAATTAATTTAAATAGTTTGCTTAAAAGTGGCAAACAGACAACCAAAAAGCAGGGTTACAGTCAATAAGCAAAAAAGTCACAGAATAAGACAGGTAACTAATAAATATTTGATACTCCTGTATAGGTTATTGATTGATTGATTGATTTGTACATTCCTTTGAAAGACAGACTAATTAGAAGCAAAATTCATTAAATAAGATGGTCTTGCATCTTCAGGGATCCAGGTGTCTGGTCTGCAGCAGGGACCCTAGGTCTGGGGCTGGCTGATGCCTAGTCAGGTCATATGCGTCAGCATCCATCTGAGGATGGGCCACACTCAGGTACGAAGGGGCTCTGACCAAATGAGGGAGGTGCGGCAGTGGAGGAACCTGTGGCTTTGCTCAGCAACTGATAGCTAGAAGTCTTTCTCATGCATGGACCTGAGTCACTTTAGGGCCCACCGGCAGAAGCATGAAAATCTGACCTGCACAGGGAGGACAGGGCTTAAGAATCAGGCCTGGGACAGGGTTGGACAAAAGTCAGAGAGAGGGCAGAGTCTTGTGTGCCTGAGAAGAGGCTGCTTCTCTCTCAGCAGTGAGGACGGCTATAAGATGGGCTAGGGAGGGGTCTGTGTCTAGAGCTTGCCCAAAGACCCTGCTGTGCTTGGCAACAGGCATGAGTCAATGCTCATGTTTTCTTCCTTAGGTTTCTGGGTGATCCTTCCCAGAATTTACAATAAACACTAAACCAGCTTCCCAACCCTTCACAGTCTCTGCTCTTTCAACCTCTTCCATGTCATTCCTCTTGCCTTTTCCTCATTCTTTTCCCTCTCTTTTTCTTTTCAGCTTTCTCCCCAATCATATTTCCCTTTCTTCTTTTTTTTTTTTTTTTCATTTCTTGTTTTTGTTTTTGTATTCACCTACCCTGTTATGGTAAATATTTGCTTTTTCTTGCCCAGCCTATACCCCTTTCTTCCTGTGAGGAACTAGCTCTGCCCACTTTCAGCCTCATGATTGGGTATGGGGTAGGGTGACCCCTCCCCACCCACCAGGACTAGATGAATTCACTTGAGGACATGCCTGGCTGTGCCCTGACCTGTCAGATGTTTGAGTCAGTAAACGCCCATTACATTGCCTAAGATATTTGCGGTTTGGGTTTTGTCAATTATCACCAAGGAGAACATTTTTCATGACCAGCCCTATGGACATCTCGTTTCTTCCTGGGCCTTTGAGTGTCTGGTTTTCCTGATGGAGTTCTCTCTGCCTATAGAGCCATCCCAGACCCAAAGATACCGAGGCAGGTTAGTATAGGGAAAAAAGGAAGGCAGCTGGGACCCAGCAGAGAACACAGCCCTGAGACCCGGCCCAGAAATCCCCTGCTGTTAAGAAAGCAGGAAAGACCTTGAGAGACCCTAGACAGTAGGTCCCATTTGAATCTCTTTCTGGGATCAAGGGAAAGCTCTAGATAACTCCAAACAGGCCTCTTATTATTCCCCTGAGAGCTAACAGGTAGGGATCCTAAGGCAACCAATCGGAACAGCAAACGGATGGGCCCCATCCCAGCATTAGGAAGGAGGAGGAGGAAAGGTCTTAAAAGGCCTAACCCAGCCCCCACATGCATGGCTCACCCTGTAGCATGCCCGCATATCTCAGGTTGTATGCTTCTCTTTTCTTCTTTCTCAGTAAACACTTTACTCCCTTGCCTACCTTATAGTGTGTCCTTAAATTCTTTTATGAAGAGTAGGAGTTGCAACTCTCCTAAGGCTCAGGGTGTACCTGGCACATGGACAGTCCAGAGATTCAATCTCCTGGGCACACACCAACCCCAGCACCAACCACAGGTTCAGTAAAAGTGACAGAAGAGGCATGTGTAAAGAGGTCACATCTGAGTTCAACTCCATCACACTCAGGAACACAAATTCCAAGGTAGGGCCCACTGACATGGCACTGAACTCCAGAGCCATCTGCCATGACTGTGGGGACTGGGTGTCTCCATACTCCTCACGAGCACCTGTACCTGGGTTTGTATCTACTTTGGCTGTCTCTGAGATGCTGCTGAAATGTGCGTAAGCACAACCCCTCTGATGACCTCCTGACTCATTTTGAAGTCTCTTAGTCAAATAAACTCATTTGTCCTTACCACTTCCCCCTTTTATTCAAGATCTTGGAGTTGTCCTGAGTGATATTGCAGGAAAAGATGCAGGACATTATATTTCCTGCCATAACTCACTAACTGGATTGGGAGAGAGTGTAAGCTACAATGTAAGCTATACTCCATGCTGTGTAGCAGTGCTGAAAAATGTACTCATCAAATGCAATGAATGTACCACACTAATGAAAGAAGTTGTTGATGTGGGAGGAGTGGGGGATGTGGAGAGTGGGGCATATAAGAACCTCCTATATTTTTTAATGTAACATTTTGTGTGATCTATGTATCTTAAAAAAAAAAGAAAAGAGAGCTAAAAATAAATAAAAATTCTTTTATGGGATGTAACCAAGAATCTAGAGGCCCAGAACGCAGAACATTCGGCTAAGGACATGTCTTGTCCTCCTGGGTGCTCCCTGGGCACCACTTCTTTCCTTCCTCATAACACTTGTCATGTTTTAAGGCAAGCATGTGTCTGTGGTACACTCTCAGCCCCTCCATGTGTGCGCATACTCCCTGCCTCAAGCTCTGCGGGGGCAAGGGTAATGGCTGTCTGTGTGTCTGAAACACAGGCTTCTCCTGATGTGGGCTATAGGTGGGGAGCTGTCTGTCTCCTTGTAGATAACCTCAGCTGTCTGTGTCCTGAGCTGTGTGTGTGGGACAGTGAGAACTGCAGCCCTGCCCTTGGTAACCAAGACAACAACTCCAGTCCTGGAAAAACAGTATAGCAATGCAAACTCTATAAACTAAATATTCAGGGAAAATGCAAACCAAATGTGCTAAAAGCTTACCTAGAATGTATGAAGTCCGTGCTAAAAGTTTACCCAGGATATGGGAGATATGTGTTAATTCAAACTTATTGAACACTGAAACAAAAGGCCATTTAACTCTTCCTCTGCACAAAAGAACTTGAAAATCTTGCTCTGGGCTCTGGTTTTGAACAGAAAGCTCCCCAGTCCGGCTGGCTGTAAATAAATTCCTTTTTCCTAACCAAAATTATTATGAGTCCGGGCCTTTTCATATGCAAATAATTGAACCTCCCTAGTAGTCTGCAACACTCCCAATTCCAGGAAAGGGAATACACACTCCTGCTCTCTTCTTCCCTACTGCCTCTCCCTCCCTTTGCATTCCTTCCTTCCCTTAGCAGAGAACAGACACCCCTCCCCCTCACCCTATTGTCCCCTGGGCCAAGCCTCCCCAGGGGTCTCTCAGGGATTCTGCTTTAGGTTCTGGGGTGGTGCAGTGAGCAAGCAGGGGCCACCCAGATGAACCTGCAGGTTTCCTTGCAGCCTGGAGGGCCAGCTAGAAAACATCAGGGAAACACCAGTTGTCCTCACAGTAGCCCTCAGCCCCCATCCCAAGCTGGGAAGAGGGACCCTTTCAGAGTCAGAGTGGTATTTCCCCAAGATATTTATGACTTTGTCCCTGTCCTCAAGGATCTTCAAATCCACGTAGAAATAATGAGACAACTGTGAAAATATGACAGAATTCAATTAAAGGGTGAGATGCATGGTGCTGCCTGCAGCAGGGACTCAAGGAAGGGCTCCAGATAGCAGATAGAGGATGGGCTGTAGGAGCCTCAGCACAAAAGGAGTGAGATACTCACTTGCTGGGTGACCTCAGGCAAGTAATTCAGTCTTTCTAAGATTATCTTTCCTGTCTGTAATAGGAAACACTGGATATACTAGTACCTCCTGTTGAGGATTAAATGCTGATGCCTCAGGCATCCCTAGAGATAATGACATCTTCTCATCCTTCTGCCTGCTCTCCTTCCCTTCCTATGTGACAAAGAGAATGGGGCCTCCCTGGCTGGGGATTCCGAGGAGTCCTCTCTCAGTGCTTGGCCTGACCTGTGACTCTTCTGTAGCTGACTCTGGCACTAGGCCTGGAAAGAACGTGCTGAACAATGACCATCACCACCAGCCTCTATAAACATCACTGGCCTGGCAACTCCTGGGTCCTGGTAGCAATGACCATTTTAATGATGGTGATGGGCCTCTCCTTGGAAAGAAGCCATACACAAAGAAGGAATTTTCCAGAGAGTGAAAGGAAAAGAATTTCCAGGTGCTAATTTGGCAAGCGTGATGCCTGTAAGTCCTCAACAAATACTCTGCATAGTTGAGGCTGATAAAGTCTGTGCCTCCTCACTTGCCTCTGGCCCCTTACTCATCTCTGAACTAGGCAATCCAACACTATTTTCCAAACTATTCTGTAACTCATCTCTAAACCCTCTCCCAACTCCCTATCTGTTATCTGAGCTGGAGCTCAGATGCTAGATGTGATATCCACCTAGATCACACAGTGGGTGGGGGATAGGAGACTGGTCCCATGGCTCCTGGAACTGAACCTCTGGTAGCTCAGCAGGGAAAGGTACCGGGACAGGACAGTGATTTCAGCCCTCTATGGGTAGGTGACTTTTTCTTGGTGTCAAGGTCACCAATTAAGGTCATGCCTTGGTTGACCTCTGGTGGTTCATCACATCAGACCAGAGAAGTTGGAGGCTCAGGACCATGGCATTCCCATTGCAAGAGAAGAAAAATGAGGCTGCCTTTCTCATATGGATTACTCACATCATTATGATGCTTGCTCCACTCACAGGAAACCTTATGATGTAGGTAATCCATTCTGAGCTTTGCACAACTGATCTCTGGTCTCAATGTTGACCCTGCAAGGTAGGATTTTTACCTTCATTTTGCAGATGAGAAAACTGAAACTCTGGAAAATCATATACCTCATACATCTTAGACTCAGGGTCCAAGTCCAGGTGTGCTTCTCCTCCAGAGCCTCCTTATGAGACCCTGGCTCAGAGTCAGTTTCTAAGAACACCTTTGTCTGGCTGACACTTCTCCCTGTCTGGCTCTCCACCCTGGCATGAGCTGTTATTCTACAGGTGGAATGTGAAGTGCCCAGAACCTCCGAAGTTCCTAAACACCACTATTGATTTGATGAAGCTGCAGTCCCAGGGACAAGCCTGGTGGAGAGCGCCTGCGGATTCTCACTTATTCAGCCATCATCTGAAGGACCTTTGAAGAGGCTCCTTTATGGCTGCTCACAATTCAGAACAACTTCTTATGTAAATGAGGCCTGAAAGTGCTCATTGCTGCTGGCTGAAATGTGTTTCATAAGATAAGATTGTGCATTTTCTGCAAACTGGATTCAATCAGTGCAAATCACAATAGAACTAGAAGATTACCTTTTACAAAAGGAGATGTGTGTGACGTTCTTAGTAAGGAGATACTGAGAGGAGCATATCCTCAATGAGTCTGGATGAAGAGATGTCCTTTTAACTTTCAAGAGGAGATTTACTTTTCTGAAAAGCCCCTTTGAATAGAAGATAGTCAAACAAGCCCCAGCTTAGACACGGGGGACACTACCGGCACAGAAATACTGGCCGCATGTTTTCCCAGTTCAAGAAGACCACAGCAGCAATGAATCATTTACTTGATTCTCTCTTGATGTGAACAAATTGAATTTTATGCAAATAAAACATTATCAGAATATGTGTTGTCTTACACAGAGGTTTCTATGACATGTGCAATTTTGTATATAAGATTGGGATAATTTAGAAAAATCTTTAAATATATTTTCTTTCAAATGAAACTATTAAATAAAACTATGACTTTTCTATAATAGGATCCAAAATTCTTGCTCTCTACACGTTTAGAGCAAATGTTTTATTTTTGAGATGAAGCTGAGAAACCAATTATGAAGTAGCTGTGACTAACCAATGACTTTTCACTGGCACACTGAGCCAACGTTGTATACAATTACCAAGGAAATTAACCAGAAAATTGAATATATCCAAGAAAATGATGCAAACTTAGGTTTTTAGCGCTAAATATATGGATAATTGTCATCTCCATGTACCTGCACTATTGTGAACAAAGTACAATGTGTCCTTGCGCGTGAAATCCTATCTTTTTGTTTCCCTTTCCCACAAGCAGGGTGCAGTGAACCTGTCCTGTCATATCCAGCACAGACCACCAGACTCTGCCTTCCAGGGCTGGCAAAGCATAGGTGTGAAAGAAGGGACTGAAGAGCCGAATGTTTGTGAATACAAGATGCTCATTAAGGCTTCCTCCTGACACACTGCACCAGACCCAGCTAAGACCTGGACATACCCCACTAGTCCTGGACACACCAGAGCAGCCCCTCGTCATACCTGGACACAATGCACCAGTCCCATCTCACAGTGGACACATTTCTCCAGGCCAGCTCATACCTGGGAAGAAGGGATCCTCTGCATGTCCTGAGGCTATATTTGGCAGAGGCCATGACAAAATATCTTTTTGAGTTACCCAAGCCCTTTAGCTTCTCCCTAAGGTCTTTTGGGCCAATATTTCTTGTCCCAGCACCCCTGGCACAACCCTAACTTTAACACTCTCCCTGACTAAGTGGATAATCATTATAGGGCTGTCTCCTCTGTTTATGTCTCTGTCTCCATCTCTTTCTCTTTTCCTCTTTCTTCACCTTCCCTGTAACTGCAGCAGGTTTCTTCTTTCTATTTTATTTTATTTTTATTCCTATTTTTCAGTAGAAAAGTTGTGGATTTACAGAGCAAACATGCATAAAATACAGGATTACCATACACCACACCATCATCAACACCTTGCTGTGGTATGGAACATTTGTTACAATTGATGATAGCATACTTTCAAAATTGTACTATTAAACTCCCTGGTCTAACTTAAGGTTCCCTGTTTGTGTAGTGTAGTTCCATGAATTTTTCTTAAATTTTCACTCTGTTACCACACATAAAATCGAACATTTCCCCTTCTAATAACACTCAGGTATATAGTTTAGTGCTGTTAATTGTTTTCACAATGTTGTGCTACCATCACCACCATCCATTTCCTAAACATTTCCACAATTCCTAATAGGACCCCTGTACATTTTAAGCCTTCACTTCCCATTCCCTATCTCTATCCTGTCCCCTGGTAACCTATATTCTAGAGTCTGACTCTATGAGTTTGTTTATTCTAATTGTTTCAAATCAGTGTGACCAGAAAATAGTTTTCCTTGTGTCTGGTTTATTTTGCTCAGTATGATGTCTTCAAGGTTCATCTATGTTATTGCATGTATCAGGACTTCCTTTTTTGTTACTGAAGAATATTCTGTTGTATATATATATATTACTTTTAATTTAACCATTCATTGATTGATAAATATTGGGTTGCTCTCCTTTTGACAATTGTAAATAACACTGCTGTAAACATTGGTTGGCAAATATCTGAGTCTCTGCTTTCAACTCTTTTGCATATACAGAGTAGTGATATTGCTGGATCCTATGATATTCTATACTTAGCTTTCTGAGGAGCCACTAAACTGTCTTTTACAGTGACTGCACCATTTGACATTCCCACCAGCAATGAATGAGTGTTCCTGTTCTCCACATCCTTTCCAAAATCTATTTTCCTTTTTCAAAAAAACAAAACAAAACAACAGTCTTTCTAATGGGAATGAAAGGGTATCTCATTGTGGTTGCAATTTGCATTTCCCTAATGGCTAATGATGTTGAGCACATTTCCATGTGCTCTCTGGCCATTTGTATATATTCTTTGGAGAGATGACTATTCAAGTATTTGTCCATTTGCAATTGCACTGTTTGTCATTTTCTTGTTATATTGAATGATTTCTTTATATATTTTGAATATTAAACCTTTATTGGATATGTGATTTCAAAATATTTTCTCCCATTGAGTAGATTGTCTTTACACATTCCTGACAAATTTCTTTGAGGTGCAGTTTTGATGAGGTCACATTTATCTATTTTTTTTTTTTTTTTTTTTGTGCTTTGAGTGTAAAGTCTAAGAAACCACTGCCTAGAATAAGATCCTAAAGATGATTCCCTATGTTTGATAGTTTTAGCTTTTATATTTAGGTTTTTATCCAATTTTAACTGATTTTTTTATAGATAGTGTGAATAAGAGGTAAGAGTACTCCTTTTTTAAAAAAATAGAGAATAGTTTTCCCACCAATTATAGAACAGACTCTTCTTTCCCAGTTGAGTGGTCTTTGCTACCTTTTCAAAAATCAGTTGGCCTTAAATGTTATGGCTATTTTCTGAGCTCTCAATTTGAGTCTATTGTTCTATATGTCTGTTATTATGCTAGTGCCCAGCTGTTTTGATTACTGTGCCTTTGTAATAAGTTTTAAGATTGAGATGTGTGAGTCTTCAAACTTCATTCTTTTTTTTTTGAGATGAATTTAGCTATTCAGGCTCATTGCTCTTCCATATAAATTTGATGTTTAGTTTTTTCTTATTTTTGCAAAGAAGGTTGCTCAATTTTTTTTAACTTTTTTAAAAATTCAAGTTTATCATTAATACATGAACATCCATAAACAATAAGTGTATAGTATAATTTGTGAACTTACAAAACAAACATACATATTATCATACAGGGCTCCCATTACCCCATCACCAATTACCTTAAATGATACATTACCTTAATTAATTATCATAAGTTGAACTAATCTTGCAAATGAGGGAGAAATCCCACTTGTGCAATTCTTTTAATAAACTCTTGGATTCATTTTGCTAGTTTTTTTCTTGAAGACTTTTACAACTATATCCATGAGAGTTACTGGTCTGTAGTTATCTTTTCCTGTGGTATCTTTATCTGGCTTTGGTATGAGGGTGATGGTTGAACTCATGGAATGAATTAGGAATTGTTCTTTCCTCTTCAGTTTTTCAGAAGAGATTGAGAATAATTGGAGTAAACTTTTCTTGGAATGTTTGGTAGAATTCCCATGTGAGGGGAAGGAACCAAGATGGTGACTGACTGAGCTTGCCTTGCAGTCTCTCCTGGGAAGAGGCAGCTGGGAGCCGCTGGAGGTTCCCTGAGAACAGGCTTTTTCGGGATTTTTGCAGGGCAGGAAGTGTCTGGACATGGATTTGGTGGGAAGGTAACGGAGAGGATTAGTCTATAAGATATAATTTGGGTTCTATTGCCCGGAGGTGAGACCTGCACACGGGTTGCCCCCTCCCTGGGGGCGGGTGGAGCCATGGTACCGGCGCTGTGGCCCGCTTTTTTGGTGGCTCTGCAGTGCTGGGGAATTCGCGAGTCCTGGGCGGGCTGTTGGGAGGTTGATGGGACGGGACGCCTTTGCGGTTTGATTTGGGGAGACAGACGGTGTTTTGTGGTGAAGCAGGGGAATTTTTGAGCGCAGACACAAGTAATAGTGCTTCCGCCTGGACCCCCGCCCCCACAAGCCTGGCTGCCGATCTGCAATGGAATTAGATTGTTGGCAATAAAGGGACGTAATTGGGAGGTTGTTACAGGCTGCGGCGAGGAAGGGGGACGCGTCTGGAAGCCGATTGGGGAATACTTTGCGAAGCTTGGGAACTCCGGTTTGGTCGGAGTTTCCAACTGGAGCCCCACCTACCGACTGGACTTCTGATCTGCAGTCATTAAATTGGCCCCGGTGTAGAGGTGCCCTCAGGTGGCCGTTTTGTGGGATCACAGGGTGGGAGCTGTCCAAAAGCTGAATTGACGATATATTCACAAAAACAAACCCTAGTGAGTAAGTGAATTGCAGGGTTCAGACATAATATAGAGTTTGCGGATCTGACTTCCCCCATAGGGCTGGCACACAGCTGTGGGGATCCCTGAGGGCTGTGTTACACTGCAGGGCTCCCAGGCTTCCTGTTGACCAGATTTGAGGTTGCCAGGTCTGAATCTCCTAAACTCTGGTGACCCACACCCCAGAGACTCACACCTCTTGAGTCTTCAATATCTCAGACTTTCCACCCCTGAATCCATCATGCCCTGAGGTCCATCTGAAGTCCTTGAATGCCCTAGCCTTCAACGTTTGTGTTGTTTCTTTATCATTTCATTCTGTTTTGTTTTTATTTTCATTTTATCTTATTTTTTACTTTTTTTAATGTCCTGATTGCTAATATTGCATTATCCCCTAGTCTTTTCTCCCAGCGTATCCCCCAAAGTCTTTTTTTTATTCAGTTATTTAGAGTTTTTTGTTGTTGTTTTGTTGTTGTAGTTGGTGTTGCAATTGTGGCTCATGTATATCTGTTTTTTTTCTTTCCCCTACCTGTTCCCCACCCTTTGTCCACCCCCTTTATCTTTCTTCCTTTCTTCTCTTCTTTCTTTTTTTCTCTTTTTCTGTTTTCTCTCTCTCTCTTGTTCCTCATTTTCTATTTATTTTATTTTAACTCAATTATACAATAGGTGCTGCAGGGAACACCTCACATTTGCTGGGTTTTCTCATTCTCGACTGCCTCATTTCTGTGTGAACCGATTTAGGCTACCTACACTATCCCCTTTCCCCTACATCTTGATATCTGCCATCATCTACTGTCTCTCCTATATTCCACCTCCCACCCCCCTTTCTTTGATCCACAAAGTGTCTAACTCTTAATCTCTAATACCTTTGTTTTGTTTTCTGTCTGTTATCCACTCTTGAAACTATTACCTTTCTTTTCTCTTTCCCTCTCTCATGAAAACAATAGCTTTTTAGCTCATACCATATTCCTCCCATATTCAGTCATCTACCTCATAATAGGTACTCTACCTACTGCTATAACTTTACACAATTTACATGAATCTAATCTCCATTCTCCCAGATCTCATGTTCTTGCTTTGTTAACATATATCACCAATACTATTTACACTTTTTCCTTGCTTACACAATTGCCTTTCCCTGGCACTAATACTTTCTTTTAAAATGAACTTAACCAGCAAAAAGAAATTAGAATAAGAAGAACAAAGTGACAAAGAGAAGATATAACACTTACGCAACACAACAGCTAATTAATCTCCAAGACTAGACAAAGAAGCTAAGGAACTGATTAAACCCATCAAGATAAAATGATGACAAGACAGCAACAAAAATCTACAAACCAAACCAGTAATCAGGAAAACATGGCTGAATCCAATCAACAAACTAAAAATCAGGAAGGGGAGCAGAACTTCGCACAAGCAATGAAAGATCTAAGAACATTTATCACTGACAAATTTGATGAAGTAAAGAAAGAGGTTAACAACATGAAGACAACACTTGGAAGGGAAATTGCAGACATACGCAAAAAGATAACAGATATGAAGGGAATGAACACCACAGTTCAAGAAATCAAAAATACACTTGCAGCCAATATCAGCAGACTAGAAGAGGCAGAGCAGAGAATTAGTGATGTGGAAGACAGTGCATTGGAAATCAAACATAGTAGAAGTGGTCAATAAAAAGGTAGAAAAAATCCAGATAGGACTTAGGGACCTGAATGACAATGCAAAATTCTCAAACATACGTATGATAGGCATTCCAGAAGGAGAAGAGAAGGGAAAGGGGTCACAAGGAGTGTTACAGGAAATAATGACTGAAAACTTCCCAAATCTACTGAAAGAGACAGATGTACATATGCAAGAAGCACAGTGCACTCCAATAGTCATAAACCCCAACAGGCCCACCTCAAGACATATACTTGTCAAATTATCCAATGCTCAAGACAAAGAGAAAATCCTAACAGCAGCAAGAGAAAAGAAAACCATCACATGCAAGGGAAGCTCCATAAGATTAAGTGCTGATTTCTCATCTGAAACCATGGAGGCAAGAAGACAGTGGTATGATATAGTCAAGGTACTAAAGGAAAAAAATCTCCAACCAAGAATACTCTATCCAGCTAAACTAGCATTCAAACATGATGGAGAGTTCAAAATATTCGCCGACAAACAGAAACTGAAAGAGTATACCAACAAGAAACCTCCCCTTCAAGAAATTCTAAAGGGAGTTCTGCAGGAAGAAAGGAAAAAACAGGACAGGCAGAGTTGGAGGAGAGTATAAGAGCAACAAAAAAAAAGACAAAAATAGAAGGAAAAAAAATACAAGCAAAATATGACAAACAAAAATCTAATCAAAATATGGCTAACAAAAATAATTCCTTGAAAGTAATAACACTGAATATCAACGGATTAAACTCACCTATCAAAAGATTCAGACTGGGACATTGGATAAGGAAATATGACCCATCCGTATGCTGTCTACAAGAGACACATCTTAGACCCAGAGACGCATGGAGATTGAAAGTGAATGGCTGGAAAACAATCATACAAGCAAACAATAACCAAAAAAAAGGCAGAAGTAGCTATATTAATATCAGACAAAATAGACTTTAAATGTGAAACAATTGTGAGACACAAAGAAGGATACTACATTTTAGTGAAAGGGAAAATCTGTCAAGAAGATCGAACAATCATAAATATTTATGCTCCTAACAAGGGTGCCTCTAAATACGTGAGGCAAATGCTGGAAAAACTAAGTGAAACAATAGATGCATCTACAATTATAGTGGGGGATTTTAATACACCACTACCTATTTTGGATAGAACATCTCAAAAGAGAATCACTAAAGAAACAAAATATTTGAACAGTATATTAGAGGAGCTGGATCTAATAGACATATATAGATCATTACACCCAAACACAGCAGGATATACACTTTTCTTAAGCGCACATGGATCATTCTCCAAGATAGACCATATGCTAGGCCACAAAGAAAGGCTGAATGAATTCAGAAAGATTGAAATCATACAAAACAATATCCCTGACCACAGTGGAGTGAAGCTGGAAATTTGCAAGGGACAGAGGCCCAGATTTCACACCATGATTTGGAAATTAAATAGCACACTCTTAGAAAAACAGTGGGTCAAAGAGGAAATCTCAAAAGAAATCAATGACTACCTTGAAACAAATGATAATGATAACACAACATACCAACATTTATGGGATGCAGCAAAAGCAGTAGTGAGAGGGAAATTTATAGCCATAAATTTATACATCAAAAAAGAAGAAAGAGCAAAAATTGAAGAACTAACTGCACATTTGAAGGAATTAGAAAAAAACAACAAAGTAATCCAACAGGAAGAAGAAGGGAGGAAATAACAAAGATAAGAGCAGAACTAAATGAAATAGAAAATAAGAAAGCACTTGAAAAGATAAACAAGACCAAGAGCTGGCTTTTGAGAAGATCAACAAAATTGACAAACCTCGGGTGAGACTAACAAAGAAAAAAAGAGAGAAGATGCAAATACACAAAATAAGAAAGGAGAAAGGCGATATCACCACTGACCCCACAGAAATAAAGACTATCATAAGAGGATACTTTGAAAAACTATATTCCAACAAAAATGACAATTCACAGGAAATGGACAAATTCCTAGAAACACATAAGCAGCCCATATTGACAAAAGAAGAAATTGATGATCTTAACAAACCAATCACAAGCAAAGAGAGAGAATCAGTCATTAAAAATCTCCCAACTAAGAAGAGCCCAGGGCCAGACGACTTCACAGGTGAATTCTACAAAACATTCCAGAAAGAACTAACACCAATCCTGCTGAAAGTATTCCAAAAAATCAAAGCAGAAGGAACATTGCTGAACTCCTTCTATGATGCCAACATTACCGTAGTACCAAAGCCAAACAAAGACACCACAAGAAAGGAAAATTACAGACCAAGTTCTCTAATGAACCTAGACACAAAAATACTTAACAAAATACTTGCTAATTGTATTCAACAACACCTGAAATGAATTATACACCACGACCAAGTGGGATTTATTCCAGGTATGCAAGGATGGTTCAACATAACATAAGAAAATCAATCAACGTAATACACCATATAAACAGATTGAAGGAAAAAAATCACATGATTATATCTATAGATGCAGAAAAAGCATTTGACAAAATACAGCACCCTTTCTTGATAAAAACACTCCAAAAGATCAGAATACAAGGAAATTTTTTGAACATGATAAAGAGTATATATGAAAAACCTAAAGAAAACATTGTTTACAATGGAGAAATCCTAAAATCCTTCCTTCTAAAGTCAAGAACAAGACAAGGATACCCATTGTCTCCCCTTCTATTTAACATTGTCTTAGAAGTACTTGCTCGAGCACTGAGGCAAGAACCAGATATAAAAGGCATTCAAATTGGAAAGGAAGAAGTCAAAATTTCATTATTTGCAGATGACATGATCCTATACATAGAAAACCCTGAGAGATCTACAACAAAGCTTCTAGAACTCATAAATGAGTTTAGTAAAGTCACAGGTTACAAGATCAATGCACAAAAATCAGTAGCATTTCTGTACACCAATAATGAGCAAGATCAGGAGGAAATCAAGAAACAAATACCATTCACAATAGTAAATAAAAAAATCAAATACTTAGGAATAAATTTAACTAAAGAGGTAAAAAACTTATACACCGAGAACTATACAAGACTGTTCAAGGAAATCAAAGAAGACCTAAATAAATAGAAGAATATTCCTTGTTCATGGATAGGAAGACTGAATATTATTAAGATGTCTATCCTACCAAAACTGATCTACACATTCAATGCAATCCCAATAAAAATCAACACAGCCTTCTTTAAGGAACTAGAAAAACTAACTATGAAATTTATTTGGAAAGGAAAGAGGCCCTGAATAGCCAAAGACATATTGAAAAAGAAAAACGAAATTGGAGGAATCACACTACCTGACTTCAAAACATACTACAAAGCTACAGTAGTGAAAACAGCATGGTATTGGCATAAGGAGAGACACACAGACAAATGGAATCAAATTGAAAGCTCTGATATAGAACCTCACATATATAGTCATATAATATTCATAAAGCCACCAAACCCTCTCAATTTGGAGAGAGTGGCCTATTCAACAAATGGTGCCTGGAGAACTGGATAGCCATATGTAGAAGAATGAAAGAGGATTAACATCTCACACCTTATACAAAGATCAACTCAAGATGGATCAAAGACCTAAATATAAGAGCCAAGACCATAAAAACCTTGGAAAACAGTGTAGGGAAACATCTACAGAACCTTGTAATAGGAAATGGATTCATGAATATCACACCAAAAGCACGAGCAGCAAAAGAACTAATAGATAAATGGGACTTCCTCAAAATTAAAGCCTTCTGCACCTCAAAGGAGCTGGTCAAGAAAGTAAAAAGGAAGCCCACACAGTGGGAGAAAATATTTGGCAACCATATATCTGATAAGAAACGTATAACTTGCATATATAAAGAACTCCGATATCTTGAAAATAAAAAGATAAACGACCCATTTAAAAAATGGGAAAAAGATTTAAACAGACACTTCTCCAAAGAAGAAATACAAATGACTAAAAAGCACATGAAAAAATGCTCCAAATCTCTAGCTATCAGGGAAATGCAAATCAAAATTACAATGAGATACCATCTTATTCCCATAAGATTGGCAGCCATGAAAAAAACAGAAGAATACAAATGCTGCAGAGGATGTGAAGAAAGGGGAACATTCATCCACTGCTGGTGGGAATGCAGAAGGATCCAACCATTCTGGAGGACAGTTTGGCGGTTTCTAAAAAAACTAACCATAGATTTGCCATATGACCCAGCAATACCACTGCTGGGTATATACCCAGCAGAACTAAAACAAGGACACAAGCCGATATATGTACACCAATGTTCATAGCAGCATTGTTCACTATTGCCAAAAGTTGGAATCAACCCAAATGCCCATCAACAGATGAGTGGATCAATAAAATGTGGTATATACACACAATGGAATACTACTTTGCTCTAAGAACAAATACACTACAAACACACGTGATAACATGGATGAATCTTGAGAACCTTATGTTGAGTGAAGCAACCCAGGCATTGAAGGACAAATACTACATGGCCTCACTGATATGAAATAAGCAAGCTGCCTCAGAGAGCTAGAGGCTGAACGATAGGCTTACAGGAAATTGGGGGGTAGAGGAAGGATGTGAGCCGACGTCTGCAGGGGTGGAATTTATGATGAGCTGGTGGTAAGTATGAACACAAAGAAGAGATAAAATGGGGGCAAGGGGTTGCCTTTGGGTGGGGCTTTGTGGGTTTGAGGGGGGCTGGGGATGGGCGGATGGGTAATATTGCCCAAAAAGTGGGGGGAGGGAGGGATAGCATATGAACATAGGAGAGTGTCAGGTGTTGGTTGAGAGTAAAATGCTGAGAAAATCGTATCAAAATATAATTAAGAAGGTTACCTGTTTAGGATGCTCGGAGGGGATGGTCTGATGCGGGACGGGCTCCTGGGGAATGTCTGAATGCTCATTTTGCCAGAGTGGGTGGTACCATTGGGTAGAGACCCAAGAAGTGAGAGTGGGGGTGGACCCACATCCTGGGGAGGACTAATGCCATCAAATAGAGGGAACCGTATCTCTCGAGAGAAAGGGTGGCTCCCAGGGCATTGGGGCAGTTGAGCAAGTTGGGCCCTGAGCACTGTTGCAAGTATCTCTAGACGTGGTTCCTCAGGAAATGGAGGTTGGCTGTCACTGTGGGTACCAAGGGGATGGGAAAATGGATGTTAAATGTGTGGAACCAAAGTAAATGTGGGGTAAGAGAGGAGTTTCGCAAGAGTACACAAGGATGGATATAAAACATGTAATATTACACCATAAACATATAGGGGATGACAGACTAATAATGTAAACCATAATGTAAAACAGGATAACTAACAATTTAGAAAACTGTATATCCTAAAGTATGGACCACAATGTAAGCACAGATGTCACCTTGTTTGAAAGCTATCGTCTCAGAGTCTGTACATCACTTTAAGTAAATATGATATGAATAAGTTATAAGAATATCGCTGTGGAAGGGAAAAGGTTTTATGGTAGATGTGTGAGAGTACTGTATATTGTATATATGAATTACTGTGGTCTAGGGCTTTTGTGAAGAGAAGTTCAATAATTAGGGAAAAAAAAAGAAAAAGATAGGATGTAGAATTTTTCCAAGTCAACACGTATTCTATATCTAACCTTTAAACCCTTCGCTATATGCCATTTTACTAGTAAGGGATCCTGACATTATATGGGGCTTCAATTTTCAGGAAGTTTTGGATCACAGAATGGTTCAACAATGGCAGTGGAGGAATACTGGTATAGGACACTATTGACAGGTGATATATGGCTGACAGGGAGCTATACAGGGCATATGTCCAGGGTGCATGGTAATGTTTGGATATACTCATAGTGGCAACAGTTAAAAACTACAGGTGGGGGGGTACTGTGTTCCTGGCGGGGGGTGCTCTGTCGTGGTCCCTAGGGGAGCAGCAGTAGTTCCCCAAGTGCAACGGTAAGGACCAGGAAGGAATGAGGGTCCAACAGTGAGAGCATGATACTAATGACTATGCTTGTGAACCTATATGCCTGAAATAAGAACAAGGCCTAGAGCAGCACTGTTCCTGGGAATTTCCTCCTGACAGCCTTCATGTTACTCAAATGTGGCCAGTCTCGAAGCGAAACTCAGCATGTAAATGCAATGCCTTCCCCCCAGTGTGGGACATGACACCTGGGGATCAGCCTCCCTGGCACCAAGGGATCACTACCAAGTACCAACTGATGATGCAACTGGAAAATGACCTTGAATTGATGGTTCAATGCGGATCAGCAGAATATCCCTGTCTACATATAATAACACGACTTTAAAATGCTGTTTGACCTAATGTAAGGGGGAAATGGAAAGGAGAAATGAGTTTATATGGCTACGAGTCTCTGAAATAGAGTATGGAGGCTGTCAGAAGGATTGCCCTTATGCACAACTGAGCAGAGTCTAAGAGACAGATAAAGTAGATACAACCCCAGGTATTGGTTCCTTTGAGGGCTAAAGAGACCCACAGGTTCTGTGGTCATGGCAGATGGGGTTTACTGCCATATCAGATGGCCCTTCTTTGGAGCTGGTGTTTCTGCGTGATAAAATCGGACTCAGATGGATCTCTTTTCACAAGACTTTCATGCTACTTTACCGGAATTGTAGTTGGTGTTGGGGTTTAAGATATATTTAGGGGATTTGAATCTCTGGACTGACAATATGATAGCCAGGCCCTGAGCCTCAACAGACTTCAGCTCCTACAATCTGATTTATTGGACTCACCTCACTCAGCTAAGACAGAGCTGAAGAAGGACAACCACCACACCATGGACCCTAGAGTGCCTACAACTGAAAGCAGGAGGATTACATCCAGTATCCATGTGGAATCTGAGCCTCCTCTTGACATAGAGGTGCAACGGACACAACCAATCCAAGGTCCATAGAGAAAAGGTGGCATTGGAGTGGGAAAAGTGGACATGGTGGCCGATGGGTATGGGGAATGGCACGAAGAGATGAGATGTGGAGGCGCCTTTGGGACTTAGAGTTGCCCTGGATGGTGCTTCAGGGGCAATCACCAGACATTGTAAATCCTCCCAGGGCCCACTGGATGGAATGTGGGAGAGTATGGGCCATGATATGGACCATTGACCATGAGGTGCAGAGATGCCCAGAGATGTACTTACCAAATGCAATGGATGTGTCATGATGGGAGTGAGTGTTGCTGGGGGGGAGTGGTGGGGTTGGGGTGGTGGGGTTGAATGGGACCTCATATTTTTTTTAATGTAATATTTTTACAAAATCAATTTAAAAATTTAAAAAAAAAATAGAATTCCCATGTGAAACAATCTGATCCTGCAGTTTTCGTTATTGGGAGGTTTTTGATTACTGATTTGATCTCTTTCCTACTAGTTTGTATTTTCAGCTCTTCTATTTTTTCATGAGTCAATATAAGCAGTTTGTGTTTTTTTTTAAATTTTCCCCACCTTGTGGCTTGCTTGCTGTCTTCTCTCTGTGTCCATTCACTGTGTGTTCTTCTGTGTGTCTGTATTTATTTATTTTTATCCCCTTCCCCTTTGTGGCTTGCTTGTTGTCTGCTCTCTCTGTCCATTTGCTGTGCACTCTTCTGTTTTTATGTTGTATTTTTCACTTGTCTCTCTTTTTGTTATGTCACCTTCTCAGGTGGCTCTCCATGGTGCCTGTGGGTCAGGGGGCATTCTGTGGCATGCAGGCAAGCCTGCCTTCACAAGAAAGTCCTGTGTCCCGAACCCAGGGCCTTCCATATGGTAGATGGGAGCCCAAATGTTTGAGTCACAGCCGCTTCCCTAGTTAGTGTGTTTTTAAAGAATTTATATATTTCATTTGTTTTCTAATTTATTGGTATATAATTTTCATATTTTCTTGCCATCCTTTTTATTTCACAGGTTTCAGTAGTAATGTATGCCTTTTTATTTCTAATTTTAGTTATTTGAAACCTCTCACTTTTTCTCTTTGTTATCTACCTAAAGTTTTCTCATTTTTATTGTTCTTTTCAAAGATACAACTTATGTTTTCTTTTATTCTCTTTTTCTTTTTAAAATTTTATTTATCTCTGCTCTAATCTTTTCTAATCTTTGTCAGAACTCACTTCTGCTTGCTTTGGGTTTAATTTCTCTATCTTTTTTTCTAGTTCTTCCAATTTTGAGGTTAGGTCTCTGGTTTGAAGTCTTTCTTCTTTTTCAATGTAAGCATTTAGAGCTATAAATTCCCCTCTCAGCACTGGCTTCATTGCATCCCATAAGTTTTGGTATGTTGTATTTTCATTTTCATTTACCTCAAGATTTCACTTAAATTTCACTTAAATTTTCTCTTTAACCTATTAATTTTCTAAGACTCTTAATTAATTAATAGTATATTAATTAACTTCCACTTATTTGTAAATATTCTATTTCTTCTTCTGTTATTGATGTCTAGCTTCATTCCATCATGGTTGTATATATGTCTGGTAGGACTATTTGATTTAGGCTATCATTCAATTCTTGTATTTCCTTATTAAACTTCTGACTAGATGTTCTACCCATTATTGTGAGAGGTGTACAAAAATCTTCTACTCTTAATGTAGAACTGTCAATTTAGCCCTTCAACTCTCTCAGAATTTGCTTCATATATTCTTGGGCTCTGCTGTTAGATTCATATAGATTTATAATTGTTACATCTTCCTGTTGAGTTGTCCACTTTAACAGTAAATAATCATTTTTGTCCCTTATAAGTTTTTTGACTTAATGTCTATTTTATCCAATATTAGTATAGCCACCCAACTCTCTTTTACTACTTCCATAGTATATATTTTTATATCCTTTTACCCTCGATCTACTTGTATCTTTGAATTTAAGGTGAGTGTGTTGCAAACAGAAAATAGTTGGGTCATGCCTTTTAATACATTCTGCTAATCTCTTCCATTTGACTTGAGAATTTAATTCATTTACATTTAAAGTGACTTTCTTCTACCATTTTTCTATTTAATGACTGTAGGACCTTTAAATGTTTTGTCCCTCACTTCTGTTAGTCCTACTTTTATATTTATTTGCTCTTTACTGTTGTACCATATTGCATGTCTTCTCATTTCAATTTGGATTATATTTTCAATTTTATTTGTGGTTTCTATAGGTTAAAATTTAACATCATAAATATATAGCAATCATTTTTTATTTTATTCCAGCTTACCCTCAGTAGCATGCAAATACATTTTTCCTATTCCCATTTGTCCCCTCACTGTTTTCTTTTAGGCAGTACTGGGTATTGAACACAGGACCTTGTACATGGGAAGGAGGCACGCAACCACTGAGCTACAGCTGCTCCCCAATGAGATATGTTTTTTTTTATTTTTTTGTTTATAGGAGGTACTGGAGATTGAACCTAGGAATTCATACATGGGAAGCAGGAGCTCAACCACTTGAGTGACATCCGCTAACCCTCACCACTTTTTATACTTTTTGCCACTTATATCTTTGTACCCTGTATGTATAAAAACTTATATTTATCATTAATTTTTATGCATTAGCATTTCAGCACCTGTAGGAAGAAGTCAGTTGCATACCAAACAATGCAATACAACAACACTGGTATTTATAATTACTCAGATGGCTACCTTTACTTCCAGTCTTTATTTCTTTATACCACTTTGAACCACTGTCTGGTGAACTTTCCTTTCAGTCTGATGAACTCCCTTTATTATGATTTACAGGACAAATCTAGTGATGATGTATTCCCTCAGTGTTTGTTTATCTAAGTATGTCTTAGAATCTCATTTTTTAAAATGAGTTTCACCAGATAAAAAATTCCTTCTTGGCTGTTGTTTTCTTTAAGCAATTTATGTATTTCAATCCACTGCCTTCTTGCCTTCATGTTTTCTGATGAATAATCAGTACTCAATCTAAGTAGAATTCTGTTGTATATAATGTAGCCGGATTTTGTCTAGGTTGTTGACTATGCTGCAGAAATGAATCTCAAAAGATTGTCAGGTTAGTTAGGCCAGTAATTTATTAAGAAAAGGAGGGAAGAGAAATAGGGGAAAATAACAGATCGTGGATCTCAGGTAGAGAGGAAGGAGCTGAAAAGTGATAATGTGTATTGATTTACAGACTCCAGTTTCCCATTGTAGATTATAAATCCCTGGGTTTACTTGTGTATTGATCCAGGTGGGGACAAAGAAGCCAGAATAAGGCACGAACAAGCACTGAGACCAAGCAAAGTCAAGAGAGAGCAAGAGAGAGATATTCAGCATTTGCACTTGCTTTTTTTTTTTTATTGACTTTGTAATAATATTACATTAAAAATATATATATATGTGAGGTCCCATTCAACCCCACCCCCCCACCCCCCCTCTCCCCCCCCCAACAACACTCGTTCCCATCATCATGACACATCCATTGGATTTGGTAAGTACATCTTTGGGCACCTCTGCACCTCATAGACAATGGTCCACAGCATGGCCCATACTCTCCTCCATTCCATCCAGTGGGCCCTGTGAGGATTTATAATGTCCGGTGATTACCTCTGAGGCACCATCCAGGGCAGCTCCATGTCCCAAAGACGCCTCCACCTCTCATCTCTTCCTGCCTTTCCCCATACCCATCGTCCACCATGTCCACTTTTCCCAATCCAATGCCACCTCTTCTATGTGGACATTGGATTGGTTGTGTCCATTGCACCTCTATGTCAAGAGGAGGCTCAGATTCCACATGGATGCTGGATGCAATCCTCCCATTTTCAGTTGTAATCACTCTAGGCTCCATGGTGTGGTGATTGTCCTTCTTCAACTCCATCTTAGCTGAGTGTGGTAAGTCCAATAAATCAGATTGTAGGTGCTGGAGTCTGTTGAGGCTCAGGACCTGGCTATCACATTGTCAGTCCAGAGATTCAAATCCCCTAAATATATCTTAAACCCCAACATTAACTGCACCTCCAGCACATTAGCATGAAAGTCTTATGAATGGAGATCCCATCTGAGTCCAGATTCATCACACATAAACACCATTTCCAAAGAGGGGCCATCTGCCCTGGTAGTTAACCCCATCGGCCATGACCATAACTTTCATGGGTCTCTTTAGCCTTCAAAGGAACCAATATCTGGGGGTTGTATCTGCTTTATCTGTCTCTCTGACTCTGCTCAGTTGTGCATGAGGGCAATCCTTCTGCCAGCCTCCAGACTCTTTTTTAGAAACTCGTAGCCATATAAACTCATTTCTCCTTTCCATTTCCCCCTTACTTTAGGTCAAACAGCATTTTAAAGTCATGGTATTTTATGTAGACATGGATATTCTGCTGATCCGCATTGAACCTTCCGTATAAGGTCCTTTTCCAGTTGCATCATCAGTTGGTAGTTGATAGTGGTCCCTCGTTGCCAGGGAGGCTCATCCCCGGGTGTCATGTCCCACGCTGGAGGGAAGGCATTGCATTTACATGCTGAGTTTGGCTTCGAGACTGGCCACATTTGAGTAACATGAAGGCTGACAGGAGGAAATTCCCAGGCACAATGTTGCTCTAGGCCTTGTTCTTATTTTAGGCTTATCAGCTCACAAGCATAGTCATTAGCATCAGGGGCTCACTGTTGAACCCTCACTCCCTCCCGGTCCCCGCCGCTGTATCTGGGAGACTGTCGCTGCTCCCCTTAAACCACTAATTATTCTGCCCCTTTGCTAAAGACATGGGAGGAATTCCAGCCCTTTGTTGTTCTGATTGATTACCCCACCCACGAATCCCTCAGGAGGGCCCAATAATAAATCCTTTGGAGAATATCCGGGGCTTCCCCTGGCTTCTGGAGGAAATCTTGTTCCAAGTGGCAGAATCTTGTGGGGGGTCTTCCAGCAGCCATATTGGGGATATCGATGTCCACATGGACTTCTTGCCAGATTCCAGATCTGGCTATTGATTTCCTATCTAGCCTGCTTCAGTAGCATGTTGCTTTTCTCTTGCAGGTTGCAGAACTCTCTCCTTTTCCTTTGCAATCAATAGTGTGATCAATATATAATGAGGTTTATTTTTCTTCATGTTCATCCTATTTGGTGTTTTCTGTCCTTCTTGGATGTGCATATTCACATATTTTGCTAAGTTTGGGCAGTTCACTGTCATTTTTTTTTTCACTATTCTTTTGCCCTTTTCTCTCTCTTTTTTTTTCTTTCTGGGTCTACCATATCATGTATATTGGTGGACTTGATTGTGTCTCATAGCTGTTTTAGGCTATTTTTCTTTTCATATTTCTTTTTTCTTTCTTTCCCTAGCCTGATTCATTTCAAGTGTCTTATCTTCAAATTCACTCATTCTTTCTTCTGCTCACTCCAATCTGTTCTTGAAACTCTCCTAGACATATTTCATTTCAATTATTGGGTTTTTCAACTCGAGTAGTTCTGTATGATTCCTTTATAAAATTTCTGTCCCTTTACTTAGATTCTTATATGTTCATTCATTGTTTTCCTGATATCCTTTAGTTCTTTCATCTCCTTCAGTACCAGTAGTTTTGTTTGGTTCCTTTTTAAAATTTCTATCTCTTTTCTAACACTATCATATCGCTCATTCTTTCTTTGTTATTTCCTTCATCTTCTTAAGCATTTTTAAGAGCATTTTAAAAAGACTTGTTCAGTATGTCCACAATCTCATCTCCTTTGTTGGTGTTTTCTATATTTTCCTCCTCTTCCTTTGGATGGGCTATCATTTCTTATTTCTTTGTTTTTCTTATACTCCAGTTGCACACCATACATTTTAATATTTTATAATGTTAACTCTGGAATTTATTCCCTGAAATGTTGCTTTCTTGGTTTTGTGTACAACTGGTGATAAAAGATATTTTCCTGAGCTTCAACCCTCCTATCAGGAAGGGCTATCCAAGGTGACAGCGTGGGCAGCATTTTCCTTGTCTTTCCCAACCTCTGTCTTATCCTGAGCTTTTTTGCTCATTGGTTGTTTTGGAGCTCTGCTCTTTATAAGAGTTTGGTTGTTCCTTCTGTTTCCCAGGAGACAGACCTCCTTCTCCTGGGTGTTTGAAGCTAGCAGGCCTTTGTCCCAGACTGTTTTCCTCTACATATTTTTATACTTCTTTTGTTGTCAAAAACTCTTTTAGCCTGCAGGGCAAATTCTGGGAAGAGGGTACAATGGAGAGGACTTTCCCAACGAAAACAAGGCCAGGGACCAATGAAGGGGGCACAGATCTGCTTCAAAGTGCCCTAGGGTGGGTATCAGGATGGGCACAAAGCATTTCTCTGATAGCTCCCCAACATTGAGATTTCTTGGTCTTCCCAGCAAATGCAGCCCTTTCATAAACTATTCCTTGTACCCTTGATGAGGTACAGTGTCATAAGTCTCCACAGTCACCTCCTCTTTCCAGGGCAGGTTGAAACAATAGCTGCATTCAGAGCAGAGTCTTCAGTGATCCAAATTCACTAATCCATCAGTCTTGCCCATCTCTGTTCTTGGGGAAGAGGATTTATCAGTCCCTTTCTCTCACCAGCAGCTAGTTACATGCCAGACCCCATGGTGTCCTGAAGCAAGAGAGAGGGGATGGGCATGGGTTCCCACCTTACAGAGAAGGCAGTTTGCTGTTCCTTACCATAATTTATGAGCCTTTTCCTCCTGATTTTCCCTGCATGCTGTACAGTGCTCTTCTGGTCTCCAGAATTTCAAAAATAGTTGTTTCAGACAGTTCCTGCCTGATAAATAGTTGTTTTGGTGAAAAGATTGATTCCTGAAGCTCTCTACTCTACTATTTCCTCACAATCATCCATGCAGCAGGCTTATTTCTTGGACAATAATTCCAAGGGTTATGTTAATTCCTCCATCAATCTAAACCTTGGCCTTTCTCTGTAATATGATGGCTAATCCTTTGCTCCCTTTGATAAGAAGTCTCTGTTTGGTAGAGTTAGTGGTTCTTCAATCTGACTCCTCTGTTGATTCACTCTTCTTACTTCACTACATTATACCCTCCATTCTCAAAGGTAAGAGAGGCAGAAGGAAAAGAAAAAAAGTGATAAAAATAAAAGAAGTCAGGCAAATAGAGACAAATATACCTGGATGTGTTTAAATGAGAAATGTATCTTCAAGTTATTAGCAAGGATTTTAAGATGATAAAAATGATCAAGACAGGAGCCTGAATCAGACAGATACTCTCAGTAAACACAGGGAACATAACCACGAGCCAGGAATCCTTATTCACTCCCCTTCCCCAACACTCACTTTGATCCAACCAGCTCTACTTTTGTGGTAAATCTTCTAGCCACATCACACTCACCACATTGTAAATTGAAGCCTGGATCCCATATCAATCCTATACATTTTCCTAACACTGATTCATAGCATTCTGGAAAAAGGAAAATGTTGTAGGAAAGTTCACCTATCAGTGGAGTCCCCTGATGTCTAAGCTGAAGAAATCCATGTAGGTGTCATCAGCAATGATTTGTTCTAAGAAAGGCATGTGTGTCCAGACTGAAGTGGGCAGAATCAGAGCAGGAGACTTATTGCCAGCCTTAAGACAATACGTTCATCTTTCATTAAGACCCACCAGACTTGCCACCAAAGAAGCCTTCATGACTGGATGACAGAGCAGAGAAGGCAGGGGAATAGAGCAATGTCCATTTCAATGCTGCAACCTAAACAGGAAGTACAGTAACTCCTTGCCAGCTGGCGAGCATGGTCCCAGCATCCTCTACCTCACCCTGCCAGCCAGCAGCAGATAAGACCATGTACATTCTTATCCCATCACTGACAAATGTCGGAATGGGGGTATGTGTGCTTTTGCATATTTTCCTTTTGCTTTGCAACTTTCCCCATGTCTCTTTTTTTCTAAATTTTTTTATTATATTTTTTAAAGATACATAAATGTTACAATAAAAAACACAAGAGGTTCCCATATAATCCAACCCCCCACTCCACTCCTCCCACATCAATAACCTCTTTCATACACCTCAGAAAGTATACCTATTCTCTCACAAGTGAAGGCTTGTTTACAAGTCTAGGCTCCTTCCCCTCTCATCCACCAAAATCTTGCTGAAGTAAGACTCCAGGCTCTGTCTGGCTAATGAGAGTTTCCAGATGAGTTCCTGGTCCCAGCCCTCTCTCACCCCTGGGGCATTTCATTTTCATTTCTTCTCTTGCATCAGTGTCAGTCAGACTGGCTTCCCTAATTGTGCAATGTTGAGGATGTCAAACAGGAGCTGACACAGAGCCCCAGGAGGCGAGTGGGGAAGACCAGAGAAAGAGAATCGTTTCAGCTCCTTATATTTAGGTCCTGCACTTTTTTGTCTTCAAAGCTCTGCAAGGAATTATCTGCTTGCAATTGACTGAAGCTGACAGGCTTGCAGATAGGAGCACACAGAGGTTTTAAAAAGCCTCTCCTGCAATTATAGAATATGGACAGGTAGGAGAAAAGAGGAAGATGGGGAGATTCATGGATGTCTTCAACCCCCAACTTATACCCCCTCAACTTGTGCTTTACCAAGTTGCACCTTCACAGAACTCTCCAGAGTTAAAGATGGGATCCATGCTAGCACAGTGTCCCCACTTTGCATTCCAGACTGCTCTGCTGCTGCCACAATTGTTAGTGTTTTCAGAAATATAAATGGAAAACAAAGACACAGCATGTGCCTAACTGAGGTTTACTTCCACTGGCCCATATAAGGCAGTGGATCCCCCAGCCTGCCTTTCCAGGAGTCCTGGCCATCCAGGTAATAGAAGCTTCAGACTCTTGACTCCAGGCCTTCCCCTATTTTGGAAAACCATGTGGTCCAGTCTCACCCTGCCACCAGGTGCCTATACCCCATGACCTCAAATCGTGTCCTAGCACTGGAACCCAATATACTTTCTTATTCCTGAATTTACCCTGTCCAAACAATACCACAAGCTCCAGACCTATCACCTACTTCTGCAATAAGCACACCCAACCCATTCACCAGGCAGATAACTAAGACAACTGACAAGCTACCACATTCCACACTCCCTGAGCCCCAATTTCCTCATATTTAAAAGGAAACTGCAGTATCACCTATTTCACAGGATTGGGTGAGCATTAAATGAGATGATGCAAGAAAAAATAAATATCCTCCAGTAAGCATTAGCTATATTTCTTAGTTATTGTTGAGAATTTTTATTCATGAGTGGCATTAAACTAGAAAGATCAGTTGGTCAGAGGCATTCCTAGTGGATTAGAAATGGCAAAAAGTGGAGGCCAGTCTCCAGTTAACCCTTAACCAAGGTGGGGCTGAGCCCTTGTGAGAACCAGGCTCATAACCTCTCAATCTCACCTCCTACAGCTTTAATTTGTTGCCTTAGAAAGGGCTAGAGTGAGGCTATTGACCAAACCAGGGCCTCCAGAGATACTTGTAATATTGGAGGGATCAACCAGAGAGCAATATAGTATGAGAGAAGTCTGAGAAATAACAAACTGACTGGGCCAAGAGACACAGACAGGGCCTCACTCCTCTAAATTGGAAAACTGGAGGCCTAGCTCTAGAAAGGTTCTTTCTACCTGTATTACGGCCTGACTGGGCAGACAGCCTGGAAACAGGTATGGTAAGGTTCATTGTGTCCTTATTTTTCTCACAGTCTCTTGCTCAAAGCTCGAACAGGAAGAATACTGGTTTCAAAACATAGCATCTCTGAGGATGTCTTAATTTCTCCCTCATTTTGAAAGACAGCTTTGCCAGGTATACAATTCTTGGATTATTTTCTTTCCGCATTTTAAATATGTAGTCTCACTGTCTTCTTGCCTCCATGGTCTGAAGAGAAATCAGCATTTAATATTGAGATCCCAAGCTAACCTGGAAGTCAGCCAACGAGGGTAAATTATGGTTCTGCTACTTTGTTTTGGCTGCATTTTGTGAGCAGATAGTTACCTCTTCCATGCCTCAATTTTTGCATTTCCAAAATAGGGGTAATTATAATACCTTTGAAGATGATGTCAAAGATTAAACTTGAATGCACATTATAAACTGAATCAATGCTTTTCATGTGAGGAATAGTCAATTAATCTTAGTTACTATTGTAATTATTATACCTTCGAAACCTGAGATGCAAAGATGAACAACAACTGCTGTCTCTTCTGCTCATAGATCTTTCATTGAGTACCCTGTCAAAGTAGGACATGGTACTGGGGCTAAGCCTTTGATAAATGGTGCCTCTTATTTTCAACCTTAATGTGATAGACTCTGCTTAGGGTGCTGGCCCCCAAACCCCCATCTAATGAAATAAGTGACCATGAGAATTGTTGACTTTCTAAAAACATTCCCAGTGGGAAAATGCTTTCTTTGGCTGATTTTATAATCCATACAAGTGGATCTCATGTGTTATGAGGAACATTAAGATTGTTAAAATAATGCAATCATCCTTTCTACTCTAAAAAGAATTTGGGCATGGGAAATTCTCATCCTTTGCTAATTGGATGTTTGCTTCCAAACAATCAATAAAAAAGGTGTAAAGCTCAAATCTATGCAGCAAGTTAATTAGCAATGCCTAGAAGAATTTAATCAGGAATGTTTAAGACACACTACCTTTTTAACATTACAAGAACATACAAACAATCTGAACATCAAAGGAAAAATTATTTGTAAATGAGACACCAAAATGTATACATTTGCATTTTATTAATAGTTGTTTCCTGAAATTACCATGAAACTGAATATTAAGTACAGTAAACAGTCAAAATAGCATCTGTGTCAGGTAGGCAATGAGCAGAGGGAAAAAGTTACACCTGCTTTTATTGGGGCGACTATTTTCCTCATGTCTAGAAATACTGAATTTCAGAGAGGGTATGAGCCAACTATACTGGACAAAGCTTGAATCCAGACAACTGAGAAAGTAGAAATAGAAATCCCCTGCCCTTAGAATAATTTTATTCTGGGTCTCTATCTGAGAGTGTGTATGTGGGTAAGTGTGCTTAATGCCACTGCCCATTTGTAAGCCCCCTTCCTTTCCAGGCTCTTCCACCTATCCTTTCCCAGCTCCTGGCTGCTGTAGTCTACTGATATCCTGGTCCCTTTCCCTGTTTCCTTAAAAGTTTAGTCCCTGCTCACTTTCTTCTTCTGCACCCCTAACTCTTGCTATCATTCTACAGGATTCACCATCCACATGACTCTTCAGGACCTGGAATCACAGTGATCCAACACCCATATTGCCAATGATTTCTTCCTCTACTCCACAGTGGTCCGTGCTCACCCATTACCATGTTCATAGTCAAGGTCTTGTCATCAGATGATATTCTGTTTCCCATAACGGCCTGTCACCACTGAACCTCTACCCTGCTTAACTTAGTAGTCTCATCAACCTTATCACAACTTCCCATCTTTGAACTTACAACTTACAACTTTGTTGGACATCTTTTATTAATTTCCTGCAAGAAAAATCTTAAATTGATGATGTATCTTTATAATTACTTTGTGAAAATTATTCCTAAACTTATGGTCTAATTTTCACTCCATCATAGTTACAAAACCCTTGCTCTAAAGAATCTTAGCCATACTACCTTCATGTTGACATTGGTTGCACTGAGCATTGCCAGAGTAAAATATCACTCAAAGGGACATAGTTCCATTCTGAATTCATAACCTTGACACTGGATGGCAATCTTGTGTGTTTCTTAAATAAGCTCACCTATCCATTTTCCTTAAATAACTATGTCATGCATTCTCTACCAGGGGTGAGCCTCCTTGGCACCAAAGGATTATTACCAAGCACCAGTTGGTGATGCAACTAGAAAAAGGCCTTGAATAGAAGGGGGAAATGGTAAATACAAATGAGTTTATATGGCTAAGAGACTTCAAAATGAGTCGGGAGGTCATAAGAGGGATCGCGTTTACACACATCTCAGCAGGATCTCAGAAACAGCCAAAGTAGATCCAACCTAAGGCAGTGATGCTCCTGAAGGCTATAGAGACACCCAGGTCCTATGGTCATGGCAAAAGGCTCTGCTGTACAAGGATGACATGTAAATTCATGAAGCATTCCATATTTTTAAAAGGCTCTGGAGTTCAGTAACTTGCCAGTGAGCCCTACTTTAGAATTTTTGCCCCTGAGTGTGATGAAGGTGGTCTCAGTTGTGACCTCTCTAAACATGCCTTTTCTGTCACTTTTTCTGAACCTGTGCTTGGTGCTTAGGTTAGTGTATGCTCAGGAGACTTGACTCTCTGTACTGTCCGTGTGCCAGCTGGGCCGTGAGCATCAGCAGAGTTGTAACATCTATGCTCAGGTTAGTCGGACTTAACCCAGGTCAGCTAACAAGGAGGTGAGGATGGTCAACCACCACACCAGGGAACTGAGAGTGTCTCCAGCTGCAAGCAGAATTCTATCCATCAGCCTTGTGTGATCAAATCCCCCTGATTTTGAGGTGAAGGGGACTTTACCATCCCAGGGTCCTCAGGATGGAGGAATAAAATATAGATTAAAGTGGACTTACTGGTATTCTATTATAGAATTATTGTGACTCTAGCAATGGAAGAAACTGTATTATTGAAATGGAGACAGAGGCCATGGGAGTTGTTGAGCAAAGGGAGAGGGAAGAAGAGGTGTGATATGGGGACATTTTTGGGACTTGGGGTTGTCCTGAATGATATTGTAGGGACTGATGCAGGATATTATATATCCTGTCATAACCTACTGAATGAACTGGGAGAGAGTGTAAACTACATTGTAAACTATAATTGATGCTGTGTAGCCATACTCCAAAATGTATTCATAAATGCAATGAATGTGCCACACTAATGAAAGAGGTTGGTGATGTGAAAGGAGGGGTGATGGGTAGGGAGTGGGGGTATATGGGAACCTCTTATATTTTTTAATGTAACATTGTATGTGATCTATGTATCTATAATAAAGATAATAATAATAATAAAATAACTATGTCATACATACTCCAGTTTACTTAAACCTCCAATATCTCCACTCTGAGCATTAGTCAATTTCTTCCCCTTACTGAACTAGTTGAGCCAGAAAACAGGAATCAACTTTGTACCCCAAAGTACAGTGATGTTCCAGTAGTCAGTCAGCACATATAGCACCCAGATATTGTTTTTTACTATTCTTCTCCAAAGAAAGGAACCAGGGCTTCTTGAAGAAATTACTGGTTATAGAAGTAAGGGGAGAAGTATATGAGATGAAACTAGAGCATCTTGTAGTACCAGAAAGTAAGAAATTCTAAAAACAAAACAAAAAAACAACCCAAAACAAAATTAAAAAATCATAATGATGGGTCTATATCAAAGGGACACAGAAGCAAGCTGAAAGGGGCCCCAACAGCCAAAGCTGGAACAATTTGAGCTACAAAGGAGTCTAGGAGAAATTAAAGGAAGAGAAACAAGAAGCTGCAATGACTGGTGTGCTAAAGTCACAAAGAGCCCAGAGGGCATAGGCTTCATCCTCTCATTGGACTATCCAGGAAACAAGTCCAGAGAGGTTGCAGGATTGCCCAGGACTGCACAATGTGACCACAAGGACAGTCCATGACACCTGACTTGCTAGGTAGACAAGGACTGGGGACATTTTCATCTACCTACTCAAGACACAATCTATATTTTCAGAGAGACATTGAAAAGGTTTTAAGCCCTTCAGTGCCACCATGACCAATTTTCCAGGGAGCCCAGGGGATTTTCTTTTCTCAGAGTTTTCATAGAGATTGCAGATCTGGAAAGCGTGTATCAACTTTCATCCATACCAAGACAGCTCAGGTGTTGGAGGGAGGTCATGGTCATACCAAGCACAGCTGGACTGCTGTGGGACATGGTGATGTGGTGCTCCTCCATGCAGCTCTGCACAGACCTCTTCCCCTCCTTCCCCCAGCACCTGCTAATCATCCTGCCATCCCAGAGACCACTGAGGGGTTTATATCCCAATCGAACCAGCTGCCTTGCTGGCTAAGTGCACAATTTCTCTTTATCCCTGTGATAGGGACATTTTTTTCCTTTCTCCTTCTGCTTGGGCATCAGGACACATATCCAGTCACTAATGTGTCAGCCCACTGAGGATGAACTTATTGGGAGAAATAATTGACAGTCAGACCTCACTGCGTCCACTCGAGGGGTGACCTCCACAGCAAGGAAATGTTCATTCTGGGACTGTTTGGGTGTTATCTCAGGACCCTTTGGCAGCCAAACAGGCCAGGGTCTTGGACAGGCTCTGAAAACTGGGGGCAGAGGGGAAGGAGAGAGAGAACAGGAGGAACACAGGGAGAACAAACATACCACACTGAGGTTTCCTGGAACATCTTTTCCATATTCACCAGAGCTGGGTTGGGGTTTCAAACCCTAGCCCTGCTCTCAGGAATGTCCTCTTGCCTATGGCCATGGCCAAGTTGAGAAAAGGCTCCTGTGAGTTACAGAAAGAGACATGGTGCAGAACTTCTTTCACATTCTCCCATTGAATGCATAGTGATCTGAAGGTGGCATTCCTGGACTGGGAAGACACTTTTTCCACTTTTTCCTGCCCTGAGAACCTGGGTGCACAGGGAGGGCAGAAACAGTGTGGCTAAAGCTAGAAACTTCTGAGTCTTGGTGTCTTCCTGAGTAAACTAGTACTAATTATTTATTTGTCTATGTGTTTCTTGAACTTGATGTGAGGATGAAGTAAAAAAAAAAAAAAAAGCACTTCACAGTGCTTTAAAAGTTCCCCAATGTCTTCATCTGTGCAGAGGAAACACTACAGAAATCAAAAGTATCCACGTGAATCCCTGGGAAGATGATAGCCTTGTAATTCCCTCATTTCATTTGTCTTGATAGTGTGGGAGTTAGATGAGTTAGTTCATAGAAGAGGGAAACTGGCAATGGAGACAGGATCCAGTGGTGAACCAGAAATCCTAAGGCTCAGGAGATACTTTAGCTCAGGCATGTCCTCAGTAGCATTGTATTGCTTCTTAATTATAGGAAAGACCCCAAGAAACTCATGGAGTGATGAAGAAGGAGAAGGAAATGGAGAAAGAGGAGGAAAAAGAGGAGAGGTTCTTCCTACAGCCTAAGTTTACATAAGTAGTTGTTACATTGTAGTCTGTGTACCTCAGGGGATCTAGGAGACCCTATCAGCGGATCCTCAAGGTCAGAGGTGTTTTCATAATAATATATTGCTGACATTTGCACTGATGGTGCAAAAGTGAAGGTGGAGAAAACTGTAACCTTAGAATGATTCAAGGTACACAACTGCTGACACTCTCTTCTACAGTGCCACACGCTCAGAGTAAAATGTGCCAGTTTCACTTAATTATGTCTTTGATGAAGCAGGAAAAATTATCAATTTCATTGAATCTTGGTTCTTGAGATCTATCTCTTTAAAATTCTGGGAGGCGATATAGGGAATATACCTCAGGCACTTATGACACATGAAAAATATCAGGGTTATTTTGAGGAAAGGCACTTGTGTAGTCATTTGAGTTGCAAGTTTAAATGACTGTTTTTTCATGGAATGAAATTCTCTCAAAAATGAATGAAAGCTCAAGTAAAACAACTGACAGGATGTATGTGTTGCCAAAGAGAAATTCGAGTTTCCAAATGAGAGATTTGGAAGCTTGTATCTGCCACCAGAGCTTGACAGATTTCAGATTTTTGAGTACTTAAGGGTTGAATACTTTTCTCCCAATTCTTCTTGTTTTGAACTCCTACCCCTGTTTTAAGACTCGGCTTCTTTTGTGTTCTCTCAGCTGCATTCCCAAACCCCACTCCCACACCCAGCTGGGTGACGTGCTCCTGAAATAGCCCTTGTCACCCTACCCTGCTTTCCTCCAATGTTTTTATCCACTCCCTGTGGTTCCAAAGGACAGTGACCTCCCATGGACAAGAACTGTTTCATCTTTGAATGCCTGATTCTAGCCCAGGAAAAAAACAACACAAGCCCTAAAACTGTTTGTAGGGATGCACACAGACAGGGTCTTTGGCTCTAATTTTGCTTTTTATTTAGTGCACTCTCCAGGCTATGGTTGAGGCTAAGAACGTGGAAGAAAAGAAAGATAATTAAGATAAGATTTCTTCCCTTTAATCTTACACTCCAGTGTGGAATATAAACAGTTAAGAACAAACAAAAGAGCTGACATACCAAGAGACAGAATGAAGTGTGTTAGTATGAAATGTGGCTTGCACATAAGCCTTTACAGAAGACATTTTGGAGGAAAGGGCCAGTGGCTTAACTGGTTCTGTGCACTACTATCACCAGAATCTTGACAGTATTAGATAGATTAAATCAGCTAAGTGCAGATTATGTGTGTGTATTTACATATATACATATGTACATATACACATACATATTTAAATTATTTAAATTTTTACCCCCTTGGAGAATTTCTTTTAGCTCAGTATAATGACATTGATATTAAGCAAGAACACAAAAGGAATGTACTTAGCCATATAAATCCATTAAATATTTTCTTTTAATAGTCCATTAAATATTCTTCACAACAGCTCAGGAATGTTAGATTCTAATTATTCCCATCAGTAATTCAAATCAACACTGCAAATTGAGGGCCAGAATGATAGCTTTTGAATTTGTTTTAATTTATTATATGGGGAATATGGAAATACTTACCATGCTTGAGAAGGAAACAGCACTAAAAACTTGATACATTTTAAATGCTTAATAAGAATGGTTGCATATTCTCTCTATGGCCATCTCCTATTGACTTATTTCACCTCCAGCATTCCTTTTCAAACTGAACTCCAGATTAATCTTTCTTTATATCATATCATCCCTATAATACCAAAATTTCAATGACTTTTTGTGATCTTGACTAGAAAACAAAATTTCTGCTTCTGATAATGATAGACAAGAAGAACAAGAATCCTATTAGAAATGACTAGAAAATTTCAGTGAACTTGGGAAAAAAAATTTTGAAAGCACTGGAATGCCACAAGTCAGAAAAGAATTATGGGGTCAAAATACCATAAAAATGACAAATGGAAGAAGGTGAGCCCAATATTTGACACTGATTTTCCTTGACATTTGTCATTTCACAAATCCTGGCTGAGTACCTACAAAGCTGAGAAGAGTGGCAAATGAGAAACTTAGAAAACAAGTAGAGCATTGGAAATCTTATGGGCATAGGAGAGACATATGGGAATTCATATTTCATCAAGTCAAAAAGGCCCGTTAAATACCATAGGCATTACTGTGGGAACCCTCAAAGGACTATGTACTTGGAGTAAGTGAACTAGAAGGAAAGAAAAGAACCTCAGAAAGTCTGTAGACCTGCTTCAAATTAAAATCCTAGCTATAGTCCATGAGCAAATGCATTTCTAGAAGGAAAATAATATAATCTAGGACTTAAATTATTTCCACAGTTTTTCACAAACTTGTTTTCTAATCAATTAACAGTTATCAGACCTATGAGGAGACAAGATCATATTAGAGAAAAACAAGAGAAACAAACAAAAACCCACAGACAATGGAAACAGACCTTCAGGAGGAAAAGATCTTGGTGGCTGTCAGACGTGGGATTTAACAGACTTGGCCCAGTGGTTAGGGCATCTGTCTATCACATGGGAGGTCCACAGTTCAAACCCCGGGCCTCCTTGACCTGTGTGGAGCTGGCCCACAAACAGTGCTGATGCGCGCAAGGAGTGCCATGCCACACAAGGGTGTCGCCCGTGTAGGGGAGCCCCACGTGCAAGGAGTGCACCCCATAAGGAGAGCTGCCCAGCACGAAAGAAAGTGCAGCCTGCCCAGGAATGGTGCCACCCACACGGAGAGCTGACACAACAAGATGACGCAACAAAAAGAGACACAGATTCCTGTGCCGCTGATAACAACAGAAGCAGACAAAGAAACAAGACACAGCAAATACACACAGAGAACAGACAACCGGGTTGTGGGGGAGGGGAGAGAAATAAATAAATACATCTTTAAAAATAATAATAAATAAATAAATTAAATAAATGTAACAGGGGAAGCAACTGTGGCTCAATCAGTTGGGCTCCCATCTACCATATGGGAGGCCCTGGGTTCTCATCCTGGGACCTCCATGTGAAGTCAGGCTTACCCGCACACCACGGAGAGTCACTGGTGGGCAAGCATGCCACAAAGAGCCAACTCAGCAAGGTGATACAACAACAAAAAGGGAGACAAGTAAAAACACAGAAGAGCATGCAGTGAATGGACACAGAGAGCAAGAAACAAGCAGGTCACAGGGGGGAAGGAATAAATAAAAATAAATACAGACACACAGAAGAATGCACAGCAAATGTATGCAGAGAGCAGACAGCAAGCAAGCCACAAGGGGAGGGGATGAAAAAATAAATGTAGCAGATATATTCAAGTAATTAAATGAAAAGATAAATAATTTCATATAAGAAATAAAATTTATAATAGAAACAGAAATTATAAAACTAAAATAAATAACTGCAATTAAGAATGTAATAAATTGGTTTCATAGGTAATTTGAAGAGAGGATTAATGACTAATGAATTTAAGTATATTAAGAACAAAATATTCAGATTCAAATATGAAGGAAAAAATATAAATACAGCAACTGGCTTAGGCTATATGTGGGAAACGTTGAAAATCCATCTATATATACACAAACATTATATAGAAGTATATGCAGTTTTGTGTATATATATATACACATATATACATTTATATATGTAGATACATATATACATATATATATATACATATACACACATATATATACATAACCATATATGAAAAGAGTGAGAATGGGACACAATCATTTTCTGAAACTATTAAAAATCATTTATACCCAGATTTAATATGCATTATATAAAAGAAAGACACGCAGTCACATCAAACTTAAATTGCAAAAAACTAAAAATGAAAAAAAAAATTCTTAAAGCACAAGCAAAAAGGAAAATTTCCTCAAAAAGTAGCAAAAATAGCAATATTATCTAATATTCAGCAGAAACAAGAGAATTGGATAACAATGGAAGACCAACTTCAAAATACTAAAATAAATTTACTGCCAAATATTTCAAACATGGAGGTAAAGTTGTATTTTTTTAGTCATAGATCAATGGAGAGAATTCATCACTGGAAGATCACAGCAGATAAAGACTTAAGGGAATTTTTCAGGAAAAGAATATTACTCCAGGTGGAAATATAAAGATTATGGAAGGAATGAGAAGCAACAGTAAGGATAAACATATTTGTAACTTCAAATAAATATTAATTCCATAAAATAACAAAAATAAATTGTGCATTTTCAAACATATTGGCTTAAACACACAATAAAATAGCAAAAGTATGATGAGTAAAGTGGATTTAAAGTTTTCTGAGGTCTCATTACCTAAGAAGTGGTAAATTTCTGAATCTTAATAAAATCTCAAAACATGTAATCTGAATTAAGCAATACTGTTTACCAAAATAATACTATTTATTGGGCATATTGCCTGACACTGTGCTAAACTTTTACACCAAATAATTAGGAAAAAGAAAATAATAAATACAAAAGCATGCATTAATGAAATGGAAACTGTAATGGATTGAATCACTTTCCCACAGACTTGTTCAAATCCAAGCCCTTGGTCCTATGGATGTGAGTCCAGATATAAGTAGAATATTGGAGATGTTATTTAATGTGAGGCCATATTGAATGAAGGTGGGTCTAATCCAATATGACTAGAATCCTTGCAAGCATATAAAATTTGAACAAGAAGTATGAAACAGAAGGAGACAGATTGCTACTTGACTTCAGGGAAAACAATCCTGACAAAACCTCAATTTGGACATTTGGCCTCCAAAACTAGGAGACAATAAATTCCTCTTTTTTAAGACAACCAGTCTGTGATACTTTGTTAGAGCAGCGATAGCAAACTTAGAAAAATTTTGGTACTGAGATTGTAGTGTTGCTTTAACAAACACCTACAAATGTGAAAGTGGCTATGGAATTGAGTAACGGGTAGAGGTTGGAAGAATTTTGAGATGGTTGGTTGTAAAAGCTTAGATTGCTTTGAAGAGATTGTTGTTAGGCCCACGTGCAGCGCTGATGCACAAGGAGTGCTGGGCCATACAAGGAGTGTGCAAGGAGTGTGCCTGAAGGAGAGCCGCCCCGTGTGAAAAAAGTGCAGCCTGCCCAGGAGTGGGGCCGTGCACACAGAGCTGGCGCAGCAAGATGTTGCAACAAAAAGAGACACAGATTCCCAGTGCAGCTGACAAGAAGATAAACAGAAGCAGAAGAACACACAGTGAATGGACACAGAAAGCAGACAACTGTGCGGGGGGAGGGGAGAGAAAATTTTTAAAAATTAATAAATAAATATCGACATTAAAGGTCCAAAGACCAGGGAGGTCTTTGAAGGAAATAATGAGCTTTTTTATTGGAAATTGGAGGAAAAGTAATTCTTATTTAAAGTAGCAGAGAGAACTTAGCTGAATTATGCCTGAGTATTGGATTGAAAGTGGAACTTGTAAGTGATGAACCTGGGATATTTGACAGAGGATATTTCCAAGCAAAGTGTGTAAGGTGCAGCCTGTTTTCTTCTTGGTACTTACAGTAAAATGTGAAGAGAAAGAGGTATAAATTAAGGACAACTGCTAAGGCAAGAAGAACAAACACCTAACGATTTGGAAAATCCTTAGCCTGTTCAGGGCCCTCCCTGAGTTCCTGGGATGTGAGTTCTTGAGAACTGGTTTCCTTGCAAGGGTGTGGCTGAATAACCATTTGCTAAAGAAATTAGGCATATGACTCATGGACCAGTCAACCATTTCAGAGGAAATCGGGGATGGAGATACAATTTTCTTGGAGAGATTTGTGGAAGATTTGTTTGCCTGATGTCTTGGGCTCTTTGAATTGACAAGATTTTTGATAATTTTATATCAGCAAAAACACTGTCAGCCTGGGCTGAGACGGCCAGAGACAGTATGATAAGGAAGAAGTACTTCAAGGGCAGAATCATGGAAACACAAGTCTGAACTGAAGAGATCCCCTCAGGCCAAGAGAGAGAGGCCACAGTCCTGGTGTTTAAAGAAAGAAGTTCTACCCTGGCATTTGGAGAGGGTGACCCCACCCCAGTGTTCAGAGAAAGTAAGGCTGCATCTCCAGCAGACCTGGAGGACAAACACTGATCCACTGAAGACTCTCAGATCTTGAAATCAAATGGGGTTTGCCTTGATGGGTTTTGGACTTGTTGGGACTTGTGATACCCTTTTTCCTTTCAAGTCCATTTGTAATGGGAATACCTAACCTATGCAAGTTGTGCCATTGCATTTTTGAATAAGATAATTTGTTTTCTAAGTTTCACAGGCTAACAGATAAAGAAGAATTTTGTCCCAGGATGGATGACACCCATGACTGATTTGGATGATATTTTGGACTTAGTGATGTAAGAGAAGTGACTTAAGGTTTTTGGGATGTTGGGATGAGGTGAATGCATTTTGCATTTGGGAAGAACATGTCCTTTTGGGATCCTCATAGAGATTACAGATTAAATCATGTCACCACAAAGACATATTAAAATACTAGACCCTGATCCTATGACTATAAACATATTTCTAAATATGACTTTGATAATGTTAGTGAAAGTGAGGTTGAACTGAATCAAAGTTGGCCTTAATCAAATATGGCTAGTTGGAGAAAATCTGAACAAGGTATGTGTGAAAGACTGGAAGAAAGAGAGAAACAGCTATGGCCATGTGACTGAGGCAGAAAATGTGTTAGGATCTTCAGAAAGCTATTGCCACAATGCTACAGACTTCATGCAAAAGCATGTTCTACCCAACAGCTTTATTTTGTATTTCTTGTGTCCAAAATTGTGAGATAATAAATTCTTCTTAATTAAGTCAATGAATCTGGGGTACTTTGTTTCAACAACTCTGACATATTAAGTCAGAAGCAAATGTTTGGTAGAGATAATCTACAAAGTTAAAAGTTAACTTCTAAAATATATGAATAAAATAGGTAAATTCCTAAAGAGGTTGATGTGAAAAAAAGAAATTTTAAAAGACAAAAAAAAATCTAGCAGTTTCCTGCTTCCAGGATTGAAAAACTCTAATAAGAGAATATTTAACAACAATATGCCAGTAAATTTAATATTTAGATAATATGGACAGATTCCTAGAAAAGCACAACTGACAACTTATACAGGGATAATAAGTAAAACTCTGATTAGTTCTAATAAATATTAGATTAGATTAATATAATAAAATATGATTTATAACCCTCACACACACAAATTCAGGTCTCAATGACTTCACTAGTCATTGAAATAATTTGTCATTGAATAACTTAAGAAGAGATAACACAAATGCTTCCAAAAATAGGCTACAAAATATGAATGCTGAAGCAAAACTCATGGTAACATGCATTTTGTGGTTATCTCAAAGTTATGATTATAGACAGAAGATTTGTAGCTGTCAGGATAGGCTAAACTATTCTAACCAGAAGACTCTAAACTGCAAAGACTTTAACACATCAGAAATTTATCTCTTGCTTAGATAATGTCAAAGAGCAAGAGCTCAAAGTTGTGTAAAGTTCTCCTCCTTGCCCTGGGAGCAACTCTTGGCTCAGTCAAATTAGTCACTGTAAATACAAAGAAGCAGTCAGAATAAGCATACCATCAGTTTTGGAGAAGAAGTCTCTTATAACTCCTGAATCATCCTACAGATTTTGAACAAGCCAATACCATTAAATAAATATATCTAACCTGTTCACTATGCAACATTTTTCAGAGATGGCTTTGTTCCCTGGGGTACCCTTTCCCACATCTAATTAGGGAAATATTTCTGATTTTCTTCAGACCTCACCTCATCTGAGGAAATGACTGTACTAAAATTAGTGTACTTACCTATTACAGCATCCTGATACAATACTACATTTTCATGAGCTTACTGTCTCTTATTATCATGCACACAGTTTACTGGTGTAAAGAGACATTAAGTCTGGATGATTATGGCACTTGTGCATTTATGTAACTCTTTTGAAAACATCCTACAGTCATGGCAGAGGGCTCTGGAGTTCACTGCCTTGCCAGTGGATGTGTGATGGACTTGTACTCAGATTTGTTCTCTCTACACATGCCTCTTTGGCCACTTTTACTGAACCTTGGTGCTGGGGTTTGTGTATGCTCAGAAGGCTTGTATCTCCAGACTGTCCTTGTGCCAGCTGGGCCTTGAGCTTCAGCAGAGTTGCAACACCTGCTCTCCGGTTCATTGGACTTACCCAGGACAGCTAACAGGGAGGTGATGATGGTCAACCACCACACCAGGGAAACAAGAGAGTCTACAACTGCAAGCAGGAGAATTCCATGCATCAGCCATGTGGGACTTAAGTCCCTTTTTGATTCAGAAATGTAATGGCCATTGCCATCCCAGAGTCTTCAGGATAGAGGAATAAAATATGGATTAGAGTGAATTTACTGGTATTCTACTATAGAATTATTGTGACTCTAGCAGTGGAAGAAACTGTATCATTGATGTGGAGACTGTGGCCATGGGAGTTGCTGAGAGCTGGGAGAGGGAAGAAGTATGATTTGCAGGTATTTTGGGGACTTGAAGTTGTCCTGAATGATATTGCAGGTACAGATGCAGGGCATCATATATCCTGCCATAACCCACTGAATGGACTGGTGGAGAGTGTAAACTACAATGCAAACTATAATCCATGCTGTGCAGCAGTGCTCCAAAATGTATTCATCAAATGCAATGAATGTGCCACAATAATGAAATAGGTTGTTGATGTGGGAGGAGTGGGGTGGTGTGTGGGGTATATGGGACCCTCTTATTTTTTTTAATGTAATTTTTTTTTGTGATCTATATCTTTAAAAAAATTTTTAAAAAGGCAATATTGTGGTAAACAGACATTAAGACATGTTTGGTGTTAATTCTGAACAGGAGTGGCTTTTCTTCCTCTTTTTGCTGACAGTAATATATATTTTGGCTAACAGCACAGACACATATTTCATCTATTCAATTAATCTATCATTTAATAAGATAAAATTCACCATGATCCTACTGCTGGCCAGGCTGGTGCTGAGTGCCCAAAGACAGACATGACAGCCCAGTCCTCTGAAAGTTCACCATAGAGCAAGAGACAGAAAAGTTAGCAATTTTCAGGGATGTGAGGAGATAAACACTCTGAGCACAGAGGGAATCAAGAGCAGGGATCTCAGGGAACAGAGAGGGGAGGATAAAGTGGTGAGGAAAATTCCATGACACAGATGAAAAATTAGGCAAACCTTGAAGGATGGGTAAATAGGAAAGGAGTATTCCAAAGGCTGAACACGAGCAGGAAAAGACCTTTTTGGCTGGAGGAAGGATTCTTTTCATCTGCAATCATTTCCTGAGAATCTATTATGGATCTTGAGCTGTGGCAGACATTTTGGATAAAGATATGAATAACACATCATCTTTGCACATATTATTTGCCGTAAGCTATGGAGAGTGTTACAATGAGAAGAAACAAAAAGAGAAGGCTCCTATGATGAGGTGCCATCTGAGTGGAGCATAGGTAGCTGAGAAGCTGGTCAGGAGAACAAGAGAATGAGGAGTTACCAGTTTGCAAAACATGAAGTTATGGAAACTGAGCTGCTTGGTGAGGAGGGCTGGATGTAAGACAGGAATGGGACAGGAATGTGGGCAGGGGCAGGAATGGGTTTATTATAAATGGGGAAAGAAAGTAATAGAAGGAGTTTAGGCAGGACAAGGCCAGGTCTGCACTCATGTTCAAAACAACAACCAGTGGTTACTAAGCTTTGACTATGTGACAACTGGTTTGATATCTCCTCTGTGTAGTGACTTTATGGGAGAGGCAGGTCAGAGTCAGAGAGATGGTGAAGAGCCATTACAAGGAGGGATCCAGATTGCAGGGATCCTGCATGAATTTTATTATCAATGCTGTGAGACATTCTGTCTCCTTGTTTCCCACAAACGTGATTCATCTTTTTTCCCGTTACAAAATTCAAGACATTATTCTTGTCTAAGGGCCTTTACATTTATTGCCACAGAACAAAAGGGAGCATGAAGCAGCAAATGCGTTGACTAAGAGCACATTCACTGATGTGCTGTCTCATCCCACACTCTCAGTTTTTGCTTAGGGAAGTTATGCAATATCTGTGAGCCTTAGATTTCTACTCTCTAAAAACAGGGGCAATAACCCTGATTTACAGGTGTATTGTGCCAATTAAATGAATATTTATGACACACTGGCCAAGAGCTTAGCATGAAACTTAACATATGTTTTTCTTCCTCCTCCCTACAAGAACCTAAAAGAGAATGTCTCTTCCCTGATGTGCTCAACACTGCGTTTGACCCATATAGCTTAAACCTCGTTGAATGTACTGGGTTGACTTTAAAGAAGAGACCATAACTGACCTCAAGCATCAGTTCAGAAGACCAAAGCAGTCACTGTTAGAGCCTAAAGTTGAGCTGAAATAGGCACAACCATCACGCAGGTGAGGAAACGTGTCAGGCCAGCATGGGCAAGCTGACAGCTTGGATAAAGGACAATGCCCAGCACTCAGAGCAGAAACTGTGGCTCTCTGGCAGGGTACCAAGGTCTTCTCCTGAACTGACAGGTGCACAATTTGTGATTTACACAATCCCTGGGAAATTCACTGATCACAACATCCTGTTAATACCTCTGCTTTTCTACCTGCTGTTCTTTCCATGTATAACTCTTTCCTCATTGTGCTCGGTTTCAGTGAGCCTCAAGTTGTTTCCACAAAGCCTCCCTCATCCTTTCTTCTCCCTTGCTGTGCTTCCATTGGATCCTGAATATTCCTCTTCTATGACACCAATCCCATTGACCTTCTTGTGCTTCTTGCTGAATATCCTTGGAGACAGAACCATTACCATGGGGAAAGATAGGATTTTTCATTGATGCTGGCTCTCCTGCCACCCCTTCTGCCCCCCGATAGAGGTGTCCAAGGATGGATTTGGGGCAATGCTGTGGAATGATCCACAAGACATGTTCCAGGGTGCACAGGCAAAGCTTCTTTGTCATCATCATTGTCATGCCTGTTTTGTAATGTTCTAGTTTCCAGCTTCTAATATAAATATAATATAATTGGTTGATTTGACAACAAGAATTCACTCATGGTTTTAGTGGCTAGAAGGCTTGCTTCCTCCCAGGGTTTTTCTCTTTTGATTTTTGTTGACTTCCAGCTTTGTGGCGTCTCTTTCTGTGTCCAATTTCCCTTACTTATAAGTTTTGTAGCCTTATTGGATTAAATCCTGCCCCAACTCCCTCCACACACACATCCTTAACTAATAACATCTCCAAAGATCCTATTTACAAATGGTTCACACCCCCAGGACCTGGGCTTGGGACCTGAACAGGCCTTTTGTAGGGGACCTGATTCAATCTCCAATAGCATTTGTATTCAGAAGCTTCCAGTGATTCAAAGTTACAGGCAGGGTGGAAAAGCTCTGGCTAGGTTCCTAGGTGTGTAGTGGAGCATCAATAAATATGTGCAGCAGCCACTTCTTAAGAAGTTGGGTCCCACTGATACCAGGACCAAGAATATCCAATCAGCTGCTCTTGTTGGTAGACACTTTGATAACTGATCTCTGTGCAATAAGCACTTGGTCCCAAGGCTCAGAATTAACCATTTCTCTAGTAGTTAAGGTTTCTGGTTTGCAAAAAAGAGTGCAGAAGAGAGATCAATGCCAGGAATTATTTTCTTTGTGGGAGAAAAAGTGAAGAGGTTACTTTTTACATGAACCTTTTTGAAAATCAGGTTCGTGGCTTAGCTCCTAGCATCTTATGGGGAAAACCAACATCAAAAACAGTAAAAGATTTGTGTGGGTATTCTGTAGTTTACAAAACTGTTTTCTAGCCAATCTTTCATTTGATACTCAAATAGTACTACATATCTTTATACCTATTTTGGAGAGGAGGAAACTGAGGTTCAAAGTTAATTCCATTGGTCACAGAATTTATAAATCTGTTGGCCCCAAGTTTGATTCTCTTTCCACTGTCTTTTCAATGCCTAACATACTATCTCTGAATGGAATTGAGCTATCCTGAGAGACTGATATTTGACTGCAAGTCATAACAATATTTTAGAGAGAAGCTTTGTCTTTATATAACTTTAAAAAGTGTGAGTAGTCTCCTATCAGAAGAAAAGTAATATTCGTTATAGAAGAAACTCCAGGCTGCACAATAAGACCTGCAATCTCTCTCTGTCTTAGGGCACTGCCTATCACAGGTCTAACTATGGACAGCACTCTACACAGGCTTGTCTGAATGCCAATAAGCAGAGAGGAACCCATGCTGCAGTGAGCTGTCTTCAATTCCATGAAATATCGGCATGCTGGGAATCTGTGCCAATGTTATGAGATTCCTTCTCCCTCAATTGTCTCATTGCTTATAGTTATCCATTTAAAGCTAATAAAAATATACTTTCTTCCTGAAGAAGACACTGAAGATAAATTTCATGGCTTTGATGTCTTTCCTTTGCCTTTTCTGAAGAGGCATTACTCAATTTATAGACTACAAATAGAACCAACTCATTCACTCACATTGGATTTTTATTGCCACATGAATTGATAATCCCAATGGTTAGTTCAAAACTTGGCCTGACAATTATCTAAAGCAAATCCCAGGTAAGCAGCTTAGACATGTTTTCTAGCTCAAATACAACCAGACCAAACTCTCCCTCTTGCCTCCCCTATCCTTTTCCTTTGGTTGAATCCTCTACAAGCTGGTCTCCCTTCTCCTAGTCCATTGAACCCATCCAAACACAGATGACGGATCAGTCTTCTGGATGCATTATTCCGACAGGCTTACCTCCTACTCAAGTATCTTGTGTAGTTACCCAGTGCCTTACCAAATATATCAAGATCCTCCATGTTTTGACTCAGGTCTAGTCACAGAGTGGTTTAGAGACTGAAGATACAGACTTGTAGCAGGATTACCCAGGGCTGAATCACAGATCCAGCAAACTTGCCACTCACCAGCCACACAATCTTCAGCATGATACTTGATGGCTCCATACCTTGATTTCCCCATCTTTATTAAGGAAATTAGTTCAGTAGCTACCTTACAGAGTTGTTGTAAGAGTTAAGTGAGAAGACTAGTTCCTCATGTATAATGACAAAATGAATGCTGTCTATTTTTATTATTACGTTCCCAACTTTACCTCCTAGTACAACCTTAGAACACTCTTAATTCCAGTGTGACCTTCTCAGCCCTCCATCCCTGCCAATAGCTGACCTATTCCTGCCTGGCTTTGTAACTTTGCCCAGGACATTTCTTCCACAAGGAATTCCTTTTAACACAATCACTCATAGAAAGAAGAAAATCACTATATTGTCTATGCAGGAAAGTACATTTTACCCCCATCCCTCCTACTGAGCCTAGGTTCATTCTCCACCACTCCACTACTGTGATTTATAAAAAATCTGCCATCATTTTTATAGATCTAGCTTCCCTGGACAACCAATGGTCTACAAGCAAGCCGTTGGCCCAAGTTTGGCAAGTCAGAGAACTTCCTTCCTTTCTTTGTTTCTTTGTTTGGCTTTTAACTTGAGACAAAGACTGTCTTGGTCCCTGCTGATGAAATCTGTGTCCCACACTTAGTGGAATATGGATGGGGTCATGCATTCAGCCATGTGGATGATATTTGACTGAGAGACAGAGGTCACACTGCACAGAGCAGAAATGAAAGGAGGAGATGGATTTTATAGTCTGTAATGGTCTAGATTAATCTTTCATGAGATTGGTTTTCTGATGCAAAACTAGAGAGAACAGCTCTCTAAATTCCCTCTAGTTGAATATCCTCTAGTATTTAGTCTCAAGAGTTCTGTCCAAGGTTGTAAATGATGAAGACAGAATGGCCTGGTGGACATGCAATAGAGCTACTCCCTCTGGTAGCTCTAGCATTCTCTTTCCACCTTCTCCCTGTGCATTTCCTGTCTTTCCCAGTCCAGGATCTGGGGACCAGTGGGGGACAGTGGTCTGGACCAGATTACCTTGGCATTCCTGCCCTCAGGCTGAAGGTCTCCTGATCAGGTAGGTACTGGTCCATGTCACTGAAATTCCAGGCTGTGTTCCTCCTTTGGAAACAGAAAGGCAGTGACAGCAGCCTCAGGTGATGAAAGTAGGAAATCATCATTGCACATCATGCTCCAAATATTAACGCTGAATCTCATTTTCTTTGTAAGTCTGGCCCTAATATTGTTCAGGTTTTCAGAATACATTCATCTCATCTGGCCCCTCCAGTTCCTCCCATGGGCTCTGGTGCTGAAAACAATGTCAGTGTGCAGCCTACAGCTTCCTACAATGCTGAGCCCTTATCCCTATAAAGCAGACTATGGGAGAAAACCAAAGCAAGCCCCTGACTGGAAAAGTACCTTCTTGCTAAACAAGCATGCTCCAACTCAGCGCCTCAGCCCCAAGTGATGCCCTCTTACCTCATGTAGATGCTCTTTGAACCGTCAACTTATTGACATGCAATTCAGCTTCATGAAGATGTTACCTGCCCACTTCTGAATTATTCTTATACCAAAAGCAAGGCAAAGTTGAATTTATTAATCATGTGATAATCTGAACACCCAGAATGAATCCAGGGTCTGGGGCTGACATTTGTCCAAGAATGGGAGAAATTTCCACCTATTTTCATCTCAACTACTAACTCAGTCTTGGTGTTTCTGAGATGAGGGCATGAGAGGAAGGAGGGGAGTCCAGCTCCCTCTGGCCCAGGCAGTACCCCTCCATCCTTTCCCAGCTGATGTCTAAGGGGCAGCTATCAGACAGGACCCTCTTTCCCTTTCCCTTATGCAGGCTGTCTCATTAATTTAATTTTTTCCATCTCCATCTCTTGAGCTGAGATTTCTAGCTACTGTTTTTTCTCTCCATTCTCTCACTGGAACACTTTTTCATCCCCTTTTTATCCCTGGTTCCCTTCCACCTTCTCCACACAGATACACTTTAATCTTTCTGTTTCTTTTGCTTTTACTATTTCCTTTTGTGCATTTCTTCATATTATCTCTCCCTCTCACCTCCGTCTTTCATTATTGTCTTCCTCCTCACCCTGTATTCTCTCTGTATCTACATCCTCCTGCTTCCATTCATGCTTCATCCTTTCCTCCCACTCCTGTGCATTACCATCTGCCAAGCCCTTCAAGTCAGGTACCCACCTTGAATACCAGCTGTCCCAGCAGTGTAGAAAAACCCACAGTTTCTCTGGAATGAAGAAATATTCATTCACATTCCAAAAGTGAGCTGATTTATTCATGCGAATCCTTTAGCATTCACCCCCCCACACACACACAGTGTAGAAGAGGAGATATGATTCCTGCCAGGAAATAAAAATAAACACAGCTGGAAACTACCAAGCAAATGCTCCATGGAGTGGAAAGTTAGCAAGTATCTGAAAGTGCTCAAGACTGCTCCTCAAAATGCAACAAAGGCCACTGCCAGGATACTTTACAAACAGGAAAAACACTTGTCCTCTGCAGGATTCCTGCTGCTACATGGCCTTGTGGACTGACAGGCTTATTTGATGTTTATTTTGAGCCATCACAAGATCCCTCTCTCCCCACACTTGGCAGTGAGCCATATGCCTTACTAGCCTTTCCTCATTAGCTTGTGTTGCTGGGTAGATCCTCAAGGACTGGTGTGAAAATTGAAGACTACTTTTATATCAATATCTAGTTAATCACAGATATCATGGCACTCAAAAAGAAAATCCCAGAAAGTTGTAAGGAAGGTATTGGGCAAATAAAGTTGCAGGAAAATGTTCTTTTCCCCAGACATGTCCTGAGGATGTGAACACAATTGGATGGTGATGATGACTAACCATCCCCAGAAGTCATTTTCACCTGGAAATTTCAGAAGCCTTTTTTTTTCTCAGTACTGTCCTTGTTACTGCCCCAAGACAGATTGATATTCCTTGAGATATTCTAACTTTTTCAGAGCACAACTCTCTTCTCTTTCAGAAAAAAAAAATAAGCTTCTACTTAGAGAACTGTTTTATCTCAAACATATATCTACTTGTCAGAAACATTACTAGAGCTAGAATTAATATAGGAGATGAAATAATGTCTTCCAGGATATGAAAGTCCCTCTCCATTCTGCTTCTGCAGAGAACTAATCATTTTCCTGTCTGGATTCAGTGGGCTGTGGTGCTTTAGTACCCTCAGCATACATGGTATAGCAGTTCGATATAGTTATGAATTCCAAAAATAGATATGGATTATGTCTATATTCTGGTCTGTATCTGGGCATGATTAAGTTATGATTAGGACTTTGGTTGGGCCATGTCATTAAGATATTAAGCCCCCACTCCTTGGTGGGTGGGGACTCACAGATAAAAGGTATGGCAAAAGACAGAGCTGAAGCTTTTTAATGTTGGAGGTTTTTGATGTTGGAGTTTGATGCTGAAGCCTTAAGCTGGAACCAGGAGAAGAACACAGAAGAATAAAGATGGCTTCTTAGACATGGTAGAAACCCCAGGGAGAGGGAGACAGAGCCATTTGCCTGATAGTCTACAGCTCACCTTGTGGAGAAAACAGAGGACCTGATCCCAGAGAGAAGCAAGAACCAGGAAGGGAGAAACCCAGGAAGTCTGAACTCTCAAAGACATCAGCAGTCACCTTGCTCCAACACGTGAAAATATACTTTGATGAGAGAAGAAACCTATGCTTTATGGCCTGGTATCTGTAAGCTACTACCCCTTTATAAAAACCAACCAATTTCTGGTATTTTGTACCAGCACCCCTTTGGCTGACTAATACACATGGGATGTACCCAAGATATTCAGTAGAGACTCCACACTCCAGGGACACAGAGGCTTAGAATGGACATCACCTCCCTAGCCCAGGAGTCCAGACTTTAGGAACATGTCTCTCCCTTGATCGTGAGATGTAGAACTTGACTGACCTGGTACTGTGGCACTGGAAAAATGTAATTAAAAGTAACACTTAGCTCTATTCTTTTGAATTTGACAGGACTGGAGGACAAATAAGAACATTATATAACAATTCTATTATAGAGCATACTGACAAAGAGCAGGGTATGATGTGATGTGGTGTGAAATCATGATAAGGGGTTGAAGAATACTCTGGAATCCCATGGATATCTTTCCTCAAGGACAAGGTTTTGGAAAACTGGAGGTGGGCCATATATAGAAATTTATAAAATTATTCCATGTCTAGATGACTATCTGTCATGTAGGTTGTGTCAAAAGACAAATCACAGCTGAGTATATATACTACAACATTTTATTTGGGACAACAGAATTTGCTGCAGCAAAGAAAGTCAGATCACTTGCAAGAATGAGAGTAGCTTCCATAATTTGTTAAGCTGCCTTTTTCTTTTCTTTTCTTTTCTTTTTTGAAGGTGAAATAAAGTTTAATTTAATAAAACACAATGAACTATGGACTTCATTGGCTATTTGGGTCAACTGCCTTGTGGGGATTTCAAATTTCAAAAGAAATCAAGAGGAAACTCAAGAGGGAATTCAAAGAGGAAATAGGTCATGGTCTTTTGGCTCGGAGGAGCTTGCAGAGCTTTCTATATAAACTTTAATCAATTTCTCCCCTTTTGGTCATTCCCTTAGTCATAAGGGCTTGACCAAAGATGTTGCTAGTTTTTCAACCACCAATAAAAGTCTTTCATTGAGGATTCACAAGTTAAGTTGATTTTCATCATTCCATTCCTACTGGTTTTGCATCCTCAGTTGTATCATTTGTCAAATTCCTGCTTGGATGGTAACATTTAAGAGTAGAGAGAGCAGACAATTAATGAGGGATATTATGAATATGATAAAGAGGATAATGAGAGTACCTATTAGGACATCTCTGAGTCGATCTTTTTTTTTTTTTTTAAGACTTATTTTCTATTTATTTAATTGCCCCCCTCTCCCGGTTGTCTGTTCTCTGTGTCTATTTGCTGCGTCTTGTTTCTTTGTCCGCTTCTGTTGTCGTCAGCGGCACAGGAAGTGTGGGCAGCACCATTCCTGGGCAGGCTTCACTTTTTTCACGCTGGGCGGCTCTCCTTACAGGGCGCACTCCTTGCGCATGGGGCTCCCCTACACGGGGTACACCCCTGCGTGGCAGGGCACTCCTTGTGCGCATCAGCACTGCACACGGGCCAGCTCCACACGGGTCAAGGAGGCCCGGGGTTTGAACCGTGGACCTCCCATGTGGTAGACAGATGCCCTAACCACTGGGCCAAGTCCGTTTCCCTCTCTGAGTCAATCTTGACTTGAATCTTGAAGTCAACTGAAAAGAGACTCTGACCAATTAGATTCAAGAGGCATGTACATTGATTTGGCTGCTTCTTAGCATGGGTTTCCACTGTCACTACCTCTTGTTAACTTCCTTTTGACTATCATTTACAAATACACAACACTGGGAGCCCACAAGTGCACAAAAACCTCTTTGGAAAGTCAAAATATAGTCTAATGCTAATCAGTTGTGAAGAGTCATTTTGTGATGTTCCAATATTCAGCAGCTGGTGAGCTGATGGACTGTCATAGGTCAGAGAAATATTTCCCTAACATTAAAGCACTTTTTCTCATACCCTCTGTAATCTTACAATGTATTTTCTAACATAGGAGATAGCTGTCCCAATAACAAGAGGAACAATACCAATTACGGAACAACCCATGAGTTTAGCCTGTGTTGTGGGATTTTCCATGATCCACTTAGAGTTATTTTTAATCTACCAATGGTTTCTTAATGAGTTTCTATAATATGGGAAGAGGTCATAGGGGCCCTCATGCTTCTAATTTTCCCTTTTGGAAGGTTATCATATATAGCCATTTGGGGAATAGCATATGCTACATAACAGGAACTAACTCAATTTTCTGGTGGTAGTTCATATGTCTTCTAATCACAAAGAAATTTACGTACTGGAAGAGCTGCTTATGAGTGGGATATTGGCATGTAGAACTAATTAGGTGTAAATTCCAAAAGGAGAATCATAATCATCATAATTTTCATTGTTAGTTGATATCTTAGTCCCATTTAACATACAATTTACTTTGTCTGATGTTTCAACCCACTAGAAATTTGTGTCTTGAGTGCAAGATGTTCTTATGTTATTAAAACCTTGAGAGTGCTTGGAAAATAATGGCATTTCTAAAGTGGTCTGGCCCCTACATGTGCTTCTGACTTATAAAATAGAAGGAATTTTGCCACATATAAACTGAATGTTTAAAATGACCTCTAGCCAATACAATACACTACAAGGGGACCATTTTTTTAAAGAATAACTAAAATCATGACCAATAACACTATACAGTTGTCTAATATTGATGTCATATAGATAAGGACCAGGACCTATCAGAGGCAGTGAAAGCACTGTCGGTTAGAAGTGTCTTTAGGTCAAGAACCTCACTTGAACTTTGCATATAACATGAGTCTAAACTGTTCCTTGATTCGTATATTATGAAATATCAGAAATGGTAGTTCTAGTCTCCCTCCCACAGGGCCTGGAAACCAGTAGCTGTCATGGAGATGAAAGAATGCTCCACAGCTAGGGATCAAGGTTGCCTTCATCTCAGAGTTTCTTCAAGTAAATAGGAACCGACCCCTCCCTGGCTTCTGCAGCCTCCCTGTATCTGCAATTACCCTCTGTACTCTCTGGGACTTCCTGGGTGGTGATCACTGCTATGAGTGAGGAATCTAAACTGGACAATGACTGAGGAACCACAGAGGGAAGCGGAGGAATGCTCATTCACTGCTTCAATTGTGCCTTCCTCTTCATTTACATCTTCAGGGACAGGAACTCTGGACTTGGTTCCATAAGGAATATAAATCCTGCCTCCTATGAGTGAGCAAAACATATTCTCAGAGCCATGTACATCAGGACCAAGCAAGGTCCTGTCCTGTCTGGACTTCTGTGTCCTTGTACAGTAGAATCTCTCCAATGTCCTTTGGCAAACCATTCCCATTGACAATCTAGAGAGGACAAAAATAAATTCTGATCAACATATGGACAAAGAGATCTTTGGCTTTTTAAAATCTTCACCCCCAGAAAAAGCTCACAGTTGTTAAACATTTCTTTCCTCAATGGTCCCTTGAGCACACTTATGACTTTAATTAACTAGAAACTGACAGCTCCTAACCATTCCACATGTTCAGAATCATCTCCCATCTGGACTGGAGCTGAGCTGGAACCAGAAAAGGAGGTAGCTTCCTTAGCCATGGATAGTGGTTGATTGTTCAGCTCTTGTGTTAAAGACAGGCTCTGGATAAGCTTCCAGATATTTGTCATCAGAAAGACCAATCTATCTAAGCCTAAATCTCTTTAAAATAGAAAATAAAAATGATGACAACCTCATACTTAAGGTTGTTGTGGAATTAAAATAAATAACATAGGTATAGCAGGTACACAGTACCCAAAAAATAGTAAAATGGTGGCAACCATCATAGCTCTTAATGTGGACTCTGGCCCCAGGGAGTCCACACATCTCTGGAACTTTTTTTTTTTTTACTTTTTTTTGGTCTTTATTTATTTTTTTAATATTGCATTAAAAAAATATTAGGTCCCCATATACCCACCAACCCCTTCACCCCTCTCCTCCCCCCATAGCAACAATCTCCTCCTTCATCATGAGACATTCATTGGATTTGGTGAATACATCCCAGAGCACCGCTGCTCCTCATGGTCAGTGGTCCACATCATAGCCCACATTCTCCCACTTTCCATCCAGTGGGCATTGGGAGGACATACAATGCCTGGTAACTGTCCCTGCAGCATCACCCAGGACAACTCCGAGTCCCAGAAACGCCTCCATATCTCATCTCTTCCTCCCATTCCCCACACCCAGCAGCCACCATGGCCACTTTCTCCACACCAATGCCACATTTTCTTCGATTACTAATCACAATAGTTCATTAATAGAATATCAGTAAGTCCACTCTCATCCATATTCTATTTCTCCATCCTGTGGACCTTGGAAAAGTTGTGTCCACTCCACATCTATATCAAGAGGGGGATTAGATTCCACATGGATGCTGGATGCAATCCTCCTGCTTTCAGTTGTAGGCACTCTTGGCTCCAAGGTTCTTCAACTCCATGTTAGCTGAGTGGGGTAAGTCCAATAAACCATAGTGTAGGAGCTGAAGTCTGTTAAGTCTCAGGGCCTATCATATGGTCAGTCCAGAGATTCATATCCCCTGGGTATATATTAAACCCCAGCACCAACTACAGTTCTGGTAAAAGTAACAGGAGAGGCTTGTGAACAAAGACCACATCTGAGTCTGCAGATTACTTGGCTCTACCATAGCATATAGTTGGAATGAACCCTGTTTCCTATACTCCGGCTCACAGGGTAAATTTTCAATTGAATGAGACCACATGGAATCCAATCTACTATATCACATATTTCTCGTGTGCATAAAAAGCTGCCTTTGCAAGGTATGCCAAAGCATTTTCCATGAAAAAAACTCTTTATCAGCTGGGACTCATCTCACTGCTGCTGCAGTGGAATTTTGTTGCTGGTTTTCTTCGGGAAAATTTACTATATAACCAAGCAGGTATACATAGGTGCATATGTATAACTATTGACAAACACATAACATCCACACAATCATTTTAAAATATTTTCCTTAGATATTTTATAAAACAGATTAATTATTGTTTGTAAAAATATAACATCACGGGTATTGTCAGTGATAGTAAAACTTTAATTCTATCAAAGTCTTAGTTTATGTTCAAATATCTTAGGATAGATAAAGGAGGAGGGGGTGATGAGTTAAAGATAGATAAAGTCATTGAGTGGCATGTGTTAATCATCAGTGAGGAAGGAGGAATTGGAAAGAAGTTTGGGGAGAACAACCCTGACTCAGGCACCAGTGCCCATTGCCATGGAATAATACCGGTGTAATGCAAATCTGGGCAGATATAGTCCTTGCCTACAATGAGTTTCAGAACCAAAAGGGTTGGTATCTAGGTAAACAGACAATGGGCTGCAAATCTAGGCAGAATTTCACAGAAGGCATATGTTTGCAATGAAAATCAGAACCAGCTCTGCTATATGCTAAGGACAGAGGCTTAGTCAATTCATTTAGCTTTCAAAATTTTAGTATCCTCATCTGTAAATTGAGGATAAAGATACAGATAATGGCTTCAAGGAGTGAATAAATATTGCCTCTAACCAGTTATGCAAATACAAAAGAGAGCTATTAATACATTCTGCAGGGATCTCAGGAAATATCTAATTGTGAAGGGAGTAGTTGAGATAGGTCCTGAATCCCAACAAGTCAGATTCCAACAGAAAAACACAATGAGCACATATTACAGAAAAAGGGGATAACATGAAAAAATCATGTGGCAAGTACTGCATGCTTAGACAAAAGTCAATAGCATAGCAGAGCATAGATGAGAAGGGTGGGAGCATAGAAGAAGGCAGAAAGGAGAAGAACCTGGAAAAGAAGATTGGAACCAGATTTTGGAGGACCTTGTATGCCCAGCTGATATTTCCACATAGCACACATTGAAGACATTAGAGCAAGACATATTCAAAGCAGGGGCCTCATATTGGTAGACCACAGGCTGAGTTGAATGCAGAGATGTTTCATTTGTTTAATAAGGTTTTTTTATTATCATATAAATTTAATTTATTCTCTATAAATAAGGCCTGCCAGGTTCAGTTTGTGATAAGATTCTCCCACCCTATTTTTTATAATGCAGATTTACATATTTATGCTAGCTTTCTACCCCTAAAATGCTCATGGGGTTTTAATCCCCAATAAAATAATGCTTTGAGAAAAAAATGTTCTGGTGTCAGGTTGAAGGATGCAATGAAGACTGGAAGAGGAAAAATACATTAAGATGGGTGGATGCCACAGACCCACACCTAGAATGCCCCAAGACTACTTCTAGATAGAACCTGGCTGTGGTACAGGAGGCTTTGAAGCAGAGGGGTCCAGGTATAAGGGCTGCTAAGCCAATTACTCATTCATTTTTACCAGTTTTTGATCATCTACCATGGGCTAAGTCCAGAATATAACATAGGGTCTTGAGATGTTTAAGGAGATATGTTTGCAGGTGTTCAGCCCAAGTTCAACTTTCTTAGAGTGACTCATATCAAATAAATACTTATTTATTGAGATTTGTTGGTCATTACTCTTTGCTGGCTACATGTAGCATTTGGGAAGAACCACAAAGATATATATTATATAGTCCTGGCCTTCAACAAACTCAAAAATCTGATGAGAAGCAAGACATAAACATGCAGAAAAGTTGAAAAAATGGATGGGTTATGTTAAAATAGAAGGGATATCTCAGAAAAGAGACACAACACTCAATCATATTATAAATTATAATAATTTATAAAATTGGGGATGGTTGGGGCAGGTGAACACTGGGGATTGGGGGTACATGGCTTAAACTACTATGTTGAGACAGTTCTTTTGGCAATATGACAAGGAAGGGTTATTGGTTTAGGGTGTTGGATGGGGGCCATTTGGGACAGGGAGCAACTGGGGCAGCCTTCTAAAAAATGTGTGAGGGATTATTTTGTCAAAGACTCTTATATCACTGGGGGAGATCCACATAATGAGTGGGAAGGAGTCGATGCCCATACTGGGGAGGCCCAATATGTTCTCAAACAGGGAATAGTGTCTCTTGAGGGCATGAGCAGTTCCTAATAGGGAGGATAGACTACAGTGTCAAGCCCTCAGCATTGTTGCAAGTATCTATGAATCTTGTCCTTCAATTCAGTCGCCGTGGGCCCTGAGGGGAGAGGAAGGGAGAAATAGAATAGATGGAAGAGAGGTTATTTGGGGGGGCAATGGAAGTGTTCTGTATAATCTTGCAATGATAGATTCAGGCCATGTTAAATTTCATCAAAAATTTATAAAAGTGTATGGTATAAAATGTAAATCATAATGTAAACCATTGACTATGGTTAGTAGCTATGTTTCATTATTTGTATTGTACATCCACATGTAAGAAGGTAAACAGTATGGGAAGGGGGAAAAGAGGGAGGATGTTGGGTATATGGGAGTCCCCTATATTCTGTACGTGGCTTTACTGTGACCTAAAACTTATTTGAAGGCAAAATAAAAAAAAGTAAGACACCAGGGAAGAAATGGGAGAAAATGCCTTTGCACATATAGGACAACATATATTACAGTGATGAAAGGAACATATTTTTTATGTTTAAACCTGTCATTATTATTTCATTTTCCTATCATATATTTGGCAATATTCTTAGCTTCTTTTTTAAATTAATTTATTAAAGTATATCACTCATACACAAGCAATAAGGGTTTAATAATAGTTGTGAACTTACAAAACAAACATATATAACATCATATAAAACTTTCATAACTTACCCTACCACCAATAACTTGCATTGCTGCTAAACCTTTTTTACAAATGATTAAAGAGCATTGTCAAAATATAACTACTAACCAAAGTATTTTCATCCAACCAATCCTATTATTATTATCTTTATATAATTTATATAAGAACATATGTAAACAATTAAGTGCAGAATAAAAGTTGTGAACTTACAAAGCAAATATGCATAACATCATAGAGGGCTCCTGTACATCAACCCTCCACCAACATCTTGCATTGTTGTGAGAAATTTGTTACAAATTATGAAAGAATATTGTCAAAATCTTACTACTAATCATAGTCCTTATCTTACATTTGATGTGTTTACCCCCAATCCACCCTATTATTATTTTTAAATATATTTTTTATGACACAAGTTGTAAAATTATAAAACAATCATGCACATGTGCAGAATTCCCAAACAACACCCCTCCATCAACACACCACATTGTGGTGGAACATTTGCTACAGATAAGATAATATCATCTGGTTGTTACCATGCCATAGTGTCCATTTGGCTCATATATTCCATACTGTCCCATTATCAACACAGTACATCTTTCTCATAAATGCAAGAATATTATATTATTATTGCTAACCACAGTCCATAGGTCACTCCAACTGTATTTTTCTCCATGCTTCTTCACATTCCCAACACCCTGCAGTAGTAATGTACATTTTCTCTAGCTCACAAAGGACACTCTTGCATCTGTACCATCAACCACAATTCTCATCCACCTCTTGCTTTACTGTGTTATTCAGTTCCTAGATTATTCTCTAGCATTCGGTCAATTGACATTTATATACCTAGACTACCATTTTCGGCCACATCCCCATTTATAAACTAGCTGTTACTCACTATGTGCTACCATTCACTCCATACATTTCCACACTTTTATAGTAAAGATAATTAAAACTTCTACATACATTAAACATCAGTAGTCCATCTCAGTCCTCTTCTTATTTCCTTTAAGGATCCACTACTTACTACCAGGTCTTGAAGATATTTTCCTACAATTTCTTCCAGAAGTTTTATGGTTCTTGCTTTCATTTTTATGTTTTTTAACCATGTCAAGTTAATTTTTGGAAAAGGTGTGAGATAGGGGTCCTTCATTCCTTCTTTTGGCTATGGATATCCAATTCTTTCAGCACCATTTGTTGAATGGACCGTTCTGCCCAAGCTGTGTGGGTTGGACAGGCTAGTAAAAAATCACTTGACCATACATGTGAAGGTCTGTTTCTTAACCATCAATTTGGTTCCATTGGTCTATGTGTCTGTCTTTATGCCAGTACTATGCTGTTTTTACCACTATAGCTAGATAATATGATTTAAAGTCTGGATATGAGGGTTCACTTTTCTTTTTTATGATGTTTTTGGCTATTCAGGACCCCTTACCCTTACAAATAAATTTGGTGATCATGTTTTCAATTTTTTTTTTAATGCTGGTGGAATTTTTATTGGGATTGCATTGAATCATATATTAATTTGAGTAGAATTGACATCTTAATGATATTTAGTCGTGCAATCCATGAGCACTGAATGTTCTTCCAGTTATTTAGGACTTTTTAAATTTCTTTTTAAATTGAGTTGCAGTTTTCTGAATACAAGTGCTTTACATAGCTGGTTAAATTTATTCCTGACTATTTGAGTTTTATCAGTCATATTTTATTTTTACCACTCTTTTGTCACTTTTACTTACTTTTATTGATATAATCTTCATTTATAGACTCTCTTTCAGGCCTCTCTCTCCTGTCTGTTCTTTTCAGGATCTAGCACACCCTTTAGTATTTCCTGAAAATCTGGTCTCTTGCTTAGAAATTCTCTTAGTTTCTGTTTATCTGTGAATATTCTAATCTTGTCCTCATTTTTGAAAGACAGTATTGCTGAATATAAGATTCTTGGCTGGAAGTTTTTCTCTTGAAGTATCTTAAATATATCAGACCACTGTCTTCTTGCCTCCATGGTTTCTGGTGAAAACCAGCACTTAGTCTTATTGAGTATCCCTCATATGTTATGCATTGCTTTTCTCTTTCTGTTCTCAGAACTCTGTTTTGCATTTTACATTCTGATGAGTATGTGTCTCAGAGTTAGTCTATTCAGATTTTTTTCCATAGGAATACGCTGTGCTTCTTGGACATGGATATCTATGTCCTTCAATAGGGTTGGGAAATTTTCTATCATTATTTCTTCAAATATTTCTTCTGCCCCTTTTCCCTTCTTTTCTCCTTCTGGAACACCCATGACACATATGTTTACACACTTTTTGCTGTTATTTAGTTCTCTGAGGCTTTGTTCAATTTTTTCCATTCTTTTCTTCATCTGTCTTTTCTATGTTCACTTTCAGAGGCCATTTCTTCAAGCTCACCAATCCTTTCTTCTGCCTCCTCAAATCTACTATTATATGACTCCCATGTTTTTAAATTTTCATTTATTGCACCTTTCATCCCCATAAGATCTGCTATTTTTCTATGGATGTTTTCAAATTCTTTGTGCTCATTCAGTGTCTTCTTAATATCTTTAATTTCTTTAGGTATCTCATTGAATTTATTAAGATTTGTTTGAACATCTATGATTAGTTGTCTCAACTCTTTTATGTCATCTGGAGGCTTATCTTGTTCTATTACCTGGGCCACAGCCTCCTGTTTCTTGGTTTGGATTGTAATTTTTATTGGTGTCTTGGCATCTGGTTTACTAGAGTATTTATTTTGGGTGCAGGTTTTCTCATTAATTTAAGGTTTCCTGCCCTTTCTCCCTTTCTGGTTGTGCAGTAAGAGCCAAGGTTGTAATTGGTACTATAAGCTGTGGAGTTTCAAGTTGCCCTTATTGCTCCAGGGACCAATTAAGCTTCTCTCAACTTTCTCCTTTGCCAGGGGTTGGGATAGAGTCACAGCTGTGTGGAATAATCCCATGTCATGCAGGCCTAAACTGTAGTTGCCTAGAGAGACTGATGAAGCTTCATGCCCCTTCTGCCCTGCCTGGGTTGCAGATGGAGTTGCAGGTGTGGGCAGCAATCTATGCAGTGTGAGCCCAATAACCACAGTTGTCCCAGTAGACTACCAATTTTCAGTCTGTGCCAGTCAAAAGTAACTTCAGTTACCTCGATAGGCTGATGCAGAGCCTGCCAGACTCCTCCCTGCTAGAGGCAGGGCTGAACCCTATTCTAGGGCTACAGGCCGATCTGAGTGAAAGAAACTGGTTCCTATTTAGATCAGCCTAGCTTCCCCTCATACTGGGGACTGAGTCAAAATGGTGGCCACAGGCCTATCTCCAACATGGGCAGATTCACACCCCAGCTGTTCCCAAGGTTATATTTAGCCAGCCAAGTCTATCTATCAGTAGCTGAAAATAGCTGCCAACTGTCTCCTCCTCCCCTGTTTTTGGGAATTCAAGCTTCCAATTCCAGCCAAAGTACAGCTTCTTGGGTGGCTCATGTGACAAGAGTAGTATAATCACTGGCCTCCGCACTTTGGCCAGTGATTTCCTGGAAAGGCTGGCACAGGTCTCGCCAGCTTCCTCCCTGCTGGAGTGGCGCTGGGGCCTAGGTTAGAGCTGCAATCTGATTTGGATGGAAAGAAGCCAGTCCCCACCAGCACAGGGAATTTCAGTCTGCCCCACTTCCCCTCATGCCAGGTGTGGAGTTAAGATGGTGGCTCCTGGCCTCTTTCTAACTAGGGCAGGCTCAAACTTTAGCTTTTGTCAGGATTATACTTTAGACTATTGAATTTATTAATTATTAGCTGAAGTTGGTGCCCAACCATTTTTTCCTCCCCCATTTTTGGGAAGTGAAACTTTCAATTCCAGCTTCAGAACAACTCCCAAGGCAGCATGTGCTTCCAGTGAAGGATGGGCACCAGCCTCCATGGAGTTGAGTGCTCTACTTTTGAGTCTTCTCTGCAGATGGGCAGTCTCCTCCTTCCATTCCTTCAAAGATGTTGCAAGATGCTCTTCTGGCCTCCTGGAGCCCCCAAACAGGTGCTTCAGCTAGCTCCAGAGAGCTCTGGGTATTTATCAACTGCCCTGTAGCAGAAGTTCCTTACTCCATGGCCATCTTGTTGATTATCCTCTCTTGGCTTCATTTTTTAAGAAGTTTTGGATCATAAAAGGGTTATAACTATGGCAGGGGAGGATCATTGGTGTGAAATGTCAGTGATGTTGGATACATGGGAGGAAGTTCACCTAGGCATACATAAATATGTTCAAATGTTCATCATACATTGCCAGAGTGAGTAGAGATCCACACAACTGAAAGAATATTGAATTCCCACACTGGGGAGCTCTGCCACATTCTCTAATGGAACAACAACAATCCCCCAAGTACAGTGGCAATGACTAATGATGGAGGATGGCCCATTGATGGGCCCTTGATATTGATGACTATGCTTATGAGCCTTTGATCTTGAAATTGAAACTTAGCCTAGTGTTATAGGGCACCTAAGAGTTACCTTCTGAGAGTCTCTATGTTGCTCAAATGTGGCCTTTCTCTAAGCCAAAATCAGAATATAAATGTGTTACTTTCCCCACAGTGTGGGACATGACTCTCAGGGATGAGCCTTCCTGACACTGAGGGATTACTACCAAGCACCTGCTGGTGATGCAACTGGAAAAGGCCTTGAATAAAAGGGGGAAAAAGTAAAGACAAATGAGTTTATATGGCTAAGAGACTTCAAAGTGACTCAGGAGGTCATCAGAGAGGTAATGCTTATGCAAATCTCAGCAGGATCTCATAGACAGCCAAGGTAGATAGTACCCCAAATATTGGGACTCCTGAGGACTCCAGAGATACCTACATCCTACAGTCATGGCACATAGCTCCAGAGTTTAGTACCTTGCCAGTGGGCCCTACTTTGGAGTTTGTGCTCCCAAGTGTGACATAGTTGGACTCAGATGTGGCTTCTCTATATATGCCTCTTATGTTCCTTTTATTTTGAACCTAGGGAGTTAGTAGGTATACATCCAAGAGACATAAATCTCTAGCCTGTCCATATGCCAGCTGGGCTCTGAGCCTCATCAGAGTTGCAATATCTACTCTCCAGTTCACTGGACTCACCCAGGACAACTAACAAGGAAGTGAGAATGGACAACCACCACACCAAGGAACTAAGAGGGTCCAATCCATCTCTTCCTTTCAGTTAGAGGTAGAGTGGTTATCACCATCCTAGAATCCTCAGGATTGGGGAATAAAATATTGACTAGAGTGGACTTACTGGTATTCTACTATAGATCTACTGCTATTCTAGCAGTGGAAGAAATTATATCATTGATGTGGAGACAGTGGCCACTGGAGGTGCTGATGTAAGGAAGAGGGAAACAAAGGAGTAATATGGGGGTATTTTCAGGACTTGGAATTGTCCTGAATGACATTGCAATGACAGGTACAGGCTATTTTATATCCTGACATAATCTAAAGAATTGAGTGGTAGAGAGTGTAAACTACAATATAAACTATAATCCATGCTTATGGCAAAGCTCAAAAAATTTTTTTCATCAATTACAATGAATGCACCACACTAATTGAAGAAGTTGCTAACATGTGGAAGGGTGGGAGGTATGGGGAGTGGGGCATATGAGAACCCCTTATATTGTTCATGTAATATTTCATATAATCTAAGTATCTTTTAAAAATAAATAAAAATAATACTTACCTGGCAGGGGAGATACCATGATCACGAAGGTGGTTTTCCCAGGGCGAGGCTTATCCATTGCACTCCGGATGTGCTGACCCCTGCGATTTCCCCAAATGTGGGAAACTCGACTGCATAATTTGTGGTAGTGGGGGACTGCGTTCGCGCTCTCCCCTGTTAAAATAAAAAAAAAAAAAGAAAGAAATAAAAATAAATAAAAATATAATTTAAAAAAGGAATCAAATAGGGAGAAGATGTTGTTCAAATGGTTGAGCAACTGCTTTCCATGAACAAGGTCCTGGGTTCAATCTCTGGTACCTCCTAAAAGCAAAACAAATGAAAAAACCACCTCCCATTGGGAAGTGGATATAGGTCAGTGGTTGAGCACCTGATTCCCATGCATGAGGTCCTGGGTTCAATCCCTGGTACCTCTTCAAAAATAAAATTAAAAAAAAGAATCAAATAAAATCACAAAAACAGAATTTTAGAATGTAAAGGTCCTAAATAATATCCAATCACACCTTCAATTATCAGACAAAGGGAATTGAGGATCAGAAGGATTATTAAATATTTTCCAAAGTCCCTGAGCTCATAGCAATGATTTATATATAAACTTACTATTTTGTAACTTATACTTACTTGTGTTGCAAATATTTGCCCCTACTCTCTAAGGGTTTGCAGTATCTTAATAAGATAGCCATTCATCATGTAAGTGCAAGTGGGATAGAGACAAACAGGGAACCCAGCGCACTAGGAGAACACACAACTGAGGACCCTGACCTAGCCAGTGAGGTCAGAGAAGGTCCCCTGAGGATGGACATGTAAGGTCAGGTACATGTAAATCCATTCTATAGAAGATTCATTACCCTGTGGCTGTGGACAAACTGGGACTAGAATTCAACTCATTCCAATTTAAAGTCAATATCCTTCTTTAAAAGACTTTGGACTTATTCTCTCACCATAACAACCATAAAAATTGCCAAAAATGTTTTAAAAAGCACACATACATACAAACTGTGATCTCTGAGAAGGAAAAAAATGAGGTGAGTCCTACAATTACTCTGACTTCCAGCTTCCAGCCTGGAGGACCATGGCATAAGATAATGGAACCAAAGAGAGCCTGACAAACTCATTTATTACAAAGCTACAGTAATTAAGCATACAGATAGACCATATATAGATACAAATAAAAGTCCTTACATTTATGGCTGATTGATTTTCAGCATGAATGCCAGGACAATTCAAGAGGGAAAGGATAATCCTTCTAATACTTGCAGCTGAGATGAAAGAATATCCACATTAAATAGAATGTATATAAAAAATAACTCACAATGGATGATAAAACTAAATATAAAAGATAAATCTTTAAAAATTTAGAAGAAAACATAGGAGTATTACCTTAGATCAGTTAATGATTCCTCAGATATGACAAAAAAGTTTCAAGTGACAAAAGAAAATAGATAAATTGGACATTATCAAAATAGAAACTTTTGTGCTTCAAAGAACACCAACAAGAAAGTGAAAATGTCACCTACAGAATGGGAGAAATACTTATACATTATGTTTTTGGTAATGGATTTATATTTAGAATATATAAAGGACTCTTAAACATAAACAATATGGACTGGGAAAGAGTGTAAACTACAACATAAACTATAATCCACGCTGTGTAACAATGTTCCAAAATGTACTCATCAAATGAAGTGAATGTACCACACTAATGAAAGATGTCCATGTATGAAGAGTGGTGGGTGTGGAGAGTGGGGTATATGGGAAACTCTTATTTTCTTAATGTAACATTTTGTGTGATCTATGTATCTTTTTAAAAAGATAAGGAAAACAGAAAGAAAGAAAAAAAACAGAAAATAAATAGGTCAATAATCTAATTATAAAATGGGCAAAGGATTTACATAAACATCCTCCAAAGAATGAATACAAATGACAAATAAGTACATGAAAAGATGTTCAACATCATTGTTTAAGGAAATGCAAATCAAAACCACAATGGGATATCACTTCTCATATGAGCATGGATGGCTATAATAAGAAATGCAAGCAATAACAAGCTTTGGCAAGGCTGTGGAGAAAGAGGAATCCTCGTGCATTACTGGTAGGAATGTAAAATGTTGCATGTGCTTTGGAAAATAATCTGTTGACTCCTCAAAATATTTAACATAAATATACCATATGATTCAGCATTACACTCCAGTGAAAATACTTATCCAAGAGAAATTAAAATATTTGAACACACAAAAACTTGTACATAAGTGTTTTTAGAAATATTATATACAATAACCAAAACTTTGAAACAACTCAAATGCCTATGAACTGATTAATAGATTAAAAAAAACGTGATATATCCATACAATGAACTATTTTATTCAGCAACAAAAAGTGATGAAGTTTTGATACATGTCACAACATGGAGGAATCTTGGGCTACTAAGCAAAAGAAGTCAGTCACAGAAGGGGCACATATTGTAAGAGACTATTTATGTAAATGTCTAGTATAGAAAGTAGATTAGCAGTTGCCAAATACAGGAGGGAGGGGAACGAGTAGATAAGAGTTTAACCCAAAATTTATCAATAATAACCTTAAATGCAAATAATTTAAACATTTCAATAAAATATATTTTGTCAAATGATTAAAGAGGAGAAACTCAAGTATATGTTGTCTATAATAAAATCATTTTAAATATAAACACAAGAACATAAAAGTCAGAGATGGGAAGTGATATACCATGGGAAAATTACATATAAGAAAGTTAGAATGGCTACAATAATACTAGAAAAAGTAGATATATAAAGAAGGACCACTACCATGTGTAAGAAACAAAGATTAGTTTAGTTTTCACATAAAGGAAAAAAATAATCATCAATGTAACCTGGCAGCCTACTGCCTCAGTCTCCCACTCCCTGGGTAAACAGCAACAAAGGAAACCAGCTTAAGCCAGTCCTAAGTCCTATAGGCAGTAAAAAAAAAAAAAAAAAGAAGATGCCCAAGAAAGAGCTAAGCCAATACCAATTCAGCACTACATTCCATTCCTTATTTGGCAAAGGGCAGCAGGTACAAACAAAAATGGTTGGAATGTGATGAGGGAAGTGGTTAATCATAAACTTTTGCGCGGGAAAGTTAGATCTTCTCGGATAAGCTGTAACTTCTGAAGTATCCAATCTATGGAGAAACAGGAAGGGTTTGCGTGCTAGTCTTAGGGGTATAAATTGTGTCATTTTTCTTTGTTCAGGGCACCAGCCATGTTTTCTGCTTGTGCGCCCCTTCTTGCAAGATTGAGAATAAATTCTTTTCTTCTCCACAATCGGGTGAGCCTTATTTTCTTCCAGAAGAAGATTTCTTTCTAACAGCTTTGGGGGCTCACCTGGGATTCTGAGGCTTCAGAGAGCAGACCCCTGGGGTGGACGACAGGGAGGCACCCCCCGCTGTTTAAGGGGTCTTGGACTCCACCAGCAGGGTCCTCGCCTCTGGCAGCCAGGAGGCCTGAGAACAGACACTTAGATCTGCTGATTGTGGACGAGAAAAATGGAAGGGAAAATCTGCCTCTTGTTGACCAGGTGACTCCATGCGTGGACTAAGGTAAGAACAAAGACTATTAAGTATTACTTTGGTGGTTGGGAATTCTGATGAGTCTAAGGTTCGCTGTATGTGCATGAGATGCGTGACATACAGTGTGAAGTGAGTGTGGAGTCCCAATTTGCATTTCCCTTCTCCTGTGAGGGAAAGGGCCGGATACAGACAAAGCAAAAGATTCAAAAGAAAGAGACCCAGACAAGATTCAGAATGGGAAATAGAGGTAGCCAGTTGACTAGGAAAAAGGGGAAGGGGGTATCTGTGGGATCCCCTGGAGACATTCCTCCAGATAGTCCACTAGGGAGGATATTAAGCATTGGACTGATAGTGATCGGACCAAGGGAAAAGACAAGCAGAAAATGATTAAATACTGCTGTTATATCTGGAAGAAGGAAAGTATTTTACTGCCTGAGGTATTCTGTCCAAAATACGGGGCAAATGAGGATTGGCTTTGTGCTGAGCTTGTACTGTATGTTAATGGAAAAACACCCTTCTCCAAAGAAGAGTCTGACTAGGCCGTGTGCTGGTTAAAGGGAAAGGGGGCCACTTTCTATCCTATGAAAGCTGAAAATCCAGGTCCCAAGACTAAGCTTGCAGAAACTAAGGCTGCAGAAACAAAAGTTGTAGAAACTAAACCCTGGGACCCCCTGTCTAATCTCCCTCCTCTTATGTTCCCCCTCCCCTCCCAGGAGAAGGGCCTTTAGATTTGGAGGGCCCAATAGAACCCATTGTAAGCCCTGGGGAACCAGAGAATCAAGCGGGGCCAACAGCCCCACCGGTTACAGCCCACCAACAGCTAAGGAAAGAATTGGAACAGTGTAAGAAAAATACACAAAATTTTCCATTCCTCAGAGCATCTGAGGAAAAGGGAGTGAAAGAACAAAACTCCATTGAGCCTTTGTATCCACTGAGAGAAGTACCAATGGGGCCAGGGGAGATTGGCTATGTAAATGCCCCACTGACAAGTACTGAAGTAAGGAACTTCAAAAAGGAGATGAAATCTCTAATGGAAGATCCAGTGGGGCTGGCTGAACAAGTAGATCAATTCCTAGGTCCTAGTTTATACACCTGGCCTGAACTTATGTCCATACTGAATATCCTCTTTATGGGAGAAGAAAGAGGAATGGTGTAGAGGGCAGCTATGAAGGAGTGGGAAAGGCAGCATCCACAGTGTGGACAGGGGGTAATGGCAGCAGAACAGAAGTTCCCAAACACAGACCCTAATTGGGATAATAATGACCTGGGGACAGAGCACAAATGAAATATCTTAGAGAACTCATTATACAGGGGATCAAATTGACTGTACCCAAATCTCAAAACTTGAGTAAGGCCTTTGAAGTAGCCCAGGAGAAGGATGAAACTCCCTCTGCTTACCTGCAATAATTGAGGGACCAAGTGAGGAAATATTCAGGGATGGACCCTGATGATCCTGAGGCTCAGGGAATGTTAAAAGTCAGCTATGTGAAAGGGTCTTGGCCTGACATTCAGAAGAAGATTCAGAAAATAGAAGGATGGATGGATAAGCCATTGGAAGAGTTAGTGAGAGAGTCCCAGAAAGGGCTTGTAAGGGGAGATGAGGAAAAGCAGAAACAGAAAGCAAAGGTTATGATTAGCACAGTTGATCAAATGGTTAGGAAAAGACTGGAGACGAGTCAGGGAGGGGACAGGCAGAGGCAGGATAAAGAAGCAAAATGGGCTTATTTAGATAAGGGGACAGGAGAATGCAGGGGTCTGCAGGGTGTATCACTGTGGGAGGCCTGGTCAGTTCAAAAGGGAATGCCCAAGTTTAAAGAAAGAGATTCAGGTAATTCCCCTCATGAATTTTGAGGATTAGGGGGTCTGAGGCTCCTTACTTCTAAAGCCCACTGGGAGCCTTTAGTAAATCTAAGGGTGGGCCCATATCAGGAAGAAATTACATTTCTAGTGAACACTGGTGCAGCCCGATCCTCTGTGACTCATCTCTCCAGAGGAATCAAATTCTTTGGAAGTTCCCTTACAGTCTCAGGGGTAAAAGGAGAAAGATTTGAGGTCCCCATTCTTTCTCCCACTAATATTTGTTGGGCAGGCAATCAAATTGTTAGCCCTTTGTTGTACATCACAGAAGCTGGAATTAACTTGTTGGGAAGGGACTTAATAGTATTCATGGGTTTGGATTTGGAAGTAAGGGATGGGCAGATAGAAGTAGTCTTAGCCATGCTCACTGAAGGAGATTAAAAAAATTTCAGAGAGGAAGTGTGGGTAAGAGAAGGGAATAGAGGGGGTTTGCAGGTATGCCCTATTAAAATCAAATTGAAAAAGGAAGGGCAAATTATTTGTCAAAGGCAATATACCATTCCCCTTAAGGGGAAGCAGGGACTTCAACCCATCATCGATGGCCTCCTTCAGGTTGGACACTTGGAGCCCTGCATGTCTCCCTTCAATTCTCCTATCTTGCCTGTTCAGAAATCAGATGGTAGTTGCAGGCTGGTACAGGATCTAAGGGCCGTTAATCAAATCATTCAGGTTTGACACCCAGTAGTCCCAAATCCATACACTCTCCTTAGTAAGATCCCCTGACATCATAAATGGTTTAGTGTAATAGAGCTAAAAGATGCCTTTTGGACATGTCCCCTTGACCCAGAGAGTAGAGACTTGTTTGCCTTTGAGTGGGAGGATCCCTCTACAGGAAGAAAACAGCAGTATAGGTGGACAGTTTTACCCAAAGGCTTCACAGAATCCCTCAACCTCTTTGGGCAAGAACTGGAAAAAGTATTGGAGAAATCTGCAGTCCCATCTGAAATTTCCCTTTTACAATATGTAGATGATATGCTATTATCAAGTGAAGAAAGGCAGATAGTGGTCCGAACTACAAAGAGCTTATTGAATTTCCTGGGGGATCAAGGGCTAAGAGTGTCAAAAAGTAAGCTACAATTTGTAGAAAAGGAAGCCAAATACCTGGGCCATCTCATTAGTGAGGGGAGGAGGAAGATAAATCCAGAAAGAATTCAGGCCATTACTGAATTACCTCTTCCCCAGACAAAAAGAGAACTAAGAAGATTTTTGGGATTGGTGGGATATTGTAGATTATGTATAGATTCTTATGCATCCCAAACCAAAGGGTTATACCAAAAACTGTTGGAGGAGGAGCCTGACAAGTTAGAATGGAAGGAGGAGGAAATAAAGGCCTTAGAGGGGCTCAAGCAGGCATTGGTGCAAGCCTCTGTTCTAGACCCTTCCTCCCTCAAGAAACCTTTCCATCTGTTTGTAATAGTAGATAAGGGGACAGCCTTGGGAGTCCAAACTCAGATCTGGGGAGGCCAAAGGAAGCCCGTGGCCTTCCTTTCCAGAATCCTGGACCCTGTCTCCAGGGGATGGCCAGGGTGTGTTCAGGCCATGGCAGCAGCAACTGCTCTCTTAGTAGAAGAAAGCAGGAAACTGACCTTTGGAGGAACCTTAGTTGTTAGCACCCCTCATCAGGTCAGGACTATTTTGTCTCAAAAAGCAGGAAGATGGTTAACAGATTCCGTTATTCTGAAATATGAGGCTATTCTAATGGAAAAAGACAATATAATACTGACAATTCATCATAGTCTGAACCCAGCTTCTTTCCTTTGGAAAGGTCCCAACCAAGTAGAAACTCCTGAACATGATTGTCTCAACTTAATTGAATACCAAACCTGAGTCCGGCCTGACCTAAGGGATCTTCCCTTACATTCAGGGGAAAAATGGTTTATAGATGTGTCTTCTATGGTCCTGGAAGGAAAAAGGCATAATGGCTATTCTGTTGTTGATGGACTAACTTGTGAGGTGAAAGAAGCTGGCCAACTGCCCAATGATTGGTCAGCTCAAACTTGTGAGCTGTATGTATTAAATCAAGCCCTTAAATTGTTAGAAGAAAAAGATGGTACAGTCTACAAAGATACTAAATATGCCTTTGGCATGGTCCACATCTTTGGAAAAATTTGGGAAGAAAGGGGATTGATCAATAGCAGAGGGAAGGAATTAGTCCATGTGGAACTGGTAAAACAAGTGTTAGCCAGCCTGCTCTTACCAAGGGAAATATCTGTGGTACATATAAATGGGCATCAGAAGTGTCACACTTTTGAAGCAAAAGGCAACAGATTGGCAGATGAAAAGGTCAAAGAGGCTTCCCTCTGTTCCCCTCTGGAACTAATGGTCCTGATACCCTCAATCCCCAAAGAAATTGGAATCCCTGTATTCTCTGAAAAGGAAGTAAAAGAACTAGAACAACTGGGGGCAACCTTAGATAGCCAAGGGAAGTGGCTCCTTCCAGACAGCTGGCAGATGTTGAATAAGCAAATAATGAGGGAAGTACTAGCGGTTTTGCACCAGGGGAGTCACTGGGGAGTACAGGCCATGTGTGACCTGGTTCTCAAGCACTTTGGGTGTATGGGCCTTTATACTATAGCCAAACAAATAAGTGAACGATGCATAATCTGTCAGAAAGTTAATAAGAAAGTTTTAAGAAAGCAAGTGCCAGGGGGGAGGAAGCCTGGCCTCAGACCATTCCAGAGCATTCAGGTTGATTATACTGAAATGTTCCCTTTAGGTTGATTAAAGTATATTATGGTTATTGTGGATCACCTGACAGGGTGGGTAGAAGCATACCCTTTTGCTTCAGCTACAGCATCAGGGACTTCAAAAATTATCCTTGAACAACTCATTCCCCGATACAGGCTTGTAGAAAACATAGATTCAGACAATGGTAGTCACTTTACATCCAGAGTGTTGCAAAATATTATGCAGGGTCTAGATATCACATGGAACTTCCATACACCCTGGCACCCACCATCCTCAGGGAAAGTGGAAAGAATGAATCAAACCTTAAAAAAACATCTCTCAAAGTTGGTCTTAGAAACCAAATTACCATGGGTTAAATGTTTACCTATAGCTCTGTTAAGGATCTGAACTGCCCCTAGGAGGGAACTGGGAATTTCTCCCTATGAAATGCTTTTTGGCCTGCCCTTCCCTGGGAAGTCTGGAAAACTCCCCTCCTTTGAGTAGAAGGATCTCTTTCTTCAAAATTATATACTGGATATATATAATGGATGTGTCATGATGATGGGGGAGAGTGTTGCTGTGGGGGGAGTGGGGGGGGGTGAATGAGGACCTTATATTTTTTTAATGTAATATTTTTTAAAAATGAATTTTAAAAAAGGCATTAGGTTAAATAAAGCCATATGAATAATTTTTTTAAAAAAGTAATCAAAGAAAATGTGGCATTGGTGTGGAGAAAGTGGACATAGAGGCTGCTGGGGGTAGGGAGTGAGAGGAAGAGATGTGATGTGGGGGCATTTTGGGGACTTGGAGTTGTCCTGGATGGTGCTGCAGGGACAGTTACTGGACATTGTATGTCCTCCCATGGCCCACTGGGTAGACTGTGGGAGAGTGTGAGCTAGGATGTGGACCATTGACCATGAGGTACAGCAGTGCTCAGAGATGTATTCACCAAGAGCAATGAATGTCTCATGATGATGGAGGAAGTTGTTGTTATGGGGAGGGGAGGGGGGTGAAGTGGTGGAGGGGTATATGGGGACCTCATATTTTTTTAATGTAACATTAAAAAAATAAATAAAGTAAAAAAAGATAATAGGATTGGTTAGGGGAAAATACTTTGTTTAGTAGTAATATTTTGACAATGGTCTCTATTAGTTAAAAAAGTTTAAAAACAATGCAAGTTATTGGCGATAGGGTGAGATGTTATATATGTTTATTTGATGTTATATATGTTTGTTTTGTAAGTTCACAATTATACACTTATTGTTTGTGTATGAGTGATATATTTCAATAATTTTTTTTAAATGGAAAAAAAAAGTGAAAAAAAAAACTACATACTGGTCCTGTCTTCTACTTTGTCATCCTCAGACATTGGGGTTTGCTGGCTCAGACTCTGCCTCTTGAATTTGCAGTCCACCAACATCAACCTAGCAGCTGGGTCCTAATCAAGTCATGGAAAGAGTCCAAACTCCAACCGACCTGGGAAGGACCTTATCAAGTCTTGCTGACAACTGAAACAGCAGTCTGAACAGCAGAAAAAGGCTGGACTCATTACACTCGAATAAAAGGACCATCACCTGAACCAGATGATAAGTACCCAACAACTTCATCTGAGTCTTGGAAAATAATTTAAGCCCCAGATCCCTTAAAGATTACACTGAAAAAACAATAACTTGGGTGGGGTGGGGGTAGGAGGCTAAGCTGTGTATTGTCCTTGTCAACAATGGCCCTAGTCCTATCAGAATACCAAAGGAGAAATTCAGATCTTAAGTTACAGGTGAAAATAACCTTACTAGCCATGATGTTTCAAACCCTAGAAGCAACTAGTCCCATCAAATTAGTTATAAATGTGACTGAAGGTCTGGAGTCCCAGATGGTGTAGTTTGATGCCTGCCAAGTAATAGACTGTGGGAATTTAGAGCACCAATGATGGCTGAGTGGGGAAAATAAATACCTATGCCCAGAGCCAGGGGGGAATGGTTACAGTCGAGCCCCTTGCCCCTCCTGGGATGATGTATGGTGGACTACCCAGTATAAGGGATGGACCATGAATATGGGATAGGTCTCACCAAGTTCAAGGCCATTAAAGGGTAAGATAACCTTTTATAAAGGTAATACCCCACCAGATTGCAAAAATCTTCAGTGCAATCCAGTAGTAGTAACTATTAAGAAAGCAGACAACGGAGAAACTAGGAGCAGCACCAGGGACCAAGTGGTTGATAGAGTGTATGGAATGGGAGCAGACGTTACAGGTAAAGATCCTCTGGGGAGGTTCCATATCTGAGTCCTCCCTCCCCCTGTACATATGACATCAACAATGCCCTCTCCAGCTAACCCTTCAGAAATGCCACAGGAAAACCCACCAAAGGCCAGTTCCCCAATTCAAAATGATCCCAAAGCAGTCAGGATACTTAAGGCAGAAGATTTAAAGCAAACTATAGAAATAGAGGATATGGGGACACAAATGCCTGGGTAGAATGGATCAAATACACAGTCCAGAGTCTAAACAAAAGCAACTGTTATGCTTGTGCAACAGGCCAGCCCACAGCTCATGTTGTACCCTTTCCACTCAGTATGGAAAAGCATGAAAAGGAGTTTAAGTGTATGATACTCCTCTTTCAAAATGCTACTCCTGGTGAAAATTGTAGTACGTTGTCCTCTCTCTTCCCACCAGTCAAAAACGGAAACATCAAGGCCATACCTGCCTCGCATCTGGGCCCAGGGAATCACTCTGCTTGCCTCTCTAGACAGGGGAAAGGATTCCAGGACCTTGGAACTCGTGTACACAAGTGTGGAATGTAAGCAATGATCATACTAACAATTTCTCCAGTTTGGTCAGACCTCGAGCAGACCTGTGGTGGAACTGTGGAAAGGGTGTTCTCTGACCAATACTGCCTGAGAGATGGGGTGGAACCTGTGCTCTGGTCCAATTGGCTATCCCATTCACCTCAGCATTTGAAAAAGAAGCAAGAATACCATCCCAGGGAGGGAGAGAGAAAAGAAGTTTACTTGGTTCTTTTGATGACCAGATCTGTTTAGACAATATAGGAGTTCCCAGAGGAGTCTCAGATGAGTTTAAGGCTAGAAATCAGGTAGCAGCTGGGTTTGAGTCATTCTTGTTCTGGTGGGCCACCATTGATAAAAATGTAGACTGGATTAATTATATTTACTAAAACCAACAGAGATTTATTAATTACACCAGGAATGCAGTTAAAGGAATTGCAGGACAATTAGATGCTACTAGCAGAATGGCATGGGAAAATAGAATGGCCTTAGCTATGATGCTAGCTGAGAAAGGGAGAGTGTGTGTTATGATTGGAGATAGTTGCTGTACATTCATCCCCAATAACTCTGTCCCTGATGGAACTATCACTAATGCTTTACAAGGCCTAACAGCCCTATCTGAGGAATTAGCAAAGAATTCTGGCATTAATAATTCACTCATAAGATGGCTTGAAAATTGGTTCAGAAAATGGTTGCACTGTCCATCTTAACTTCCCTCATTATCTCAGCTGGGGTGCTTACCACAGTCAGATGCTGTATCATTCCATGTGCCCGAGGGCTAGTTCAAAGACTCATTGAAACTGCCCTAACCAAACAATTGCCCATACAGTGTAGGCAAAACAATCTGTACCCCTTTAAAGAAGGAGATTCTTATGATGAAGAGTGTGAGATAGCACTTAGAAAATTTGAAGAACGGAAAAGTGAAAACTAAAAAAAGAATTTAAAAGAAAGAGGGGCAATTGTAAGAAACAAAGATTAGTTTAGTTTTCACATAAAGGAAAAAAATAATCATCAATGTAACCTGGCAGCCTACTGCCTCAGTCTCCCACTCCCTGGGTAAACAGCAACAAAGGAAACCAGCTTAAGCCAGTCCTAAGTCCTACAGGCAGTAAAAAAAAAAAAAAAGAAAGAAGATGCCCAAGAAAGAGCTAAGCCAATACCAATTCAGCACTACATTCCATTCCTTATTTGGCAAAGGGGAGCAGGTAAAAACAAAAATGGTTGGAATGTGATGAGGGAAGTGGTTAATCACAAACTTTTGTGCGGGAAAGTTAGATCTTCTCAGATAGGCTGTAACTTCTGAAGTATCCAATCTATGGAGAAATAGAGGAAGGGCTTGCGTGCTAGGCTTAGGGGTATAAATTGTGTCATTTTTCTTTGTTTGGGGCACCAGCCATGTTTTCTGCTTGTGAGCCCCTTCTTGCAAGATTGAGAATAAATTCTTTTCTTCTCCACAATCGGGTGAGCCTTATTTTCTTCTAGAAGATTTCTTTCTAACACATGGATAAAGAGAAATATTTTCTTTTTTTTTTTTTTTTTTTTTTGAGAACTAAATGGTGTTTAGTAACATCCTAGATTGGATCTTTTTTTTTTTTTTTTTAATTTTTTATTTTTTATTGACTTTGTAATAATATTACATTAAAAATATATATGTGAGGTCCCATTCAACCCCACCCCCCCACCCCCCTCTCCCCCCCCCCAACAACACTCGTTCCCATCATCATGACACATCCATTGGATTTGGTAAGTACATCTTTGGGCACCTCTGCACCTCATATACATTGGTTCACATCATGGCCCATACTCGCCTCTATTCCATCATGTAGGCCCTGTGAGGATTTACAATGTCCGGTGATTACCTCTGAGGCACCATCCAGGGCAGCTCCATGTCCCGAAGACGCCTCCACCTCTCATCTCTTCCTGCCTTTCCCCATACCCTTTGTCCATTATGTCCACTTTTCCCAATCCAATGCCACCTCTTCTATGTGGACACTGGATTGGTTGTGTCCATTGCACCTTTATGTCAAGAGGAGGCTCAGATTCCACCTGGATGCTGGATGCAATCCTCCCATTTTCAGTTGTAATCACTCTAGGCTCCATGGTGTGGTGGTTGTCCTTCTTCACCTCCATCTTAGCTGAGTGTGGTAAGTCCAATAAATCAGATTGTAGGTGCTGGAGTCTGTTGAGGCTCAGGATCTGGCTATCACATTGTCAGTCCAGAGATTCAAATCCCCTAAATATATCTTAAACCCCAACATTAACTGCACCTCCAGCACATTAGCATGAAAGTCTTATGAAGGGAGATCCCATCTGAGTCCAGATTCATCACACATAAACACCATTTCCAAAGAGGGGCCATCTGCCCTGGTAGTTAACCCCATCGGCCATGACCATAACTCCCATGGGTCTCTTTAGCCCTCAAAGGAACCAATATCTGGGGGTTGTATCTGCTTTATCTGTCTCTCTAACTCTGCTCAGTTGTGCATGAGGGCAAACCTTCTGCCAGCCTCCAGACTCTTTTTTAGAAACTCGTAGCCATATAAACTCATTTCTCCTTTCCATTTCCCCCTTACTTTAGGTCAAACAGCATTTTAAAGTCATGGTATTTTATGTAGACATGGATATTCTGCTGATCCGCATTGAACCTTCCGTATAAGGTCATTTTCCAGTTGCATCATCAGTTGGTAGTTGATAGTGGTCCCTCGTTGCCAGGGAGGCTCATCCCCGGGTGTCATGTCCCACGCTGGGGGGAAGGCATTGCATTTACATGCTGAGTTTGGCTTCGAGACTGGCCACATTTGAGTAACATGAAGGCTGACAGAAGGAAATTCCCAGGCACAAAGTTGCTCTAGGCCTTGTTATTATTTTGGGTTTATCAGCTCACAAGCATAGTCATTAGTATCAGGGGCTCACTGTTGAACCCTCACTCCCTCCCGGTCCCCACCACTGTACCTGGGAGACTGTCGCTGCTCCCCTAGGGACCACGACAGAGCACCACTGGCCAGGAACCCAGTACCCCCCCTACTGTGGTTTTTAATTGTTGCCACTATGAGTATATCCAAACATTACCATGCACCCTGGACATATGTTCTGTACAGCTCCCTGTCAGTCATATATCACCTGTCATTGGTATCCCATACCAGTATCCCTCCATTGCCATTGTTGAAACACTCTGTGATCCAGAACTCCCCGAAATTTGAAGCCCAATATAATGTCATGGTCCCTTACTAGGGAATGGCATATAGCGATGAGTTTAAAGGATAGATAAAGAACTTGGATAAAGTTAGATAAAGAACTTAGATAAAGAATGTTGACTTGAAAAAATTCCACATCCTATCTTTTTCTTTCCCCCCCCCCCCCAATTATACAGCTTTTCTTCACAGGAGTCCTAGACCACAGCAATGTATATATATAATATACAGCACTCCCACACATCCACCAGAAAACCTTTTCCCTTCCACAGTGATACTCTTACGCCCTATTCATATCATATTTACTTAAAGTGATGTACAGAGTCTGAGACATTAGCTTTCTAACAAGGTGACATCTGTGCTTACATTGTGGTGCATACTTTAGGATACACAGTTCTTTACATTTTTAGTTATCCTATGTTTTACATTATGGTTTACATTATCAGCCTGTCATCTCCTATATGTTATAGTGTAATATTACATGTTTTATATCCATCCTTGTGTACTCTCAAGAAACTCCTCTCTTACCCCCCATTTACTTTGGTTCCACACATTTAACGTCCATTTTCCCTTCCACCTTGGTGCCCTCAGTGATAGCCAACCTCCGTTTCCTGAGGAGCCACTTCCAGAGATAGATGGAATAGTGTTCAGGGCCTAACTTGCTCAACTGCCCCAATGCCCTGGGAGCCACCCTTTCTCTCGAGGGATACAGTTCCCTCTATTGGATGGCATTAGTCCTCCCCAGGATGTGGGTCCACCCCCACTCTCACTACTTGGGTTTATATTTTCTAATGAGAAAGTGATAAACATATCAAGAAGATACAATTCTAAATGTATATACACAAAAACATATCTTTAAAATATATGAAGCAAAGACTGACAGAACCAAAAGGACAAGTTGACAAACTGGCAATTATATTTGGAGCTTGAAATATTCCTTTTGCAGTAATTGATAGAACAAGTAGACAGAAAATCAATAGAGATCTAGAAGGCTTAAACTGGCCTGTCAATCAGTGTGGTCTAATTGAAATGTATAAAGCATTTTATCCAAAAACTATAGAACACACATTTTCAAGTGCACATGTAGTATTCACTAAGAAAGACTCGCTTATTACATACTGGGTCATAAAATAAATCTCAATAAATTTAAATGAATTGAAGTCTTACAGAGTGTTAAGAATTGAATTATCTTCCCCCAAAAGACATATTCAAGTCCTAATCATCAGTCCTGTGAAAATGAACTTATTTAAATGTAAATAAGGTCATTGAAGATGTTCATTAAAATGAGGCCAAACTGGATCCAGGTAAGCCCTAATCCAATATGACTGGTGTTCTTATAAGGAGAGGAAATTTGGACAGAGACTGCCAACTGATGTAGAGACAAAGAGACCTACAATTGATGCAGGAACAGAGAGAAAGAGATGGCCATGTGACAGAAGCACAGACTGAGTTATATCATGGAATGCTGGAAAGCCAGCACCCTACAGATTTCAGAGGAATCATGGCATGAGGACAACTTGATTTCAGATTTCTAGCCTCCAAAACTGTGAGATGAAAAATTCCTACTGCTAAAGCCAACTAGTATTTGGTACTTCGTTCTAATCTTGGCAAATGAATTCATTTTTTATGATTTTCATTTTAAAAATTACTAATAACAATATATTTCAAAAATTAACAAATGTTTTGAAATGGCATATCATCCTTTAATACAACCTATGGGTCAAAAAAAGAAACCAATTAGAAAATAGTAGAATATTTTGAATTACATGAAAATAAGAGCACCACACACAACAGTTTCAGGTATGCAACTAAGGCATTGATAATACAGGCATGTATGGGTTTATATGCTAAATTTAGAAGAGGAAAAAAAATCTAAAATGAATTATCTAAACTTCTAAATTATGAGCCTAGATAAAGAAAATCAGATTAAATCTAAATCTAATAGAATAAAGTCCCAAGATATATACAGTTTAATTCCTGAACTGCCCTGACCATATAGTCAACATTATCATGACTAGATAAAAAAATTGAGAGAACTCAGTAAATCCAAGATATACATGATCTCAATTTTACACTCTCTTCTCAGAAAGGCATGCATTTCACTCCTCTTGATTCAGAGCTAAATTTCTGGTTCTTTATAGGGATAGTCAGCTGAAAGCTTTAAAAAAGCAAATACGTAGGTCCACCCAGTAGTGACCAGAGTGATTCAACTCAAAACAGCATCCTATATACCTTCTGGTGGGGAGGTTGAAGACAAGTAACCTAGATGTCTTATGGAAGTTGATCTCCTGGAGAAGTCCTAGTTTTAGGACTCTTGGTTCCAGGTTCTCTTTGTGGTAAGGAATCAAATTTATGGGTGAATTTTCCAGTCTGTGATCTTTCTGTCAAATGTAACCCTAAATAATATCTAGGAAGACTATAAAATTTTATATTTCATCCTACCAATGCAGGTCAATATGACCAAAAATTAAAAATAATATTAATAATTAATATTTTAATATGATTTTTATAGTCTTAAGTATATTTAAATTAAAATTTTTTAGTATTTAAAGTTGTTTTTAAATTTAGAGAATATACAATGCATAAGACTAAATTCACCCAACTTAAGAAATAAAACATTAACAGCACATTGTATCCATTATTACTGATCCCTCTAGTATTAATTTCCCCAAAGTAATTACTGTAATCCATAAGCATTTGTATTAGCCCATCAAAGGGATGTTAATATAAAATACCAGAAATTGGTTAGTTTTTATAAAGGGTATTTATTTAGGGTAGATGCTTACAGTTACTAGGACATAAAGCATAGGTTACTTCCCTCACCAAAGTCTTTTACCACATGTTGGAGCGAGATGACTGCTGGTGACTGCCAGGATTCAGGCTTCCTGGGTTCCTCTCTTCCTGGGGTTCAATTCTCTCTGGGCTCAGCTCCTCTGTTTTCTCCACAAGGCTCTCTAGGCTTTGCCTCACTCCACAAGGCCAACTGTAGACTATCAGGTGACCGGCTCTGTCTCTCTCTCTGGGGCTTCTGTTGTGTCTTTGGAGCCATCTCTATTCCTCTGTGTTCTTCTCCTGTGTGTTCACTTTCCTGGCTCCAGCTCAAAACTCCAGCATCAAAACTTCCAGCTCTGTCTTTTGCCATGTAAATAACCATGAGTCCCCACCCACCAGGGGGACTCAACACCCTATTCACATGGTCCTATCAAAGCCCTAATCATAATTTAATCACACTCCAGCACAGACCAGTTTACAAACAACCCAATATTTTTTTTTAATTCATAAACCATATCAAACTGCTACAGCATTTATTATTTTATCACATATATCCAGGTTGTTAATTTTTAAGCTTTATATAAATGTTATTATACATATTCTTGTGAAGCTTGTTTTATTTACTTAATATTGTGTTTGGGATATTCACTCATATGGGCACATAACTATGTTTGGTTCATTTTCACTACTCTATAGTATTCACTTTATGACCACACCACAGCTTGTTTTAATGTTGATGAAAAGTATTTGTCAGTTTTTGCTCTGTAACAAAGTATCTCAAAATCTCAATTATTTTTAACAACACCTATAGTAATTCTCACAAGTTTGCAGTCAACACACAGGACATGCCCTCCTCAGAGATGAATACAGAAGGAGAAGAACTGAACCAAACCAAGCAGGTATAGATATGTCCCCTACTCATAAAAGATCTGCTAGCATTTAAAATTCCATGTTCAACATCAATGGGACAGGGAAATCTATTTTGCCTACTGTGGTAGTTTTGATCTGTATATATCCCAGAAAAACATGTTCTTAAACTTAATCCATTCCTGGGTGTGAACCCTTTGTATTAGGACATTTTGATGAGGCTACTTCAGTGAAGGTGTGACCCACCTCAGTCAGGATGGTCTTAGTCCTATTACTGGAGTCCTTTATAAATGGAATGAAAGACAGACAGAAAGCAAGCCATGAGTGGCAAGAAGCTGAAATTCAACAGAACTTGGAAAAGAAGAGAAGTCCAATGAGAGGCCACCAAGTACATTGCCATGAGATGGGAGAGCCAAGGGCCAATGTTCACTGACAGCCAGCCCCAGAATGCCTGTCTTCAGGAAGAAAGTATCACCTTGATGATGCCTTGATCTGGACTTTATCCAGCCTCTAAACCATGAGCTAATAAATTTCCATATTCTCAGCCAACCCATTGCATGGTATTTGCTTGAACAGCCAAAGGAAGCTAACACAGATTTAGTGGAAGAAATTACAAAGTCACATAACAAAGGATATGGATGCAAAATTTTAATACAGGGAACTAACTAAAGAATCAAGAGTAATGAGCTGATCTGCTTGGGACCCTTACTCTTTCTTGTCTGCTGCTAATGGGAGTGATAATGACAGGACCATTTTAGAGAAATATTAGCATTATTTAATAATGGGCTAAGATGACTTACCCTATGACCAACCTCTTGTGTTCTGATGTATATAACTTAAAGAAACTCTCACATATATTCCAACATTTTATAATATAAAAGCTCATGTGCATGTACTATTTCAAGCAATCCATATTTGGGGGTGAATATTATTCCCTACAGGCCAGGATCACATAGCCAAGGAATGGTAGATTGAGGGCCTGGGGTCTTAGGAATTTTTACTCTCAGGCTAATGATCTTCATTGCACTGCACTGCACTGCCCACGCACTCATGAAAGAGACACCACCCACTGTGCATGCCCATGACCACATTGCCCCAGGAGAGCCATGAGCAAATTCTCCCATCAACCTATTTGAAAGATAAATCAAGTGATTTCTCCTGATGTTACTGATCCTCTTGGTTTCTTTTACAAATGTCAATGATTGGCTTTCTAAACTTAGATAAATACCCAGGTATTTGGGCACTAAAGGGTATTTATAGATGCCCAGATAATTGGTGAAAGACCTACCTACATCACTGGATTAGATCAGATTTCCTAGATCCTGATATGGGAATGCTTGAGCAAGTTATTCCTTGAGGAATTGCCTGTAAAGGAGTGAGAGAAGCAGGAAAGGGGAGAAAGAAGCTAACCAAAACTGTAATTTCAAATGTGTAAATTCAGGACAAACCCATGAGAAGCTCTAGCATCAATAAATCATAAAATCTGCACCTTGAGATGGGGGTTGTTATTTTACACCTCTGCATCAGTCAGTAAGTCACCACAGGTGACCCCAGCAGCAGATCCTGACAATGTGCCTTCTACTACCGAAGGATAATTCCCCAGAGAAGCCATTAGATGCCAACACTTGCATTATCTGAGATATGATGCACTAGCTCAGTAAAGGAGCTCTTGTGAGGGGGCAGCAAATTGTACCTGTTAAAGTCACTACACCTGCTCTTTTGACTCTTTCAAGAGCTCACATATGCCAACATGAAAGACCAAGCTTCTGCCTGCAAGGAAATATAAATGCATCCTTCTAGTCATTGCTTTCAGAATCAAAGGCGTATTTCAGGAGACATGAGAATCTAGGAATAGGTCACTGGTTTCCCAAGCACTGTTCGGTATGTACTATACTGCCTGATATTGCTGTACTGAAAAGTCAGTGGTTTGCTTCCAATGTTTGCTTTGGAAAATTGACATGTATTTAGTGACCATAGTGTGCCCAGGATCTTGAAGGGTACTTTAATGTACATTATTTTATTAAGTTGCATGCCAACCTAAAGATATAATAATTACTGAAGCCATTTTATAGATGAATATATTGAGGCTCACAGAAGCAGGATTAGGATGCAACAAGACTATCTAACCCTAACCTCTTGTTGATGTGAATGATGAATGGGTGATGACATGTAATCATCATCACCCTCATCCTCATCCTCATCAAAGTTGCCCTTTGTTGATCACTGTGTTCTTGTACTTCCCTGCCAAACAAAAATGGGACATTTTGTGGGTCATGTTGACTCTTTTGTCCACCTCAATGGCCTCATTATTTCCTTGTAGTCTTCTGATAAGCCTTAAGCATGGTGGACACTGACAGAGGGGCTTTTTGACTTTTCCATGCTGACTGGGGCATAGGTGGTCAAATAACTATAGTCACAGTGCCAACCATAATAGGGCAAAAACAATAAAGAAAATTTCAAGAGGACTTAATATATTGATGTGGAGTGTCCAAAGGATGCAAATTGCTTTCAAAGGGAAATACAGCATACCACTTTCCCTTGAGACTGACTAGAATATGGCAGGGCTTCCTTTAACATGAGGAATAAAAGAGAGGCAGCTATTAAAAGTGTTAATTACTTGTTAAAATCTTCAGAATACTTCTAGGAACATATCATCTGCATGTGAATTAGGCCTTCACAGTAAATAGAATCATTTCATTAAAAATGCTTATTAGTGAAGAAAGAATTTAAGACAGTAACAACAATTCCATCTCAGAGAACTTGGGAAACAGAAGGGAAGAACCCAGGTTTATTACATGAAAACCACACAGCCCAAGACCTTACCTTTCCACTTGTTGAGGGAAAGTTTTTTGCCTATATGCAGTGAACTGGTTAAGACTGTAGAGTCTGAACTGCAGAGTGTACACACTGAACAACCATTGGCAATACCAAATGTTGGCAAGGAGGCAGAGCAACTGGAGCTCACACCCATTGTTGGGTGGAAGTATTAAACAGTACTTTGAAAAAGATTCTGTCATTTTCTTACATAACTAAATATGAACCTACCTTAGCACCTATCAACTCCACATTACATCTGCCCTGGTATTTACCCAAGCAAAATGAGAATATGTATCGATGCAAAGAGAGAGTAATTTGGGTGCTGATATATGTGGCATTAAATGGGAAAAGATATGAAGTAAAACTTTCTGGGTGTAATGGCAATGTTGTGATAGGGATTAGCATTATTCAAGAGTCCTCATTTGTCAAAACTCACCAAATATTCACTTAAGTTTTGTACATTTCATTGTGCATAACATTTACCTGAATCTAAAAATATAAATAAATAAATACTTAACTCCAGCAAACAATATTCATGTTTAAGTAGTTAGTGGAAAGTATACTAATGTCTACAATATGTTTAATATCTTTATGGGGATATATTTTACATACAGCAAACGTCACATATGTAACGTGTGCAATTTGATAAGTTTTGACATATGTATACACTAATGAAATATCACTTAATCAAGAAAATGAGCATACTCATTAAGTTTCCTTGTTCCCCTTTATAACCCCTGTCTCCTGGCCCTCCTATCTCACCCATTAAAATCTCCCAGCAACAACTAATGGGCTTTCTGTTACTACAAACTTACAGAAAAATAGTTTAGATTTTTATATGTTTTTAAATTAGCTCAACTTTTATATAAAAGGAATCATAGGAAACAATATTTTTTATCACTTTTATTTAGCATAATTATTTTAAGATTCAGCCCTGTTGTAGCATGCATCAATTGTTCTTTTCTCTTTTTTATTGGTTTTGGGTCTATAGAAGAATCATGCATAAAATACAGGATTCCCATATTCCATCCTATTATTAACAACTTGCATTGCTGTGGAAATTTAATGTGATGAAAGCATATTTTTGTAATTGTACTATTATCTATCACCCAGAGTTTAAATTTGGGTTGTGCAGTTTCACAGATTTTTAAAAAAATTTTTATTCTGTTATCAATATTTCTTTTCTATATATTGTTGGGGATTATTTCATTGTATGGATATATCGCAGATTGTTTATCCACTCATCTATTGATAGACATCTGGGTTACTTCTAATTTTAGTTTTTTCAAATAAAGCTGCAATGAACACTTGTGTACAGGTTTTCTATGGGTACATGTTCTCATTTACCTTGGATAAATACCAAGACTAAGCCATATGGTAAGTGTTATGTTTAACTTTTTAAGAAGCTGCCAAAATATTTTCCAAAATGCTTGTGCCATTTTATATTTCTACCATCACTGCATGAGAACTTCAGTTCTGCTACATTCTTTCTAATCCTTTAGTAGTATCAGTCTTTTTCATTTTAGTCATTCTAATATAATAGTTGTGTAGAGGTATTTCATTGTGGTTCTAACTCGCACTTCCCTAATGACTAAAGATCTGGAGCCATATTTAAAAGTGTTTATTTGCAATCCTAAATCTTTTTTAAAAAGTCCATTCAAATGTTTTGCCCATTTTTTAGAATTGTTATTTATTTTTTCAATATTGATTTTTGAAATTTATTTATATTCTTGACAAAAATTCTGTATAAGATACATGATTTGTAAATATTTTCTCCTAGTTTGTTGTTTGTCTTTTCATTTCCTTAACAGTATTCACAGTGTCCTTTACAGGTAGGGTTTTTGTGTGTGTGTTTACTGATTTTAAAAAATTCTTTATTTTTAGAGGAGCTGTAGAAAATATTATATCTAAAATATAGGGGATTCCCATATACTCCACCCTCTTCTCCTCCCACACTCTCCCACATGAACAAAATCTTCCATTAGTGTGGTACATTTGTTATAATTGATGAACAAATATTGAAGCATTGTTACTAATGGTCTATAGTTTACATTACGGTTTATACTTTGCACTACACAGTTTTATAGGTTTTGACAAAATGTTTGACACCTTGTATCCATCACTGCAATATCATGCAGAACGATTCCAATGTCTCAGAAATGTCCCACATTACATCTATTGTTCCCTCTCCTTTCCCCTCAGAACATCTGGTGACCACTGTCTTTATATAAATATTAAAAATTGTTCCATTACTAGAATAATAATAAGTCTACTTTAGTTCATAGTTGCATTCCCCCTTAGGTTTGTTCATTCCTCTCTCTTGAAGATTTTGGGATGGTGATGCCCACTCTGCTTCTGATTGAGATGGGCTTAAATCCTATGGGGCAGGCAAATGGAACTGTCTTGCCTGCAGGTGAAGGTACTTTCTGCTTCTTGGGTTGGGCATTTTCCATCATCCTTTTGTTAATTGTTCTTGGTGAGTCCAATGAACTGGAGAGTAGGTGTTGGCTGCAACTCTGCTGAGATTCAGAGCCCAACTAGCATATGAACAACTGGAAGATTTAAGTCTCTGGGACATATATTTAATGGGTAGAGTAGTAATTATATATTCAAATAAATGAGGCAAAAGAACACTGTGAGGGAAAATTATAAACAATCCAATTCTGATACATTGGGGAGATAGGTTATCATATATTCCAAGGTAATGCTCACAGATGGGGTGCTGATTTCCTGGGTTGTCTGCCCTGCCTATAGTCCAGGTGTCCCTAGAGCCCTCAGGAGCATCCTTGCTTGAGGCACTGTTTACTGTGGCAGACAATGAGATCCTCCAGAGATGTACATTAGAGTAAACTTTGGAATGACCTCTTGACTTGATGTGGGCTATGGGTGGAAGGCTCTTTGTCTCTTCAGAGATAACTAAGTTATTTGACTTGTGGGTGTGGAACAGTAAGAGGCTGCAGTCCTGCCCTTAGGGACTGGCAGCGGCTCCAGTCCCAGGAAATGTTTAACAATGCAAGGGCTATAAACTTTAAGTATTTAGGGGAAATGCAAAAACCAAATACGCTAAAGGCTTATCTAGAATGTCTGGAGTCCATGTTAAAAGCTTACCTAAGATGTGGAAGATATATGCTAATTGAAGCCTATTGAGAACTGAAACAAAGGGACCATTTGGCCTTTCCTCTCTGTATAAAAGACGTTTGAAAATCTTGTTCAGGGCTCAGGATTCAAACTGAAAGCTCCCGAGTCCAGCCGGCCATCAATAAACCATTTTTCCTTCTCAAAATCATTCCTGAGTCCTGGCCTCTCTATACTCAAATAATTGAACTTCTCTTAAATTCCACAACATTTTTGGCGACCCAGATGGGACTACAAATGAAGGCCAGAGACGGTAGCATTTTGCTGCCCCTTCCAAATCCCCGAGGAAGCCGGGAGGACTCGGGTGAACCCCAAATCTGGGCGCCCCTGGATTAAATTTAATCCAGAAAAGATGTGGGCTCCACCAGAATCTTCCCGACAAAAATCGAGGGCAATGGAAGGTCTGAAGAGAAAGATTCTGGGAACGAAAAAGAACTCCGAACATGGAAGAAGGTAAGACTCCCCGGGTGAGCAGTCTGGAAGGCCCTAGCTTTAATTGCTAGGAAGGGGAGGCTGATCACCTCCCGAGAGAACCCTAGTAGCCCCAGAAGGCTGGGGGGAAGCCGTTCTCTCTAGGCTTGGGAAAAGGAGAAAAACCGGGGAAAAGCCCTGGTGTTTTGGGTTTGTCTAACTGCATGTTAGAATCTGGTACTGGTCTTATATCCACTAAAGGAGTGGAGTCTCGATTTTAATAGGAAGGGCTATTTATAGGTTCAAGTCCTAATGTCCTGGAAATTGGTCTAGATTAAGGGAAACAAAACTTGGTAACAGGAAAATGGATCGGCTTTTCTAGTGGAGCTTGGTCTGGGTGTAAAGTTTAAACAGTGGAAAAGTCTAGCTAAAATCTTTTGTTATAGTGCTAATTTGTGAATGAATTCGCTTTATACCAAATGTTAAGTGTTCTGAGGTTTGTGATGGCTGTGGGGGCAGCCATGGTGAAAATAAATATATAAACTTGTGGGTCAGATTAGTGACCTTTGTGCTTCTGTCTGTGTCAGCTCAAGGCTAGTGTTAGAGTTGTGTCCTTATGTAAAGTAAAATTACAGCTGAGCTGGAGCCCTCCCTTGCCATTGGCAAGAGAGTGAAATGATTCTGGAGCAAAAGCTGAGGAGTCTAGATGTTTGCGGAGCCTAAATGTTTGTGCATGCTCTGCTGTCTTGTCTCTGGTCTGGCCCTTTGCCGGGGCTTGGAGGCCATCTGTGTCCGCGCCACGCACCCAAGTTTGTTGGGGATGTCCCAGTCAGGGTGGCTGGGTCCCTGGGAGAGTTGCCAAATTTGAGTAGGTTCTGTCTGCCCATTTTGGCTGAAAGCTGGAAAGGGGGGAGCGGCTTGCCCCTTTCCAGTGAGTCCACCCTTCTATTCATAAGCCGCATTCCTGTTTGTTGTGCGCCTGACTGCCTGGAAGCGGGGGAAGTAAAGGGGGTAAAAAGCAGAATCAGAATAAATGCAGTAAAGTTCCCTCCTTAGGGTGTCAAAGCCAAAATATGTTTGCATTCTGCTCAGGTTCTTAAAAAGTATTGTAGTAACCTTAAGTAAGAGAATGTGTTCTGTGAAAGTAAAATTTGTCTTAAGAGTATAAATATAAAAGTTTTACAAAGCATCGTTTAAAGTATTTAAGTGGCTAATTGCAGAAAGTCATTATTTAACAAAACTGAATTGATAATAATAATAATAAAAGGCAATTTTATAACAAACTTATTCGGCAGCCAATCTCCCCTGCCAACTTGCTTCCAAAAAAACTGTTTCTGGTATTACATGCTACTAAGTATTTAAAGTAAAAAAAAGTTCATTATTTTAACAAACTTGTTTAGTATTAATAGCAATTATATATTGTAAGAAGGTTGCCTGGTAACTAAGTATGTGGGATATATGGAGTGTGTTTTTATTGTTAAAAAAACAGAAGATGATTTTGTCCTAAGATAAGATGATTGATTATTAAAAAAAGTAAAGTGTGGGACAGAACCTGAATGAATACTGAAAGTGTAGAAGGTTTGTGGAAGGAAAATTTTTATGATTAAATTAAGTAAGATCAATATACAAAGAAAATCTTTTATCAATAGCTTCTTCTGCTTTAACCTCATCATATCCTCAATGTTTGAAGAAAAGTCTTACCTCTTTTAAAAGAACATTTTATGTTCTAGAAATCAAATCCTGAAAAGTAGCCTTTTATTTCAAACTAACTGCAAGAGATTTATTCTTTTACTTTAAAAGAAAAATTAAAGTAATAGTTAAGTTCATTTAATATGTTATAAGTTGAATGAAAAGTATTTAAAAGTGTTATAAAATTAATAAGTTTAAAAAAAATTAATAAAAACTGTAACTAAGAGTTAAAATCATTTATAAATGCATTTATATTATAAAACAGTGGAAAGACAATAACTGAGATTATAGCTGGGTGAATTTAGCCTGAAACTATTATTTAAGTGTAAATTCTACACTAACCTTTCCTTTATTTATGGTTACTTCAAGCCTAACCTCACCCTTTGCCTTTGCCTATAGTTATTTCATAATTGAGAAGAGCTGAGACATCACTGTCTCCTCTCCTGGTATTAGTAACCCTTTCTCTCATGAATTCAAGTGTAAACTAAATAAATTGCTGCCTGATAAAATAAGGTTAAATGGCCACTGGAGTTTTATTATCTCCAAAATCAAAAAGGGGGGTAGAGGGGGAGAAGTCTCCTGCCTTGACGGTCAGTGTTCCTAAGAGTGGCAGTTCATGAGAGAAAGCAGTCTGTCTCCCTGAGGCTTCAAATAGCCTCAGTAAATATATATAAAATTAATCTTGTTGCTTATCCAAAATTCTGCTAATTTCAAAGTAAAATATAAAGTTCTAAAACAAAATGGTGCTAAGGCATTGAGAACATTTTAGTTATTACAATTCATTAAGTAAGAAAAAAAATTCTTGTGGTAAACTGCATGGTCATAGTGCAAATTAAAAAAAGTTTCAAAAGTCTTTGAAAAGTTTAAAGTAACTAAAGTCATGTTGTTGTGTCAAACTATTCATGTCTGCCTATTTGCTCAAATTGTTGAAGTTAAATATACAGTTATATAAGTAATATGTATTTCTAGACCCCTAATTAATTAAGCTAAACAGTATATAAAATAATGCAAATTATAAGTAATATCAATGAGTTGTGTTTGTGTCTAACTCTTTGTGTCTGCCCATTTAAAAAAAAAAAAGGTCAATGTATGTCTTCATACATCAAGATAATATCAAATTAACAAATAAAAATTCTTAAAAGAGGTCTATTCAAATTGTTAAAAATTAAATATGCAGTTATATTTATAAATATTCTTAAAGCCCAAATTAAACTAAGCAGGATGAAAAAGTCATAAAAATCTGATTATAGAAACAATTAAAAAAGGGCCTCCTCTTTGCAAGAGCTTTTAAAGCAAGACTAAGTGTAGCAGATTAAACCTATCTACTAAGCTAGAGAATTAAAAATCAGTTTGCCTGGTAATTTCCCAGTTTAAACCTTTGTCAGCCATAAATTACAAAAAAAAAAAAAAAAACAAAGATTAAGTTAATTTTCACATTAAAAAAATGTTGATGTAACCCGGCAGCCTGCTGCCTCAGTCTCCCACTCCCGGGTTGGACAGCAGTAGAGGAGACCAGTTTAAAAAAGTCCTATGGGCAGTGGAAAGATGCCCAAGAAAAAGCTAACTAAGTCGGTGCCATTTCAGCACTAAATTCTATTCCTTATTTGACAAAGGGAGGAGCAAGTAAAAACTAAAACAGTTAGAATGTGATAAAAGAAGCAGTTAAATCAAACTTTTGCGTGGGAAAGTTAAATCTCAGATAAGCTGTAACTTCTGAAGTATCCAATCTATAAAAAAACAAGAAAAGCTTGCATGCTAAGCTTAGGGGTATAAATTGTGTCATTTTTCTTTGTTCGTGGCACCAGCCATATCTAGCTCTGCACCCCTTCTTGCAAGATTAAAAATAAATTATTTTCTTCTCCACAATCTGGTGAGCCTTAATTTCTTCCAGAAGATTTCTTTCCAATGAAATAAAAGTAATTAGTGGCTCTATTGGCTCTATTAACAAATTTCAGTAAGTAAAAGAAAGTCCATAAAAACTATAGAAAGATCTTTCCTGGGTTATAATTTTTAAAAAATTAAGTAATTGTGTAATGTGTTTTAAAACCTGGTAGTCAGTATGCATGTGTTTTAAAACCTAGTAGTCAGTATGCTTTTAATTTAATAATTTTCATAACTTAAAAAAAAAGTTTTTAGCTTCCTGTAAGAGAAAAAGAAAACATTCCTTGCATAAACTATTATAGTTTCAATTTTATTTAACTTGAGTGTAATCTCCCATAGTTAATTTATAAACTAAATTAACATTATATGTACAAAATCTTTACAGTAATGAAAATTGTAAGTTCACATTGGTAAAATTAAGCTAAAAAAAAGATTGTAAATATGCTCTCTTAAATAAAGAGTAAATTTCTTTCATTAGTAATTGTAATTTAGTAAGTTTATTTAAACATGAGGTGGCTAGTCAATGTAGTTATAGTCAATTATAAAAAGTTTGTAAAACATCTTCCAAACTGAAAATGTTTAAATAGTTCTAGTTGTAAAAGTCATTGTTAACTAAAGAAACTTAGATTGGTATTAGTAGCAGAAATAACTTCATGATAATAAACCTGTCTGAAGGCCACTGCGAAATACACATTTAAGTAAATAGTAGTAAAAAGTTGTCTTGATTCTATTAGAAATATTCTGTTTTCATTCTAACAATGAAAAATAATATTTTTCCTCTATTACTAAAGTAAAGTACCTACTGTTATCTTCATAGTAAAATTGTGTAAGTAAATAGTCATTTGATATATGTATTGCATTAAGTTGTTTAAAATATATATAAAACAAAGAATAAACTTTAACATTGTCAAACTCTTGTGCATTCAAACCAGGCCTTGTATACATTACAGGTGGCCTCTCCATGTGAGTTATTAGCTAGGCTGGTCACTGACCCCTCAATTAAAAATATGTGCTATATCAGTCTCTGGTTCTGCTCCTGAAGTTGATGGAAACTATATTGCAGTTTCAAGCTCCTGCAGCCAATAATAACTCGGTACAGCCAAGTGTACAATGGATATTGCTTCCAGACTGGCACTGTTCCATGGTGCCAGAGAGCACTATGCACCAAGCTAGTAAAATACTAGAAAATCTCTCTAAGATGAAAGATGCTGCAACTTGCTCACTGCGTTAAAGAACATGCTAAATGGAGCCATGATACCAAGATACTGTAAGTAAAACTTAAACACAATTAGCATTATGGCCTGCTCTCATGGAGAGATAACATGTAAAGTATTACAAACCTGAAACTCAAAACTAATAATTGCAACTCTAAATCCTTATGCATTAAGTAATACATTAGTTAATATTAAGTGCTGCACTTTTATCCTGTACTAAATATATGCCTAATAATTGTAATGTTATCTTTTCTATTTTAAATCAAGTGCAGAAGTATATTAGACATGTTAAATTCCTAGTAAAATCATTTTCTAAACAGTTAATAACATGTCTATAGAATAAAGTGGCAGTCTCAGCCAGTCTCAGTTAGCAAAAGTGAAGCTTGCTTGCTAATAGTGAGTCACCTATTAAACAAGTCAAAATTGCTAGAAATTGTACAATGAAAACCAAAGTGTAAAAATCTTTATTCTGTAGTTCTGATCACTCCCACAAGTAAAAACTAAGAGTATTTCCAAATTAGTGTTCTAATCCTGAGTGAAGCCAGTTGCCCAAGAAGTGCCAGTTCACCAAGAGCATCTGACAGAGCGAATGAGTGTCAATCATTGAACAGCTTGAAATGTGTCTTCAGACAAAGCTAAGTGTCTGTTGCAATTTCTCTCTAAAGATAGATAACTTAAAAAAGAATATATATGCTGTTCCCACCAGCTTTTAAAGAATGCCATCTTTATAAGCACCTAACCTTGTCTACCTCTGTAGTCCAATGTGTGCTCTTTTAAAAACAGGTATTCCAAATTTTTAATTAAGTTTGTTTCTTTCAGAGTAAACATCTTATTAACCATATGAAAACTTCATCCAACTTCGTACAGAATGCCAGATCCATCTTCCTCCAGTTAAAATAAATTAAAGAGTTTTACACCTTATTAAGCAATGACTACAGCCCATGGCCACCAGGAAGCAGTTACAAAAAAGAGATCGTCTCCCTTCAGCACCCCTTTTAAATTAAAGGTGTAAACTCTTTAAGAGTAAAATAAAAGTAATAGATGGATCTGGAACCTGAGTGAAAATCCACGTGAGTGCCAGTGGCAGCAGAATAACTGCGGGAAGCTCCTGCCCAAGATTCTGCTGTCCAAAATGAAAAGTTCTAAACTTCTAAAAACAGTCCTGGATACTGTACTAAAGACTGATAAATAATCAATCAAGACAACAAACAGCCATCCACCTCATAGCTCCAACAATAATTATGCCAAAGCTTAGCAAGTAAACTTTGGCAAAAGGGGGGGAATGATGTGGGCTATGGGTGGAAGGCTCTTTGTCTCTTCAGAGATAACTAAGTTGTTTGACTTGTGGGTGTGGAACAGTAAGAGGCTGCAGTCCTGCCCTTAGGGACTGGCAGCAGCTCCAGTCCCAGGAAATGTTTAACAATGCAAGGGCTATAAACTTTAAGTATTTAGGGGAAATGCAAAAACCAAATACGCTAAAGGCTTATCTAGAATGTCTGGAGTCCATGCTAAAAGCTTACCTAAGATGTGGAAGATATATGCTAATTGAAGCCTATTGAGAACTGAAACAAAGGGACCATTTGGCCTTTCCTCTCTGTATAAAAGACGTTTGAAAATCTTGTTCAGGGCTCGGGATTCAAACTGAAAGCTCCCGAGTCCGGCCGGCCGTCAATAAACCATTTTTCCTTCTCAAAATCATTCCTGAGTCCTGGCCTCTCTATACTCAAATAATTGAACTTCTCTTAAATTCCACAACAGTACCTCTTGTTAAACGTATTTATTCTAGTAGTTTTTGTTAGGTGTTTCATTGGAATTTCCAGATAACATCTGGGAATAAAGATAGTTTTATTCCCTTCCAATCTGGATGCCTTTCTTTTCTTTTTCTAGCCTTATTGTCCTGGTTAAGATTCCACTATGATGTTGAATTTGATGGTGAGATCAGATATCCTTGCTTTGTTTCTGATCTTAGGGGAAATAACTCAATCTTTCAACTGTAACTTTGTTGTTAGCTATTGGCTTTATTGTAGATTCCCTTCATTGGTGTAAGAAGTTCCCTTCTATTAGTAAGTTACTGAAAAATTTTGTCAGGTATATATATTGGATTTTGTCAAATGTTTTTCTGCATCTATTGACATATTTGTATAGTATTTTTAAAATTTTGATAATATAAAAAAAAAAACAATTGATATTCCAGCGTTCAATCAAACTTGAATTTCTTGGGTAATATTCACTTATCATTGTGGCAGGCTTATTACTTCTTTGTTTTGTTATTTTTGTGGTTTATTTTAGGTTGATCATATAAATTCTTAATTTATCACAGTCTACTTTTACATGACATTATGGCATTTCACATGTTGTATAAGAACCTTGAATTGTGGCCTAGAAACTCTCAAGGAAGAAATTGGATCAATCATAAGGCTTACCTCATTTGCTTCACATCTCTCAGAGCTCTCATTTCTTATTTGCTGCCTGATGTAGAGTGTCTGAAAAGCCTTGACTTCATTTTGTCCAGTTTTTGGTTGTTTCATTCAGGAGGGTAAGCCCAGTCACTGTTATGCCATCATTGTAAGAATGTCAGGCTCTTAATGGCTGCCGTTAATTTTGCAATGCAACAGCAAAATAATTTGATAAATGGAGAAATGTAAAAACATGGATAGGTGATAGGAGATGCATAATAAAATATTCAAGGTAGGATCTGTATGTTTAGTATATGCTGTTCACTGTAAAATTCAACATTTTGCATGCTGGCTATTTTTTTAAAAGTTGAAAACATGTATGCTATAGATTTGTATAGCTCTGTGTTACTCAATGTGTTATCTTGAGAGATCACTTATACAAATCATTTTTCACTATGAGCATGTCCTCTGGATTGGTGTTAGTGGAGGGCTAAACAGAATGAATGAAGCATTTTTCTACCTCTAAGAATGGGAGGGATTCCCCAGTATTTTTTCACCTACCCTAACCCTAACCCTACATGCTCCTATTCTCATGGCCCACATGGTAATTCAGATGAGCCTCATCTCAGGGACCAGCTGTCCAGGGAGGGCATGAAAGGAAGTGGGGTGGGGGATGAGGAAAACTAACAAGCTGGCAAAGCAATCAGCATAGTGTAGAAGGCATTTGTAAGGAAGAGCCGGTGGAGCTGTTAAATTTCCTTCTGAACCTTCCATATAGAAAATTACAATACATCTGGCTCCTTGATGCTTGGGGCTGAGTTTTATTTCCCTTATCATCATATGTTTTTTATAAATGGATTGAAGGCAACAGTTAAATACTTCCAAAGGAGGCTTTGAAAGGGCTTTTGAGAGCCTACTCAGTCAATTCCAGTGTTCCCTTACAAATAATGCAGTTCTGTGTTCCCCCTGATTGCTTGGTGAATGAGGGCAATAAGAGGACAAGAGTAAGAAGACAGTGATGCCTGGGGCAGCCATCTGACAATCAGTATGACCTGGTCTGAGCCCCACTGATCTTATGTCTGTTCATCTTAATGAGTTCACAGTTCTTGTATACATCTGGCCTCTCTACCAATGGGTGTGCAAACAAACATAACAGCTCCTTTGCCTTGAATTAGAATTCCAAAGGGATAGGAGACAAGCCAGGGCCATTATCCCAAATTAAACTACACATTCAAAGCAATCCCAATTAAACTCTCAGCAGTTCTGTGTGCATGTGTGTGTAAAATTGAAAAGCTAATTTAAAAATTTACATGGAAACACAAAGGACTAAAAATAGTCAAGGTAATCTTGAAGAAGAGCAAAGTTCCATGCTTTACTCTTGCAGATATCAAGGTCTACTATAAAGCGGTACTGGTTAAGATAGTACAATATTGGATGAAGGACAATTTGACTAAGAAACAATAGAGTCAAGAAAGAGATGTATGAGTATTTAGTCATCTGATTTATGATGAATTCATCACTGTAATAATGTAGGGGAAAGTGTAGTCTTTCAAGGCATGGTGCTGATACAATTGGACATCTATATGGAAAAAGTATATCTAATCCTTAACTGTCACCATAAACAACAAAAACACGAAAATAATTATGAATGGATTGCAGCTCTAAGTCTGAAAGATCAACCGCTAAAGCATTTGGAGACAAATACAAAAGACCATCTTCATGACCTTAGCAAATGCTTCCTGCCTAGGGAACTCAGAGTCTAGAGAGTGAAATTGGAAAAATGGATCAGACATTTAAAGAAATCTAAGTTAGACTACAATTTACATAAAATAAATGGCTCATAAAATAAGAATATAAGAATTTGAGAAGGATTTAATCAATGATCAGTCTGGGTAAGATTTCAAGAGTGAAAATCTGGATAGTGCTGGGGTGGCAGCACCTTGTGTCTGGTGAAACTTCACAACTACCTTTAGTTTGATCCCCATGTGCTCCTACTCAGGGATAACTATGTTTCTCTCCTAATAGAGGAAGAGCTAACTGACATTCAGGGAGTCAGAAACCATGTCTGGAGTCCCACCGCAATGCTGGTGAATACTGACTCATAGCATAGAACCCAATCTGCTCAACCCATCAGAATGTTCTATCTTATAGACCTGTGCCCTGGTTTTTAGCTCCATTTCCCTCTGCTGGGCCCCAGGTTCCTGGGAGAGTAGCCCAGAAGGCACGAGGAATCACACAAAGTTCCCTAGTGAAAGCAAAGACTCATGTGGAAGCAAATTATGAGACAAGAGGTGCTTTATCTACATTTTAAAGATACCCAAGATCAAGCTCTGAATCAATATTTGAGCTAGAACTAGGGTTCAGGACCCTGGCTTCTTGTAAGACAGACTTCATTCTTAAAGTGCCACAAAATTCTCCCAACCGAAAAGAAATAACAACTTTGGGATTACTTTGGATTTGTGTACAAAGTAAAATTGTTCAACAACGTACCTGGGCACTGGGTTTGTCTCCCAGGGATCTTAGGATTCAAAGTAGAAAACTTGTCCTGAGCATACACACAAGGAAAACATGACCTTAAGGCCATGCCAAGATATGGATTGGATGTGTTTTAGTTGACAAGTGGAGAGAGAAAAGTCATACATATATGTTTGTGGGAATTATGATCCCAGGAAAGTGTGTGGAGTAATGCCAGTTCTTGAATCCTCCTTTCTCAGAGACTTGCAGAGGTTCCTTGGCTTACTCTTAGAGACAGGGTTTGGTATTGAGATGACCTGTTTGGTAGCAAGCCCCCTGGAGGCCCTGAGCAATGATTTATTGCAAGAAGCCTCAAGGAGATCTGGAATCAAGTACTGAGCTGTTATCCTTTTTTCCAATTACTTTGACATTCTTTTCTTTAGGAGATAGCTATGGCTAAGAACTGAAGCCCAGGTAGGCATCAAGGACTACATTGGTCAATTAAGATAATGGCAGTTAGCCCCTCTGATTGTTCCCATCTTTATTGCTACTTATCACCCAGGAGTACAAGTTGTGTTAATTGCACTGCTGATCTGCATTTACTGAGAATGATAAACCAGGAGATAGATAAGTGGGAAATTGTACAGAAATTTAGAGAGGCAGCATCTCTCTCTCTCTTTCTCTCTTTCTCTCTCTCTCTCTCTCTCTTTCTGTGTTACTCACTTGAGATTTGGGTTCGAAGAAACACGTACCAGTTATTTACAACTTTACAATCACCAGAAAGTCTCTGTTAGGCTCTGAATTGTATGTGGTCTCCTGAGAGGTATTGAAATGCCAATTATTCAAATAGTGCACAATGGCCTGCAATCTTATTCCCTTGGGGGGAGGCCACTCAGACCTCTTCTAAGACTAAGGGGGAACTGAGGTCAAGATATGCCATGATTAGATTATTTATAGAGTTTAACCCTTGATACCACTGAGGTAGAAATGAAAATAGCCTTTCCCATTTTGAAGAAAGTGGAGGGGTAGTGGGTGGAATGATCTTTTACCTAGATGTCTCCCACCATCTCCTTTAATATTCATATAGAAATGCCTCACCCTCTATCCTAATTATTGAGCTAAAGCCAATGCCCATCCCTCAACATTTCTGTGAATTCCCAAGCATCATGCTCCCATGGTCTCCTTCCCCTCATTTCCTCTTTTATTTTTTCTCTCTGGTTCTGTCATTGTCATTGTCTTTTTGGTGTGTCATTTTGATGTGGGCTATGGGTGGAGGGCTCTTTGTCTCTTCAGAGATAACTAAGTTGTTTGACTTGTGGGTGTGGAACGGTGGGGGGCTGCAGTCCTGCCCTTGGGGACTGGCAGCGGCTCCAGTCCCAGGAAATGTTTAACAATGCGGGGGCTATAAACTTTAAGTATTTAGGAGAAATGCAAAAACCAAATGTGCTAAAGGCTTATCTAGAATGTCTGGAGTCCATGCTAAAAGCTTACCTAAGATGTGGAAGATATATGCTAATTGAAGCCTATTGAGAACTGAAACAAAGGGACCATTTGGCCTTTCCTCTCTGTATAAAAGACATTTGAAAATCTTGTTCAGGGCTCAGGATTCAAACTGAAAGCTCCCGAGTCTGGCCGGCCGTCAATAAACCATTTTTCCTTCTCAAAATCATTGCTGAGTCCTGGCCTCTCTATACTCAAATAATTGAACTTCTCTTAAATTCCACAACATTTTTGGCGACTCTGGTGGGACAATAAATGAAGGCCAGAGACGGTAGCATTTTGCTGCCCCTTCCAAATCCCCGAGGAAGCCGGGAGGACTCAGGTGAACCCCAAATCTGGGCACCCCTGGATTAAATTTAATCCAGAAAAAATGTGGGCTCCACGAGAATCTTCCCGACAAAATCGAGGGGCAATGGAAGGTCTGAAGAGAAAGATTCTGGGAACGAAAAAGAACTCCGAACATGGAAGAAGGTAAGACTCCCCGGGTGAGCACAGTCTGGAAGGCCCTAGCTTTAATTGCTAGGAAGGGGAGGCTGATCACCTCCCGAGAGAACCCTAGTAGCCCCAGAAGGCTGGGGGGAAGCCGTTCTCTCTAGGCTTGGGAAAAGGAGGAAAACCGGGGAAAAGCCCTGGTGTTTTGGGTTTGTCTAACTGCATGTTAGAATCTGGTACTGGTCTTATATCCACTAAAGGAGTGGAGTCTCGATTTTAATAGGAAGGGCTATTTATAGGTTCAAGTCCTAATGTCCTGGAAATTGGTCTAGATTAAGGGAAACAAAACTTGGTTACAAGAAAATGGATTGGGTTTTCTGGTGGAGCTTGGTCTGGGTGTAAAGTTTAAACAGTGGAGAAGTCTAGCTGAAATCTTTTGTTATGGTGCTAATTTGTGAATGAATTCACTTTACACCAAATGTTAAGTGTTCTGAGGTTTGTGATGGCTGCGGGGGCAGCCATGGTGAAAATAAATATATAAACTTGTGGGTCAGATTAGTGACCTTTGTGCTTCTGTCTGTGTCAGCTCAAGGCTAGTGTTGGAGTTGTATCCTTATGTAGAGTGGAATTACAGCTGAGCTGGAGCCCTCCCTTGCCATTGGCAAGGGGGTGAAATGATTCTGGGGCAAAAGCTGAGGAGTCTGGATGTTTGTGGAGTCTAGATGTTTGTGCATGCTCTGCTGTCTTGTCTCTGGTCTGGTCCTTTGCTGGGGCTTGGAGGCCATCGGTGTCCGCGCCAAGCACCCAAGTTTGTTGGGAATGTCCCAGTCAGGGTGGCTGGGTTCCTGGGAGAGTTGCCAAATTTGAGTAGGTTCTGTCTGCCCATTTTGGCTGAAAGCTGGAAAGGGGGGAGCGGCTTGCCCCTTTCCAGTGAGTCCACCCTTCTATTCATAAGCCGCATTCCTGTTTCTTGTGCACCCGACTGCCTGGAAGGGGGGGAAGTGAAGGAGGTGAAAAGCAGAATCAGAATAAATGCAGTAAAGTTCCCTTCTTAGGGTGTCAAAGCCAAAATACATTTGCATTCTGCTCAGGTTCTTAGAAGGTATTGTAGTAACCTTAAGTAAGAGAATGTGTTCTGTGAAGGTAAAATTTGTCTTAAGGGTATAAATAATTATAAAAGTTTTACAAAGCATTGTTTAAGGTATTTAAGTGGCTAATTGCAGAAAGTCATTATTTAACAAAACTGAATTGATAATAATAATAATAAAAGGCAATTTTATAACAAACTTATTCGGCAGCCAATCTCCCCTGCCAACTTGCTTCCAAAAAACTGTTTCTGGTATTACATGCTACTAAGTATTTAAAGTGAAGAAAAGTTCATTATTTTAACAAACTTGTTTAGTATTAATGGCAATTATATGTTGTAAGAAGTTTGCCTGGTAACTTAGTATGTGGGATATATGGAGTGTGTTTTTATTGTTAAGGAAACAGAAGATGATTTTGTCCTAAGATAAAATGATTGATTATTGGAAAGAGTAGAGTGTGGGACAGAACCTGAATGAATACTGAAAGTGTAGAAGGTTTGTGGAAGGGAAATTTTTATGATTAAATTGAGTAAGATCAATATACAAAGAAAATATATTATCAATAGCTTCTTGTGCTTTAACCTCATCATATCCTCAATGTTTGAAGAAGAGTCTTACCTCTTTTAAAAGAACATTTTATGTTCTAGAAATCAAATCCTGAAAAGTAGCCTTTTATTTCAAACTAACTGCAAGAGATTTATTCTTTTACTTTAAAGGAAAAATTAAAGTAATGGTTAAGTTCATTTAATATGTTATAAGTTGAATGAAAGGTATTTAAAGGTGTTATAAAATTAATAGGTTTTAAAAAAATTAATAAAAACTGTAACTAAGAGTTAAAATCATTTATAAATGCATTTATATTATAAAACAGTGGAAAGACAATAACTGAGATTATAGCTGGGTGAATTTAGCCTGAAACTATTATTTAAGTGTAAATTCTACACTAACCTTTCCTTTATTTATGGTTACTTCAAGCCTAACCTCACCCTTTGCCTTTGCCTATGGTTATTTCATAATTGAGAAGAGCTGGGACATCACTGTCTCCTCTCCTGGTATTAGTAACCCTTTCTCTCATGAATTCAAGTGTAAACTAAATAAATTGCTGCCTGATAGAATAAGGTTAAATGGCCACTGGAGTTTTATTATCTCCAAAACCAAAAAGGGGGGTGGAGGGGGAGAAGTCTCCTGCCTTGACAGTCAGTGTTCCTAAGAGTGGCAATTCATGAGAGAAAGCAGTCTGTCTCCCTGAGGCTTCAAATAGCCTCAGTATATATATATAAAATTAATCTTGTTGCTTATCCAAAATTCTGCTAATTTCAAAGTAAAATATAAAGTTCTAAAACAAAATGGTGCTAAGGCATTGAGAACATTTTGGTTATTACAATCCATTAAGTAAGAAAGAAAATTCTAGTGGTAAACTGCATGGTCATAGTGCAAATTAAGAAGAGTTTCAAAAGTCTTTGAAAAGTTTAAAGTAACTAAAGTCATGTTGTTGTGTCAAACTATTCATGTCTGCCTATTTGCTCAAATTGTTGAGGTTAAATATGCAGTTATATAAGTAATATGCATTTCTGGACCCCTAATTAATTAAGCTAAACAGTATATAAAATAATGCAAATTATAAGTAATATCAATGAGTTGTGTTTGTGTCTAAATCTTTGTGTCTGCCCATTTAAAAAAAAAAAGCTCAATGTATGCCTTCATACATCAGGATAATATCAAATTAACAAATAAAAATTCTTAAAAGAGGTCTATTCAAATTGTTAAAAATTAAATATGCAGTTATATTTATAAATATTCTTAAAGCCCAAATTAAACTAAGCAGGATGAAAAAGTCATAGAAATCTGATTATGGAAACAATTGGGAAAGGGCCTCCTCCTCTTTGCAAGAGCTTTTAAGGCAAGACTAGGTGTGGCAGATTAAACCTATCTACTAGGCTAGGGAATTAAGAATCAGTTTGCCAGGTAATTTCCCAGTTTAAAACTTTGTCAGCCATAAATTGCAAAAAAAAAAAAAAAAAAAAAACCACACAAAGATTAGGTTAATTTTCACATAAGAAAAATGTTGATGTAACCCGGCGGCCTGCTGCCTCAGTCTCCCACTCCCGGGTTGGACAGCAGTGGAGGAGACCAGTTTAGGCCAGTCCTATGGGCAGTGGAAGGATGCCCAAGAAGGAGCTAACTAAGTCGGTGCCATTTCAGCACTAAATTCTATTCCTTATTTGAAAAAGGGGGGAGCAGGTAAAAACTAAAATGGTTGGAATGTGATAGAGGAAGCAGTTAAATCAAACTTTTGCCTGGGAAAGTTAAATCTTCAGATAAGCTGTAACTTCTGAAGTATCCAATCTATGGAAAAACAGGAAGAGCTTGCATGATAGGCTTAGGGGTATAAATTGTGTCATTTTTCTTTGTTCGTGGCACCAGCCATATCTGGCTCTGCACCCCTTCTTTCAAGATTGAGAATAAATTATTTTCTTCTCCACAATCTGGTGAGCCTTAATTCTTCCAGAAGATTTCTTTCCAACGAAATAAAGGTAATTAGTGGCTCTATTAACAAATTTCAGTAAGTAAAGGAAAGTCCATAAAAACTATGGAGAGATCTTTCCTGGGTTATGATTTTTTAAAAAATTAAGTAATTGTGTAATGTGTTTTAAAACCTGGTAGTCAGTATGCATGTGTTTTTAAAACCTGGTAGTCAGTTATGCTTTTAAATTAATAATTTTCATAACTTAAAGAAAAGAAGTTTTTAGCTTCCTGTAAGGGAAAAAGAGAACATTCCTTGCATAAACTATTATGGTTTCAATTTTATTTAACTTGAGTGTAATCTCCCATAGTTAATTTATAAACTGAATTAACATTATGCACGAAATCTTTAGAGTAATGAAAATTGTAAGTTCACATTGGTGAAATTAGGCTAAAGGAAAAAGATTGTAGATATGCTCTCTTAAATAAAGAGTAAATTTCTTTCATTGGTAATTGTAATTTAGTCAGTTTATTTAAACATGAGGTGTCTAGTCAATGCGGTTATAGTCAATTATAAAGAGTTTGTAAAAATCTTCCAAACTGAAAATGTTTAAATAGTTCTAGTTGTAGAAGTCATTGTTAACTAAAGAAACTTAGATTGGTATTGGTAGCAGAAATAACTTCATGATAATAAACCTGTCTGAAGGCCACTGCAAAATACACATTTAAGTAAATGGTAATAAAAAGTTGTCTTGATTCTATTGGAAATATTCTGTTTTCATTCTAACAATGAAAAATAATATTTTTCCTCTATTACTAAAGTAAAGTACCTACTGTTATCTTCATAGTAAAATTGTGTAAGTAAATAGTCATTTGATATATGTATTGCATTAAGTTGTTTAAAATATATATAAAACAAGGAATAAACTTTAACATTGTCAAACTCTTGTGCAGTCGAACCAGGCCTTGTATACATTACAGGTGGCCTCTCCATGTGAGTTATTGGCTAAGCTGGTCACTGACCCCTCAATTAAAAATATGTGCTATATCAGTCTCTGGTTCTGCTCCTGGAGTTGATGGAAACTATATTGCAGTTTCAAGCTCCTGCAGCCAATAATGACTCGGTACAGCCAAGTGTACAATGGATATCGCCTCCAGACTGGCACTGTTCCATGGTGCCAGAGAGCACTATGCACCAGGCTAGTAGAATACTGGAAAATCTCTGGAATACTGGAAGGATGCTGCAACTTGCTCACTGCGTTGAAGAACATGCTAAGTGGAGCCATGATACCAGGAGACTGTAAGTAAAACTTAAACACAATTGGCATTATGGCCTGCTCTCATGGAGAGATAACATGTAAAGTATTACAAACCTGAAACTCAAAACTAATAATGGCAACTCTGAATCCTTATGCATTAAGTAATACATTAGTTAGTATTAAGTGCTGTACTTTTATCCTGTACTAAATATATGCCTAATAATTGTAATGTTATCTTTTCTATTTTGGATCAAGTGCAGAAGTATATTAGACATGTTAAATTCCTGGTAAAATCATTTTCTAAACAGTTAATAACATGTCTATAGAATAAGGTGGCAGTCTCAGCCAGTCTCAGCAAAAGTGAGGCTTGCTTGCTGATGGTGAGTCACCTATTGAACAAGTCAAAATTGCTAGAAATTGTACAATGAAAACCAAGGTGTAAAAATCTTTATTCTGTAGTTCTGATCACTCCCACAGGTGAAAACTAAGAATATTTCCAAATTAGTGTTCTAATCCTGAGTGAAGCCAGTTGCCCAGGGAGTGCCAGTTCACCAGGAGCATCTGACAAAGCAAATGAGTGTCGATCATTGAACAGCTTGGAATGTGTCTTCAGACAAAGCTAAGTGTCTGTTGCAATTTCTCTCTAAAGATGGATAACTTAAAAAAGAGCGTATATGCTGTTCCCACCAGCTTTTGGGGAATGCCATCTTTATAGGCACCTGACCTTGTCTACCTCTGTAATCCAATGTGTCCTCTTTTGAAAGCAGGTATTCCAAAATTTTGATTAAGTTTGTTTCTTTCAGAGTGAACATCTTATTAACCATATGAAAACTTCATCCAACTTCGTACAGAATGCCAGATCCATCTTCCTCCAGTTAGAATAAATTAAAGAGTTTTACACCTTATTAGGCAATGACTACAGCCCATGGCCACCAGGAAGCAGTTACAGAAAAGAGATCGTCTCCCTTCAGCACCCCTTTTAAATTAAAGGTGTAAACTCTTTAAGAGTAAAATAAAAGTAATAGATGGATCTGGAACCTGACTGGAAATCCACGTGAGTGCCAGTGGCAGCAGAATAACTGTGGGAGGCCCCTGCCCAAGATTCTGCTGTCCAGAATGAAAAGTTCTAAACTTCTAAAAACGGTCCTGGATGCTGTACTAAAGACTGATAAATAATCAGTCAAGACAACAAACAGCCATCCACCTCATAGCTCCAACAATAATTATGCCAAAGCTTAGCAAGTAAACTTTGACAAAAGGGGGGAATGATGTGGGCTATGGGTGGAGGGCTCTTTGTCTCTTCAGAGATAACTAAGTTGTTTGACTTGTGGGTGTGGAACGGTGGGGGGCTGCAGTCCTGCCCTTGGGGACTGGCAGCAGCTCCAGTCCCAGGAAATGTTTAACAATGCGGGGGCTATAAACTTTAAGTATTTAGGAGAAATGCAAAAACCAAATGTGCTAAAGGCTTATCTAGAATGTCTGGAGTCCATGCTAAAAGCTTACCTAAGATGTGGAAGATATATGCTAATTGAAGCCTATTGAGAACTGAAACAAAGGGACCATTTGGCCTTTCCTCTCTGTATAAAAGACGTTTGAAAATCTTGTTCAGGGCTCGGGATTCAAACTGAAAGCTCCCGAGTCCGACCGGCCGTCAATAAACCATTTTTCCTTCTCAAAATCATTGCTGAGTCCTGGCCTCTCTATACTCAAATAATTGAACTTCTCTTAAATTCCACAACAATTTCACTGCCTGGAGGCCTGCGTCTCTCTGCTCTGCATAGGTATGGGACACCTTTTTTCTTTTTTGTTACCAGGAAGTCCCAGGGGTCCAACCCAGGCCCTCCATATGGTAAAAACAGGAGCTCAATTGCCTGATCCATAGCTGCTTCCCTCTGATTTCCTCTTTTTAGAGAATAACCCCTGCCCCATTTGTCTATCTTTAAATCATCTTTGCTTCTTTCTGCCATTTGGTACCCCCAACACAAACTCTAGTTACCCACATTGCTTTTTCCAAAAACACCATCAATACTAGTGTGTAGAGAATTTCACTAAGGGTTTGTAAGTATCAGAGAGGGTTACTACATAGTTTAACCAGCAGACAAACTAATGAACAAATTATTTAATTGATAAAGCAGAGCATTAGACATTCCTGGTCCTAACAATAAATCATAAATTTCACACTGGTCATTTCATTTCAAACCTCACTCGCATCCTAAATAAAAGTCTTTAAATAAAAGGCTCAGCATGGATGAATTCCATTTTCAACTTAAAAGCTGTAAAAATAACAAAGTGCAATCTGTACATAAATTAAAAAGGAAGGAAATAATGAAAACAAAATCAGAAATTAATGGGATTAAGAAAAAAACAGAAAAATATTAGATCTAATTAATAACAGACAAATCAAGGACCAACTAATCAAAAGAAAGGGTAGAAGCATTTAAAAAGTAACAATTGACTAGGGAGAAGTAATGTTTAAAACAGAGGAAATTTTTAAAAATTACTATTGGTACATTTCTATGATGTAAATTTGAAAACTATGTGAAAGGGTAAAATGGATAATTTCCTAGGAAAATACAAATTCTCAAAATTGATCCTTGTAGAGATAAGCAGATGAATTCAAACAAAAGAAATACAGGAGGTTATCAAGGTATTACCCCCTATACATACCCACTCAGAAAAGATTTCACCAATGAATTCCACCAAGTAGTCAAAAATCAGATTGTCCCAATTAGACATAAATTATTGCAGATCAATGAAAATGAAGGGACTATTCAAAATACTTTTTTGAAGCACCTGTAATTTGACCTAAATCTGATAACCATCACATAGCGAAATAAAAAGATAAACTAATACCACTTACAATTATTGATTCAAAAATCCTAAATAAAATGTTAGTGAACAGCATCTAAAAATGACCATTTGTTTAAAAAGTTGAACTAAAAGGTAGATGTTTTATATAAGAACAGATTTAATAAGGGAATTTTAAATTAAAATTAAATTTAATTGTTAAACTATATTAAAATAGCAAAATTTATTATTTGTAAAGATATATTTTAGTGTAGGTATGCATATATAATTTTGACAGTGGTATATCTAAATATGGTGTGATTTAAAGACAGATTTATATATAACAAATCTAATCCATTCTTTCCCTTTCTCCTTTTTGGTTTTTGTTTCAGGAGACAGTCTAGCAGAGTGGTTAACAATGTGGTCTCTATGTTAGTCTCTGGTTTTCTAATCCCTGCCATGTAATATCTCTGTGGCCTTAGAATTTTACTTAACATCTGTATGACTCTGTTTTCTCATCTGCTAAGGTGGGGTAATAGTAGGATATAACCCCTGGGATTGCTATGAGGAATCAATGAATTAATGCATATTTTACAGACTAGTGATATCGACCAGACTCAGACTCTGAAAAAAGTTCCAATTGAGAGCTTTATTAGCCACGAGGAGACTGCCTCGTCCTATGCAGAGGGGAGAGCAGCACTGAGTCATGGGGGAGTTAGCTTATATAGGCTTTTAGGTTCAGGGCTGGGGGCAATAGCTCAGCAAGCAAGCATGTACAGAAGCAGATGTTTGTGGTTAATCAAGTGCTGGGAATTCGATCATAGGAGATAAATGGTTGGGGAGTTTTTGTTATTTATAAGGGTCTGAGTCATGTTGGTCTAGGGGCTGATGACACTTTCTACAGGAGGCCTTGAGATAAGGTTTTACAGTCGAGCAAGCTTGTTACAGAAGCAAGATATGTGCAGTTAGTGGGCTGTGGAATTTTCCTCTTGGGTAGGGGTGGTCACAGGCTCCTACTTCTCCACATTCCCTACTGCTTTTTTGGGGAGATTCAAACCCTTGAATTTGAGTACTCTCCAGTGTCCTGCATAGGTAAGCTTTGGTATGGGGTGTTCAGGATTAAGAGCTTAATGGTTTGCACTCTCTTGGATAAATTGAACTAAATGATTGATTATGAGTGTGCTGCAGGTTAACAGCAATAATCAGAGGAGTAAGGCGACCGAAAGGGCAGTGATAAGGGTTGTAAATTATGGGGACCAATTAAATAAACTTTCATACCAATTTTTTGGTGACTGACTGAGCCTATTCTCATTTTTTTAATCATTTCCAGACTAAGTTTAAGCTTTTTTTAATGATGCTGGAGTGGTTAGCATAAAAGCAACAAGTTTCTCCTAAAGCTAAACAGAGGCCTCCTTGTTTGAGGAATAATAAGTCCAGTCCCCTCTGGCTCTGGAGGACTACCTTGGCTAAGGAATCAAGTGCCTCTTTTAAATGTGAAATTTGATATTCAAGGTTCTTGAGGTCCTGGGTAACTAGGCCTGACAATTGGCTGACATCAGAGTGACTTTTTATGAGAACTGCTGATCTTACCGCGGTTGACCCGCAATGCTCAGCGCAATTAGAAGGGGAACAAGGATTGGGGCCCTCTTGTACCAGTGGTGCTCAAGACTCGATGTTTCAAGATATTTTCTTTCAGTTTTTTCAGAGAGGTAATGTATGGGCCACTATGCCTCAGTTTTAACATTTCCCCCTTTTGTTTTAGTCGAGGTGACCGTGCCTGTCTTAGGTTGCCCTCTTTTGAGAGTCTTACCCATCATTGGCTACCAGCCAAGCTCTTTGACTTGGGGAAGTTACTGAAGTGATTTTGCTAGCACCAGATCACTTACATGTCCCATGGCTGTTATTCTGTGCATTTTTTTCCAAAAACACCGTCCAGCACAGGTGAAAATTATGAGCAACAGAACAAATATGATCAGCCCTATTTTCAAAGTTGACAGGAAATGCCATGACCTCCACTAATTGACTGGGTTAAACCCTGCAATATGTGAAATCATATCTGAGAAAATATTCTTACCATTGGCTACGTGAATTTGATTTTGAGACTTTTTAAATATTTTTCTTTGTAATTCCACCATTTCCAGAGAGATTCTACTTTAGGGCTGAACAAATGATTCCCAACTCTTTCTATACTATATCTGATGAATTACATGCAGAGTTATAACGAAAATTTCATTCCAATTACACTTTAATTTTTTTAACAAGTTTAAACTATATAATTGATCTTTAATATGCAGAACAGCCGATTCTAATTCATTAACTCAATTATTTAACTGTTCATCAATGTGATCTTGGCTATTCCATAAATCACTAGCATTTTATGCTAATCATGCCATGTATTGTTGAGTCTGTACTTTAATGTAAAGTTACCATAGCAGTAGCAGCAGCTGTAATGATTCTAATCAGTTTCAAAATGCTTATAATAAGCAGTCCAATAAAGCGTTTAGTCGGTTTTAAGAATTCTTGTACCATATGTAGCAATAACTGACTTTCAGGAGATGACTGCCAAATCCGCATCATTCTCACAGGTATCCAGATGCCTTTTCTTCTTCTGGCTATCATTATTGTTTCTCCATCCTGCAACACACTTTCTGGTAGACATGTATACCAGGCACCATTTTCATAAAACAATGAATTATTTTTAATAGTTACTTTACGAGTCATGAAAACACATGGATCTGTAACACAGGCTTTAAAATGATATGTTTAAGGGTTAAATATTCTTCTGTTTTGTTTATATTTCTCAGCCATTCATACGGAGGGGCGGGGCAATTCCAAGAAATATTTTCCACAAACTCTTTTGCAGGTCATGATTATGAGTGCTATTAGTTCAAGGGGCCAGTATTTACCTTTCTTTGCAATGTTAAAAGTTCCTGCTACAATAGCATAAGGAGAGAGCACACAGGCTCAAAGCCCACAGGCAGACACAAGCAGCAAGCTCACAATTCCAGAATCTGCAAAGCCAATGCGATGGCAGCAATTGCCACAGGTTATCTGAGGGCTCATTCTTCTCAAGAGCAGGAGGGACTCGACGTTAGTTATTGGTGTTGGCAAGTAACAGGCAGCTAGAACTGCTGGTCTAGGCACCACAAGGTTCGGTACTCACGATGCCTGTTTTTTCCAGTGGAGCCACCCTGCCTTTTTCCAGGTTTCAGTGGTAGGGCCCTGGATCTTTATAAAGGCATCTGCATTAACAGTTTTAAAAGGAATGTTAGTGGGGTGGGCAGGGACATGCCAGACAGTCACTTGTTACTACTAGCAGGCATCCCGGATGTTCTTTCATAGATTTTAGATTGATTTACAACAGTTTACTATTTCTGTTTTGCTTTCAGTACCTGCAATCCACCCCTGAATAGGGATGGCAGTTTTCAGAGTGACCAGACATTATTGGGTTAAATTTTTTACTTTTAGCAGGACCTCTTACGCTGCACATAATTGCTTTTTTACATTGTATTTTTGGCTTTTTTCTAGAATTGTGATTAAAACCCAAGGGGTACTTGTTTAGAATTTTGCCTTTGCCACAAACTCCACTCAAACCAAATATTGGTGCTTGCTACATTTAATTCATAGGCTAAGTTAATGTCTGCAATTTATTTTCTTTCTATTATTTAAAGCAGCTTGCTGGAGGTTTTCCCACTTTTATGAAGGATTTTTTTCCCAGTTAATACAAACAACGGCTTCAATATTTGAGCTAAATGAGGGATGAAAGATTTTTAGTATTTTAATAATATTACAAATTCTATTAACATGAGAAAACATTGTACTTTATTAATTACAGCAGAAAGTATAGTTTTATTTTACTCAACTAAACAACACTTAAGAATTTGATAGAGCAGCAGGTACTTTGCAGCTTGTTCTAATTGTTTGCATAGTTCAGGCTTTTAAGATAAGCTATTACTGTTTCTGATGTTTCATTTAATTTTGAAAAAAGGATTACTGGTTAGTAACATTATCAGTAGGGTTTTAGCCGCAGATTTTTTCTACAAAGCCAGATTATTATTATTACCATGCCAGGAGAGATGGTTGGGCTATGCACATAGCCCCGAAAAGCACTGCAAAAGTTCATTGTTGGGTTTTTCACAGATAGAGGAATGCTGACTGGCTTGACCTGTCCAAGAAGACACTAGAGAAAGTTTTAGCAAGTTTTAAAACAAAGTGATAGCGATACAGCCAGACATTAACTTTTTTGCAACAAACTAGCAATATTTGGACTGCTGCATACTACAGTGTTGTTATTTTAATTTATGGTAAGAGGTTGTTTCTGTGACACATACTTTTTTATAATAATTAAAACCATAATTAACCACATTTTACTTCTGTTTAATATTATGCTGAAATATTGGTGAATTTATACACTCTTAAGTATTTATTTGAACCTTTTACTCATACAACTTTAACAGAGGGTTAAAGAAAAAAAAACCTGTTAATTTTATAACATTTTTAAATACCTTTCATTTGGCTTATAACATATTAAATGAACTCAACTATTACTTTAATTTTTCTTTTAAAGTAAAAGAACAAATCTCTTGCAATTAGTTTGAAATAAAAGGCTACTTTTCAGGATTTGATTTTGAGAAAGCAGGTTTGAACATTATGTTCCTTTAAAAGAGATAAGACCCTCAATAATTAGGAGAAAAGAAAAGAAAAAGATAGGATGTAGAATTTTTCCAAATCAATATATATTCTATAGCTAATCTTTAAACTCATCGCTATATTCCATTTTACTAGTAAGGGAACCTGACATTATATTGGGCTTCATTTTTCAGGAAGTTTTGGATCACAGAGTGGTTCAACAATGGCAGTGGAGGAATACTGGTATGGGATGTTATTGACAGGCAATATATGGTTGACAGGGAGTTATACAGGGCATGTGTCCAGGGTGCATGGAAATGTTTGGATATACTCATAGTGGAAACAACTAAAAACAACAGCTGGGGGGGTACTGGGTTCCTGGCCAGGGGTGGGGTGGGGGGCTCTGTCATGGTCCCTAGGAGAGCAGCGGCAGTCCCCCAGGTGCAACAGTAACCAGGAAGGAAATGAGGGTCCAACAGTGAGTGCCTGATACTAACAACTGTGCTTGTGGGCCTATACACCTGAAATAACAACAAGGCCTAAAGCAGCACTGTGCCTAACAGTTCCCTCCTGAGAGCCTCTGTGTTACTCATATGTGGCCAGTCTCAAAGCCAAACTCAACATGTAAATGCAATGCCTTCCTTCCCCCTAGCATGGGACATGACACCCGGGGATGAGCCTCCCTGGCACCGAGGGATCACTGCCAAGTACCAGCTGATGATGTAACTAGAAAATGACCTTGAATTAAAGGTTCGATGTGGACCAGCAGAATATCCCTGTCTACATATAATAACAGGAGTTAAAAGTGCTTTTTGACCTAAAGTAAGGGGGAAATGGAAAGGACAAATGAGTTCATATGGCTATGAGTCTCTAAAAAAGAGTCTGGAGATTGTCAGAAGGATTGCCCTTATGCACACCTGAGCAGAGTCTCAGAGACAGATAAAGTAGATACAATCCCAGGTATTGGTCCTTTTGAGGGCAAAAGAGACCCACAGGTTCTATGGTCATGGCAGATGGGGTTCACTGCCATGTCAGTTGGCCCTTCTTTGGAGCTGGTGTTTCTGTGTGATGGAGCTGGACTCAGATGGGATCTCTTTTCACAAGCCTTTCATGCTACTTTACTGGAATTGTAGTTGGTGCTGGGGTTTAAGATATATCTAGGGGATTTGAATCTCTGGACTGACAATATGATAGCCAGGCCCTGAGCCTCAACAGACTTCAGCTCCTACACTCTGATTTATTGGACTTACCCCACTCAGCTAAAATGGAGTTGAAGAATGTCAACCACCACACCATGGAGCCTAGAGTGCCTACAACTGAAAGCAGGAGGATTGCATCCAGTATCCATGTGGAATCTAAGCCCCCTCTTGACATAGATGTGGAATGGACACAACCAAGCCAAGGTCCACAGGAAGGAGGAATACAGTAAGGATTAGAGTGGACTTAATGATATCCTATTCATGAACTATTGTGGTTAATAATCGAGAAAATGTGGCATTGGTTTGGAAAAAGTGGCCATGGTGGCTGCTGCGTGTGGGGAATGGGAGGAAGAGATGAGATGTGGAGGCATTTTCGGGACTTGGAGTTGTCCTGGGTGGTGCTCCAGGGACAACTGCCAGACATTGTATGTCCTCCCATGGCCCACTGGATGGAACGTGGGAGAGTGTGGGCTATGGTGTGGACCACAGGCCATGGGGTACAGCGATTCCCAGAGATGTACTCAACAGACGCAATGGATGTGTCATGATGATGGGAGAGAGTGTTACTGTGGGGGGAGTGGGGGGTGAATGGGGACCTCATATTTTTTGAATGTAATATTTTTTTTAAATCAATAAATTGAGTAGAATTTGGAAAATAAAATAAAAGAGATAAGACCTTTTCTTCTTCAAACACTGAGGAAATGATGAGGTTAAAGCACAAGAAGCTATTTTGATAAAACAGATTTTTTTTGTATACTGATTCTTCAGATAACTTTTACCAAAGCAGACTAATGACTTGAGAGATTTTGAGAAAGAACAAAATTTTCAACCTTGCATCAGTATACTACTCAATACTACACTCTTCAAAACTCTATGTACAGAGCCACTAAATTTCACTCAACCTTAATTACAAAAATTTCCCTTTCACAAACTTTCTACACTTTCAGCATTCACCCAGGCATTGTCCCACACTTTACTGTTCCCAATAAATAATCATCTCATTTCAGGACAAAATCTCCTCCCATTCCCCCAACAACAAAAACACATTCCACCCATCCCACATACACAAGTTACCAAGCAAACCTCTTATAACATATAATTACCATTTACATTAAACTTTTCTTCACTTTAAACTTAGTAGCATGCAATACCAAAAACAATTTCCCAGAAGTAAGTTGGCAGGAGAGGCTAGCTGCCAACAAGCCCCCCTGTTATAAAATTACTTTTTATTATTATTAATTCAGTTTTTGTTTAATAGTGACTTTCTGGATTTAGTCATTTAAACACTTTAATTTAAACAATGCTTCGTTAAACTTCTTATAATTATTTATAACTATATAGACTATAATTATACTACTTTTGTTGTAGAATTTGAGAGAGGTTCAATTATTTGCATACAGAAAGGCCAGGACTCAGGAATGATTTTGAGAAGGAAAAATGGTTCATTGATGTCTGGCTGGACTCGGGTGCTTTGTTTCAAACCTGAGCCCCAAACAAGATTTTTAAGTTCTTTTTATACAGGGTGGGGAGTCAAATAGTGCTTTTAATCAAAGAAAACTACTTTCTTTGTTAGTTAAGTTTTTGCCTGAGTACCAGGTAGGTTTTGAATTAACATATCTCTCACACTTCAGGTGAGCTTGAATTAGCATCTTGCCCACATTCCGTCTGGATGCAACTTTGAATACACATTCAGTCTTACATCTTTTCTGAACAATTCAAAGCCCATATTACTTAACTGGATTTCTAGAGACTAGGTACACTTGGATATAGAATTAGATGATTTTGAATTTATGCACAGGCTATATTATATTTTTTATTTGAGGCCAAGTCCAAGTTCCCTTAAGTTTTGGCATTACCACCATCAGAGTTTCCCTGGACTGACTGGTATGTATAGAGTTTGCATTGCTAAATTGCCTCCTGGGACTGGAGTCATTGCCATGGTCACCAAGAGCAGGACTGCAGCCTCTTACCGTTCCACACCCACAAGTCAGGACAGACAGTCTAGATTAAGGTTATCTCTGAAGAGACAAAGAGCCTCCCATCCATAGCCCACATCACTTTAAGACAAATTTTATTTTCACAGAACACATTTTCTTACTTAAAATCACCACAATATCTTCTACAATTCACCATATGCATTTAAGTTTCATGAGTTTATAAAAATTAGCCATCTTGTTTTAGGGCAAACCACACCTTTTCTAAAAACTTATTAAATTTCAGTTAGCATTTCCACAAATTTTTAACTTTCTTTAATATTCATTTTTTACATCCTTCATTTTATTCTGTAAGGAAAAATAAACTATTCATTTTAATTTAGGCAAGAACTATTTTTTAATGAAAATACACAGGAATTTTGTTAAGACTTACAATTTTTGTCATTGTAGAAATCCCATTAACATTCAAACTTATGTATTAATATAAGCACTTATTTAATATTTAGTCATTTGAATAGAGCTTTCCTAAAAATCTTTATTCATTAATTTATATCACCATCCGGAGGTATCAAAATACACACTGACATTGAACAAACAGATAAATACAAAACGATTACAACACACTAGCAGAAACACAGTTTACAATTGACTCATAATTCTTCACATATTACACAGAACAGAAATACAAAAAGACAAACAATTAAGACAGATGAATAGACAAACCAGACAACCAGAACCAGAGTCAAGAGCAACGTCTCGCTCTGACCGGTGGGTGGAATCTATGTGCTGCATCCAGCAGATCCACTTCCTCACAATCCACAGACTCTGCAGAGGTTTTCCAGAAAACAGACATACTGAAGGATGTCCCATTTGCTGATCCTGGGCCCAGGAACTCCTGATGCTTTCCAGATAGAATTTAGGTGGAGATAATTTCCAGGGTCAGGTGGCATCTGGGGTGGAGGAACATCTCTCTGAGACCTTCCCCTAGACCACCGGCCCATCCCCAGAATGCACCTGTCTCCCTGAATCTGAGGAGCTCAACCCCACTGGAGTGGAGGATCTTGTTGATCTATCTCGCTGGGGCCTCCAAAAGTTATAGACTAGTGATATCGACCAGACTCAGACTCTGAAAAAAGTTCCAATTGAGAGCTTTATTAGCTGCGCGGCAACTGCTTCGTCCTACGCAGAGGGGAGAGCAGCCCTGAGTCGTGGGGGGAGTTTGCTTATATAGGCTTTTAGGTTCAGGGCAGGGGGCAATAGCTCAGCAAGCAAGCATGTATAGAAGCAGATGTTTGCAGTTAATCAAGCACTGGGAATTCTATCAGGGGAGATAAATGGTTGGGGAGTTTTTGTTATTTATAAGGGTCTGAGTCAGGTTGGTCTAGGGGCTGATGACACTTTCTACAGGAGGCCTTGAGATAAGGTTTTACAGTCAAGCAAGCTTGTTACAGAAGTGAGATATGTGCGGTTAGGGGCTGTGGAATTTTCCTCTCGGGTGGGGGTGGTCACAGGCTCCTACTTCTCCACAATAAAAGCACATAGAACAGAGTTTGTTAGCTAATAAGAACCCAATAAGTGTTGGTTATTGTTCTGTTATCAGTCACCACTGAATGAAGTCCAGATCTTTGAACCCAGGCATCTGGTAAAATAACCCCCCCAGCCACCCCTTTCCTTTTTGGATTTGTCAAAACATCTATCAAGGCACTAAATCCCCCCTGAGGTTTTAGTTCAATGGTTTCATAACAGCTTAGTATAAAAAAAACTCGTTTCCTGTAACTCAAGGGTACTGTAGCTTAAGGGTTGATTTTGTTGTGGTTGTTGGCTGTTGCTATCTTCTCTTAGAACCTTTTCTCTCTAACCCTTAAATCTTTTAAGTTCTTCTTACTTTGCTTCTACATAGAGAAGGGAAGAAAAGAAGCCTATGTAGGGCAAATGCACTGATTTAGAGTAAAAAATACCTCTTTAAATAATTTCTTTGACTAATTTCAGAATCAAAATAATGTAGGAGACTTCTTTCATATTTTCGTCGTTTAACCTTGTGTTCTGGCCTTACCCTCCTTAGCCTTTGTGGGGTTCTGAATTTCCTGTACTATTCATCTTTGAACTTCCTGGCCCTGTTGGAGAGCCCTGATGAAGATCAGAAGAGATCTTCTCCTCCAGGATAGTTTAAAGCTGGGTAGAGCCCAGAAGATCATGTCTTAGAACTAATCCATTCCTTTGCATATAAATCTATTTCAGGTGGGAACTTTTGCTTACTACTTCATTTAAGGGCCTTTAATTAGATCGCATGATAGAGGCTGGGTCTGAACCCTTTTACTGGAGTCCTTTATAAACAGGAGAAAGATGGAGAGACAAAGATAAAAACTCCCAGAAGCTGAGAGGAAGCCCCAGAAGGCAGAATGGAACCCAGAGAAAAAAGCCACAGAAGCAGAATAAAAGATGAAGGGAACTAGAAAGCAACAAAGCCTGAAATAGGAGAGTCTTGACTGACAACACAAAGTTTTAACACCGCAATCCCTCCATTCCATCCACATGCTTAGTAGTTCAGCATTAAGGGCCCCTGGCCTAGGACCTGACAACCGGCCTTCATTCTGTTTCTGAGCCCCAGTTCCACACTGCCTCTGACTCCTATGCTACCTTTCTGCTTTGACCCCTGTTCTGTCTTTCCTAATGTCCCATTGTTCTCCTAGTCCTGCCTTATTATTACCAGCCTTTTGAGAACCCAGCTTCAGTTTGAAGGTGATACCTGGAGTTCTGTTCCATGCAGAAAGAGGTTTTGATGCCAACTGCTTGTACTTCCAAATCCCACCCACATTGTACACTAAGTCACTCTTTCCTATTTCGTCTTTAGCTCCACTTGGCTCGACTTCTTTCTACCTGACCCACCATTGCCATGTCCACCTGGACATCATTCTTGCTCAATCAGGTAGAATTCTCTATCTGTATCAGCAGCTGATCACTTCTCACCTGAGTTGGAGTGCAGTTCATATTTTAGCAACTCCCACCACCCAGAGACAGGCTTTAAATGATCAATCTTGTTGAATCCCAAGATAAGATCTAATCAGATGAGATAAACAGATAAAGTACACTTGCCTCACCAGGTGTGACCCTAGGACCCCTTTTATCTATGGAGAGTTGAGAGTAGAGACTGCCTATAGGCATGATGTGGTCTGAGTTTTTCTATATTAGATCCAAGACCTGGCACTTCTCCTTGTTTTGTACTTTTACACTCAGAGAAGCCACTGGGTTCATGATCTTATCCATCCCCACAGGAAACACATCCATGAAAAATTAATAATAAAGTCAGGGTTCAAGTGAGTGAGAGAAGATGATATAGGTAGATGATATAGGTATCAATGTTTGACCACACTCTAAAAACATCTCTGGTCACCAAATTTGACATCACTTTTTTTTCACAAATATTACAAATTACTCAGTGGGAGGGGAGGGTGTATTGGATGAATTAATCACTACCTGAAAAACAATTTCATACCAAAATAAACAAAGGGAGATAAAAATGACAGATTCTTTACACCATCCAATTCTTAGTTTGGATCTTAACATTAAAAAAAAACAAAACTAGTACTTTCATCAATGATTTCAACTTTCCTGTTCAGCAACACTAGAGAAAGGGGTCTGTTAGTGGAAAGTCAGTTTGGAGGAATAATACTGAGATGACAAATATCTAGTGTGATGCCTTTGTTAAATGCAGACTTCCAACAGAAAAATACCAATGAATTTGGTTAAGCTGTGTGTGCAGAAGACAGAAAAACTATAGAAGAACATTAGAATAAGGAAAGATATATTAGTCACCAGGGGGTGGTTGTAAAACATAGAAGGAAAATGGTTATTTTTCAGTGAAAGCACCCCATTTTCTCCATGGAATTGTTTTCTTATTGCTTTAGAATCCTGTGCAGCATTCTGTAAAGGCATATGGCTTTCAGGATCAAAGCAAGAGGCAGGAAAAGGTGCTTGTTTTTCAAAAAATCAAGCTGGGTGACATCTTATTTCTCACTGCTGGTTGTTTGTATTCCCTGTATTCATGCTAAACTACTCAAAAGACAAAAATAAAACACTTTCATTTCAGGTGATTGAGTTTTTATCACTTTAGACCCATGGTGAGACCCTTGACCACTGAAAATTGAAGTTATATTGGCTGCACAGAACTCTGATTATCCTAAAATGGTGACATTGCAACTGATAACAGTGGGAGGTTGGCAAATGATATCCTGGGCAGTGAAGGATTTTATAATAAGCCAGGCTGTCCTCACTGTATTAGTGCCCCATAGCGATGGTAAGTGCACTATAGGAGCACAATGGATGCAAGGCCTTTTGGTGTTTAGAGGATTCCTTAAAAAGCTCAGGATTCTTTGATATAATTTAGTCCCTAGTATGCTAGTGTATTTTTATCTAATGCTTTTATCTATTTGCTTCCAGGGATATGCCAGAAAAGTTCTTGAAGAATCAATGATCTATTTTTTCATTAACAAGAGTCAATTCGAGTACATTGCCTAGATATTCCAGATGATTTTGAGGATGACACAAATTGTTGGTCTCATTCACAGCAAAAACATTTCTAATGAGGGAGAAATGGCATTTACTAATACAAATAAAGTATTTTTTAAAATTTACAAATGGTATTAAAGTGTTTTTTATTTCTTTGTTTAAGCTAGATTCTAGAGTCTAAAGTCTAGGAGGGCAGAGATCTCACCAGCCTTATCAGAAAATGGAGGCTTCATGGCAGACCCATAGTAGATACAAATATTATTACCTCATCCTAACATGGGCATGATAAATGAATAAGCCTGTTTTATCTATTAACATAAAAGCCATCGATTTTTCTTGCAATCTCTTTCATTCTGATTCCAAATGCTGACCAACCAGGAAAAAATCATAGTCCTGAGATTAAATCTTCTGCCAAAGGACTTTGGATCAGTGAATTCAAATTAAATTTAGGTATTATGAGTGACATGGATTTTAGTGGGGCTTTCTGTTTCCATCAAAACTAAGGAAAAACTAGATCCTTTCCAGGGGAGGAGTCCATCTGAGCAAAGCTTTTAGGGAATTGGAATAACTATGATTAATGGAAAAGATGAACATCAGGCCCATAATTTCATCCAAAAAAAAGGAAACTAAAAGAAAGAATTAAGTGAAAATACTAGAAGTGAAAAACAAAACAAAACAAATAACAGAAATGAAGAAGGTCTTGAACAAGTTCATCTTGGCATATCTGAAAAAAGAATCAGTGATATGAAGGTAAGTCAATGGAATTACCCAAACTGAAGCACAAAGATAGAAAGAATGGGGAAAAAATAAGCAAAGCATCGAAGAACTATGGAATAATATTAAAGAAACAAAGGAACATATAGTTTGTATTCTATATGAAAAAGAGGGAGTGAATAGGGCAGGAGAAATATTTGAAGAAAGAAGAGCTGAGAATTTTCCAAAATCTCATTGACTGTCACAGTAAACAGTGTCTCAAATAGTAGGGCTCCTGAGGGCTCTAGAGATATCCAGAAACCAAATGCAGGGTAGGCAGCTAAGGAATTCAGCACCCTGTTAGTAGGTCTTGCTTTGGAATTTACCCCCCCCCCCAATCTAACAGAATTAGACTCATTTATAGGTTCTTTACACTTGGCTCTTCTGCCCCTTTTATTTAAACCCATAATCTGCAGTTTACTTGAGAAATACACATTGTAGAGACTTAAATCTTTGGTCCATCCATTTGCCAGTTGAGCCCTGAATTTCAGCAGAGTTGCAACACCTACTCTCCAGTTCACTGGACTCACCCAGGATAACTAACAAAATGATGATGGTGGACAACCACCACATCAAGGAACAGAAAGTGTCTGCAACTGCAAGATAGTTCCATCATCTGCCTCCTGGAATATAAAGACCCTCTTGATTAGAAGCAGAGTGGACATCACCATCCCCAAATCCTCAAGATTGGGGAATGAACAATAAGCAGACTTATTATTATTCTACTAGACTTATTTTTATTCTAGCAATGGAAGAACTCTTATCATTGATATAAAAGCAGTGGCCACCAGAGGTTCTGCAGGATGGGAGAAGAACGAACAGGTGTAATATGGGGGCATTTTCAGGACATTGAAGTTGTCCTGCATGATATTGCAGTGATGGATACAGGCCATTGTATATTTTGTGATAATCTACAATATTGTGTGGAACAGAGTGTAAAGTATAATGTAAACTGTAGTCCATGGTGATGAGCAATGCTTCAATATGTGTTCATCAATTTTAACAAATGTATCACACTAATGAAGGATGTTATTAATGTGGGAAGGTGTGGGAGGGAGAGGGAGTATGGCACATGGGATTCCCTTATATATTTTAGGTAACATTTATGTAATCTAAACATCCTTTAAAAAATTTTAAAAAGGGAGATGCCAGAACACAAAGCCAAGAAGCACAGAGAACACTAAAGCAAGGCAAATATAAAAATAAAAACAAACATAAAAACCCTACAGATCTTGGACTAAAATCTTTTTAAAAAGCCAAGATGTGCATAGGGGAATACCTTACAGAGGGGTAAATATAATTAGAGTAGACATCTCTCCAGAAATAATGCATACTATCTGACAATAGGGTGACATATTTAGAGAATGAAACTTTTAGAATTCTATTCGTAAATCTAGTGAAAATATCTTTCAAAAATGAAGAAGAAATAAAGATGTTTGCATAAACCAAAAAGGCAGTGAGAAATTATTACCATTAAATTTACTCTGTATGAGAAATTCAGTTACTTCTTCAGGCACAAGTTATATGACTCAGACAAAACCTTGGATTTACAAAAAGAAATAAGAAATGGTGAAAATGGATTTTAGATGAAATTTGTTTTCCTGTTTTTAATTATTTTAACTAGTTACTGTCGTAAATAAAAATAGTAGCAATGTATTGTATTTTTGTACACTACATATAAGTATGACAACAATGGAAAAAAGGATGAGAGTGAGGAATTGGTAATAAACTCATGTGAGTCCTTAAACTATATGTGAAGTGTTCAAAAATTATTTGATTGAAAGGTGTTAATTTGTAAATAAAAAATTGATAAATTCAATGTCTAACTAAAGATATATTTTTAAAAAAACATGCCAACCAGTAAAAATAATAAAATAAAATATATAATATAAATATAAATCATTATAGGAGGTAAACATCAAAAAAGAACGTCAGTTAATTCAGATGAGAGATGTAAAGAATAAAAGAATAGAAAGCAGCTAGCAAGATGGTATATTTTAATCTAACATAACTAATCACATTAAGTGTGAGTGGTTTATACACACCATTTAAAAGACAGAGATTGATAAATTTGATAAAGAAAAGAGGTAAGATGCAATCAAAGGCTGTCTGCAAGGAACCTACTTTAAATATAAAGACATAGATTTGTTAAAAATAATAGATTGAAAAAAGATATATATGCAACCATAATCAAAAGAAAACTTGGGTAGGTATATGCATATCAGACAATATAGTATTCAGAACAAGAAAGTGATAAAGACAGATATTACATACTGTTGAAGGGATCAATTTTCCAAGAAAACATAAGAATATTAAATATGTATATATGTAACAATAGGGCTTTAAAATGTAGAGTTAAAGTTGGTAGAACTGAAAGGAAAAATAGACACCACTGTAATTATATTTAGAGACCTCATTTATCTTCAGAAATTGTTAGATTAAGTTGGCAAAATATCAATAAGGGTATAAAACTCTGAGTAAGAGTATCAACCAACATGACTTAATTAACACTTCTAGAACCTGCTAACCAACAACAGCAAAATACACATTCTTCTCAAGTATACATGGGATGTTCATCAAGATAGACCATATTTTGCAGCATAAAATAAACTATAATATGTTTAAAATAATAAAAATCACAAAACATATGTAATCAGAACATCATGTAATTAAACTGGAAATTAATAGCTAAAAGACACGTGGAAAATCTTCAAATAAATCAATGCCAGAGAAGGGAAAAAATCCATTACAAAATAATTCCAACTAATGAATGTACAAGGAATGAGGGAAATAAAACTGCTATTAGAACACCACATACTACCAATTGCTGCAGACAACTTCAGTCAATGAATGCTAACATTATTTGTAAAAAGTTTAAAGAGAAACAGATACTTGGATAATCTTGAAGTGTCTCATTTCAAAAATGTGCTTGTTTATCAAAGGGAAACTAGTGATTTTACCATGGAAAAACCTAAAAGAGATCGCTATAACCAGACTTCAAGGTTAACATTACTAGTAAAAGAACATACTGATGCCATGTACTCCCTGATGTATTGCACTTAGAACACATCAGTTCTGGGGTGGTCTTTCAAAAAAACCCATTGCCTCAACTTAATCATGAGAAACATCAAACAAACCCAAATTGAGAGATATTCTGCAAAATATCACTTTAAAAGATAAGTAAAGAAGAAGGAACTGTCACATATTGGAGGATACTAAAGACAAGTGACAGCTAAATAAAATGTGAACTCCAGGATTAAGTCCTGGATAGAAATTGGGCATTAGTGAATATGGTGGAATCTGAACAGGATATTTTTAGTTACAGTCTTGTATAAATGTCAATTTCTTAGGTTTGAAAATCATGCTATGATTATGTAAGATGTTAACATTGGCAAAAGAGAAGTGTGCAGAATCTGTATGTATTTCTTTTTGAAAGACTCAGTAAGTCTAAGATAAATTCAAAATTAAACATTTAGAAAGTCAGGAAAAAGAGAAAAACAATAGTAACACCCAAAAAAATAAAGTAAGAGAGATGCAACATGTAACAAATATATAGAATTATAGGAAACATAAGCCTAAGCAAGTAAAATTTGTGTTAAGTATGAGTGATTGCTGTCCAAGTCAAATGAGAAATTAAAAGACAGACTATTATCCTATATAAAGCAAGACCCAACCAAATACTGCCTAGAGAAAAGTAATATTAAATGCAATGACACAGATAGATTAAAAAATTTTTAAATGGGAAAAGTTATTTCATGCAAACATTAACTCTAGAAAATCAGTGGAAAAATTGATAACAGATAGAGTAGTCACCTGTACAAGAAATTTTAGCAGAGAAAAGTCAGATATTTTGTAAATATGGAAAGATAAACTCACCAACTGACCTAACTCAAACAAACAAACAAAAAATGACCTAACCCCCCCCCCGACATATAATGATTAAAATGTGAATGTAACTATAAGGAGAAGGGACAAGATGGTGTTGGCTTAAGCACACCCACATACTGATGACTATACTTATGAGCCTGTGTGCTTGAAATATGAACTAGGCCTAGAGCTGCAGGGTTCCTAAATGTTACCTCCTGAGAGCTTTCATGTTGCTCAAATGTGGCCACTCTCTTAGTCAAATTCAGCATGCAAATGCATGCTCCCTCCAGCATGGGACATGACTCGCAGGGATGAGCCTCTCTGGCACCAAAGGATTATACCAATCATGAAGTGGTGATGCAACTAGAAAGAGACCTTGAATAAAAGAGTCAACTCAGATCAGCAGAATATGTCAGGCTATATGTAGGATCATGTGTTAAAAGCTGCTTTTTGTCCTTGAATAAAAGAGGGAAATGGCAAAGACAAATGAGTTAATATAGCTAAGAGTCTTCAAAAAGAGTTGGGAGGTCATCAGGGGGATCATGTTTACACATGCTTCAGCAGGATCTGAGAGACAGTCAAAATAGATACAACCCCAGGTATTGATGTTCCTGAGGGCTATGGAGACACACATGTTCTATGGTCATGGCAGATGGCTCTGGAGTTCAATGCCATGTCATTGGGCCCTATTTTGGAATCTGTGTTCCTGAGTGTGATGGAATTGGACTCAGATGTGACCTTTCTACACATGCCTTTTCTGTCACTTTTACTAAACCTGTGGTTGGTGCTAAGGTTGGTGTATATTCAGAAGACTTGAATCTCTGGACTGACCATGTGCCAGCTGGGCCCTGAGCCTCAGCAGAGTTGCAACTCCTACTCTCTTGTTTGTTGGACTTACCCAGGTCAGTTATCAGGGACATAAAGATGGTCAACCACCACACCAGGGAACCGAGAGTGCCTACAGCTGCAAGCAGGAGAATTGCATCCATCATTCATGTGAGAAATGTTAGTGGAATCTAGAATCGATAGGTACAGTAGAATCTAGAATCAAAATAGGTACCAACAGACCCCTTCTCTTTCTCTTGAGAAGACATATCTCTGTTAAGAATAGCTGAGCTCATGGAGGTCTCAGTCACATACGTTAGAACAAATCCCATGGATGATATTGAGTTCTGAGGATTCTCTTTCCACCAAGGCAACTATGGGGGGGAATGATGAAGTCACTCATATACCCAGTCAACTCTCTGGTATCTGTATAAAGGGGAGGAGAGAAATCAAAGATCTTTGGTGTAGAGTCCTTTTAGAAGAAGTAAGTTTACTTCCTCCTGGTGGTTTGTCCTATTCATGATAATTTTATAAATAAAATCTTGGTTACTGAGTACTAATCAGTGGATGAATGTGAAAATATACCCAAGGTCAGGAAAAGAATCACCTGAAAGGTTTAGAGGTAATAATGCTTGTTGACACAGAGGAATAGGACTAGTACCTCTTTCACCAGCCACACCAGAAAACCTCATGATATATGGGACATTGGGTAGAGTGTAAAGAGGTTCTCATCTCAGTAGTAGAAAAAAATAGTCCTAGACTTTATACAGATCCAGTTCTAAGAAATCATACAAGTAAAACCCAAAAGATCAAATTGATTCAAAAGAACATAGCATCACCCCAGAATAAAGCCTAAAAAGCTAAAACAAGAAAAAAAAACACAAAATATGACATAAATAAACCTAAAGAAAACATGGCTAATGCAAGTAATGAATTGACAGTAGTAAAATGAATGTCGATGGATTAAATGACCCAATATTGAGACACAGATTTGCAGAATTAATAAGGAAACATGACCTATCTATATACAGTTTAAAAGAAATTCACCTTAGACCTAAGGAAACAAGGAGGATGCACGTGAATGGTTAGGAAATAATTTTACATGCAAACAGTAACCAAAAAAGGTCAGGAGTAGCATACTAACATCAATCAAAATAGATCTTAAATGAAAAACTAATGTAAGAGACTAAGAAGGGCATTATATATTAATAAAAAGGGTAATCTATCAAGAAGAAAGAACAATTATACACATTTATGCACCCAATTAGGGTACCACAAAATACATGAGGCAAACATTGGAAAAAATAGTGAAGAAATAGATGCCTCTTCAATTATAGTGGTGGACTTTATTACATCATTATCCCCATTAGACAGAGCATCTCAAAGGAGGTCAATAAAGAAACAGAGACTTTGATAATGTGTTAGAGGATCTAGACCTAAAAGACATATACAAATCATTACACCCAAATACAGTGTTATATACATTCTTCTTGAGTGCACATGGATTATTCTCCAGGACAGACCACCTGATGGGTCACAGAACAACTCTCAAAAAATTCAGAAAGATCAAAATTATACAAAATAATTTCTCTGACCACAATGTAATGAGGCTGGACATCAGTAAGGGACAGAGGACCAGAATAAGCACAAAGATATGGAAGTTATACAAAACACTCTTAGACCATCAATAGGTCAAGGAGAAAATTTCAAAAGAAATCAATAACTACCTTGGTATCAATGAAAATGAGAACACAATGTATCAAAACCTATAGGATGGAGCAAAAACAGTGCTGAGAAGGATATTTATAGCCCTAAATGTTTGTATTTTTAAAAAGGAGCTAAAATCAAAGATGTAACTGCACACCTGAAGGAATTATAAAAAGAACAACAAACTAATCCCAAAGCAAGCAGAGAGAAGGAAATAAAAAAGATTAGAGCTGAGCTAAATGAAATTGAGAATTAAAAAAAAAACACTAGAAAAAATAACAAAATGAAAAGGTGGTTATTTAAGAAGATTAAAAAATTAATAGGAATAGAAGGAAACTTCCTAAACAAGATAAAATGTATATATTAAAAATGCACAGCTAGCATCATATTCAATGGAGTAATGATTAAGTCTTTCCCTCTAATATTTGGGACAAGACAAGATATGCCCACTGTCATTTAGCATTGTGTTTGAAGTACTTGCTCAAGCTGTTAGGCAAGAAAAAGGTATTAAATACATCCAAATTGAAAAGGAAGAACTAAAAATTTCACTATTTGCAGATGACATGATCTTATACATAGAAAACCAAGAAAATACTACAACATTTCTAGAGAAGATAAAAGAGTTCAGTAAAGTGGCAGCATACAAGACCAACATGCAAAAATGAGTAACATTTCTGTACACCAATAATGATCAATCTGAGGAGGAATTCAAGAAAAAATTCCATTTACAATAGCAACTATAAGAATCAAATACCTAGAAATAAACTAAGTTTGTAAATGACTTATGCCCAGAAAACTAAACAACGTTGCTAGAGAAAATTTAAAAAGACTTGAATAAATGGAAGAATGATCCATGCTCATGAATTGGAAGACTAAATTTCATTAAGATATCTGTTCTACCCAAATTTATGTACAGATTTACTGTAATCTTAATAAAAATCACAACAGCACTTTTTTTACTGAATTGCAAAAGCTAATTATGGAAATTATTTGGAAAGGTAAGGTGCCCCAAATAGCTAAAAATATATTGAAAAAGTAAAAGAAATTGGAGAATCAAACTACCTGACTTTAAAGCATACTAAAAAGCTATAGTGATCAAAATTGCATGATATTGGCCCAAAGATAGACATACTGACCAGTGGAACCAAATTGAAGATTCTGATATAGATGGTCACATATACAGTCAATTGATAGGCAAAGTCACAATCCTACTCAATTGGGACAAAATTGCCTCATCAACAAATGGTGCTTGGAGAACTAGATGTACATATCAAAAGGAGTGAGAAAGGATCACCATCTCTTGCCCTATATAAAAATTAACTCAAAATGGATTAAAAACCTAAACATAAGAGCCAAGGCCACAAAGCTCCTAAAAGATAAGTAGGGAAGTATCTACAAGAATTTGTAGTAGGAAATGGTTTCATAAACTTTAAACCCAAAGTGTGAGCAACCAATATAAAATAGATAAATGGGACCTCCTCAAAATTAGAAACTTTCGTGCTTCAATGGAGTTTGTCAGAAATGAAAAGTCAGCTTATTCAATGGGAGAAAGTATTTGGTAACTATTTATCTGAAGAGGGCCTAATATCCAGCAAATATAAAGAAATCCTACATCATAAAAATAGAAAGACAAACAACCCATTTACAGAAACGTCAAGAGATTTGAATAAACACTTCTTTAAAGAAGAAATACAAATGGCTAAAAAGCACATGAAAAGATGCTCAACATCACTAGCTATTAGGGAAATACAAATCAAAACTTCAATATGATCTTTTTTTCTTCTTTGTTTTCTTTTAAATGTTACATTAAAAAAATATGAGGTCCCCATATACCCCCCACACCACCCACACCACCCCTCCCACATCAACAAACTCTTCCATCATTGTGGCACATCCACTGCACCCGGCAAATACATTCTGGAGAACTGCTGCAGCACATGGACAGTGGTTCACATTGTAGTCCACACTCTCCCCCAGTCCACCCAGTGGGCCACAACAGGACACACAATGTCCAGCACCCGTGTCTGCAGCACAACCTAGGACAACTCCAAATCATGAAAATGCTCCCACATCATCTCTCCTTCCCTCTCCCTACCACCAGCAGCCACTGTGACCACCCTCTTCACATCACTACTACAATTTCTTCCCTTACTAATCACAATAGTTCCCCAGCAGAACACCAGTAAGTCCACTCTAATCCATACTCTATTCCTCCATCTGGTGGACCTGGGATGGCTATGTCCAGTTCCCCTCTACATCAAGAGGGGGTTTAGATTCCACATGGATGATGGATGCAATTCTCCTGCTTGCAGATGTATGCACTCTTGGCTCCCTGGTGTGGTGGTTGACCCTCTTCACCTCCCTGTCAGCTGGTCAGGGTAAGTCCAAGAAACCAGAGGGTTGGAGTTGCAAGTTTGCTGAGGCCCAGGGCCTGGCCATCACATGGACAGTTCAGAGATTCAGGTCTCCTGAGTAAACACCAACCCAAACGCCAACCACAGGTCTGGTAAAAGTAACAGGAGAAGCATGTGTAGAAAGGTTATAGCTGAGTCCAACTCCATCACACTCAGGAACACAAACTCCAAAGTAGGGTCAACTGACATAGCCCTGAACTCTAGAGCCATTTGCCTTGACCATAGAGCCTGTGGGTCACTGCAGCCCTCAGGAGAACCAGCACCTGGGTTTCCATCTACCTTGGCTGTCTCTGGTACCCTGCTGAGGCATGCATAACCATCACCCCCTGATGACATCCTGACTCTTTTTTGGAGACTCTTAGCCATACCAACTCACTTGTCCTTTCATCTACACATATTGACTGGTGGGTGTTAAAAAAACAAACAACTACAGGCTTTGGAGAGGATGTGAATAAAAGGGAACACTTATTCACCATTGATGGGAATGTGGAATGGTGCAGTCATTGTGGAGCACAGTTTGAAGGCTCCTCAGGAAGCTAACTAGAGAACTGCCATGTGATCTAACAATCCCACATCTGGTATATAACCAGAAGAATTGAAAGCTGGAACATGAACAGATATGTGCACACCATTATTCATAGTAACATTATTCATTATTGCCAAAAGTTGGAAGCAGCCCAAGTATTCATCAAAACAAAAATGGACAAGCAAATTGTGGTATACACATACAGTGGAATATTACTCAACTATTAAAAGGAATGCAGTGTTAACACACATGACAATATGGATGACTCTTGGAGACCTTATGTTGAGTGAAGTAATATAGTCACTGAAGGACAAATATTACATAACCACAGTGATAGGACTTAAGAATACTGAGCAGACTCACAGCACTTGAGTCTGGAAGATAGGTATGAAGACACAGAAAAGGAGTAGACTGTAAGCATACACATTATCAGTGTCCCAGAATGAAAAAAGAATGAAAAAGGGGGGAAAGAGTATTCAAGGAAATAATGACTGAAAAATTCCCAACTTTTATGAAAGACATAAATGTCCATATCCAAGAAAGACCACATAAGCCAAACAGAATAAATCCAAATAGACCTATCTGAGACACCTAATATTCAGAATGACAAATACTGGAGATAAAGAGATGATTTTGAAAACAGTAGGTAAAAACTAAAGCATCATATTCAGTGGAATCTCAATAAAATTAAGAGCCAACCTCTCATCAGAAACCCAGGAGTCAAGAAGTCAGTAGTATTATGTATTTAAGGTATGGAAAGAGAAAAACTGTCAACCAAGAATTCTGTATCAAGCAAAACTGTCCTTCAGATATGAGAGTGAGTTTAAAGTCTTCAAAGACAAACAAGAACAGAGAGAGTATGTTACCAAAAGACCAGAATTAAAAGAAATATTAAAGGAAGTCCTGCAGCCTAGGAAGAAAAGAAAAAAAGAAGAAGGGTAAAGAATTGGAGTAGAGTGTAGAAGTGAACTTTATTAGGAAAGGTAAATTAAAGGGGAAAACAGACAGTCAGTAATAATATTTGACAGTGGATAGCCAAATAATAAAGTGGACAAAGTAAGGCCTTTACAGTAATAACATTATATGTTAATGGCTTGAACTTCCCAATCAAAAGACCTAGACCAATAGAATGATTTAAAAAAATATGAGCCATTTTTATGTTGTCTACAAGAGACTCACCTCAGATGTAAGGAAAAAAAATCTTTAAAGGGAAAGGCTGGAAAAAGATATTCCAAACAATAGTAAGAAAAGAGCTAGATTATTGATACTAATATTGGACAAAATAGATTTTAAATATGAACCTGTTATAGATGAAGAAGATAATTTTATATTAATAAAAATTTCAATTCACAGAGAAGAAATAACTATAATAAATATTTATGCACCTAACTTAGGTGCTCCAAGACACATGAGTAGCACAGTGGCAAAATCAAAGGGAGAAATTGATGTCTCTACAAGAATAGTTGGAAATTTCAGTAGATCACTCTCAGTATTGGATACAACCTCTGGACAGAGGATAAATAAAGAAACAGAGAGTTTGAATAATATGATAAATGAATTAGAAATATCAGATATTTATAGAACATTATACCACAAAACAGCAGGATATATTCTATTCAAATGTTCATGGGTTGTTCCTCAAGCTAGACCATTTACTGGGTCACAAGACAGAACTCAGTAAATTTTAAAATATTGAATTATGCAGAACACTTTCTCTGATCATAATGGATGAAGATGGAAACCAACAAAGAAGAGAAAAATGGAAAATTCATGAATATACGAAAAAATCATAAATATATGAAATATATTTCCATATATTTTTGTGGGTCAAAGAATAAATTGCAGGAGAATTAACAAATACCTTGAGACAAATGAAAATGATAACAAAACTTATCAGAACTATTGGGACTCAGCAAAAGCAGTACTGAAAGTGAAATTTATAGCCCTCAATGCTTACATTAAAAAAGAAGAAAGAGATAAAATTGAATATCTATTAATAATTGCACATACAGAAGAACAAGAAAAGGAACAACAAATTAATCCTAAGCCAAGCCAAAGAAAGTGATAGTAAAGATCACAGCAGAAATAAAAGAAATTTGGTACAAAAAAAAATAGAATCAACAAAACCAAAATTTGGTTCTTTGAGGTCAACAAAAATTGACAAACCTTTAGCCACAATGACAAAAAAAAAAAAAAATACAGAAGCCACAAATAAATAAAATCAGAAATGAGAGGGGTTACATTACCACTGACCCTGAAAAATAAGAGAGATCATAAAGGTCACTATGAAAAAAAGTATGTAAAAAAAAAACTAGATAATGTAGATGAGATGGAAAAATTCTTAGAAACACAAGAACAACCTACACAGACTCTACATGAATAGAAGACCTCAACTGACCAATCACAAATAACAATACTGAATCAGTCATAAGAAATCTTTCAAAGATGAAAAGCCAAGGACCAGAAAAGGTCAGAGGTTAATTCTACTAGTCACTATTCAAAGACAATCTAATACCAATCTTGCTCAAGGTCCTCCAAAAGTATTTTCTGTATTCAGAAAATTACAAATTTTGCTAAAAGAAACTGAAGAACTCTTAAATAAATGAAAGGTGTTCATGAACTGGAAGTCTAAATATCGTTAAGATGTCAATTCTACCCAAACTGATTTACAGATTGAGAAATTCCAGCAGCATTTTTTTTTTTGCAGAAATAGAATAGCCAATTATCAAATTTATTTGGAAGGGTAAGATTCCCTGAAGAGCACAAATGTCTTAAGCAGAATGAAATAGGGAAACTCTCACTTACTGGATTTAAATTTCATTGCTTACTACAGTGGTAGAATTCACCAAATGCAATGAATGTGCCACAATGATGAAAGAGGTTGTTGATGTGGGAGGAGTGGGTGGTGGGGTGTGGGGTATGTGGGAACCTCTTATATTTTTTGTGATCTATGTACCTTAAAAAAGACAATTTAATAATTTAAAAAAATCCCAGCATGGTAATGGCATAAAGACAGACAGATTGACCAATGGAAGAGAAGGGAAAACTCAGAAATACACCCTCTATTTTTGGCCAAGCAATTTTGTTTTAGAAGACACTACAGATTGAACCTGGGACCTTGTATATGTGAAGCACTTGCTAAATCACTGAGCTACACCTGCTCCTTCAGGTGATTTTTTAAAAAAGGCCATCAAGCACTTTCAGGTGGGGGAGAACTGTCTTTTCAACAAATGTTGATGGGAGAACAGGATATCCATTTCCAAAAGATAGAAGAAAGAGGACCCCTATCTTACAACTTATACAAAAATTAACTCAAAGAGGACCAATGACCTAAACATAAAAGTGACAACCGTATAATTCCTAGAAAAAAAAAATTTAGTGAAACATCTTCAACAACTTGTGGCACGTGGAAGGTTCTTAAACCTTACATCCAGAGTATGAGCAACAAAGAAAAAGTGGATAACTGGGACCTTCTCAAATTGAAACACTTTTGCACCTCAAAGGGCTTTGCTAATAGGGTGATAAGGCAGCCAACTCAATGGGAGAAAATACTTGTAAATCACACATCCAATAAGGGTTTAATATCCATGATATATAAAAAGATACTCAAATAAACTACCCAATTAAAAAAATGGGCAAAGACTTGAATAGACATTCATCCAAAGAAGAAATACAAATTTCAAAAAGACACATGAAAATATGTTTAACATCATTAGTGATTAAGAAAATGCAAATAAAAACTACAATGAGTTATTTTACTTCCATTAGAATGGCCACTATTAAAAAGTTAGAAAACTATTAATGTTGGAGAGGATGTGGAGAGATATAAACCTTTATTCACTGTTAGTGGTAATGTAGATTGGTAGAGCATTGTAGAGGGCTTTTTTGCAGTTCCTAAAGAAATTGAATATAAACTTGACATTTGACCTGGCAATACCACTACTAGGTATACCCAGAAGAACTGAGAGCAGGGACATGAACCAACATCTGCACACTGATGTTCATGGCAGCATTATTCACAATTGCCAAAAGATGGAAACAAGCCAGGTACCCATCAATTGATGAATGGATCAACAAATTTTGGTGCATGAACACAATGAAATAATGAGCAGCAGTAAGAAGAAATGAAATGAAGCATATGAAAACATGGATGAACCTGGAGTAAATTATGTGAAGTGAAGCAAGTCATACACAAAAGGACAAATAATGTATGATTGTTCTATTATGAACTAAATATATTGCATAAATTCTTGGAGTTAAAAATTAGAAGATAGGCCACCAGAAAATAGAAGGAGGGTAGGGAATACATAGCTGAGTGTTAATTTGTGCAGAATTCATTAAAAGTTTATTCGTAGCTGAAGACATATTGAAAAAGACAAATGAAATTGAAGGAATCATAACACCTGACTTTAAAACATACTGGAATGAGATGGGACCCTAAAACTATCCTGACTAGTAATGGAAAAAATTGTAGCATTGAGGTGGAGAAAGTGGCCATGGTAGTTGCTGAAGGCAGAGAGAAGGGAGAAGAGATGTGATGTGGGGGCATTTTTAGGACTTTGGTTGTCCTGAGTGATATTGCAGGGTCAATGCTGGGCTTCGTATTTCCTGCCATAACCCACTGAATGTACTGGGGGCAGTGTGACCTACAGGGCAAACTATTATCCATGTGGTGCAGCAGTGTTCCAAAATGTGTTCACCAACTGTGGTGAGTGTGCCACAATGATGGGGAAGGTTGTTGGTGTGGTAGGAGTGGGGTGGGGGGTGAGGGATATACAGGAACCTCATATTTTTAATATAACATTTTTGTGTGATGTATATATCTTCAAAAAACACAATTTACAAAAATTATGGGGTGGGGTGGGGAATGGGTTATATGGGAGCCTCATGTTTTTTATGTTTTTTTATGTTTTTTAATGTAGCATTCTTTGTGATCTATTAACTTTAATTTAAATAGTGTAAAAAACAATGAAAACAAACAACAAAAAACATACTGGAAAGCTATAGTGTTCAAAACTGCATGGTATTGGCACAAGGACAGACATACTGACAGTCATCTGATATTCGACAAGGCCACCAATTCCAATCAAATGGGAGAGAATGGCCTCTTAAAAAAATTGGTGCTTGGAGAATTGGATATCCATATCCAAAAGAACAAGAGAGGGACTCCATCTCACATCTTATACAAAAATCAACTAAAAATAAAAAAGATGGAAGACAACCAGCAAGATGGCAGTGGAGTAAGGAACTCCCAGAGTCAGCTCCTGCTACAGGGCAGTTATTAAACATATAGAGCTATCTGAGGCACCTGTTTGGGGGCTCTAGGAGACCAGAAGAGCATCCTGCAACATCCTTGAAAGCAAGGAAGGAGAAGACTGCTCATCTGCCAATTTTAAACCTGTCCAAGTCAGAAAGAGTCTGGTAGTTGCCATCTTAACTTCATGTCTGGCACAAATGGAAGCAGGGGGGATTGAAAATCACAGCAATGGTAGACTGGCTTCTTTCCCTTCAGGTCAGATTGCAGCTCTAACATAAGCCCCAGCTTCACCTCCCGCAGGGAGGAAGCTGGTGGGACCTGCACCAGCCTATCAGGAAACTGCAGGTACAATTTATTGGCACAGGCTTAGTAATCAGAACTGTACCAGGGAACTGTGATCATCTTTGATGCAAATTGCATAGATTGCTACCTACACCTGCAGCCTTATCCCCACTCCAGGCAGGGGAGAAAGGGGCAAGAAGCTTCATCAGTCTCTCTGGACAATGAGAAACTGGGTTTGCAAGACTTGGATCCTACTGCACAGTGAGCAAGGGAGAAAGGGCAGGAAGTCCTAAACTAAAAAGAAAAACTGCACCCAGAATAAATACTCTAGTAAGGCAGATGCCAAGACACCAACAAAAAAATTACAATCCACACCAAGAAACAGGAAGATATGGCCCAGGTAAAGGAACAAGATAAGCCTCCAGTTAACATAAAGGAGTTGAGACAATTAATTGTAGATGCTCAAAAAACTCCTTAAAAAATTCAATGAGATGGCTAAAGATAAAAAGATTTAAGTAGACATTGGATGATCACAAAGAAGAACTTGAAAGCATATGCAGAAAAGTAGAAGATCTTATGGGAATGAAATTCGATAAAGGAAATTAATAAAAAACATTGGAATCATATAATAGCAGATTTGAGTAGGCAGAAGGAAGGGTTGGTGAGCTTGAAGAAAGGGTCTCTGAAAGTGAACATAAAAAGAAGTAATGGAGAAAAGAATGGGAAAAAATTGAACAAGGTCTCAGGGAACTAAATGACAGCAAAAGATGTGCAAACATATATGCCCTGGGTGTTCCAGAAGGAGGAGACAAGGAAGAAAAAATAATGGTAGAAAATTTCTCAGCCTATTGAAGGACATAGATATCCATGCCCAAGAAGCACAATGTACTCCCATCTGAAAAAGATCTGAATAGTCCAACTCTGAGACTCATACTATCAGAATGTCAAATGCCATAGAAAAAGATAATTCTGAAAGCAGCAAGGGAAAGTAATGCATAACATATAACATATAAGGGATAACCAATAGGATTAAGTGCTGATTTTTTCACCAGAAACCATGGAAGCAAAACGACAGTGGTATGATATATTTAAGATACTTCAAGATAAAAACTTCCAGCCAAGAATCTTATATCCAGCAAGATTGTCTTTTGAAAACAACGGCAAGTTTAGAATATTAACAGATAAACAGAAACTGAGAGAATTTCTAACCAAGAGACTGGATTTTCAGGAAATACTAAAAGGTGTGCTAGAGTAGAAAAGAAAAGACAGGAGAGAGGACCTGGAGGAGAGTCTAGAAATGAAGATTATATCAATAAAAGTAAAAATGTAAGAGAGTGTGAAAATAAAATATTATAGGTAAAACCCAAATATTCAAGAATCAATTTAACCAGCAATGTAAACAGATACATAGACCAATGAAACCAAATTGATAGTTCAGAAACAGACCCTCACATGTATGGTCAAGTGATTTTTTACTAGACTGTCAAACCCACCCAGCTCAGACAGTGCAAGCTGCCTCAAATGGTGATGAGAGAACTGAATATCCATAGCCAAAAGAAGGACATAGGAACCCTGTCTCACACCTTATTAAAAAATTAACTCAAAATGATTCAAAAAACCTAAATATAAAAGCAAGGACCATAAAACTTTTAAAAGAAAGTGTAGGAAAATATTGTCATGACCTGGTGGTAGGTGGCAGCTTCTTAAAAGAGATAAGAGGAGGACTGAGATGCTTAATGTATGTAGAAGTTTTAATTACCTTTACTGTAAAAGTGTGGAAATGTATAGAGTGGATGGTAACACATAGTGAGTACAGCTATAAACAGCTAGTTTATAAATGAGGACGTGGCTGAAAATGGTAGTCTATTGATGTAAATTCCAATTGACAGAATGCTAGAGAATAATATAAGAACTGAATAGCACAGTAAATCCAGAGGTGGGTGAGAATTGTCATTGATGGTATAGATGCAAGACTGTCCTTTGTTAGCTAGACCAAATGTATGTCACTATTGCAGGGGGCTGGCAATGTGGAAAAGCATGGGAAAAATACAACTGAAGTAACCTATGGCCTGTGGTGATCAGTAATAATTCTTGCATCTATGCCAAAGATGTACTGTGTTGATAATAAGGTAGTATGTAAAATGTGTGTCAAATGTACAATATGGACATGGTAACAATCAGGTGATATCATCTTATCTGTAACCCATGTTCTACCACCATGTGGTGTGTTGATAGAGAGGTGTTGTTTGGGAATGCTGTACATGTGCATGATTGTTTTGTAAATTTACTACTTCTGTCATAAAATATATTTTAAAAATAATAATAGGGCGGGTTGGGCAAAATATACTAAATATAAGATAAGGACTATAATTAGTAGAAAGATTTTGACAATATCCTTTCATAATCTATAGCAGTGTCTCATGACAATGCAAGGTGTTGGTGGAGGGTTACTATATGGGACCCCTGTATGATGTTATGCATGTTTGCTTTGTAGGTTCACAACTTTTCCTATTCACTTATTGTTTATGTATGTTCATATATAAATGGTATAAAGATAATAATAATAATAGGGTGGTTTGGGCAAAAAATACTTTGATTAGTAGTACAATTTTGATGATGCTATTTAATCATTATTTAAAAATATTTCACAACAATGCAAGGTATTGGTGGTAGGGTGAGGTATGAGAGTTCTGTGTAATGTTATATATGTTTATTTTGTAAGTTTACAACAATTAGTATACACTTATTCTTTATGTACATTTATACATACATAAATTTAAATTTCAATAAATATTTAAAAATTTTTAAATCAACTCAAGATGGATCAAAGATATAAATAAGAGGCTGTGGAAGATAACGTAGGGAAGCAATTACAGGCCCTTGTAATAAGAAATGGTTTCATGAAATTCACACCCAAAGCATAAGCAGTGAAAGAAAAAGTAGATAAATGGGACCTCCTCAAAATTAAAACCTTTTGAATGTCAAAGGTGTTTATCAAGTAAGTTCAAAGCCTACCCAATGAGAGAAAAAATTTGGTAACCATATATCTGATAGGAGCCTAATACAGCATGTATAAAGAAATCCTATATCTTGAAAATAAAAACAAACAACCCATTTAAAAAATGGGCAAGTAAAGACAGAACAAGACATTATATATCCTGCCAAAACCAACAGAAGGAGTGGGAGAGAGTGTATACTACAATGTAAAGTATAATCCATGCTTTGTGTCAATGCTCCAAAATGTGTTCATCAATTGCAATGAATATACCACACTAATGAAAGAAGTTGTTAATGTGGGAAAAAGTGGAGGTGTGGGGAGTGGGGTATATTGGAATCCCCTATATATTTTAATTAACATTTTATGTAATCTATGTATATTTTAAAAATTAAATAAAAATATATTAAAAAAACAACAAAAAATAAAAAATGGGCAAGTGATTTGAGCAGACACTTCTCCAAAGAAGAAATACAAATGGCTAAAAAGCACATGAAAAGATTCTCAATATCATTAGCTATTAGGGAAATGTTAGTCAAAAGTACAATGTGATATTATCTTACACACTTTAGACTGGCAGCCATTAAAAAACAGAGGATTACAAGTATTGGAGAGGATGTGGAGGAATGGGAATACTCATCCACTGCTGGTGGGAATGTAGAATGGTCCAACCATTGTGGAGGACAGTCTGGCAGTCCTCAAAAAACTAACTGTAGATCTGCCATATGACCCAGCAATGAAGAACTGAAAATAAAGACATGAACAGATATATGCACACCAATGATCATAGTGGCATTATTCACTATTGCTAAAAGTAGGAATCAACCCAAATACCCATCAACAGATGAGTGAATAAACAAAATGTGGTATATACATAAAATGGAATATTACTCAGCTGTAAGAAGGAATACAGTACTAACACATGGGATAACAGGGATGAATCTTGAGGACCTTATGTTGAGTGAAGCAAGACAGACATTGAAAAACAAATATTTCATGACCTCACTGATATAAATTAAGCAAATCAAGCAGACTCAGAGAGCTAGAGTCTTGAAGATATGTTTACGGGAAGTAGAAAGAAAGAAGGTTGTAATCCAATTCCCACATGAGTGAAGTTTATGATAAGGTGGAAGTGAGTAGCTGTGCTGTGAAGTGATATGACAGGGGTGTAGTGATACTATTGGGTTGGGCAGTGCAAGTCTGACAGGGGGTAGGTTGGGGAGAGTGGATTGGACTGTCAATGGAACTGGGGGGACGATTGGGGGAAGGAGCAGGTGAACACTGGAGATTGGTGGGTATTTGACTACAGCTAAAATGTTGGGAAAGCTCTTTTGAAAAAATGACAAGAAAGGATACTGATTTAGGGTGTTGCTTGGGAGGGGACATTTGGAACAGCACACACCTGGTGCAGTCTTCTAGAGAATGTGTGAGTGATCATTTTGTCATAACGTGTTGTATCAATGGGTGGAGACCCAGATGAGAGGGTAGGAGTTGGACTTCCATTCTGGGGAACCTCAATATGTTCTCAGAGTGATGGCTGTCTCTCAAGAGCATGGGTGCTTCCTAATAGGGGAGGACAGACCAGTGTGTCAAGCCCTCAGTGTTCTTGCAAGTAACTGTGAATCTTGTCCTTGAAGGGGAAAAGCCTGGTGGTTACCATGGGTCCTGAGGGAAGGGGGAAGAAGGAATAGAATAGATGGAAGAGGGGGTATTTAGGGGGCAATGAAAGTGTTCCAAATGATCTTGCAATGATGGATACAGGCCATGTGGAATTTCATTAAATTTATAAAAGCGTATGGCCATAATAAGTGTAGACCATAACGTAAACCATTGACTATAATTAGTGGCTTTGTTCCAATATTTTTTCCAGTTGCAACAAATGTACCATCCACATATAAAAAAGTTTATTGTCACAGGAAGGGGTAAAAGGTGGATGATGTTGGGTATATGGGAGCCCCCTGTGTTCTTTATGTGACCATTGTGACCTAAAACTTCTTTGAAGACAAACTTTTTAAAAGAAAGATACTGGGGAAGAAATGGAAGAAAATGTCACTGTACAAACAGAACAACAGATATTACAGAGATGAAAGGCAAACCAGCAAAAACTTTTAAATATTTTTCATTATTTTTAATATCCCAATTAAAAATTTTTAGTTTTAGTTTTTCTAAATTATGTATTTTATTTCTTATATTTAAACCTATCGATATTATTTTATTTTCCTATTAATTGCATTTAGTGATATTCTTGGCTTCATTTTTGAAGAAGTTTTTGATAACAGAAGTGTTATAACTGTGGCAAGGGAGGATCATTGGTGTGGGATGTAAATGGGGGATACATGGGAGGAAGTTCACCCTGGCATACATATATTATATAAAATTGTCCAAATGTTCAAGGGACATTGTCACAGAGGGTGGAGAGTCACACAATAACTGAAAGAATATTAAATTCCCATTTGGAGGAGCTCTGTCACATTATTTAATGGAACAGCAACACTCCCCCAAGTGCAGGAGCAATGACTAGTGAAGAAGGATGGTCCATTGATGGGCCCTTGATATTGACAACTATGCTTATGAGCCTTTGGTCTTGAAATTGCAACTAAACCTAGTGCTGTAAGGTGCCTAACAGTTATCTCTTGAGAGTCTCTATCTTGCTCAAATGTGACCCATCTCTAAGCCAAACTCAGCATATAAATAGATTACTTCTCCCCAACATGGGACATGATTCCTGGGGATGAGCCTCCCTGGCACCAAGAGATTAATACCAAGGACAACCAGCAATGCAACTGGAAAAGACCTTGAATAAAAGGGGAAAAGTTAAAGACAAATGAGTTTATATGGCTAAGAGAGTTCAAAGTGAGTTGGGAGGTCATCCCAGAGTTAACACATATGCACATCTCAGCAGGGAATCATAGACTCCCAAAGTAGATATACACCAAATAGTGGGGTTCCATATGGCTCTGGAGACACAGGTCCTACAGTGATGGCAATAGCTCTGAAGTTTGGTGCCTTGGCAGTGGGCCCTACTTCAGAGTTTGTGCTCCTGAGTGTGACAGAGTTGGACTCAGTTGTGAATTCTTTACACATGCCTCTTCGGTCCCTTCTATTTGAACCTGTATTTGGTGCTGGAGTTGGTAGGTGTACATCCAAAAAACTTGAATCTTTGAGCCATCCATGTGCCAGCTGGACCCTGAGCCTCAGAGGAGTTGCAACACCTACTCTCCTGTTCATTGGACTCACCCAGAACAAATAACAAGGAAATGAGAATGGACAACCACCATACCAAGGAACTGAGAGTATCTACAACTACAACAAGAAAGTCCCATCCATCAGCCATTTGAGATCAAATCCTGTTCTCAATTAGATTTGGAGTTGGCATCACCATCTCAGAATCCTCAAGATTGGGGAATAAAAAATGGAGTAGAGTGGACTTACTGGTATTCTACTATAGACTTATTGTGACTCTAGCAATGGAAGAAATTATATCATTGATGTGGACTCAGTTGTCACTGGATTTGCTGAAGGCAGGGAAAGAGAAAAAGAAGTGTACTATGGGGGCATTTTTGGGACTTGGAATTGTCCTGAACGACATTGCAATGATAGATACAGGTCATTATATATCCTGCCATAACTGACAGAATGGAGTGGAAGAGTATAAACTAAAATGTAAACTATAATCCATGCTGAGGGGCAGTGTCCCAAATATATTCATCAATTGCAATGAATGTGCCACACTAATGAAGGAAGTTATTAATGTGAGGAAGTGTGGTAGGTGTGGGGGTTGGGGCATACGGGAATCTCTTATTTTTGTCTGTGTAACATTTTATGCAATCTAAATATCTTTTTAAAAAATACAAAATATATGTATTTTTAAAGTTTATTTGCAAATCTTTGGAAATGAATAGAAATGTTGAAAGCACACCATAGTGTTTGTAACCAGCAGAGATATTATATGGGTATGAGAAGGGTTGAAAGGAAAAGCCTAAGGACATGAATATTACTAGGTGGCAAGCTAAAATTTTAGCATGGGACTGTATAGTATAGTGACACATCATGTAAAAGAAGAATATGAGTGATATTGCATATCTAAGACTGATTTTACAAAATATAAATACAAATAAACTAGAGAGATGAAAACAGAATACAAGCTATGCACAGCAGGGAAAGGAAAGATTGAAAGGTGATGAGTTTTTCTCCATATGTTTGTTTGTTGTTGCTTTTTATTATGATTATGGGAGTAATGAAAATGCTCTAATAATGATTGAAATGATGAACGCACAACTATGACTATACCAAATACCATTGATTTTGCACTTTGGATGGATTTGTTTTATTAATATCTATCTATAAAATTGATTTGTTAAAAAAACAAATAAAAATGTTATTGTGATAAAGAAATTTTAAAAAATCAATTGTATATAGCATCCATATCATGTTTTTTATTTTTTTAAAATACAATTCTCCAAAAAAAGAACAGGGTTTTTGGGAGAAATAGTTGTTTCTAGGATGGGGAAGGAAATAGACAAGATGTACCTGGAGCATCTTGTTGTGCCAGAAATTAAAGTATTGTTAAAAAAGAAAAAAGAGGGGCCGCTGTAGCGAGTGGAGCCAGGCGTAGCCGGGCCGGGCCGCAGCGGCATACGGAGCCGGGCGGGGCCGGTGCAGGCCACGGTGGCGAGAGGCGGATGCCGGAGCTGGGCCGGGCCGCTGTAGCGAGCGGAGCCAGGCGGAGCCGGGTCGGGCCGCGGCGGGTACGGAGCCGGGCGGGGCCGGTCCAGGCCGCGGTGGCGGGAGGTGGACGTGGGAGCCGGCTGGGCAGCTGTAGCGAGCGGAGCCGGGCGGAGCCAGGCCAGGCCGAGGTGGCGTAAGGAGCCGGGCAGAGCCGGTCCAAGCCTCCGTGGTGGGCGGAGCCGGGCCTGCGGAGGGGCTTCGGTTCTTTTTTTTTTTTTTTTTTTTTGAGCATCTGCAGTACTGGGGAGTTCGTGGGCCCTGGGCGGCCTATTGGGGGTTTGTGGGAAGGGAGGTGCTTGCAGACCCATTTGGGCAGACAGACGGGGGATTTTAGGGCAAAGCGGGGGGAAGTTGTTGTTTTAGATAGTGTTGCAATTGTGACACGTGTATACCTGTATCTCTCTTCTCCCTATCCGTTCCCCACCGTTTGCCCATCCTCTTTTTCTTTCTTCTTGTCTTTCTTTTTTCTTTATTATAATTAGTTTTTTTTTCGGTTTTCTCTTTCCCTCTTGTCCCTCATATTCCACTTATTTTTATTTTAATTCAAGTATACAATAGGAGCTACAGGGAACACCTCACATTTGCTGGGTTTTCCGATCCTCCACTGCCTCATTTCTGTGTGAACTGATTTAGGCTACCTACACTATCCCCCTTCCCCTGCATCTTGATATCCACTATCATCTACTGTCTCTCCTATATTCCACCCCCCACCTCCTGTTCTTTGATCCACAAAGTGTCTAACTCTTAATTTCTAGTACCTTTGTTCTGTTTTCTGTCTAATATCCACTCTTGAAACTATTACCTCTCCTTTCTTTTTCCCTCTCTCATGAAAACAATAGCTTTGTAGTTCATACCATATTCCTCCCAAATTCAGTCATCTACTTCATAAAAGGTACTCTACCTACAGCTATAACTCTATACAATCTGCATGAATCTAACCTCCATCCTTCCAGATCTCATATTCTTGCTTTGTTAACATACATCACCAATACAACTTTACACTTTTCCCTTGCTTACACAATTGCCTTTCCCCAACACTAATACTTTCCTCTAAAGTGAACTTAACCAACAACAAGTAACTAGAATAAGAAGAAAAAAGTGACAAAGAGAAGATATAACACCTATGCAAAAATAACAACTAATTAACCTCCAAGAGCAGACAAAGAAGCTAAGGAACTGATTAAATTCGTCAAAATAAAGAGATGACCAGAAAGCAACAAAAATCTACAAACCAAACCAATAATCAGGAAAACATGGCTAAATCCAATCAACAAACCAATAATCACGAAGGGGAGCAAAACTTGGCACAAGCAATGAAAGATCTCAGAACATTTATCACCGACAAATTTGATGCAGTAATGAAAGAGGTTAACAACATGAAGACATCACTTGGAGGGGAAATTGCAGACATACGCAAAAACATAACAGATATGATGGGAATGAACACCACAGTTCAAGAAATCAAAAATACACTTGCAGCAAATATCAGCAGACTAGAAGAGACAGAGCAGAGAATTAGTGATGTGGAAGACAGTACATCAGAAATCAAACAGATAGTAGAAGGGGTCAATAAGAAGATAGAAAAAATCCAATTAGGATTTAGGGACCTGAATGACAATGCAAAACACTCAAACATACGTATTATAGGCATTCCAGAAGGTGAAGAGAAGGGAAAGGGGTCAGAAAGAGTGTTGCAGGAAATAATGGCTGAAAACTTCCCAAATCTACTGAAAGAGACAGATGTACATATCCAAGAAGCACAGCGCACTCCACAAGTCATAAACCCCAACAGGCCCACCCCAAGACATATACTTGTCAAATTATCCAATGCTCAAGACAAAGAGAAAATCCTAAAAGCAGCAAGAGAAAAGAAAACCATCACATACAAGGGAAGCTCAATTAGATTAAGTGCTGATTTTTCTCCTGAAACCATGGAGGCAAGAAGACAGTGGTATGATATAGTCAAGGTACTAAAGGAAAGAAATTTCCAACCAAGAATACTTTATCCAGCTAAACTAGCATTCAAATATGATGGAGAGTTCAAAATATTCACAGACAAACAGAAACTGAAAGAGTATACCAACAAGAAACCTCCCCTTCAAGAAATTCTAAAGGGAGTGCTGCAGGAAGAAAGGAAAAAACAGGAAAGGCAAAGTTGGAGGAGAGTATAAGACCAACAACAACAACAAAAAAGACAAAAAAAAATATACAAACAAAATATGACAAACACAAATCCAATCAAAGTATGGCTAACACAAATAATTCCTTGATAGTAATAACACTGAATGTCAATGGATTAAACTCACCTATCAAAAGATTCAGACTGGGACATTGGATAAGGAAATATGACCCATCCATATGCTGTCTACAAGAGACACATGTTAGACCCAGAGACGCATGGAGATTGAAAGTGAAAGGCTGGAAAACAATCATACAAGCTAACAATAACCAAAAAAAGGCAGGAGTAGCTATATTAATATCAGACAAAATAGACTTTAAATGTGAAACAATTGTGAGAGACAAAGAAGGATACTACATTTTAGTCCAAGGGAAAATCTGTCAAGAAGATCGAACAATCATAAATATCTATGCCCCTAACAAGGGTGCCTCTAAATACGTCAGGCAAACGCTGGAAAAACTAAGTGAAAGAATAGATACATCTACAATTATAGTGGGGGATTTTAATACACCACTATCAACTCTGGACAGAACATCTCAAAAGAGAATCACCAAAGAAACAAAACATCTGAATAGTATATTAGAGGAGCTCGATCTAATAGACATATATAGATCGCTACACCCAAACACAGCAGGATATATATTTTTCTCAAGTGCACATGGATCATTCTCCAAGATAGATCATATGCTAGGCCACAAAGAAAGGCTGAACGAATTCAGAAAGATTGAAATCATACAAAATATTATCTCTGACCACAGTGGAGTCAAGCTGGAGATTTGCAAGGGACAGAAACCCAGATTTCACACCACGATTTGGAAATTAAACAGCACACTCTTAGAAAAACAGTGGGTCAAAGAGGAAATCTCAAAAGAAATCAATGACTACCTTGAAACAAATGATAATGATAACACAACATACCAAAATTCATGGGATGCAGCAAAAGCAGTACTGAGAGGGAAGTTTATAGCCATAAATTCATATATCAAAAAAGAAGAAAGAGCAAAAATTGAAGAACTAACTGCACATTTGAAGGAATTAGAAAAACAACAACAAAGCAACCCAACAGGAAGAAGAAGGAAGGAAATAACAAAGATAAGAGCAGAACTAAATGAAATAGAAAATAAGAAAGCACTTGAACAGATAAACAAGACCAAGAGCTGGTTTTTTGAGAAGATTAACAAAATTGACAAACCTTTAGCAACACTAACAAAGAAAAAAAGAGAGAAGATGCAAATACACAAAATAAGAAATGAGAAAGGCGATATCACCACTGACCCCACAGAAATAAAGACTATCATAAGAGGATATTTTGAAAAACTATATTCCAACAAAAATGACAATCTAGAGGAAATGGACAAATTCCTAGAAACACATAAACAGCCCATATTGACAATAGAAGAAATTGATGATCTTAACAAACCAATCACAAGCAGAGAGATAGAATCAGTTATTAAAAATCTCCCAACTAAGAAGAGCCCAGGACCAGATGGCTTCACAGGTGAATTCTACAAAACATTCCGGAAAGAACTGACACCAATCTTGCTGAAACTATTCCAAAACATCGAAACAGAAAGAACATTACCCAACTCCTTCTATGATGCCAACATTACCCTAGTACCAAAGCCAAACAAAGACATCACAAGAAAGGAAAATTACAGACCAATTTCTCTAATGAACCTAGACGCAAAAATACTTAACAAAATACTTGCTAATCATATTCAACAACACATTAAACGTATTATACACCACGACCAAGTGGGATTCATCCCAGGTATGCAAGGATGGTTCAACATAAGAAAATCAATCAATGTAATACACCATATAAACAGATTGAAGGAAAAAAATCACATGATTATATCTATTGATGCAGAAAAAGCATTTGACAAAATACAGCACCCTTTCTTGATAAAAACACTCCAAAAGGTTGGAATACAAGGGAATTTTTTGAACATGATAAAGAGTATATATGAAAAACCTAAAGCCAATATTGTTTACAATGGAGAAATCCTAGACTCCTTCCCTCTAAACTCAGGAACAAGACAAGGATGCCCACTGTCTCCGCTCCTATTTAACATTGTCTTAGAAGTACTTGCTCGAGCACTGAGGCAAGAACGAGATATAAAAGGCATTCAAATTGGAAAGGAAGAAGTCAAAATTTCATTATTTGCAGATGACATGATCCTATACATAGAAAACCCTGAGAGATCCACAACGAAGATTCTAGAACTCATAAATGAGTTTAGTAAAGTCGCAGGTTATAAGATCAATGCGCAAAAATCAGTAGCATTTCTGTACACCAATAATGAGCAAGATCAGGAGGAAATCAAGAAACAAATACCATTCACAATAGTAAATAAAAAAATCAAATACTTAGGAATAAATTTAACTAAAGAGGTAAAGAACTTATACACCGAGAACTATACAAGATTCTTCAAGGAAATCAAAGAAGACCTAAATAAATGGAAGACTATTCCTTGTTCATGGATAGGAAGACTGAACATTATTAAGATGTCTATCCTACCAAAACTGATCTACACATTCAATGCAATCCCAATAAAAATCAACGCAGCCTTCTTCAAGGAACTAGAAAAACTAACTATGAAATTTATTTGGAAAGGAAAGAGACCCTGAATAGCCAAAGACATACTGAAAAAGAAAAACGAAATTGGAGGAATCACACTACCTGACTTCAAAACATACTATAAAGCCACGGTGGTGAAAACAGCATGGTATTGGCATAAGGAGAGACACATAGACCAATGGAATTGAATTGAAAGCTCTGATATAGAACCTCACATATACAACCACATAATATTCGATAAAGCCACCAAACCCTCTCAACTGGGAGAGAGTGGCCTATTCAACAAATGGTGTCTGGAGAACTGGATAGCCATATGTAGAAGAATGAAAGAGGATTACCATCTCACACCTTATATAAAGATCAACTCAAGATGGATCAAAGACCTAAATATAAGAGCCAAGACCATAAAAACCTTAGAAAGCAGTGTAGGGAAACATCTACAGGACCTTGTAATAGGAAATGGATTTATGAATATCTCACCAAAAGCACAAGCAGCAAAAGAACTAATAGATAAATGGGACTTCCTCAAAATTAAAGCCTTCTGCACCTCAAAGGAGTTTGTCAAGAAAGTAAAAAGGGAGCCCACACAGTGGGAGAAAATATTTGGCAACCATATATCTGATAAGAAACTTATAATTTGCATATATAAAGAACTCCTATATCTTGAAAATAAAAAGATAAACAACCCATTTAAAAAATGGGAAAAAGACTTAAACAGACACTTCTCCGAAGAAGAAATACAAATGGCAAGAAAGCACATGAAAAAATGTTCCAAATCTCTAGCTATCAGGGAAATGCAAATCAAAACTACAATGAGATACCATCTTACACCCATAAGATTGGCAGCTATGAAAAAAACAGAAGAATACAAGTGCTGGAGAGGATGTGAAGGAAGGGGAACACTCATCCACTGCTGGTGGGAATGCAGAAGGATCCAACCATTCTGGAGGACAGTATGGTGGTTTCTCAAAAAACTAGCCATAGATTTGCCATATGACCCAGCAATACCACTGCTGGGTATATACCCAGCAGAACTGAAAACAAGAACACAAACCGATATATGTACACCAATGTTCATAGCAGCATTGTTCACTATCACCAAAAGTTGGAATCAACCCAAATGCCCATCAACAGATGAGTGGATCAATAAAATGTGGTATATACACACAATGGAATACTACTCGGCTGTAAGAACAAACACACTACAAACACATGTGATAACATGGATGAATCTTGAGAACCTTATGTTGAGTGAAGCAACCCAGACATTGAAGGACAAATACTACATGACCTCAATGATATGAAATAAACAAGCTGCCCTAGATAGCAAGAGACTGAACGATAGGCTTACAGGAAATCGGAGGGTGGAGGAAGGATATGAGCCAATGTCTGCAGGGGTCGAATTTAAGACGAGATGGTGGTAAGTATGAACACAAAGAAGAGATAAAAGGGGGGCAAGGGGTTGCCTTTGCTTGGGGCTTTGCGGGTTTGAGGGTGGCTGGGGAGGGACGGATGGGTAACGTTGCCCAAAAGTGGGGGGAGGGAGGGGTAGCATACGAACCAGGAGAGGGTCAGGTGTTGGTGGAGAGTAAAATGCCGAGAAAATCATATCAAAATATAATAAAGAGGATTCCCTGTTTAGAATGCTCGGAGGGGAGGGTCTGATGCAGGACGGGCTCCTGGGGAATGTCTAAATGTTCATTCTGCCAGAGTGGGTGACACCATGGGGTAGAAACCCAAGTAGTGAGAGTGGGGGTGGACCCACATCCTGGGGAGGACTAATGCCATCAAATAGAGGGAACTGTATCCCTCGAGAGAAAGGGTGGCTCCCAGGGCATTGGGGCAGTTGAGCAAGTTAGGCCCTGAACACTATTCCATCTATCTCTGGAAGTGGCTCCTCAGGAAACGGAGGTTGGCTATCACTGAGGGCACCAAGGTGGAAGGGAAAATGGACGTTAAATGTGTGGAACCAAAGTAAATGGGGGGTAAGAGAGGAGTTTCTTGAGAGTACACAAGGATGGATATAAAACATGTAATATTACACTATAACATATAGGAGATGACAGGCTGATAATGTAAACCATAATGTAAAACATAGGATAACTAAAAATGTAAAGAACTGTGTATCCTAATGCACCACAATGTAAGCACAGATGTCACCTTGTTAGAAAGCTAATGTCTCAGACTCTGTACATCACTTTAAGTAAATATGATATGAATAGGGCATAAGAGTATCACTGTGGAAGGGAAAAGGTTTTCTGGTGGATGTGTGGGAGTGCTGTATATTATATATATATACATTGCTGTGGTCTAGGACTCCTGTGAAGAAAAGCTGAATAATTGGGGGGGGGGGGGGGGAAAAAGAAAAAGATAGGATGTGGAATTTTTTCAAGTCAACATTCTTTATCTAAGTTCTTTATCTAACTTTATCCAAGTTCTTTATCTATCCTTTAAACTCATCACTATATGCCATTCCCTAGTAAGGGACCATGACATTATATTGGGCTTCAAATTTCGGGGAGTTCTGGATCACAGAGTGTTTCAACAATGGCAATGGAGGGATACTGGTATGGGGTACCAATGACAGGTGATATATGGCTGACAGGGAGCTGTACAGAACATATGTCCAGGGTGCATGGTAATGTTTGGATATACTCATAGTGGCAACAATTAAAAACCACAGTAGGGGGGGTACTGGGTTCCTGGCCAGTGGTGCTCTGTCGTGGTCCCTAGGGGAGCAGCGACAGTCTCCCAGGTACAGTGGCGGGGACCGGGAGGGAGTGAGGGCTCAACAGTGAGCCCCTGATGCTAATGACTATGCTTGTGAGCTGATAAACCCAAAATAAGAACAAGGCCTAGAGCAACATTGTGCCTGGGAATTTCCTCCTGTCAGCCTTCATGTTACTCAAATGTGGCCAGTCTCGAAGCCAAACTCAGCATGTAAATGCAATGCCTTCCCCCCAGCGTGGGACATGACACCCGGGGATGAGCCTCCCTGGCAACGAGGGACCACTATCAACTACCAACTGACGATGCAACTGGAAAATGACCTTATACGGAAGGTTCAATGCGGATCAGCAGAATATCCATGTCTACATAAAATACCATGACTTTAAAATGCTGTTTGACCTAAAGTAAGGGGGAAATGGAAAGGAGAAATGAGTTTATATGGCTACGAGTTTCTAAAAAAGAGTCTGGAGGCTGGCAGAAGGTTTGCCCTCATGCACAACTGAGCAGAGTCAGAGAGACAGATAAAGCAGATACAACCCCCAGATATTGGTTCCTTTGAGGGCTAAAGAGACCCATGGGAGTTATGGTCATGGCCGATGGGGTTAACTACCAGGGCAGATGGCCCCTCTTTGGAAATGGTGTTTATGTGTGATGAATCTGGACTCAGATGGGATCTCCCTTCATAAGACTTTCATGCCAATGTGCTGGAGGTGCAGTTAATGTTGGGGTTTAAGATATATTTAGGGGATTTGAATCTCTGGACTGACAATGTGATAGCCAGATCCTGAGCCTCAACAGACTCCAGCACCTACAATCTGATTTATTGGACTTACCACACTCAGCTAAGATGGAGTTGAAGAAGGACAACCACCACACCATGGAGCCTAGAGTGATTACAACTGAAAATGAGAGGATTGCATCCAGCATCCAGGTGGAATCTGAGCCTCCTCTTGACATAGAGGAGCAATGGACACAACCAATCCAATGTCCACATAGAAGAGGTGGCATTGGAATGGGAAAAGTGGACATAGTGGACGAAGGGTATGAGGAAAGGCAGGAAGAGATGAGAGGTGGAGGCGTCTTTGGGACATGGAGCTGCCCTGGATGGTGCTTCAGAGGCAATCACCGGACATTGTAAATCCTCACAGGGCCCACTGGATGGAATGGAGGAGAGTATGGACTATGATGTGAACCAATGTATATGAGGTGCAGAGGTGCCCAAAGATATACTTACCAAATCCAATGGATGTGTCATGATGATGGGAACGAGTGTTGTTGGGGGGGGGAGAGGGGGGGTGGGGGGATGGGGTTGAATGGGACCTCACATATATATTTTTAATGTAATATTATTACAAAGTTAATAAAAAATAAAAAAATTAAAAAAAAAAAAAGAAAAAAGAAAAAAGAAAAAACAAACACATAATATCCTTGCTGATAGGAAAATGCCAAAAGATACATGAGTCAACTGAAAGTTCTCCCAATAGGCAAAACTAGAACAATTTGAGAAATTTTAAAAAAATAATATTGGATTATAAGAGAGAATAAAATAAATATCCATGATTACATACTGAGATAAATAAATAATTGAATAAAGAAATAAATAGGTAGAAAAGATAAATCTCCCATGTAGGAGAATTTCAAATAATTTATTTAGATGCTTCACACTCAAGGAGTGAGAGTATAACTTCCAACTCCTTAAATGTGGATTGCACATAGTGACTTTCTTCCAAATAGTATAATATGGAAAGGGAGAAACACAGAAGGAACTTCACAACGTAGAAACCTGACTAACCCAACCTCAGCCGGGTGAATGTGGTGAACATCAACAGTGACAAGTCATGTTAACATGTACCATTAACATGATATGATGAACATGACACTTTACCTCTGTGGTTTTCCTCCCCCAAATCTATAACCCCTGTCTAATTGTGAGAAAAGCAACAGACAAATCCCAACTGAAGAACAGTAAACAAAGAACCTGACCTCAAAAGTGTCAAGGTCATCCAAAGAAGGAAATTCTGAAAATTGTCACAGCTAATTAGAACTCAAGGAGTCATGATATTTAAATGTAATGTGGTATCTTGGGAACAATCCTAGGAAAGGAAAAGGATATTAGGGAAAAACAAAGGATTTTTAAATAAACTAAGTACTTTGGTTAATACAACAATACTGGTTCATTAATTGTAGCAAATACACCATGATTATGTTAGATATTAATAATATAGGAAGCTAGGTATGCTATATATGAGAATGTCCTGAACTATCTTATCAATTTTTTGGAAAATATAAAACTGTTCTTAAAATGTATATTTAAAGTGTTCTCTATGGACCATAATTAGTGGTAATAGTCTGATCATATTTTATAATTTGTAACAAATATTCCACAACAATGTAAGGTGTTGGTGGAGGGTTGATAGATGGTAATTCTGCGTATTACTCATGATTGTTTTGTAAGCCCACAACTTCTCTAACAAAAAATGAAAAAAATATGTGTGTAATTGTGACAAAAATTGTATTTCATAACAGTGGCAAATATATTTGGGACTTTTAAAATAATATGTAGAATAAGATAAAATGCATGAAATATTTTGCAATAAAACTGGTAAAATGTGTTCAATATCTGTAGGCTAAAAACTAGAAAACATTGCTGAGAAAAATTAAAAGAGTCTACAGAAAGGGAAAGATAAATATATTGTGTACATGGGTCAGAGGAGTAAATATTTTTAACAATCTCACAAATTAATACATAGGTTCAGTACAATCCCAATCAAAATCCCAGTAAGATCATTTTATAAATTGACAAAATGGTTTTAAAAACCATAAGTGAATGTAAAGGACTTAGAAGAACCTAACCAGCCTTGGAAAAAATAAAGTTGAAGGCCTAACACCACCTGATTCAAGACTTATTATAAAGCAGTAGTAACCAAGACACTGTGGTAATGGCACAAATATAGAACAAGAGATACATGGAAGAGAATAGAAAGCCCAAAAATAGACTAGCATTTCATGATCTTAAAACTTATTAAAAGACACAGTTATCAAAACAGCATGGTACTGGCATATGGACAGATGACTGGAATAGCAGTATGGGCTCATATTTAAGGTCAACTGATTTTTGAAAAGGTGGCTAAAACCACTCAATTGGGAAAGAATAATTTCTTCAACAAATAGTGGTGGGAAAATTGGATCTCCATTTGCAAATTAATGAATATAGACCCCTACTGCATACTATATACCAAAGTCAACTCAAAATTTATCAAAGACTTTAATATAAAAGCTGGAACAATCAAACTTCTAGAAGAAAGCATAAGGAAGCATCTTCAGAACTTTGTGGTAGTCTATGTTTTCCTAGACTTTATACCCAAACCACATGCTACAAAAGAAAAAATAGATACATGGGACTTGAACAAATTAACACTTTTCCAACCACCAACTCAACTGTTCCTTCAGTGTTAAGAAAGATACACAGATGAGCACAGATTATTTAAATGACATAGTCCAAGGTGTCTTTATTGATGAAAAAAAGAAAGAAGTGGGAAGTGGATGAGACTCAAGGAGTTGAGTGCCTGCTTCCCACACGGGAAGTTCTGAGTTGGTTTCATAGTGCCTTCAAAAACAAAGCAACAAACAACAAGCAAACAAACAAATAACCAAATCAGGGGTGCCAATATAGGTCAATGGTAGAACACTTGCTTCCCCCACATATGAAGTCCTGTGTTTAATCCCTAGTCCCGGTACCTGAGAGAGAGAGAGAGAGAGAGAGAGAGACAGAGAGAGAGAGAGAGAATTGGAATTGGGTGAGATAATCATGTCTGGACAGAACTTATTGGGAGTAATGCTTCCATAACTTGTTGAGCTACCTTTTTCTATTTTATTTTTTAAAATTTGAAAATATATACATTTAAAAATTAAACACTTTTGTACCTCAAAGGACTTCATTATGAAAGTAAAATTGCAATGTACACAATGGGAGAAAATATTTTGTAACCACATTTCCAATATGGTTTAATATCCAGAATATATATGGAAATTGTTTCACTTAAATACAGACACACACCCAATTAAAAAAGGATAAAAGATTTGAACAGACATTTCTGAAAAGAAGAGAAAGAAATAATCAAAAAAGCAAATGAAAAATCTTCATCATCATTAGCTAGTACAAAACTACAATGAGATATTATTTCACATTTATTAGAATGACTTGTTTTAGTTTGCTAAAAGTTGCTGGGAGCCATATACCAGAAATGAGTTGGCTTTTACAATGGGGATTTATTAGTTTAAAAGCTTACAACTCTGAGGCCTTGAAAATGTCAAAATCAAGACATCATCAAAAGATGTCTTCTCTCTGAACCGCAGCTCTGGGTGATTAGGCATAGAGTGACATCTTCTCTTCTCTCCCCTCTCCTCTGAGCCTCGTTGCTTCAGCTTCAGTATGCTCCATCTGTGGTTTTTGTCTCTCCAGGATTCATTGATTTCAACTTCTGAAGGCTTCTCTCTGTCTCTATGACTTTTTTCCCTGTGTCTGTGGCTTTTTACTCCTCCGCTTATAAAGAACTCCAGGAAGAGGATTAAGAACACCCTGAGACATGCAATCTAATCATTGGCCCTTAACTGAGATCACTTAATCAAAAGTTCCCACATACAATAGGCTTATATGCACAGGAATGGATTAGCTTTAAGGATGTGATCTTCTGGTGTCCACCCACCTTCAAAGTGTCATGTATACAAAACTGATTCTCATAAAGAGTGCAAAGACAATTCAGTGGAGGAAAAAATGTCATTTCAACAAGCGGTGCTAAGATGATTGAATATCTGTATTTCTAAAAATGGGCAGAACTTCATCACACCATATTCAAAACTCCATTTAAAATATACCATAGAAGCAAATGTAAAACTTAAAACTGTAAAAACTTAAGATGAAAAGATAGAAGAAAACCTTTGGGACCTTGGACTAGGCAAGATTCCTGACTCTTGAGCAAAAAGGCCTGCCCCTTTGGGATAGGATTGAATAAGACCTGCATTAGAGCTGAGTCCTTTCCTTGTTGTCTGTGGAAATGTCTCTCTGCAGTCAAAGGAGGTATATGTCTTTTCACTGGGACTTTAACAGTCACCAAGGGATTTAACTCAGAGTAAATGCATCATTAGCAGAAAGAATAGCTATAGAGTCTTTTTAATGTAGTTTTGCATCATGCTTTTCCTTTTCAAGCAAAAATAATTTTTAATTTTTCATCTAAACTAGTCCAATATCAGTTCCTTTGGTGCCTCCTAATGCTCAGCCAAGGTATAAAATGTGGTTTCCACCAGCCCCAGGGCTTTACCAGGTCTAGGGAAAGGACAGGGAGACCTTAGTCTGGCCCAGGCACCTGAAATCTAAGAAGCAGGGTCTAAGCTGCTTCTTAGCTTCCAGTGTCCCTGGGCTCATTTCCAGAAGAGTCATCTCTGAGTCACCATGCTTATAATCAAGCATTTCATGGGGCAACAAGCAGGACCCCCAGGCCACCATGCCTAACTGCATCCCTGTGTATTTTCCCACCTCTGTGCAAAACACAGAGCACCTGTGTTAACTCTCCCTCCATTCCCTCAGGGCACATGGGCAGGGCCTTCAAAGACCCTGGTGCTCTGGCTCCAGCTGTGGCTCTCAGCTAATCTGATTGGGGAGAGAATCCAGGGGTCCCCATCAGTGCTTGGTGTGAGGGCAGTGCCCACCAAAGAGTCAGGAATAATGAGAGATGCCCTGGAGGACCCCAGTGGGAGGTGGTGTCCAGATTCAGTCTCCAGAAGCACCACCAAAGTACACTTTCCACTAATTGGAATGTAATTAATGAACTGTCTCCACAAATACCTACTGGAGCTCCAGATCTGACCAGCACAGAGCTGTCTGGAACACACAGGCTCAGTGAGAGGCAAGATAGGAGGTTGAGGGGAATTTTGCCTATTGAGTGGTGGGTTCAGGGTCCTGCTCCTGACACTGATAACCCTATTCTCAGTGTAGGTGCTAAGACAACTTTGACCCCAGACATTATTCAACCCTTCCATGACCTCTTGCCAGGAAAATCCATAGCATAAGGAAGAACAGCTAACTCATAAATGCCTGAAACTACACAAGACCTCTCGAAGTATCTCATTTACCACCTATTTATATAAAACAACAGAGGCTCAGAGAGGTTCAATAATATAACCAGGGCCACACAGTCAGTGATATAGTATATGAATCCAAATATCTCTGAATCTAGCTAATAATCAGGTTTTTTGTTTATTTACTTGAATTTATTTATTTATTTGTTTGTCTTCATTTTCTTAGAAATGGTTTGTTCATAACTTTAGATCATCTTTAAAATATTTTTTCTTTTATTTTTTAAAAGATACTTAGATTACACAAAATGTTACACACACAAAATAAAAGGGATTCCCATATGCCCTTCCCTCCACACTTCCCACCATTCCCCACATTAACAACTTCTTTCATTAGTGTGGTACATTTATTGCAATTGATGTACATATTTGGAGAATTGCCACTAAGCATGGATTATAGTTTACATTGTAGTTTACACTCTCTCCCACTCAATTCTGTAGGTTATTGGAGGATATATAATGGCCTATATCTGTCATTGCAATGTCATTCAGGACATTTCCGAGTCCTGAAATTTCCCCCATATCATACCACTTTTTCCCTCTCCCTGCCTTCAGCACGTCCAATGGTCACTTTAAATCAATTTTTAGGAGGTACTGGGCATTGAACCCAGGGCATCATACATGGGAAGCAGACACTCACCCACTGAGATACAACTGCTCCACTTTTTAACTTATTTTTATTCCATTATGATACATACAATCTAACATTTCCCCTTTTAATCATATTCAGATATGTATATTTCAGTGCTGTTAATGGCATTGACAATGTTGTGCTACAATCACCTCCATCCATTACCAAAACATTTCCAACATTCCAAATAGGAACTCTGTATAATTTAAGCCTTAACTTTCCATTCTGTAGGTATACTCTGGTAACATATAGTCTAGATTCTGACTCTATGAGTTTGCTTATTCCAATTGTTTCAGATCTGTGGGTTCATACAATATTTGTCCTCTTGCTTATTTTACTCAACATGGTGTCTGCAAGGTTCATCCATGTTGTAGCATGTATCAAAACTTCATTCCTTTTTAGCTGAATAATATTTCCTTGTATGTATATACTACATTTTATTTATCCATTCATCAGTTGATGGACCTTTGGGTTGATTCCATCTTTTAGCATTTGTGAATAAATCTGCCATGAACATCAGCATGCAAATATCTGTTTGAGCTCCTGCTTTGATTTATTTTGTACATATACTGAGTAGTGGGATTGCCAGGCCAGGTAGTTCTATGTTTAGCTTTCTGAGGAACTATCAAACGTCTTCCACACGGACCGCATCACTTTACATTGCCACCAGCAAGAAATGAGTGTTGCTCTTTCTCTGCATCCTGTCAACACTTGTTATCTCCTGTTTGTTTGTTTTTTAATAGCAGCTAATATAATGGGCATAAAATGGTATCTCAGCGTTTTGATTTGCATTTCTCTGAAAAGATATTGAGCATCTTTTCATGTGGTTTCTGGCCATTTGTATATCTTCTTTGGAGAGAAGCTTGTTAAAGTCTTTTGCCCATTTTTAAAATGGGTTGTATGTCTTTTCATTGTTAAGTTGAAGGATTTCTTTATATAGTCTGGATATTAACCCTTTATTGAATGTGTGGTTTCTATATATTTTATCCCATTTTGTAATTTATCATTTTTTGTTGATGATAAAGTCCTTTGAGGAACAAAAGTTTTAAATTTTGGTGAAGTTCCATTTATCTAATTTTTCTTTTGTTGCTTTTACTTTGAGTTCAAAGTCAAAGAAAACCCTTGCCTAGCACAATGTCCTAAAGATTCTTCCCTAAGTTTATTTCTAAGTTATGATAATTCCAGTTTTTATATAAAGTCTTCCTACTTTAGTTCCTTCAGTTTTGAGGTTTGGCTTCTGATTTGACATCTTTCTTATTTATAATGTAAGCATTTAGAGCTATAAATTTCCCTCTCAGTATAAGTTTTGGTTTGTTGTATTTTCATTCACTTCAATATATTTTTTACCTTCCTTTGCGATTTCCTCTTTAACCCATTTGCTATTTAAGAGTATGTTGCTTTATATCCATATATTTTCACAGTTTCCATTTTTTCCACTCTTATTTATTATCTAGCTTTGTTCCATTCAGGTCAGAGAAGATATATGGTATGATTACAATATTTTGTTTTTGGAGGCAGGTATGTTTATCTTTTTCTTTTTTAACAAAACAATTTTATTGACAAATATTGATAAAGCATAAACCCATCCAAAGTGTACAATCAATGGTATTTGGTATAATCGAATAGCTGCTAATTCATCACCTCAGTCATCTTTAGGGCATTTCCATTAGTCCTGTAATAATAATAATACTAAAAAATGAAAAACAAACAAACAAAACTCATCAAATCTCAATCTCTCTATGCTTCCCCAGCTCTATATAGCTGCTATTTTGTTTCCTTCTCTCTAATTTGTATTTATGTTTTGTAAAAACAGTCCTTTACATGCATTATCACCCATATTCTTATTTTACATGAATTTCACTATGTGACACAGTCTCATTACTTTTCTAGCTTTACTTGTTTTAATATACATGCTATCACCATTTCTATTCATCTCCAAAGATTTACAAAGAGCCTTTTAATCAATTCTGCACAGACTAACCCTCAGCTTCCATTATCTATGCTCATTCTATTTTCTGGTGACCTATATTCTAATTATTAATTCCATAAATTCACGAAATATGTTTAGTTCATAACAGCACAATCATACAGGATTTGTTCTTTTGTGTCTGGCTTGCTTCACTAACATAATGTCCTCCAGGTTCATCCGTGTTTACATATGCTTCATGACTTCATTTCTTCTAACCACTGCATGATATTACATCATGTGTATATTCCACAATTTGTCCATTCATCAGTTGATAGACACCTGGGTTGTTTGCAACATTTGATTATCATGAATAATGCTGCTATGAACATTGGTGTGCAGATGTCTATTCATGTCACTGCTCTCAGTTCTTCTGGGTATATAGCTGGCAATGGTATTTTTGGATCCCATGGCAAGTCTATATTCAACTTCCTTAGGAACTGCCAAATAGTCCTTCACAGTGAATATGCCATTCTACATTCCCACGATAGTGAATAAGCTTTCCTATCCCTCCACATCCTCTTCAATATTTGCAGTTTTCTGACACTTTAATAATGGTCAGTGTAATAGGTGTGAAATGATATCTCATTGTAGTTTTTTTTCATCACCCCCCTTTGTGACTTGCTTGCTGTCTGCTCTCTGTGCCCTTTCACTGTGTGTTCTTCTGTGTATCTGTACTTATTTTTATTTATTTATTTCCCCTGCTTGCGGCTTGCTTGTAGTTTTTTGCTCTCTATGTCCATTTGCTGCACGCTCTTCTGTGTTTTTACTTGTCTCCCTTTTTTTTGTTGCATCCCCTTGCTGTGTCAGCTCTCCATGGTGCTTGCAGTGGCACTTACAGGCTGGTGGTCCTCCACAGCATGCAGGTGAGCTTACCTTCACATGGAGGACCTGGGACATGAACCCAGGGCCTCTCATATAGTAGACGGGAGCCCAACTAATGGAGTCATTGTAGTTTTGATTTGCATTTCCCTGGTCACTGGTGATGTTGAACATTTTTTCATGTGTTTCTTCAGCATTTTTATTTCTTCTTTGGACAGTTGTCTTTTCAAGTCTTGCCCATTTTTCAATGGAATACTTTGTCTTTTTATTTTTGAGTTGTATGATTTCCTTATATATCATGGATATTAAACCCTTATCAGATATGTGACTGCCAAATATTTTCTCCCAAAGAGTCGGGTGACTGTCTTTTCTCCCTTTTAGCAAAGTCCTTCAAGGTGCAAGTGTTGAATTTTGAGGAGGTCCCACTTAACTATGTTTTCTTTTCTTGCTCATGCTTGGGAGTAAGATTTAAGAAACTACCACCTACCACAAGATCTTGAAGATAGTTTCCGGCATTTTCTTCTAGGAGTTTTATGGTTGTTGTTTTATATTTCAATCCTTGATCCACTTTGAGTTAGCTTTTCTTTCTTTCTTTTGGATATGGCTATCCAGCTCTCCCAGCACCATTTGCTGAATAAACTGTTCTGGCCCAGCTGGGTGGGCTTAACAACTTTGTCAAAAATCACTTAACTGTAGATTTCAGGGTCAATTTCTGAGTTCTCAATTCTGCTCCATTGCCAGTACCATGTCCTTATGCCAGTACCATGCCCATGCTGTTTTCACTGCTATAACTAAGTAATATGCAGTAAATTAAAAAAGTGAAAGACCTCCAACATAATTCTTTTTTAAAAAATTTTTTGCTTTTCGGGGGCCTCTTACCCTTCCAAATAAATTTAGTTATTGGCTTTTTGATTTCTGGGGAAAAAAAAAGGCTGTTGGGATTTTTATTGGGATTGAACTGAATATGTAAATCAGTTTAGGGAGAATTTGACATCTTAACATATTTAGTCTTCCAATCCATGAACACAAAATGCCCTTCCTTTTATTTAAGCCTTCTTTGGTTTCTTTTAGCAATGATTTGTCGTTTTCTGAATACAGGTGTTTTATGTCCTTGGTTAAGTGTATTCCTAAATATTTTATTGTTTTCATCAAGATTATAAATGGAATTATTTTTCTGATTTCCTCCTCAGATTGCACATCAGTAGAGTATAGAAATGCTATTGATTTTTATATATTAACCTTGTATCCCACCATTTTTCTAATTTTTTCTATTAATTCTAGAAGCTTTTATGTGTTTTTTTCAGAATTTTCTAGATATAGGGTCATATTGTCAACAATTAGTGAAAGCATTACTTCTTCCTTTTCTTTTTGGGTGCCTTTTATTTCATTGTCTAGCCTAATTGCTCTAGCTAGAACTTCTTGCACTATATTGAATAATAATGGTGACAGTGGGCATTCTTGTCTTGTTATTAATTCGGTGGGAAAGCTTTCCATTTTTCACCATTGAATTCAATGCTAGCTGTAAGTTTTCCTATATGCACTTTGCCATATTGAGAAAGATTCCTTCTATTCCTATCTTTTGGAATGTTTTTATCAAGAAAGCATACTGTATTTTGTCACATGCATTTTCTGCATCAATCGAGAGGATCATGTGATTTCTCTTCTTCAATTTATCAATGTGGTTTATCATACTAATTTATTGTCTTGTGTTGAACCACCCTTGCATGCCTGGGATAAAACCCACTTGGTCATGGTGTATAATTCTTTTAATGTACTTTCAGTTTGCAAGTATTTTGTTCAGGATTTTTTGCATCTATATTCATTAGAGATATTGATCTGTAAATTTCTTGTTTTGTAGTATCCTTATCTGGTTTTGCTATTAGAGTGATGTTGGCTTCATAGAATGAGTTTGGTAGCATTCTTTCCTGTTCAATTTTTCTAAAGAGCTTGAGCAAGATCAGTATCAGTTCATCTTTGAATGATTGGTAGAATTCACTTGTGAAGCAATCTGGTCCCAGGCTTCTCATCTTTGGGAGGTTTTTTGATGATTGTTTCAATCAAAATATAATCATTTATGATTGTTTTGTTGAGGTCTTCAATTCCTCCTAAAATCAGTGCAAGTAATTAATGTGATTCCAGGAATCTGTCCACCTTGTCTACATTTTCTAGATTTTAGTGATACAGCTGTTCATAAGACAATCTTATGATCTCTCTTATTCCTATGGGGTCACTGCTAATGTCTCCCCTCTCATTTCTCATTTTATTTATCTACGTCTTCTCTCTTTTTTTTCTTTATCAGTCTAGCTAAGTGTAATCTTCTCAACTCTGATGATCTTCTCAAAGAACAAACTTTAGGTTTTGTTGATTCTATAGTTTTTTGTTCTTGATTTCATTTAATTCTGCTCCTATATTTATTATTTCTTTCCATCAGCTTGTTTTGGGATGTTTGCTGTTCTTTTTCGAGTTCTTCCAGGTGTGCAGTTAGATCACCAATTTTATTTTTTCCTCTATTTTAAAAAAATGTTACATTAAAAAAATATAAGAGATCCCCATTTACCCCCACTCCCTTCATCCCACTCCTTCCACATCAACCTCTTTCACCATCATGGGACATTCATTGTATTTGATGAATACATTTTGGAGCACTGCTGCACCACGTCGATAATGGTTTACATTGTAGTTTACACTCTCCCCCAGTCCACTCAGTGGACCATGGCAGGACATAAAATGCCCAGCATCTGTCCCTGCAGTATCACCCAGAACAACTCCAAGTCCTGAAAATGCCCCCACATCATATCTCTTCTTCCCTCTCCCTACCCTCAGCAGCTGCCGTGGCCACTTTCTCCACATAAATGCTACAATTTCTTCCATTACTAACCATAATAGTTCCATAGTAGAATATCAATAAGTCCACTCTAATCCATACTCTATTCGTCCATCCTGTGGACCCTGGGATGGTTATGTCCACTCCACCTCTATATCTAGAGGGGGCTTAGATTCCACATGGATAATGAATGCAATTCTCACTTTTCTTCTTTTTTTAGTGTAAGCATTGAGGGCTATAAGTTTCCCCCCCAGCACTGCCTTTGCAGCCATAAGTTTTGAAATGTTGTGTTCTCATTTTTATTCATCCCAAGATATTTGCTCAATTATCTTGCAACTTTTTTTTGACCCACTGGTTGTTTAGAGTATATTTTTTAATCTCCATATATTTAGGAATTTTTCCTTTTTCTGTCCATTATTGTTTTCCAGCTTCATTCCATTTTGATCGGAGAAAGTGTTTTGTATAATTTCATTCTTTTTAAATTTATTGGGACTTGTCTTGTGACCCAAAATACAGTCTAACTTGGAGAAGAATTCATGAGCACTTGAAAAGAACGTATATCCTGTATTTTGGGGTGCAACACTTTATAGATATCCATCAGGTCTAATTCCTTTATCATTTTATTCAAGTTCTGTGTTTTTAAATTTATCTTCTGTCCAGATGTTCTATCCAATACTGAGAGTGGTGTATTGAAGTCTCCAACTATTAATATAGAAACATCTATTTCTCTCTTCAGCTTTGCCAGTGTATGCCTCATGTATTTTGGGTCACTGTGGTTAGGTGCATAAATATTTAGAATAATTATTTCTTGTTTTTGAACTGCCTCTTTTATTAATATGTAATGACTTTCTTCATATCCTATAAAAGGTTTGCATTTAAAATCTATTTTTCCCGATATTAGTATCACTACTCCAGCTCTTTTTTTGTTACTATTTGCATGGAACATCTTTTTCCAACCCTTCACTTTTAAATTCATTGTGACCTTATGTATGAGGTGAGTCTCTTGTAGACAACATATAGATAGCTCATAGTTCTTAATCCATTCTATCATTCTGTGTCTTTTGATTGGGGAGTTCAAGCATTTACAATTATAACGTTCAATGTTATAATTGTAAAGGCATTATTTATTCATCCATTTTGGCCTTTGGCTTTCTGTTGTCATGTTATCCTATAGTCTATCTTTTTAGCCTTTCTAATATTCTTCATTTCTACATTTTTCTTCAAGTTTCTCACCCTTGGTTTTTTTTTTCCCCCTTTTAGGTTCCCTTTAGTACCTCTTGTAATTTTGGTCTTTTGGTAACATATTCTATCAATTTTTGTTTGTCTGTTAAGATTTTGAACTCGCCTTTATTTTTGAAGGACAGCTTTGCCTGATACAGAATTCTTGGCTGTCATTTTTTCTCTTTCAGTACCTTAAATACATCATACCACTCTCATCTTTCCTCCATGATTTTTTATGAGAGGATGACACTTAATCTTATTGAGGTTTCCTTGTATGTGATGTATTGCTTTTCTCTTGCTGTTTTCAGAATCCTCTATTTCTGACATTTGTCATTCTGAATAGTGGGTGCCTCAAGGTAGGCCTGTTTGGATTTATTCTGTTTGGGGCATGTTGTCTTTCTTGGATATTGATATTTACTTCTTTCATAAGGTTTGAGACATTTTTGGTCATTGTTTCCTCAAATATCCTTTCTTCTCCTTTTCCATTCTCTTCTCATTCTGGGACACTGATAATGTTTTGTGTTGTCATTTAATTCCCTGAGATCTCCTTCAAATACCCAGGAGAGGAAGGTCTGTCTCCTGGGAAATAGAGAGAACAACCAAACTCCTGTAAAATGGGGAACTCAAAAAAAAAAAAAAAAAAAACCTAATGGGTAAAAGCCAAGGACGTGACAGAGCCCAGAGAGACAGAGAAAGCCCTGAGTACTGCATTCAGCTTGGCCAGGCCTTTCTGATAGGCAGGATGAAGCTCCAGAAAATCTGTCTTATCACCAGCTGGTTAGAAAAGCAAGAATAGACATCCTAGAGGGTAAAACCCAGAGTTCACATTTCAAAATATTAAAATGTACAGAATGCCAAAAAAAGGTAAAAAACAAACAAGCAAACAGGAAATTATGTCCTGCTAAGAGGAAAATGATACAAATAAAGAAAACACCAATGAAGAAGATGAAAATGTAGATACACCAAAAGCTTTTAAAAACATAATCTTAAAAATGCTCAAGGCAATGAGGGAAAAGTACAGAGAAAGAGCTAAAGCATATTAGGAAAACAAAGAATGAACATATGAGAGCCTAAGTAAAGAGAAAGTGTTAAAAGAAACCAAACAGAACTACTGTAGTTGATCAAAACACAATAACTGAAAGGGAAATTTCCCAGGAAAGTTATAAGAGCAGACTAGAGCTAGCAGAAGAAAGGAGTGAATTTGAAGATAAGATACTTGAAATGAATCCGGCTGAGAAGTGGAAAGAAAAAAGACTTATTAAAAATGAAAGTAGCCTAAGACAACTATGGAGCATCATCAGGTATACCAATAAATGCATTATAGGAGTTCTAGAAGGAGAAGAAAGAGAGAAAGGGGCAGAAAAATAGTCAGAGGAATAATGAAAACTTCCAAAACTTAGCAAAATACGTGGATATGCTCATCCAATCATCACAGAGAACACAAAAGATGAAAAACTGGAAGAACAATGCATTCCATCATATACTAATTACACTATCGAATGCAAAGGACAAGGAGAGAGTCCTGAAAGCTACAAGAGAAAAGCAGCATGCTACATACAACAGAGTCCCATTTAGATTATGTGCCAATTTCTTGTTTGTTTTTTTTCCCATTTCTGTGGGAGTGAACCTATTTTACTTTAATTTATTTTATTTGTCTTTATTTTTTAGTACTACATTTAAAAAAATGAGGTCCCCATATACCCCCCATCCCCCTCACCCCACTCCTCCCCTCATAACAACAATCTCCTCCATCATAATGAGACATTCATTGCATTTGGTGAATACATCTCTGAGCACTGCTCCACCTCATGGTCAGTGGTCCACATCATAGCCCACACTCTCCCACAGTCCACCCTGCGGGCCATGGGAGGACATACAATGTCCAGTAACTGTCCCTGCAGCACCACCCAGGACAACTCCAAGTCCCCATAATGTCCCCACATCACAGCTCTTCCTCCCACTCCCTACGCCCAGCAGCCACCATGGCCACTTTCTCCACACCAATGCCACATTTTCTTCGATTACTAATCACAATAGTTCATGAATAGAATATCAGTAAGTCCACTCTAATCCATACTCTATTCCTCCATCCTGTGGACCTTAGAATGGTTGTGTCCACTCCACATCTATATCAAGAGGGGGATTAGATTCCACATGGATGCTGGATGCAATTCTCCTGCTTTCAGTTGCAGGCAGTCTTGGCTCCCTGGTGTGGTGGTTGACCTTCTTCACCTCCATGTTAGCTGAGTGGAGGTGGACTTACCCAGTCCAATAAACCAGAGAGTAGGAGTTGCAAGTCAGTTGAGGCTCAGGGCATGGCTATCACATGGTCAGTCCAGAGATTCAAGTCCCCTGCATATACATTAAACCCCAGCACCAATTGTAGTTCTGGTAAAAGTAAATGGAGAGACTTGTGGACAAAGATCACATCTAAGTTCAGCTCCATCACACAGAAACACAAACTCCAAAGTAGGGTCAACTGAGATGGCACTGAACTCCATCTGCCATAACCATAGAACCTGTGGGTCTCTGTAGCCCTCAGAAACCAATACCTGGGGTTGTATCTATTTTATCTGTCTCTGGGACCCTGCTCAAGTGTGCATAAGGGCAACCCTTCTGATAACCTCCTGGCTCTTTTTGGAGACTCATAGCCATATGAAATCATTTGTCCTTTCCATTTCCCCCTTTTCTTCAGGTCAAAAAGCATTTTTAACTCCTGGTATTATATGTAGACTGAGATATTCTGCTGGTCCAAGTTGACCCTTTTATTCAAGGTCATTTTCTAGTTACATCATCAGCTGGTACTTGGTAGTAATACCTCGGCACCAGGGAGGCTCATCCCCGGGAGTCATGTCCCACGCTGGGGGGATGGCAACATATTTACAAGCTGAGTTTGGCTTCGAGACTATACTTTCAGGGATCATTTCTGTAGTTGTTGATTATTTGTGCCAATTTCTTATCAAAAACCATAGAGGCAAGAAGGCAGGAGGTTTAAAAACTTAACGTACTGAGTCTTTCTGCCAGCAAGAATTTTATATCTTGTGAGGCGCTCTTTCCAAAATAAGGGCTAGATTAAGACATTCTCAGGTAAACCAAAGCTGAGGGAATTCATAATCACTAATCCTGCCTTACAAGCAATGCTTAAAGGGAGTTTTTCAAAACTGAAAGAAAGGACACTAGATATCAGTCCAAAGCAGCATAAAGAAATAAAGAGCTGTGGAAAAGATAACCATTTAGCTAATTATAATTGCCAGTATTACTGTGCTTTGTATTGTATTGTTTTATATGTAACTTTACTTCTTACTTCTTATAAGTGATAAAATGTCTAAAAAGTCATGATAAATCTAAGTTTTTGGAGGTACAATGTATAAAGATATAAGTGGTAACAAGTGCAAAAAATGGTGGGGGAGCAGAAAAACATAGGATAAGTATATAGAACATATGCATACTATTGCAGTTAAGTTGGTATCAAGCCAAATACAATTGACATATTTAATATTTTAAATTTCAACTCCATGGTAACCACAAAGAAAATATATACAGATAGAAATGATAAGGCATTTGATATAGCTCAACACAAAAACGTAAATAAATATGAAAGGGATGATCAGTGATGAGCAACATAAGACTTAAAAAGTCTAAATAACAAAATAGCCAAAAAAAAAAAAAGAGCCCTGTATTATCAGGAGTGACTTTAAATGTAAAAGGATTAAATTCTCAAGACAAAAGGCAGAGATTGGCAGAATGGGCTAAAAAACACGACTAAACTATAAGCTGTTTTCAAGAGACCCAACTTAAAGTCAAAGACACAAGTAGGTTGCAGGTGAAAGGATGGAAAAATTATGCCATGCAAAAGTAGTATTCAAAAGAGATCTGGAGTTGCTTTAATAATATCAGATAAAACAGACTTTAAGTAAAAAAGCAGTTATGAGGGACAAAGGTAGGAATTTTATGCTGATAAAGAGAAAAATTCAACAGGAAAATGTAACCATTATAAATATATATATGCACCTAACGGCACAGTCCCAAAATACATGAAGCAAATGCAGGCAGCTTTGAAGGGAGAAAGTGGTGATTTTACCTTAATAGTAGGGAATTTTAACAAATCACTTTCAAAAATGGATAGAACATCTAGTCAGATTGATAAGGACGTACAGGACTTAAATGATACACTAAACAAACTAGACCTAACAGACATATATTAAAGACTCCACCCAACAAAAACAGAATACACATTCTCCCCAGTGCACTTGGATCATTCTCCAGGACACACCATGTGTTGGGTCACAAGACAAGTTTGAGTATATTAAAAATATTGAAATCATAAAATGTATATTATCCAACCACAATGGAATGAAGCTAGAAATCAATAACAGAGGGAGAAATGGAAAATTCACAAATACATAGAAATTAAATAATACCTTCTTAACACATTTGTTTAAGAGAAAATCAGGATTGAAATGATGAAATATCTTAGTGAATGAAAATGAAAATACAACAGAACAAAATTTATGGGATACAATGAAGGCAGTGCTGAGAGTAAAACTTAAAGCTCTAAAAGTTTTTATCTAAAAAGAAGAAAGTCTTCAAACCAGAGGCCTAACCTCAAGCAGGAAGACATAGAAAATGAAGAGTAAACTAAATACAAAGTGAACAGAAGGAAGGAAATAACAAAGATTACAGTGACTATAAATTAAATAGAAAACAAAAACAGAAAAATAGGGAGAATCAACAAAACCAGAAGTTAGTTCTTTGAAAAGATCACCAAAATTGGCAAGCTTTAAACTAGATTGACAAAGAAAAAGAGAGGATATAAATAACAAAATAAGAAATAAAAACAGGGACATTACTACCAATCTTGCTGAAATTTAAAAAAAAAAAGGTCTATACAAAGATACCATGAACAAAAGTATGCAAATAAATTAGATAACCTAGATGAAATGGACAAATTCTTAGAAACACAAATTTTCTACATTGACTCAAGAAGACATAAAAGATCTCAACAAACGAGTTACTAGTAAAGAGATCGAAGACAAAGATACTCACTTTTACCTCTGTTATTCAACATTGTACTGGAAGTTCTTGTCAGAGCAGTTAGGGAAGACCAAGAAATAAAAGGCATCCCAAATGGAAAAGAAAGAAGTAAAATATTCCCTATTTGTAGATGATATGAGCCTATACACTAAAATCCTGAGCAATCCACAATAAAATTCATAGAGCTAATAAATAAATTAAGCACACTGGTGGGGTATAAACCAACAGTCCCAAATGGAATGATCAATAATAATAAATCAAGAAAAAAATTTCATTCATAATAGCAACTAAAAGAATCAAAGATTTAGGAATAAATCTAATCAAGAATGTAAGGGAGTTGTACACAGAAAACCACAAAACACTGCTGAAAGAAATCATTAAAGATCTAAATAAATGGAAGTGTATTCTGTGTTCATGTATGGAAAGATAAAATATTACTAAGATGTCAAAACTACCCAAAGCAATTTATTGATTCAATGCAATCACAGTCAAATTGAAAAGCCAGTTATCAAACTTATATGGATGGGTAAAGGGCCCAAAATAGTAGTCATTTTGAAAAAGAAGAATTAAGTTGGAGGACTAACATTTCTTCATGTTAAACTTATTAAAAGTCACAGTTATCAAATGCAGCATGATACTAGCATAAGGAGAGACCAATGGAATAGAATTAAGAGTTCAATTAAAGCATATTTAGCTACAGTGGAAAAAATAAAAAGCATCGTATTTGCAACAAATGGACACAGAGAACAGACAGCAAACAAGCGTCAGGGGGAGGATAAATACAATAAATCTTAAAAAAAAAAGCATCATACTGACATAAGGACAGACACATTAACCACTGGAACTCAACTGAGAACTCAGAAATTGACCCTCACATCTACAATCGAGTGATTTTTGACAAGGCTGTTGAGCCCACCCAGCTGGGCCAGAACAGCCTGTTAAACAAATAGTGCTGGGAAAGTTGGATAGCCATATCCAAAAGAAAGAAGTTCCCTATCTCATACCTTATACAAAAGTTAACTCAAAATGAATCAAGGACCTAAATATAAAAATAACAACCTTAAAACTCCTAAAAGAAAATGTATGAAAACATCTTCAAGACCTTGTAGTAGTACATGGTAGTTTCTTAAACCTTACACCCAAAGCACAAGCCAAAAAAGAAAACATAGACAAGTGGACCTCCTCAAAATTCAACACTTTTGCAACTCAAAGGACTTTGTCAAAAGGGTGTAAAGACAGCCAACTCAATGGGAGAAAATGTTTGACAATCACATATCAATAAGGGTGTAATGTCGATGATATATAAGGAGATAATACAATTTAACAATAAAAAGACAAATTATAAAATGAAAAAGTGGACAAAAGATTTGTAAAGACAACCACTCAAAGAAGAAATACAAATGGCAAAGCAACACATGAAAAAATGTTGACCATCACAAGCAATTAGGGAAATGCAAATAAAAACTATAATGAGATATCACTTCACACCTGTTCGCTTGGCTGCTATTAAAAAGATGTAAAACTGTAAATATTGGAGGGAATGTGGAGCAATAGGAATGCTTACTCACTGTTGGTAAGAATGTAGAATGGTACAGCCACTGTGGAAGACTGTTTGGTAGTTCCAAAGGAAGTTGAATATAAACTTACCATGGGACCTGGCAATACCATTGCTAGGGATGTACCTAGAAGTAATGAGAGCAGTGGCATGAGTAGACATCTGTACACTGATATTCATAGCGACCTTATCCACTATAACCAAAAGTTGGAAACAACCCAGGTTTCCATCAACTGATGAATGGATAAACAAATTATGGAGTATACACATGATGGTATGTTATGCAGCAGTAAGAAGAAATGAAGTCATGAAACATAAGACAACGTGGATGAACATGGAGGACATTATTGTGAGTGAAGCAAGCCAAACGCAAAAGGGCAAATACTGTATAATTGCCCTAGTATGAACTAAATATATTATGTGAAATATGATATGGGTAAAATTGCATATATAAGACTGTTTTTCTTTGAAGTTGAACGAATGTAGGTTAATACTACAAAATCTTAATATCAGACAAAAGAGCTCAGAAACCAACCCTCATGTTTATTTCCAACTGATTTTTGAAAAGTTGACAAAGACCACTCAGTTGGAAAAGAATAGTCTCTTCAACAAATAGTGCTTGGAAAACTGGATATCCATTTGGAAAATAATGAATATGGACAGGCTACCTCAAACCATATACAAATATCAACTCAAAATAGATCAAAGATTTTATATATAAGAGCTGAAATTATTTAACTCCAAGAAAACATTGGGAAGTGTCTTCAGCACCTTTTGGTAGGCAATTGTTTCTTAACCTTTACACCCAAAGCACAAGCAACAATAGAAAAAACAGATACATGGGTCCTTATAAAAATTCAACAGTTTTGGTTCCCACAGGGCTTTATCATGAAAGTAAATTACAGCATGCACGATGGGAGAAAATATTTGGAAATCACATTTCCAATATAGTTAATATCCAGAATATATAGGAAAGAATTGCAGAAAGACATTCACCTACTTTAAAAATGGGCAAAAGATTTGAGTAGACATTTCTCAAAATACGGTAAAGAAATAGACAAGTAGCTAATGGAACATGTTCAGCATCATTAGCTAGCAGGAAAATGCTAATCAAAACCACAATGAAATATCATTTCACACCCACTGGAATGGCTATGATAAAACACACAGAAACTTACGTTGAAGAGGATGTGGAGAAACAGGAACACTCATTCATTGCTAATGAGAATGTAAAATGGTACAACACTGTGGAAAACAGTTTGGCATTTCCTCAAAATGCTAAATATAGAATTACCATATGAACTGGCAATCCCACTTCTAGGTACATACTCAAAAAAGAATTGAAAGTTGGAACTGGGTAGATATTTTCCCGCTGATGTTAATAGTGGCATTATTCAAAATTGCCAAAAGATGGAAGTTCACCTAAGTATCAATCCATTGATAAGTACAATAAAAATGTGGAATAGTATTCAGCCATGAAAAGGAATGGAGTACTGATATATGCAACAACATGGGTGAAACTTGAAGACATCCTGTTGAGTGAAATAAGCCAGATGCAAAAGGATAAATAGTGTATGATCTCATTTATATGAAATACTTAGAATAAGCAAACTCTTTGTCAGAATATAGGTTACCAGGGGGTGGAGTAGAGGTAGGAAATAGGGAGTTAAGGTTTCAAATTTATATAGTTTCTATTTGGGAACATATAAAAGTTTTGGTAATATTAATAGATAGTGGTGATAGTACCTATCATTGATAATATAACTAACAGCAGTGAATTATATATTTGCATGTAGCTAAAAGGGGAAATTTTAGATTGTATATATGGTACCAGAAAAAAATGTTTTACATCAATGGAAAAGCACAATACTAACAGTTTTTGCAGACCTAAGTTAAACCATGGGCTACAGTTATTAACACAAGCATAAAATATGGTTTCATCAATTGTAACAAATGTGCCACACCGAAGGAAGGTGTTTCTAATAGGGTGTTATATGGTGTATTAGTCAGAGTTCTCTAGGGAAACAGAATCAACAAGAGATACTGGGATTGTAAGAGATTCTATCAGAGTCTCTCACGTGACTGTGGGGATGCACAAGTCCGTGTTCCACAGGCAGGCTGCAACCAGCGGCTGCAATGAAAACGTCCAATGAAGGTTCTTGATGAGTTCTGGGAAATGTTAACTGTCCAAAGATGAGCTGGGAAATTCTCACTCAATGCTGGAATCACTTCTCCTTTTAAAGCATTCAACTGATTGTCTAAAGCGTCGCTCATTGCTGATGGCAATCTCCCTGACTGATGTAATTATAATCAGCTATCTATGATTTACCACTGCAGTAAAGTCAGTGGTAACTAAAGTACATAAATGCCCTTGTATTACAGTTAGCCCAGTGCTTGATTGACCAAACAACTAGGGACAATCACCTGGCTGAGTTGGCACATTAGTCTAACCATCACATATGGGAATCTTGTATTTTAGGCATTATTATTCTGTAACCCACAACTTCTCTAATTTTAAAAAAGTAATTATTGATAATTCAGAACTCTCTTTTGCTATCTTACTTCTTGGTTTTTCTAAGTCTTATATTTTTATACCCCTCATTCTTCTATTACTACCTTAATTTGTACTTAGTTGCTGTTTTAGTGAATCCCTTAGAATCCCTTTTTACTTCATTCTGTGCATAATTTCTCATTTTTTTCTTTGTGTTTATCACAGGGCTTACATTTAACATCCTAAATAAATTATAATCTCATTTGGTACCAATTTAACTTCAATTGCATACAAAACTATGGTCCTATACCTCTCTCCTTCAACTTTTAGGTTGTTCTTGTCACAAATATGTTTCTGAAAGTATTGCTTTACCATTACATTTAATGTATTTGCTTTCTAGATTCTGTAGGAATTAAAAACTGAAAATATATGCCAAAATACAATAGTACTGGCTTTGTATTTACCCATGTTGCTACCTTTACCAGATATTTCTTTTCCTTTGTGGAGCTTTGATTTGGTATGTGTCGACATAAAATTTGGGACATACAGATAAAAAAAGTTACTTTTCTTTATCTGTAATTCAAATTTAACTGATTATTATGTATTTTACCTGGCAAATATATGCATGAGGAGAGTTAAGAGGAGAGGGGAAGTGGCATTCCTCCAGGGTATCATGGACTCCCTTTTCCACCCCTCTAGTAAAAGATGTCACTTCAGCAAAATCTACTCTAAAGGCCAAACTTTTTGGAAGTTAAGTTCAGCCAGGGTCCCAAAAGATGTTATAAGGCCTGGGTTTGGGTTTTTTTGTTGCTATTTGTTTCTCTGTTTTCTCAAAGAATGACTTTTACTCTTTTGAGTAAAATATATTTTATAGCATTTCTTATAAAAATAATATATATTTGTCCTGTAAAAATTATAAATTAAAATAAACATTAGTTTAATAATATTTTTAAAAATATAGGTGAATAAGTTCATATTTTAAGAAGTGGGGAAGTCTTTTTAAGTGTGATATTAAAATAAAACAGAGGAAAACCTAATGGCTTTTGAATACAAACTTGGCCCCTGTACCCTGTACCCTGTAGTGAGACTGGGGTGACAGTGGGCTTCTCTCTCTTGGAGACATGACCACCCCATGAATAACTGCTCCTCTCCTGGGGAGCGGTTCCTGCTGCCCACCCCTTCAGCTCTTTCTGGATCCACTGGGGAACCCACCAGCAGGCCCAGGTCAGATGTCGCTGGGCCTGTGCCCTGGGCCCTGCTGATGCCTACCCTTGAACTGGCAGCACCTCTCCACACCTCTGCACCAAGGGCAGCATCTCTGAAGTGCCTGAGGAACTGAGGGGTTGGACAAGGAAAACTGGACAAAGCCTACCCCTCAGAGGGGTCAGGTGCCAATTGGCCCTCTCTGCTCCAGGATGGCGCCAGGGCTGGTGAGGCTCCCAGCCACTTCCCCAAGCATTCTGGAGAGGCCAAAGGGGAGAAGTGGGGAGACAGGAAGACGGACAGAGTCTCACTCCCCTGGCCAGCCTGGGGTCCTGTGTCCTGGGGGCTGGGTGCACGCTGAACACAGGATGGGCTAAGAACACACTTCTCCAGGGAAGAGTTGAGGGAAGAGCAGGTGGTTCACTGGTGCATCAGGATCTGGAGAGAATGCTTTGTTCTCTGTCCTCTGGGAGGGCTGGGAGGATTCAGCACAGCCTCTGAGGAGCTAACAGTGTTGGCCGAGGCCTTAGAACTGCAGAGTTCACTGGGGCCAAACTGATGCCTGGGTTTAGGGTACCTGCACCTCCGACTGCGCTTGCCACAGCCCCTACAGTAGCTGGGCCAGCTTCCTGGGGGCTTGTGCACAGCTTGCCATGTGGAAGTTCCTCTCCCCAAGTAGTTGTTATCCTGAACACGACTGGGTGAGGCCACTGAGTTCCCTCTGCAGGAGCTGCAGGTGTGATCGTATCAAACCTCATCTCACCTGATTACTCCCTCACCGCCATCCTTGGCAAGCATGTATCAATGGATGGCCTTGATGATTATTCCAGGAAGCAGTAAGTAACATGTGGGGAGTAAAAAAAAACCCTCATTCCCATCATTTAGGGTCCATGGGAGGGAAGAATTTGTTTTTCAGAATTACAGAGAGTTTCTTCACAGGTGAACTGAGCTAAATTAGCTGCTGCCAAGAGAGCTTAAATGGCATTTTATGAGACACCATCTCACCATTCTTCTCACCAAACACCAGCATCTCCCCTTACATGTAGAGAATTTTACAGTTTACAAAGGTTTTTATGTGTGTCCTTTCATTTCCTCCCACCAAGAGTACAGCTTTACATTTTTGATGAAGAGGGGTCTTGGGAGGGACAGGTTGCCTGCCCAAGGTCACAAGCCAGCAGGTATCAGGGCTGGCATTCAAGTCTTTGAGGTTTCCCACACCCAGTACTTACCACTATCACGGATTGGGCCTCTCTGCCCCTGCATCCAGGCCTCTGAGAGGCCCCCTCCGCGGAAAGCCTAGGCAACCCTGGCTACCCCTGTGCAGAGTCCTGGGTAGTGACAAGGTGGGGTCACGGGTAAGTGTGTTAGAGGTGTCAGGTCCTAGGGGGGGAAATGGGACCCACCCAGATGAGCTCTGCTTGGTGAGCTTGGCTCCTGAAGCCGCATCGCCCAGAGAATACATTTTTGCCCATTCATTAAAGGTACTTCAGTGTAGACAGTAGGGTTCCTGGTCCTGAACCCTGTCCTCTGGTAAGTGACAGCTTTGTGGGCCAAAGCCAAATGCTCCTTGCAGTCCACCAGTTCTCTCTGTATGTCTGGGCTCTACAAGGTGGCCTCAAATGCAGCCCAGGCCACGTCTCAGGGAGGAAGGAGGGAGGTGAGCTTGGAATGGCTCCTGCAAAATTGGGGTGGGAGGGGACTGCCTAGCTTGGCAACCACCTCTGCCCATTCTTTCCTGGCCCCTCTGGGGGTGCACACACCTGTGGAGGACACACCAAGGACATGCCAAGGCCTGCGACCTAGCCAGCACCACTCCCAAATCAGTTCAACACATTTCCTGAGGAGCTGCCTTATGCCAGACCCCATAACATCCTAAATGTTACAGAGAAATGCGGCTTTCGTGTGGTCCCGTTACCCAGGGTCCAGATCATCTCTGGGGTCAAGAGTGTGTGGGGAGAAAGTGCTGCAGTCAGACCTGTTTGGGTAGACTCTGGCCTCACTGCCCAGTCACTCCCGCCCAGCCTGGGACCTGCTGCCCCCTCCCTGCCCTGGAGTGATGCCCTCCCCTCGGCCTTCAGCTTCTCTTAGTGCACTTCACAGTTTCTGCTGAACTGGAGGATGGGAATTATTAGGCCCAAGCCACCCATCCCTCAGCCAGGAACCAGGGCTTGGGCCAGTTACTCTGGGGCAGCCAAGTTCTGATAACAGTGCTTAAGACTGGAAGACTCAGGAACCAAAGGCTCAACTCACTATGTCTGAGGGGTTTGGGAAGGGGGATTAAGGCAGTTGCAGGCATGAATAAGGGAGAGGGTCCTGTGAGTTAGGATTTGGGGACTGGGCCTCAGGCTTACCACTCAATGAAGGTAGTACAGTCTGCAAGAGCCCCTTTCTTCACTGTGGTTTTGTCCTTCCCTTCCCCTACCCCCGCCCCCCAACAAACACACAGCCTTTTGCTGGATAAATGGGGTCTCTTCTTCCTGCAGCTGAAATCTGCTTCTAGGAAAAGCTCTGGTATTAGGTACAATCTCAAGTGAACATGTATTTGTCAAAACATTAGTGCTCTTTGTCTGACTTTGAACCCAGGTCATGCTCGCCTGGGGAGGGGTTTTTGGACCTGGCCCCCAGCAGTGGCCAAGGAACTGCCTTGGACAGAGAAAGACAAGGAAGCCGAGGCTGCGGAGCTGCATGAGACCCAGAAAAGCCTCCAGATCCTGCTGGCAAAGAAAGGGCGTGAGCTCGCAACCTCCCCTCAAATGCTCACCCTGAGAACTCAGCTGGAGTTGGAGAGTCAGTGACTGAGACGGGAGGGCTCCTTGTGTGTAGTATAACATTTCCGTTGATCTGGTTGATGGCTACATCAATGTGTTCTGTGCAAATTCTATGAATTGCTTATGCAATTTGTGTACTTTTCTCCATGCATGTGACCCTTTAGTAAAATTCGTAAATTAAAATATTTAATGCACATAGATGATATTTTATTCCCATCCCCATCTTACGTAACTGGGGAGTACACACCCCTTTGAGCATTTGGATATGGATGCATGGATATTGTCAGAGTGGACTTTTAAAAGATGCCAAGGCCATTACAGTTCTCTCTTCCCATGAGCAATGAGAGTTTGAGAGGTATTCTGGGCATCCTAGGGTGGGCCCAAGGAAGGCATCCTTCTTCTTGCTGGAGAAGGGAAACCACCTTTCTGGAGAGGAACCGGGTCTACTCTGACCTGACCTCAACTGACCCTGGGACCCTCGGTGGTGACTGGCATGAGCTGGGGGAACGCCTTGCTGCTAAGCCTCAGGTCAAACCTCCCCCGAGCAGGGATGCAACTGGCAAAAGTGCTGAGAGGGCTGTGTATGTCATCTTTTTTTAAAAATAATGATCATGATATTTAATGTAAGATAGAGTTATGCACAAACATTCACGTTCTCACAGGAGCACAAGGGCATGACTTTCATCCCTGATTGTAATCTGCTTGATCCTGAACTGGCCTTGAGATTTCTTCTCCATAGTTCATCTTGCCCTGAGCTCACTACCCACCCTGGGCCACCTGTGCATGTCATCTTGGTCATACCCTTCATTCAGAGCTGCTCAGGCTCCTCAGAGGGATGGCTTTCCTAGGTTCTAGGCCTGAGCCACATTGTAGGCAAAGCAGTGGGAAGAAGCATGGATGGACCAGAGATGGAAGCCCCTCTCCATTCCTGGACCCCTGCAGAGCTCAGCATACCTCCTTTTCTTTAAGAATGACCTCCATGTTAGAAGGTACTAGCTATGTTTTGACTTTCACAACTAGTTACGCAAGAAGTCTTAGACCATTTCACAGATTAGCAAGACATGGCTCAGCAAATTCACACAGGCCAGATCCACAGTCTGCGGCCTCCATATTCTGGGTCTCTCTGCCCTTGCCCACCTGCTTTTCCTGGACTGCCCTTGCTTAGAGGGCGCCTGGTGCCTAGGAAGCTGGGATGGGGCTGTGGAAGGCACTGGGTACCCTCTCCTCACCTTTCTTTGTCTCCTACTGTTAGCCCCACTAGATCCCTCATGGGTCATGGACACTCTAAGGAGCCCATTCCCCTGCCCAAGGCGACTCTGCCTCCCAGTCCTTCAGTCATTGTTGTCCTGCCATGGTGATTGGATCAGAATCCATCCTAATGCCTGCTGCCCTCATAGTGATGGGACAATAATTATCCACTCCATTTGTCAGTGAGAAAAGTGTCAGCATGTTAGGAGGCTGATGGAAATTTCCAATAGCTTGAGCTCTGTCCTACTTCCAGGCACCCTATACCTTCAGCCCTGTGAGCACCAGTTTTCCCTTTTCCTTCCCAAGAACAATGAGGAAAGGGAGAATAAGCAGTAATCCAAAACAAACAACAAAATCCCTCCCCAACTTCACTTGCTTTGGTTTCTATAAAAATCACAATAAATAAATAAAAGAAGTCTTCTGGTCAATTTGAGTTTAGCTACCATGCACCAAACAAATCCACAATTCCTCATTGCATATTTACATATCATTAACAAAAGTCAAAAGCATTAAATGAAGAAATTAGGCACAATTATCCTGTCAGCAGCAGTGGGGAGAAGTTGTCAAGGGTTGGTTTATTCATTAGTTTGCACAGAAGTTCAGTGGCTTCCTGATTGTGCAATGCTATTTTTTATTCCCTTCTTTCTCTTGCTTTTAAAAAAATTCCTTTCAAGTTTTTCTGCAATGCAGCAGCCTGTGAGCGAGTGTTGATGAGGCCAGTCCCAGGGAAGGTGGAGAAGGGTCACCTCCTCAATAGACCCTGAGCCATTAGGAGCCCAGACAAGGTCCTGGTGAGCCAGGGAAGGCCAGCCATCAGGAGACCTAGGGCCATGGACAGGAGCCTCCCTGGAGAAGCTGCCTCAAATGTCCCTGGCAGGCTCAGAGTGGGCCCCTAAGGAGCATATATGGGGTGAGTGAGTGAAGATCTGCTTGGCTCTGGGGGCAAGAGTCCATTAGGCCCCTGTACATGTCCTGTGCTGAGTCATGAGCTCCAAGGGGGCACAGGGTCCTGAACAGCTTCAGAGAAGGCCAAATACACTGCAGAGCAATTTATATCTTTCATTTAATATAACTTACTTACTAATAATTAAATGCATAGAGTTAGAAGGATGCTAGCACTACTTCTATGGCAGCCCAAATTTTCAATAGACCCCCAAAGAGGAGATCAGGGAACAGTAGCCAACCTACAGCTCTGAAAGAAAGGCACTCTTTATAATCCCTTCATATCTTGAGTGGAAAGGCTGCTTATTGTCCACCTCAAGACTGATTGTTTTAAATGAATAGACTCTATTTTAGAGCATTTTTAGTTTTACAGGAAAATTGATTAGAAGGTATAGCAACAATGTAAACTATAATCCATGCTGTGTAGCATGCGAGTTTCCATATACTCCCTCTCCAGCCAGCATATGGTTTATTAATGTCTTGCATTAGTGTGTTACATTTAGTTACAACTGGTGAAGCCATTTTGACAAACTATTAGCAACTGAAATCCAAAGTTCATGTTAGGGTTCACTTTTTGTGCTATACAATTCCATGGGTTTTGACAAAGGCATATTATGTGTCCACTATAGTTTCAAACAGAATAATCTCACTGCCCTGAAAATGCCCTGTGCTCCACATATTCTTCCCTCTACCCCTCTCCTCAACTCCTGGCAACCATGGCTTTTTAAAAAATATATCTCTGTAGTTTTGCATTTTCTAGAATGTCATATAATTGGAATCATATAGTATATAGCCATTTCAGACTGCCTTTTTAACTTAGTAATATGTTTTTAAGTTTTCTCCATGTCTTTTCCTAACTTCATAGCTCTTTTTTTTTTAATCACTGAAAACTGCTCTGTATGGATGTATCAGTTTGTTCTTCCATTCATCTATTGAAAGACATCTTACTTCTTTTTTTAATTTTTAAAATTTTTTTAATTTTTATTTTACTTTATTTTTTAATTCATTTTTAAAAAAATATTACATTAAAAAAATATGAAGTCCCATTCAATGCCACCGCCCCCATCCTCCACTCCCCCCACAGCAACGCTCTCTCCCATCATCATGACACATCCATTGCATTCAGTAAGTACATCTCTGGGCATCGCTGCACCTCATGATCAATGGTCCACATTACAGCCCATACTCTCCCATGTTCCATCCAGTGGGCCCTGGGGGGATCTACAATGTCCCATAATTGTCCGTGAAGCACCACCCAGGACAACTCCAAGTCCCGAAAACGCCTCCCCATCTCATCTCTTCCTCCCATTCCCTGCACCCAGCAGCCACTATGGCCACCCTTCCCACACCAATGCCACATTTTCTCTGTGGACATTGGATTGGTTGTGTCCATTGCACTTCTATGTCAAGAGGGGGCTTAGATTCCACATGGATACTGGATGCAATCCTCCTGCTTTCAGTTGTAGGCACTCTAGGCTCCATGGTGTGGTGGTTGACATTCTTCAACTCCATGTTAGCTGAGTGGGGTAATCCAATAAATCAGAGTGTAGGAGCTGAAGTCTGTGGAGGTTCAGGGCGTGGCTATCATATTGTCAGTCCAGAGATACAAATCCCCTAGATATATCTTAAACCCCAGGGCCAACTACAATTCCAGTAAAGTAGAATGAAAGGCTTGTGAAAAGAGATCCCATCTGAGTCCAGTTCCATCATGCAGAAACACCAGCTCCAAAGAAGGGCCAAATGACATGGCAGTGAACCCCATCTGCCATGACCATAAAACCCATGGGTCTCTTTAGCCCTCAAAAGAACCAGTACCTGGGGTTGTATCTACTTTATCTGTCTCTGAGACTCTGCTCAGGTGTGCATAAGGGCAATCCTTCTGACAAACTCCAGACTCTTTTTTAGAGACTCATAGCCATATAAACTCATTTGTCCTTTCCATTTCCCCCTTACATTAGGTCAAACAGCATTTTAAACTCCTGTTATTATATGTAGGCAGGGATATTCTGCTGGTCCACGTTGAACCTTTAATTCAAGGTCATTTTCTAGTTGCATCATCAGCTGGTATTTGGTAATGATCCCTCGGTGCCAGGGAGGCTCATCCCCGGGTGTCATGTCCCACGCTGGGGGAATGCACTGCAACTACATGCTGAGTTTGGCTTCGAGACTGGCCACATTTGAGTAACATGAAGGCTGTCAGGAGGAAACTCCCAGGCACAGTGCTGCTCTAGGCCTTGTTCTTATTTCAGGCGTATAGGCTCACAAGCAGAGTCATTAGTATCAGGGGCTCACTGTTGGACCCTCATTCCTTCCTGGTTCTTACCGTTGCACCTGGGGGACTGCCGCTGCTCCCCTAGGGACCACGACAGAGCACCTCCGGCCAGAAACCCAGTATCACCCCAGCTGTTGTTTTTAATTGTTTCCACTATGAGTATATCCAAACATTACCTTGCACTCTGGACATATGCCCTGTATAACTCCCTGTCAACCATATATCGCCTGTCAATAACATCCCATACCAGTATTCCTCCACCGCCATTGTTGAACCACTCTGTGATCCAAAACTTCCTGAAAAGTGAAGCCCAATATAATGTCAGGTTCCCTTACTAGTAAAATGGAATATAGTGATGAGTTTAAAGGTTAGATCTAGAATACGTATTGATTTGGAAAAATTCTACATCCTCTCTTTTTCTTTTCTTTTTTCCTAATTATTGAGCTTCTCTTCACAAGAGCCTTAGATCACATTAATTCATATATACAATATACAGTACTCCCACACATCCACCATAAAACCTTTTCCCTTCCACAGCGATAATCTTATAACTTATTCATATCATATTTACTTAAACTGATGTACAGACTCTGAGACAATAGCTTTCAAACAAGGTGACATCTGTGCTTACATTGTTGTCCATACTTTAGGATACACAGTTTTCTAAATTTTTAGTTATCCTATGTTTTACATTATGGTTTACATTATTTTTCTGTCATACCCTATATGTTTTTGGTGTAATATTACATGTTATGTATCCATCCTTGTGTACTCTCTTGAAACTCCTCTCTTACCCCCACATTTACCTTGGTTCCATCCATTCAACATCCATTTTCCCCTCCCCTTGGGGCCCACAGCGACAGCCAATCTCCATTTCCAGAGGAGCCACATCCAGAGATACTTGCAACAGTGTTCAGGGCCTGACTTGCTCAACGGCCCTAATGCCCTGGGAGCCACTCTTTTTCTCTAGAGATACAGTTCCCTCTATTTGATGGCATTAGTCCTCCCCAGGATGTGGGTCCACCCCAACTTTCACTACTTGGAGCTCTACCCAATGGTACAACCCACCCTGGCAAAATGAGCATTCAGACATTCCCCAGGAGTCCGTCCTGCATCAGACCGTCCCCTCCAAGCATCCTAAACAGGTAACCCTCCTAATTATATTTTGATACGATTTTCTCAGCATTTTATTCTTGACCAACACCTGACACTCTCCTATGTTTGTATGTTGCCTCTCCCTCCCCCCAATTTTTTGGGCAATATTACCCATCCGCCCATCTCCAGCCCCCCTCAAACCCACAAAGCCCCACCCAAAGGCAACCCCTTGCCCCCATTTTATCTCTTCTTTGTGCTCATACTTACCGCCAGCTCATCATAGATTCCACCCCTGCAGACGTCGGCTCACATCCTTCCTCCACCCCCCGATTTCTTGTAAACCTATCTTCCAGTCTCTAGCTCTCTGAGGCAGCTTGCTTATTTCATATCATTGAGGTCAGGTAGTATTTGTCCTTTAATGCCTGGGTTGCTTCACTCAACATAAGGTTCTCAAGATTCATCCATGTTATCACATGTGTTTGTAGTGTATTTGTTCTTACAGCTGAGTAGTATTCCATTGTATATATATACCACATTTTATTGATCCACTCATCTGTTGATGGGCATTTGGGTTGATTCCAACTTTTGGCGATAGTGAACAATGCTGCTATGAACATTGGTGTGCATATATCGGTTTGTGTCCTTGTTTTCAGTTCTGCTGGGTATAAGCAGTGGTATTGCTGGGTCTTATGGCAAATCTATGGTTAGTTTTTTGAGAAAGTGCCAAACTGTCCTCCAGAATGGTTGGATCCTTCTGCATTCCCCCCAGCAGTGGATGAGTGTTCCCCTTTCTTCACATCCTCTCCAGCATTTGTATTCTTCTGTTTTTTTCATAGCTGCTAATCTAATGGGAGTAAGATGGTATCTCATTGTAGTTTTGATTTGCATTTCCCTGATAGCTAGAGATTTGGAGCATTTTTTCATGTGCTTTTTGCCATTTGTATTTCTTCTTTGGAGACGTGTCTGTTTAAATCTTTTTCCCAATTTTTAAATGGGTTGTTTATCTTTTTATTTTCAAGATATAGGAGTTCTTTATATATGCAAGTTATAAGTCTCTTATCAGATATATGGTTGCCAAATATTTTCTCCCATTGTGTAGGTTCCCTTTTTACTTTCTTGACAAACTCCTTTGAGGTGCAGAAGGCTTTAATTTTGAGGAAGTCCCATTTATCTATTTGTTCTTTTGCTGCTCGTGCTTTTGGTGTGATATTCATGAAGCCATTTCCTATTACGAGGTCCTGTAGATGTTTCCCTACACTGCTTTCCAAAGTCTTTATGGTCTTGGCTCTTCTATTTAGGTCTTTGATCCACCTTGAGTTGATCTTTGTATAAGGTGTGAGATGGTAATCCTCTTACATTCTTCTACATATGGATATCCAGTTCTTCGGGCACCATTTGTTGAATAGGCCATTCTCTCCCAGTTGAGAGGGTTTCATGGCTTTATCAAATATTATATGGCTATATATATGAGGTTCTATATCAGAACTTTCTCTTCGATTCCATTGGTCTGTGTGTCTCTCCTTATGCCAATACCATGCTGTTTTCACTACTGTAGCTTTGTAGTATGTTTTGAAGTCAGGAAGTGTGATTCCTCCAATTTCGTTTTTCTTTTTCAATATGTCTTTGGCTATTCGGGGCCTCTTTCCTTTCCAAATAAATTTCATAGTAGTTTTTCTATTTCCTTAAAGAAGGCTGTGTTGATTTTTATTGGGATTGTATTGAATGTGTAGATCTGTTTTGGTAGGATAGACATCCTAATAATATTTAGTCTTCCTATCCATGAACAAGGAATATTCTTCCATTTATTTAAGTCTTCTTTGATTTCCTTGAACAGTCTTGTATAGTTCTCAGTGTATAAGTTATTTACATCTCTAGTTAAATTTATTCCTAAATATTTGATTTTTTTATTTACTATTGTGAATGGTATTTGTTTCTTGACTTCCTCCTGATCTTGGTCATTATTGGTGTACAGAAATGCTATTGATTTTTGTGCATTGATCTTATAACTTGCGCCTTTACTAAACTCATTTATGAGTTCTAGAAGCTTTGTTGTAGACCTCTCAGGGTTTTCTATGTATAGAATCATGTCATCTGCAAATAATGAAATTTTTACTTCTTCCTTTCCAATTTGAATGCCTTTTATATCTGGTTCTTGCCTCAGTGCTTGAGCAAGTACTTCTAAGACAATGTTAAATAGAACAGGAAACAATGGGCATCCTTGTCTTGTTCCTGAGTTTAGAGGGAAAGATTTTAGGATTTCTCCATTGTAAACAATGTTGGTTGTAGGTTTTTCATATATACTCTTTATCATGTTCAAAAAATTTCCTTGTATTCCGATCTTTTTGAGTGTTTTTATGAAGAAAGTGTGCTGTAATTTGTCAAATGCTTTTTCTGCATCTATAGATATAATCATGTGATTTTTTTTCCTTCAATCTGTTTATATGGTGTATTACATTGATTGATTTTCTTATGTTGAACCATCCTTGCATACCTGGAATAAATCCCACTTGGTCATGGTGTTTAATTCGTTTAATGTGTTGTTGAATACAATTAGCACGTATTTTGTTAAGTATTTTTGCATCTAGGTTCATTAGAGAAATTGGTCTGTAATTTTCCTTTCTTGTGGTGTCTTTGTTTGGCTTTGGCACTAGGGTAATGTTGGCATCATAGAAGGAGTTAGGCAACGTTCCTTCTGTTTCGATTTTTTGGAATAGTTTCAGCAGGATTGGTGTTAGTTCTTTCTGGAATGTTTTGTGGAATTCACCTGTGAAGACGCCTGGCCCTGGGCTCTTCTTAGTTGGGAGGTTTTTAATGACTGATTCTATCTCTTTACTTGTGATTGGTTTGTGAAGATCATCAATTTCTTCTTTCGTCAATATGGGCTGCTTATGTGTTTCTAGGAATTTGTCCACTTCCTGTGAATTGTCATTTTTGTAGGAATATAGTTTTTCAAAGTATCCTCTTATGATAGTCTTTATTTCTCTGGGGTCAGTGGTGATATTGCCTTTCTCCTTTCTTATTTTGTGTATTTGCATCTTCTCTCTTTTTTTCTTTGTTAGTCTCACCAGAGGTTTGTCAATTTTGTTGATCTTCTCAAAAACCAGCTCTTGGTCTTGTTTATCTTTTCAAGTGCTTTCTTATTTTCTATTTCATTTAGTTCTGCTCTTATCTTTGTTATTTCCTTCCTTCTTCTTCCTGTTGGGTTACTTTGTTGTTTTTTTCTAATTCCTCCAAATGTGCAGTTAGTTCTTCAATTTTTGCTCTTTCTTCTTTTTTGATGTATGAATTTATGGCTATAAATTTCCCTCTCAGTACCGCTTTTGCTGCATCCCATAAATGTTGGTATGTTGTGTTATCATTATCATTTGTTTCAAGGTAGTCATTGATTTCTTTTGAGATTTCCTCTTTGACCCACTGTTTTTCTAAGAGTGTGCTGTTTAATTTCCAAATCATGGTGTGAAATCTGGGCCTCTGTCCCTTGCAAATTTCCAGCTTCACTCCACTGTGGTCAGGGATATTGTTTTGTATGATTTCAATCTTTCTGAATTCATTCAGCCTTTCTTTGTGGCCTAGCATATGGTCTATCTTGGAGAATGATCCATGCGTGCTTAAGAAAAGTGTATATCCTGCTGTGTTTGGGTGTAATGATCTATATATGTCTATTAGATCCAGCTCCTCTAATATACTGTTCAAATGTTTTGTTTCTTTAGTGATTCTCTTTTGAGATGTTCTATCCAAAATAGGTAGTGGTGTATTAAAATCCCCCACTATAATTGTAGATGCATCTATTGTTTCACTTAGTTTTTCCAGCGTTTGCCTCACGTATTTAGAGGCACCCTTGTTAGGAGCATAAATATTTATGATTGTTCGTTCTTCTTGACAGATTGCCCCTTTCACTAAAATGTACTATCCTTCTTTGTCTCTCACAATTGTTTCGCATTTAAAGTCTATTTTGTCTAATATTAATATAGCTACTCCTGCCTTTTTTTGGTTATTGTTTGCTTGTATGATTGTTTTCCAGCCATTCACTTTCAACCTCCATTATTCTCTAGGTCTAATATGTGTCTCTTGTAAACAGCATATAGATGGTTCATATTTCCTTATCCAATGTCCCAGTCTGAATCTTTTGATAGGTGAGTTTAATCCATTGACATTCAGTGTTATTACTTTCAAGGAATTATTTGTGTTAGCCATATTTTGATTGGACTTGTGTTTGTCATATTTTGTTTGCTTTTTTTTTTTTTCCTTCTCTTTTTGTCTTTTTTGTTGCTCTTACACTCTCCTCCAACTCTGCCTGTCCTGTTTTGACATCTTACTTCTGATTTTTGGCAATCATGAACAAAGCTGCTATAAATATTTGGGTACAGGATTTTGAGTGGAACATAAATTTTCAACTCATTTGGGTAAAAACCTGGGAGAACAATTGATAGAGCATAAGATAAGCCTAGCTTTAACTTTGCAAGTACCTGCCAAACTGTCCTCTACAACAACTGTACTATTTTGCATTCCCACCGGCAGTGAATGACTTCCTCTTTCTCCACATTCTTTTGAGCATTTAGTGGTGTCAGTGCATTGGATTTTAGCTATTCTATCTACTAGGTATTTAGTAGCTTCTCATTTTAAACTGCAATTCTTTAACAACATGATATTGAGCATTTTTCCATACTTTTATTTACCCTCTTACATCGTTTTTGGTGAGGTGTCTGTTTAGAATTTTGTCCCTTTTTAAATTGGGTTTCTGAGTTCTTATTGTTGTTTTAAGAGTTCTTTGTGTATTTTCAACAAAAATCCTTTACTATGTGTGTTTCAAATACTTTCTCCCATTCTGTGGTTTGTCACCTACATTTTCTTCTATTTTATATTTCAGAAGATTTATACTTTTTGAATTTTTCATGTAGGTGTATTATCCCATTGTGAATTAATTTTTGTGAAAGATATGAAGTCAGTGTCCAGATTCATTATTTTCCATGTAGATGCTTAATTGTTTCTTTGACATTTGTTGACAAACTATCTTACTCTATTGGATTGCCTTTGTCCTTTGTCAAAGAGCAGTAATCTGTATTTCTACAGATGTATTTTGGGGCTCTGCGTTCAGTTCCATTGATAAATTTTCTATTCTTTCATCACTACAACACTCTTTTGATTACTCTAGCTTTATAATAAGTTTTGAAGTCAGTTAGTATCACTTCTCTGCCTTTGTTCTTCAGTATTGAGGTGGACATCTGAGATTTAGCTTTCCCTATAAACTTTAGAATCAGGATCATTGATATCCATAAGTAACTTGCTGTGAGTTTTGTTGGGACTGTGTTGAATTTACAGATCAAGTTGGGAAGAAAGTTAACAAAATTGAATCATCTTATCCCTGAACATGTAATATATTTCCATTTATTTTTATCTTTTTTACTTTTTCTTCAGAGTTTACAGTTTACTTCACATAGATCTTTTATGTATTTCATTATGGTTATACTAAGTATTACTCCTTTTTGGTGCTAATGTATATGGTGTTGTTTTTAATTTCAAGTTCCAGCTGTTCAACACTGGTTTATTAGGAAACAATTGATATTTTTCATAATTTGAGAACTTGTGGGTTTATAAAACAAACGTTGGACTAAATACAGGATTCCCAGTTACTAGTTCCATTGATTTTTAAAAATTTATTCTCTTACCATATATACAATCTAACAATTCATCTTTTAACCACATTTAGATATATACATATTGGTGCTATTAGTTACATAAGCAACACTGTTCTACCATCACTGCCATCTCTTATCAAACATTTCCATCATTTCAAATAGGTGCCCTTAACATATTAAGCCTTAATTTCCCATTCCTTATTCCCACTCCATGCCCTGGTAACCTGTATTCTATATTCTAGCTCTCCATGTTTGCTTATTCTAATTGCTTCATATAAGTGAGATCATACAATATTTGTCCTTTTGCATCTGGCTTATTTTCACTCATCACAATGTCTTCAAAGTGTATCTAGGTTGTTGCTTGTATCAAGACTGCATTCCTTTTTACAGCTGAATAATATTTTTTATATGTAGATACCATATTTTATTTATATATTCATTACTTGGTGGACACTTTGGTTGCTTCTATCTTTTGGGAATTATGAATAATTAATAATGTTAATAATGAATTATTAACAGTGGTGTGCAAATACCTATTCCAGTCCATGTTTTCAATTCTCTTGGGTACATACCTAGTAGTGGGATTGCTAGATCATATGATAGTTCTACACTTAGCCCAATCTGTTGTCCAAAGCAGGTGCACCATTTTACATTGCCACCAGCAATGAACGAGTGTTCCTCTTTCTCTACACCTTGTCCAAAGCTTGATATTTTATGTTATTTTTTTAATAACCATGACTCTAATGGGTGTGAAATGGTATTTCATTGTGGTCTTGATTTGCATTTCCCTGATGGCTGATGATGTCAAGCCTCTTTTCAGGTGCTTTCTGGACATTTGTATAGCCTCTTTGGACTGTTGTCTATTCAGGTGTTTGGCCCATTTTTAAATTTGGTTGTTTAAATATTTTTTGTTGTTAAATTAAAGGCTTTCTTTATATATTCTGGATATTAAACCTTTATCAGATAGGTGGCTTCCATATATTTTCTCCCATTTGTAGGTTGTCATTTTTCCTTCATGATAAAGTCCTTTGCAGTGCAAAAGGTTTGGATTTTTATGAGATTTCATTTATATATTTTTTTTCCTTTTGTTGCCTGTGCTTTGGATGTAGTCTAAAAAACCATTGCTAACACTCTGTTCTGTAGATGCTTGTCTACATTTCTTCTAGGAGTTTAATAATCCTCCTTCTTTTATTTAGTCCTTTATTTATTTTCAGTTGATTTTTTGTATAAGGTGTGAGCTAGGGATTCTCCCTTAAAAAAAAAAAAGGAGATCCAGTTTTGCAAGTATCGTTTGTTAAGGAGACTATTCTTTCTCAGTTGAATGGTCTGCTCCTTTGTCAAAGATCAGTTGGCCATAAACGTGAAGGTTGATTTCTGAGCTCTCATTTTATTCCATTGGTCTACATGAACCTATCCTGTTCCAGTGTACCAGTACCAGGTTGTTTTGATTGTGGCTTGGTGTTAAGTTTTAAGGTCAGGAAGTGTGAGTCCTCCAACTTCAATCTTCTTTGACAAGATGGTTTTGCCAATTCTGGGCCACTTACCCTTCCACATAAATTCCATAGTTGGCTTTTACGTTCTGCAAAGAAGGTTTGGGGAACTTTGATTAGGATTGCATTGAATGTAAAAATCCCTTTGTATAGGATTGGTATATTAGTGATATTTAGATATCACTGTCCTTCCATTTATTTGTGTCTTTGATGATTTCTTTTATCAGTTGTTTGTAGTTTTCTCGTTTCAAGTCCTTTACATAAATGGTTAGATTTATTCCTAGATATTGTACTATTTTATTTGTTATTGTGAATTCGTGAATGGGATTTTTTTCTGGATTTCTTCTTCTTCTTTTTTAAAGATTTTATTTTGTTTATTTCTCTCCCCTTCCCCCCCACCCAGTTGTCTGTTCTCTGTGTCCATTTGCTGCGTGTTCTATTTTTTGCCCACTTCTGTTGTTGTCATTGGCACGGGAATCTGTGTTTCTTTTTGTTGCATCATCTTGCTGCATCAACTCTCTGTGTGTGCAACGCCATTCTTGGGCAGGCTGCGCTTTCTTTCACGCTGGGTGACTCTCCTTACGAGGTGCACTCCTTGCACGTGGGGCTCCCCTACACAGGGGACGCCCCTGCGTGGCACAGCACTCCTTGTGTGCATCAGCACTGCACATGGGCCAGCTCCACATGGGCCAAGGAGGTCCGGGATTTGAACTGCAGACCTCCCATGTGGTAGTCAGACGCCTTATCCACTGGGCCAAGTCTGCTTCCCTTGATTTCTTCTTTTGTGTAGATATACTTGTGTATATAAACTCTACTGATTTTAGGGTGCTTATAACTCACAACTTTGCTGAATTCGTTTGTTAGCTCAAGGAACTCCACTGTGGATTTTTCACGATTGTCTATATATAGGGTCATATAATCGCTAAATAGGGAAAGTTTTACTTCTTCTTTTCTACTTCGATGCCTTTTATTTCTTTTTCTTGCCTATCAGTGTTGGCTAGAACTTCCAGTACAATTTTCAATATCAGTAGTGACATTGGGCATCCTTGTCTTTTTCCTGATCTTAGAGGGAAAGCTTTCAGTCTTTCACCATTACATATGATGTTAGCTGTGGGCTCTTCATATATGCCCTCTGCAATGGTCAGGAAGTTTCCTCCTATTCCTAGTGTTTAAAGTGTTTGTAATAAGAAGAGGTGCTGGATTTTCTCAAATACCTTTTCTTCATCAATTGAGATGATTTTGTGGTTTTTATTTTTATTATATCAATGTGATTTATTACATTAATTGATTTTCTTATGTTGAAACTTCTTTGCATGCCAGGGCTGAATTATGCTTGATCATGGTATATAATTTCTTTAATATGCTTTTGGATTTAATTTGTTAAGACTTTTCTGAGGATTTTTGCATCTGTTTTCATAGGTGATACTGGTCTGTAGTTATCTTATGGTAGCCTTATCTTGCTTTGAGATGTGGGTGATAGTGGCCTTGTAGAATGAATTAGAAAGTGTGCCCTCCTCTTCAATTTTTTGGAATAGTTTGAGCAGAATTGGTGTCAAGTCTTCACGGGCTGTTTGGTAGAATTCCACTGCAAATCCATCTGGGCCTGAGCTCTTCTGTGTAGGGGGGAATTTGATGACTAATTAAATCTCTTTAATTGTAATTGGTTTGTTGGGATCTTCTATTTCTTTTGAGTCAGTGTATGCTGACTTTTTGTGGTCAGAAAATATATGTTGTATGATTTCAGTATTTTTTAATTTATTGACACTGGTTTTGTGACTTACCATACTATCTATGCTGGAGAATGACCCAAGTGCACTTGAGAAGAATACGTATTATGTTTTTGTTGGGTGAAGAGTTCTATATATGTCTGTTAGGTATAGTTGGTTTAGAGTATTGTTCAAATCTTGTCTATTCTTACTGATCTTCTGACTAAATGTTCTATCCATTATTGAGATTTGTATATTAAAGTGTCCTTCTATTAAGGTGAAACCACTGGTTTCTCTCTTCAAATCTATCAGTGTTTGCTTCATATATTTTGAGTCCTGATGTTAGGTGCATATAATATTTATAACTGTTATATCTTCCTGTTGAATTGCCCCGTTTAACAGTATACAATATTATCTCATAACTCTTTTTCACTTAAAGTATTTATTTATTTGATATTAATACAGCTACCCCTGATCTTTTTTGTTTACTGCTTGCATGGTATATTTTTTCCATCCTTTCACTTTCAATTTACTTGTAACTTAGAATATAAGGTGAGCCTCTTGTAGGAAGCACATAGTTGGTTTATGCTCTTTTATCCATTCTGCCAATATCTGCCTTTTGACCAGAGAGTGAAATCCATTTATATTTAAAATCACTACTGATAATGCAGAACTGTATTCTGCCACTTTTCTATTTAGCCTTTGTATATTCTTATATATTTTCTTTCCCACAATTCTTCCATTAATGTCTACATTCATATTTATTTAATTTTGGGTATTTATTGTATTGAGTGCCTTCTCTGTTTTATATGGATATATATTTCATCTATTTTTCTTGTGATTACAATGGAATTAAAACTTAACATCTAAATATATAATAATCATTTTTGGCTTGATGTAAACTTAACTTTAATAGCATGCACATATACTTTTCCTATACTCTTTGGTTATCCTACCTTTTTTTTTTTGGTACTTATTTCCACTTATATCTTTGTACTTTGTATGTTTGGGCATATATATACTATTATAACTTTCATACATTTGCATTTTATTACCTATGGTAAGAAGTGTTGTTACATATCAAACTACACACTGCAATAATGCTGACATTTATAAATCAAATGGTTACCTTTACCACAGGTCTTTATTTCTTCATGCCGCTTTGAACCATTGTCTAGTGTCCTTTTCTTTCATTCTGAAGAACTGTCTTTAGCATTGTTTGTAGGGCATGTCTAGCAATGAACTCAGTCAGGTTTTGTTTCTCTGGGAATGTCAATAATTAGTTGTTATATATCAGACTTGTTCACTGCAACCTTGCTATAATCACTTATTTTTTTATGTTCCTTTTGTCTTTTGTTTTTGTTTGGGGGGAGTTCTAGATAGATAATCATATCATTTGCAAAAAAGGACAATTTTATTACTTCCTTCTGATCTGTGTAACATTTATTAGCTTTCCTTGTTTTATATCGTTATCAAGGGATTCTGGTATGATGCTGAATAGGAGTGGTAAGAGAGAATATCCTAGCCTTATTCTTAATATTAAGGGAAAAAAGGGAAAAACATATACTTTCTCACCATTAAGTAAGATGTTATTAACAGCTATATAGAGTTGTTTATAATGTTCCTATAGTTTCCCTTTATGTTAATGCAATCAGTAGTGATGGTCCCATTTTCATTTATGATATTAATAATTCAAAATCTCTTTTTTCAAGGTTAGCCTGGCTTATAACATGTTTATAATTTTTACTGATCTTTTCAAAGTACCAGCTTTTGGTTTTATTGATTTTCTCTCTTACTTTCCTGTTTTCAGTTTATTGATTTTTGCTCTTTTGTAATTTCTTTTTTCTGCTTATTTTAGATTTACTTTGCTCTTATTTTTCTAGTTAACTAAGGTTGATTTTAGATTGTTCTTCTTTTCTAACATTTGCTTTCAATTCTTTACATTTCCCTTTGAGCACTGCTTTTGTTGCATAGCACAATTTATGATAAGTTGAATTTTCAATTTCTTTTAGTTCAAAATATTTTAAATTTCTCTTTGTATTTATTCTTTGACCCATGTGTTATCTGGAAGCGTGTTGTTTAATTTCCATATATTTGGAGATTTTCTCACTATCTTTCTGCTATTAATATTCAATTTAATTCCAGAGTAGTCTGAGGGCACACTTTGTATGATTTCTGTTCTTTTAAATTGATTAAGGAGTGTGTGATGGCCCATTATGTCACTTCTTTTGGCTAATTTCCATGTGAACTTGGGAAGAATGTATAGTCTACTGCAGTTGGATGAGGAATTACATAAATGTCAATTTGTGTCCGGTTGATTGATGACAAAGTTCAGTTCAACTATAACCTTACTGATTTTCTGCCTGCTGGATTTGCCAATTACTGGTAGAGGTGTGTTGAAGTCGCCAACTATAATAGTGGATTCAACTATTTGTTGTTGCAGGTCTATTAGTTTTTGCTGCATGTATATTGACCTTCTGTTGTTGGGTACATATGTATTAAGGATTTTTATGTCTTCTTGAAGAATTGACCCCTTTATCATTACATAATGCCCTTCTTTATCCCTGATTATTTTCCTAGGTCTAAATTCTACTTTGTCTAAAATTAATATAGTTTCTTCATCTTTCTTTTTATTAGTGTTATCATAGTATATCTTCTTTGATCCACTTTTTTCACTCTATTTGTACCTTTACATTTAAAGTGAATTTCCTATCAACAACATATAGCTGTATCTTGTTTTCTTTTTCTTTATCCACTCTGACAAATTCTGTCTTTTAATATATATATTTAGGCGATTCACATTTAAGTTTATTATTGATATAGTTGGATTAATAGTTACCCTACTTATATCTATTTTCTTTTCCTTGCCCTTGTTCTTTGCTTCTTTTGTGTAACCCATGCTGTTTTCTTCCCTCTCTGGTTTTAATTGAGAATGTTATAGGATTCCATTTTTTTTCTCCTCTTAGCATATAAGTTGAACTTCTTTTAAAGCTTTCAGTGGTTTCCCTAGAGATTATTATGTATATGTATAACTAATGCACACTCAACCACATATTACATCAGATAACTTAGAATATTCCTAATTCCTCCCTCCCATCCCTGTCATTTCACTTATTCTTTAGCTATAATCACTGAATACATTACTGCTATTGTCATTTTGGAAAAAAAAATTATCTCTTAGAATAATAATTTAATAGATTGTATTTAACCTTTGTAATTCATTTTAAAATTCTCTTCCTTTATACAGATATGAATTTCTGATCTATATCATTTACTTTGTCTCTGAGGAATTTTTATTACCCTTTCTTGCAAAGCAGGTCTATTGGTGAAAATTCTCTCAATTGTTTTGATAAAGTCTTTATTTCTACATTACTTTTGAAGGAAATTTTGTGGAATAAATAATACTTGCATTTTTTACCTTTTTCTTTCAACTCTAAATAATTTCACTCCAGTCTCCTCTTCCTTGCATAATTTATATATATGTACATATATATATATATAGCTATAAGAAAAAAGAAATTCTGATACATGTGACAACATGAATGAACCCTGAAGTTTATGTTAACTGAAATAAGTCAAACACAAGAGGGCAAATATTGTTTGATCTCATTGATACAAAATTATTAGAACAAGCAAATTAGTAGAATCAGAAACTAGACCATAGGTTATGAGGGGCTGGGATGGGAGTAGGGAATGGGAAGCTAACACTTAAATTGTACAATATCTATTTGGGTTGATGAAAAAGTTTTGGTAATGAGTGGTAGTGCATTGTGAAAACAGCAGCACTGATTTAAATATTTGAATATATTTAAAAGGGGGAATTTTAGGATGTTATATATGTCACTAAAATTTAAATTTAAATTAAAAAAAAACCATAGGACTATACAATGCCAACAGAGAATCTTTTTTATTTGTCTTATATTTTAAAGATACATAGATAACAAAAAAAAGGTTACATTAAAAAATATAAGAGGTTTCCATATACCTCACACCCCACACACTCCCCAATCCTCCCACATCAACAGCCTCTTTCATCATTGTGGCATATTCACTGTATTTGGTGAATCCTTTTTAGAGCACTGCTACACCATGTGAATTATAGTTTACATTGTAGTTTACAATCTCCCCCAGTTCATTCAGTGGGTTATGGCAGGATATATAATGTCCAATATCTGTCCCTGCAATATCATTCAGGACAATTCCAAGTCCCAAAAATGTCCCCATATCACACCTCTTCTTCCCTCGCCCTGCCATCAGCAACTCCAAACTGAGAATCTTAATGTAAAGTGTGGATGTTTTATTTTCCTTGGCTTCTCAAGTAAATACCATGCAATGGGTTGGCTTAAACAATGGAGGTTATTAGTTTGCAGTTGTAAGCCTAAGAAGTGTCCAAATCAAGGTGTCATCAAAGTACTTTGTTTCCAAAGCAGGCCTTCTGGGGCTCAGTGGCAATGTTCCGTGGGTTTAGGTTCCTCTGTCGCATGGTGGACTCTCCTGGTCTCTCTGGATTCCATTGATTTCAGCTGCTGGCTGCTCCCTCTCTGGCCTTCTCAATATATACCTGAATTTCATTCCACTTATGAAGTACTCAAGTAATTGATGCAAGACCCATCATGATTGAGATGGAACACACCTTAACTGAAGTAAGCTCATCAGAAAGGTCCGACTTACACTGAGTTCATACCCACAGAACCAGACCAAGTTTATGACCAGTTTTACATGTTTTTCTGGGGTACATAGTTCCAAAGCACTGAAAAAGACAATAGTTTATTGCACAATTATAAAAAAATTTCTTTTATCAACTATAACTAGTGCCAGGTGTTAATGATAGGATCATATATCAGACCTCTGTGTTTTACATGTGATTTTTCTGTAACCCTAAAATTTCTCTAACAAAAAAATCCCAGTCTGATAATTAAAAAAATATCTACCATATCAGAGCCTGGTTCAGATGCTTGCGTTGACTCTTCAAACTCTATTTTATGCCTTTTAACATGTTTTTTAAAAATTTTTGTTGAAAACGAGATATGATGTATAAGGTAAAAAGATATTTTATTTTTTCACAGGGCTGCTGATGTAAAGTACCAGAAATGTGTTTGCTTTTAGAAAGTGGATTCATTCGGGGTAAAACCTTATAGTTCCAAGGCAATGAAATGTCCAAATCCAGGCAATATCGGAGATATTTTCTCATCAGAATCGGTTACTATTGATCCTGATGTCCTGCTGTGCGGTGTTCATGCATATGGCAGAGCTCATGTCCTCAGCCTTGAGCTGCACTGTGGGCCCAGACCCTCAGGGGCCTCTTTTTGTGCCTCTGTGCTCTGCTGGTTCCAGGCTCCAGGGCCTCTCTTGGCCTCTCAGAGCTTCTGTTTTCCTAAAGTTCTCTCTCTCACATGGCAAGATCAATATGGCTGCTTCCTTTCTTTGTGTGTCTCCGTTTAGATAAGCAAGAGGGCAGAAACCCAACTTGTGTCACACCTCACTGACATAGTCCAATCAAAAGCATTCTAGAGAAAGAGGATGCAGCTTAAGCAAATGGGCCCCTTCTACCATCTGGGAGGTCCAAGGTTTGATTTCCAGGGCCTCGTGGTGAAGGTGAGCTGGCCTGTGTGGCAAGCTGGCCCATGAAGGAGTTCTTGACTGTGCAGGAGTGCTGGCCCACATGGCAAGCTGGCCCAAGTGGAGAGCTGGTGAGCAGGATGAAGCCACAAAAAGAGACACAGAGGAGAGATAATAAGAGAGGAAGCAAACCAGGGAGCTGATGTGGAACAAGAGATTAAGCACCTCTCTCCCACTCAGGAAGTTCCCAGAATCAGTTTCCAATGCTGCCTGGAGAGAGGACAAACAGACACAGAAGAACACACAGCAAATGGGCACAGATTGCAGATAATGGGGTAGGGAGTGTGGTAATAAGTAAATAAATATTTTTAAAAAAAGCATTCTAATCAAGTGATCTAAAGTGAATTCAATGCAATCAAAGGGTACCACACCAACAGGATTAGATTATCTTCAGAATATAGTCTTTTGGAATTCAAAAAGAACTTCAAACTGTCACAAAGGAACTGAGGTAAACAAGCTTTTACTATAAGGTTTTATGTTTGTTTGGCTAGGAGTTAGACTGTGTTGCCTGTTGGGTGTAGCTGTGGTGTCAGAGGTTAAAATGTCCTCCTATGTCCTTATTTTTGCTTCCCCTGTTGTCTTTGTATTACTCTGGAGATTTCTTTTTTTAATATATATTTTTATTAGAGAAACAGAGAGCTTACAATACAATCACTCACAATGTGCAGAATTCCCATACATCACCACTCCACCAATATCTTACATTGTTGTGGAACATTTGATACAGATTATGAAAGAACATCAGCCTGTTACCACTAACTATGGTTCATTGTGTACATTTGGTATATTTTTCCATATATGCCCTGTTATTAACACCTGAATTAGTATTATGCATTTGTTATAGTTCATGAAAGAGCATTCTTATATGCTGTTATAATCTGTTAATCACAGTTCATCTTCAACCATATTGTTCATTGTGTTGTACAGTCTCCCATGCCTTGTACAATCTTTCAAAAACTCAGTGACTCTCATTTTTATCAGAGAGTTGTGCAGTTATCACCCCAGTGACCCTTTCAACTTTTCCTTAGTCAAAAAAAAAATTTGCATACCCCCCTATTTTTGAAACTTTGCAGAGACACGGTAACTTCTTTGATATTAATTTTAAAATATTACAATATTGCTATTGACAACAGCCCACAAGTTACATTAATTGTATTTTCCCAGGCATCACCATATTCTTATCAACTTGTAATAGTGATGTACATTTGTTCTAGTTCATAGAAGAATATTTTTCTATTTTTACTGTTAACCAAATTCTTCATCCACCTCTGGATTCACTATGTTATTCGATCTCTAGATTATTCTTTAGCATTCTTTCAACTGAATTTATATCCCTAGATGTCCGTTTTAGACACAATACCATTTATACACCAGTCATGTTAGTTATACATATTAATATGTATTAACATCAACTCTATCAATTTCCACACTTTTACAGATAAGCTAATTAAAATTTCTACAAACATTAAACATCAGTCCTCCTCCTCAGCACTCATTCTGTCTTCTAGTAACCTATACTCTAAGTTTTAACTCCACGTGTTTATTCCTCATATTTAGTTCATATTAGCAAGATCATACAATAATTGTCCTTTTGTGTCTGGCTTATTTCACTCAGCATAATGTCCTCAAGGTTCATCCACTTATCATATGTGTCCCAATATAATTTCTTCTTACAGAAGCATAGTATTCCATCATATGTATATAGCACATTTTATTTATCCATTCATCGCAGGTGATGCACAGTTGGGTTGTTTCCATCCTTTGGTAATTATGAATAATGCACTAGGAATATCAGTGTGCAAATATTCTTTCTTATCATTGTTTTAGTTCTGGATATATTCCTAGTAGAGAAATTGTCAGATTATACAGGAGTTTTATATTTAGCAACCCATGGTACCGCCAAACCATCTTGTGCAGAGGCTGTAGCACTCTACATCCCCAACGGTGAAGGAGTGTTCCTCTTCTCCACATTCTCTCCAGCACTTGCTGTTTTCTGTTTTTTAATAATAGTCATTCTATGAGGTGTGAGATGTTATCTCATGGTCGTTTTGATTTGCATTTCCCTACAAGTTAGTAATATTGAACATTTTTTCATATGCTTTCTGGCCACGTGTAGTTCCTCTTTGGAGAAATGTCTATTAAAGTATTTTGCCCCTTTTTTATATTGTGTTTCTTGTACTTTCTTTATTGAGTTGTATGATCTCTTTAAATAGCATGAAAATCAGCCCATATTGGATCTGTAGTTTCCAAATATTTTCTCGCATTAACTGAGTTGCCTTTTCACCTTCTTGACTAAGTCCTTCGAAGCATAAAGTGGTGAAGTTTAGGGAGGTCCCATTTCTTCTTTTTTATCTTCAGTGCTTATGCTTTCAGTGTAAGTTTTAATAAACCACCTAATACCAGCAAGTCTTTAAGATGTTTGCCTACATATTCTTCTAGGAGTTTTATGGTTCTACCTTTATATTTAGGTCTTTGATTCATTGTTATACATTTTTTTATAAGATGTGAGATAGGGGTCCCCTTTCTTTCTTTTAGCTATAGATATCCAGTTCTCCCAGCACCATTTATTGAATAGACACCCAGCTGGGTGGGCTTGAAAGTCTTGTCAAAAATCACTTGACCATAGATGTAAAGGTCTGTTTCCGAACCATCAACTCAATTCCATTGGCCTATATATCTATTTTTATGTCAACATGATACTGGCTTTACCACTGTCTAGGTAATATGATTTAGTCTGGAAGGGAGAGTCCTCCAACTTTGTTCTTCCTTTTTAAGATGTTTCTGGCTATTCAGGGCCACTTACCCTTCAAAATAAATTTGACAATTGGTTTTCCATTTCTTTTAAAAAGGCTGTTATAATTTTTGTCAGTATTGCATTGAATCTATATCAATTTGGGTAGAATTGACATCTTAATGATACTTAGTCTTCCAATCCATGAACACAGAATGTTCTTCCATTTATTTAGGTCTTCTTTGATTTCTTTTAGCAATGCATTATAGTTTTCTTAATACAAATAATTTACACCCTTGGTTAAATTTATTCCTAATTATTTGACTCTTTTAGTCACTATGGCAAATGGCATTTTTTTCCTGACTTCAACCTCAGATTGCTCATTACTAGAGTATAGAAATGCTACTGATTTTTTCATATCAGTCTTTTATCCTCTCACTCTGCTGAACTTGTTTATTAGCTCTATTAGCTTTGTTGTAGATTTCTCAGGACTTTCTGCTATAGGATCATATCACCTGCAAATAGCAAAAATTCGACTTCTTCCTCTCTAATTTGGACACTTTTTATTGCCTGATTACTCTAGCTAGAATCTTAAACACTATATTGAACATTAATGGTGACAGTGGGCATGCTTGCCTTGTTTCCAGTCTCAGAGGAAAATTGTTGAATCTTTCATCACTGAGTTCAATGTTAACTGTGGGTTTTTCATTCATGCCCTTTATCATAATGAGAAAGTTTCCTTAAATCTTCTCTTTTTGGAGTATTTTTATCAAGAAAGGATGCTGTAATTTTGTTAGATGCCTTTTCTGTGCCAATCAAGATGATCATGCGATTTTGATTATTGGGATATTTTTATGTGGTGTATTACACTGATTGATTTTCTTGTGTTGAAACACTCTTGCATGCCTGGGATAAAATCCACTTGATCATGATGAATAATTCTTTTAATGTGTGTTTGGATTCAATCAGTGAGTAATTTGTTGAAGATTTTTCCATCAGTATTCATTAGGGAAATCGGTCTGTAATTTTCTTTTTTCATAATATCTTTATCTGGTTTTAGTATTAGGGTAATATTGAATTCACAGAATGAGTTTACTTGGAGTCTAAGCCTTGTACTTCTTTTATCTCTAATCCACTATTATTATCCTGAAGCCCTATTATGCGGTAAAGTGTGGGGGAGGTGTTCTTCAGTCCTATGATTTGGTCTCCAACTTTTAATGTGCTTGTGTCCTCTGGCTGTAACCTTCACAAGTACTTCTCATCTTTTATCACTTTTAGGGAGATAGGAAGACTAGACCCTACATTGAAGGTTAGAAGGGTCTGGAGTCAAGTATTTCCTTTCCTGAGGTCAGTGAGTTCTTGTTAAATAAAATAATACCCTTCATGGAAAGTCATTGATTGAACCCAGGACCTCCTATATGAGAAGCCAGCACTCAACTACTGAGCCACATTGGCTCCCCTGAGTTGGTTTTTTTGTTTGTTTTTCTTTTTCTTTTTTTTAGGAGGCACCAGGAACCAAACTCAGGACCTATCATGTGGGAAGCAGGTGCTGAATACTGAGCCACATCTGCTCCCCTGCTTATTTTTAAATGGTACCTTCCTCCTCCTACATCTGAAGCATGAGGGGATTTTTATTCCATCTCCAAACTGAGAACCTGGAAGCATTCCTATATAGTGAACTCATGATAAACTAGGGAACCCTAGAAATTTGGTTTTTTAAAAATATCTCAACCTAGTCCACACATTCATTCTCTAACAATTAGTCAATTCCCCTTTAAGAGTTCCTACCATTTTTTTTGCTCCAGTGTTGGCTTCTACTCCCAGTAAGTTCTGATTCTCTGTATCTGTCTTCCTCACCATTTGGGGGGCATTGGTGTGATAGGTGTATTATGTATTCCATATTAGAAAAAAAAAAACACTAAAATGAAAATATGTTCTTTTCTTTTTTCTGTGTCCAAACATCTTATTTTATTTTATTTTATTGGCAGCAGACACACACTTACTATTTCTTTTTTAAATTTATTTTATATTTTTAAACACTTTATAAAATTAAAGGTAATAGATCACACGGAATGTTACATTAAAAAAAGTGAGGTTCCCATATAACCCACTCCCCACCCCCTGCCCCATCATTTTTTAATTGTAATTTTGGAAGATACATACATCACAAAAAGGTTACATTATAAAAAATATAAGAGGTTCCTGTACACTCCCCACTCCCCCACCCCACTCCTCCCACACCAACAACCTCCACCATCATTGTGGCACACTCATTGCACTCAGAAAACACATTTTGGAGCACTGCTGCACCACATGGATAATAGTTTACCCTGTAGTTCACACTCTCCCCATACATTCAGTGTGTTATGGAAGGATGTATAATATCCAGCATCTGACCCTGCAATATCATTTAGGACAACTCCAAGTTCCAAAAATGCACTCATTACATCTCTTCTTTCCTCTCTCTGACCTCAGAAACTACTGTGGCCACTTTCTCCACATCAGTGATACAATTTCTTCTATTACTTTGTCACAATAGTTTTATAGTAGAATATCAGTAAGTCCACTCTAATCCATATTTTATTCCTCTATTCTGTGGACCCTGGATGGTGATGTCCATGCCACCTCTATATTAAGAGGGGCTTTTATTCCACATGGCTGGTGGATGCAATTCTCCTGCTTCCAGTTGTAGGCACTCTTGGTTCCCTGGTGTGGTGCTTGACCATCTTCACCTCCCTGTTAACTGACCTGGGTAAGTCCAACGAGCCAGAGAGTAGGCGTTGCAACTCTGCTGAGTCTCAGGGCCCAGATGGTACATGGGCAGTCTCCAGATTCAATTTCCCTGAGTATACACCATCCCTAGCACCAACCACAGATTCAGTAAAAGTGACAGAAGAGGCATGTGTAGAAAGGTCACATCTGAGTCCAGCCGCCATCACTCTCAGGAGCACAAATTCCAAGGTAGGGCCCATGGACCCAGCACAGAGCTCCAAATCCATCTGCCATGACCATATACCCTGTGGGCCTCCATAGTCTTCAGGAGAATTAGTACCTAGAGTTGTATCTACTTTAGCTGTTTCTGGGGTCTTGCTGAGGCATGTGTAAGCGTAACCCCTCTGATGACCTCCCGACTCTTTTTTGAAGATTCTTAGCCATATAAACTCATTTCTCTTTGCCATTTCTCTCTTTACTCAAGATCAAAAGGTCATTTTTAACTAATGTTCTTGATCTTAATCCACTTCTGTTTTTGTAAATCCATTTTAAATAGGACTTGTTGAAGATGTTATGTTTCATTAAGTTGCTGATTAACAGAATGAGGTTGGACCTTAATTCTTGTTTATGAAGATAAATCCACATGGAGGAGAAGAAGCTGAAAGTCCTCAGAACCCAGAGAAGAAAGGAGAGGACAGCATCATATGATGGGGAAACCACAGACCCAAGCATTGACAACAGCCAGTGCCAGAGCACTGTCTTAAGGGAGAAAGCATCACCTTGCTGACACCTCAGTTCTGAACTTCTCCTAGTCTCAAAACTGTGAGTGAATAAGTTTCCATTGTTCAAGCCAACTGATTTTATAGTATTTGTTTTAGTATCTGGGAGACAGTGACAGTTGGTTTGCCTTATAACCTCAATACTAATGTATCTAAAAAGAGATGCTGATTTTAAGTTTAATCTGATTTCTCCTCTTGTGAGGATGGAGTGATGGCTTCTGAACTCTTCACAGGTCAGATAATGAGTCAATTTCTTTTCAGACATGACCTAGTATAATAAAAACACAAAAACAAAGAAATTGGTAATCAGCAGACCTGGATTCTCATAACAAGCCTTCAATTCATCCCTTAGTTATAAAATATGAGTATTAATATTTATCTTTCACATTTGACTACCACGAGTCAGGTGTTTATAATATGCTATCTTATTATCCCTAGTAACAACAAAAGGTCTTGGACATTATGAAAATTTTACAATTTCCAAGGCTTGGCTAATACATTTTCTCAAGACCATAAGCTAGTAAATGTGGTGTTTTGCTAAGGAAGAGGAAGAAATTCTAAATGTTATGCAAAGGTATCTTTATTTAATAAAATGAGTTAGTAGTTATATCAAATGATTAGGATAATTGAGCAATCACAAAAGAAAATAATCAATTAAAGACATAGGAAGGAACGAAAACATATACAATCACTCACCAAATCGTGGGAAAACACAGCATCTGGTCTCTCACGAGGCTGGGAAGTCCCTTTCGACAACCAGCCAAAGTTCCAGTTGGAAAAATGGTCCCAGGCAGAATATCCTCTCCTGGGTGAAACTTCAACCAACAGCTTGGGGGCTATCCTCTTTTAAGGGATTCCAAACCTCAGAACTCCAATGAGTCTTGCAACTTGTGAGGAATGACCTCATCAAAAGTAACTAAATCCATCCAGTGGGGGGTGACCAGCCTTTTGCAGGAGAGATGTAGTATCTCGAGGGATCTTTTCTTCTATTCTGTTCATGGTACACTAAACAGGAACACGAAGGTTTCAATACACATCAACTTAAAATTCATGCTAATTTTACAGGGGATACAAGCAGAATGTGCACATATCATGTCTGGTGACTTGCTCCTTCTAAACATTCATCTTTAGTTAATAGGTGACAGGCAAACCTGTCAAAAGGACAAAGGATAAGCTAATCATTCACAATTCTAAGCTGAAACAACAAAGACTATTGATTAGAAGGCTTATGAATTAACAATTCTTAATAATAAGATTTCTTATGGTACCTTATGTGGGAAAAAATATGTCACCCCCACCTGTCTCATCAGGCGCTGCTGTCCTCATCTCTACCTACATGTATAAATTTACAAACTCTTTAAGTTTGTTTTGGGGTTTAGCATTCTGAATTTTCAGACCTCTTTCAGTACTTCCTCTTGTTCTCTGAGAGAAAGCTGAAAGAAGTTAACAGTCACCAAACTTCTTTTTTCACATTTGATGGAAAGCAGTGAAGAAAGGATACATTAGGATTGGTCTTGGAGGGAAACTTGGACCATGCTTGGATTCCAAGTGGCTTGTTAGGTGTTCTAAGGCTATTGAAGTGGAGCCCTGGCAGATAACATGACATTTTCCCTTTCCCTCCTCACCACTGGATTGAAGCAGTTTAAATATCATCCACTGAGAAGGCAGAGGCGTTCTTTAGTTTCCTGGATTCTATGGAGCCCTACAAATGTGACATTTTAACTTGGAATCACACTCTGCTAGGCGCAATAGTAGGATTAGAGGACACGTTGCCCAATAAACTTAGCTTACATGTAAGTAAACTGAGGTTCAGAGATGCTAACTACTTCTTGTAATTAACCTTTGGCGGTAAGTTAATAGCAGACCAGAGAATCCAAGTAGAGATCGTAGGTGTCCTTACATTGTCCCAACGATGTCCATATTTCCCAGTCATCCAGATACTTCCCTGTTCCTCCCTTCTTTGCATCATTAAATTTCTAAAGGTAGGGCAAATCAATAAATTTTTATTACAATTTAATTTGAAGTAGAGGTGTTTAACATGGTGCATATGAATGGAAAGTGGGAATATTGTTCTCATCACCTTCTCTGAGGCAAACATCAGGAAAGAAAAAGATTTTTGGATGGTCTCTGCCAGCCTCCAAGGATCCAAAAGTCCCCTCTTTTAGAAACATGAAATGTTTACAAACCTGAAATGGCCACTGTAGTGAAGAGGCCCTTTCACTCTCTGACAAGACTTAACCCATTTCAGGAGATGTTCACCTTTGAGTTACTTCCCAGGTGCAAGACAGCATTATATTCTCCATAAAGACAAGTGCTTTAGTTTCCCAGCTGCTAAAACAAATACCAGCTTAAAAACAGAAAATTATTGGCTCACAGTTTTAAAGGCTAGAAGGTTTGCCTCCTCCCAGGGTTTGTTTGGCTATTGGACAATCTTTGGGGTTCTTTTACTTACCCATCATGTGGCAATGTACATTGGGATGTAGTCAGTAGTTCTCTACTGAGTTCTCTTGACTCCTAGCTTCTGACTTCTTGACAAGGCTTTTCTCTTCATCTGACTTTATCTGCTTATAATGGACTCCAGTAATCCCAACCTGACTTAGTTGGGCTACACCTTAATTGAAGTAACATCTAAAAGAGAGCTTATTTATAAAGATTCACACATACTAGAATGCTGACCAAGACTTAAAACTGGAGCATAAAATTTAAACCACAGTAACAAGTTTTGAGAGTCCATTAAATGGATTCTTTTCCTTTATCTCCATGTAGTGGTATTTATTATTCAGCATGTTATCTGATGGTGACTTAATCTCTATTTTGTAATTAAATCCCTTCTGATTTCATACAATTGCCATGGCTTTTACAGATCCACTTTCTCCCAGATGTAGAAGTCAATTATACTGCAAGGGAAATTTTAATGGGTGTAGAGTGATATGATTCAACTTTCTTAGCCCTGACATTCCCCCAGCTCCTTCCCTTTTCTGGGGGAAAGAAAGGAAATCCCTCCCCTAGAATTCTTGCATTTTTCCAGGGGTGGAAAGTTCACAGGTGTGGAAGTCAGGATGAATCTTCTTTTAGCTCACCAGTTGTGCTATTACCAACACCACAATCTGGTTGAATTAAACAGTAATTTATTGTCTCACAATTTTGTAAGATAAAACTCTGAAAATGTCTTATCTGGTCTGTAGCATTCTGATGGTCACTTCCTGGCAATCAGTCTCTGCCTCCAACACCTTCTTCCTCCTCCTGTTCCTACTACTTCTGTGTCTGAACTTTCTCTACTTATAAGGACCGTATCCATGTTGGATGAAGATCCACCCTAATTCAATATGGCCTCATCTTAATCAGATCTTTGAAGGTCCTATTTACAAATGATTCCATTGAGCGTTAGGACTTGAACTTACATGCCAGGGGCATGTATTATGGATATTCAATTCCCAACAGTCTTGTATTCTTACTTTAGAAAGTATTCTCATTTTTTCTGAAGGGTTGAGAACCTGTGGGGTGGAGAATATAGTGTTAGCGGGAAACAGGAGAATCAGGAGAATGGGAAACTTGGTAGTCATGGAGTAAGAATGACTGCATAGACTAGATATAATTACAGATTTTACAGTCTCCAGATATTGCACTGGTTGAGCCATATTTGCTTGGACAATGACTTAGAAAAGCAAAGGATATATTTTTTCTAACCAAAAATTATGATGTGTGGTCTGACAAGTTCTAATACATTAAAGACAGAGAACATTTTCAGAAAATCCAAGACATGTAGTTACTATTTTAAGGCAGACTTTTAGGAATCAAAGTGGATTACATGGAGCAGAGAAAAAACTAAAGGGTAGAGAATTGTGCAGTGTTAGTTCTATACTTCTACTACTTTTGCAGCACTATTGAGGTATAATTGATATATAATGGACTGCACACTTTTAAAGTACACAATTTGATACATTTTGACATCTGCATACACTCATGAAACCATTACCACAGTCAAGAAAAGGAACATAACCGTTATTCCAATGGGTTCCTTATGCACCTCCTTAATCTTTCCTCATTTCCCCCTAGAACCAAGCAACCATTAATCATTGCATAGATGAATCATGATTAGTGCTTACTTAGCCACCTACTGGTAGTCATTTGGGTTGTTTCCAAATTTTGACTGTTACAAATAAAACTTACATGAAAATTAGTTGAGAGTGTATATTGTTATTTCTCTTGAATTAATACCCTAGAGTTAGAATGGTTGTATTGAATGGTAGGTGTATATTTAAAATTTTTAAGCTGCCAACTGTTTTCCACAAAGGTTATATCACTTTACACTTCCACAGCTGTATATATAGATTTCAGCTGCTTCACATCCTCACAAAACCTTTCAATTTTAACCATTCTAGAGCATGGGTAGTGACATATTATTGTGGTTTTATTTTGTATTCAGAAATTGTAGTTTTAAAGAAACATCACATAAAATACAGTGTTCCCATAAATGACCTTATTATTAACAACTTGCATTAGTGTAGTGCATTTGCTACACTTCATCAAAGAACATTTTTATAATTGTACCATTAACTGTAATCCATCATTTACATAATGATTCACTAACTGTGTTGTTCAGTGTAATGCTTTTCCTTAATTTCTATTCCAGTAACATGTACAACCTAAAATTTCCCCTTTTAACCACATTCAAAAATATATTTCAGTGCTGTTAATTACATTTACAATGTTGTTTTACCATTGCCACCATCAAGCACCTAAACTTTCCCATCAACCCAAATACAAACTCTGTACAATTTAAGCATTAACTCACCATTCTCTACCCCCACTATTCTAGTTTCTGACTATGAATTGAATCAATGTAATTCTTTCATATCAGCAAGATTATATACTATTTCTCCTTTTGTGTCTGGCTTATTTCACTCAGCATGATACCTTTAAGTTTCCTCTATATTGTCACATGTATCAGAACTTCATTCTTCTTTGTGGCTAAATAATATTCCATTGTATATATGTACCACATTTGGTTGCTTCCATCTTTTGGCAATTGTGAATAATGACCCTGTAAATATCAGTGTGAAAATATCTGTTGAAGTCCCTGTTTTCAATTTTGGGGGTATATACCTGTAAAAGAGATTGCCAGGTTATACTGTAATACTACACTTAGCTTCCTGAGGAACCACCAAAAAGTGTTTTCCACAACAGCTGTGTTTTATATTCCCACCAGCAATGAATGAGAGTTCTTATTTCAAGACATCCTTTCCAAAATTTGTAATTTTTGTTTTGTTAGTAGTAGCCATTTTCGTGGGTGTGAAATGGTATTTCCTTGTGGTTGTAATTGTTATTTACCTCATATCTAAGTATGTCGAGCTATTTTATGTGTATCTTAGCTATTTGTTTATCTTCTTTGGAGAAATGTCTATTCTAGTTTTTTTGTTCATTTTTAAATTGGGTTATTTGATTTTTATTGTTGTGTGGTAAGATTTCTGAATATATTCTGTATATTAAACCTTTATTGGATATGTGGTTTTCCAATATTACTTCATGGGGAGTATGTTGTCTTTTCACTTTTATGATAAAGTCATTTGAGGATCACAGTTTTAATTTTGAGGAGTTCCAATTTATCTATTTTTTTCTTTTGTTGGTTGTGCTTTGGGTGTAAAGTCTGAGAAATCATTGCCTAACAAAAGAACCTGAAGATGCTTCCATACATGTTTGTCTAGGAGTTATACTTTTCTAATTTTTATATTTAGATCTATGATACATTTTCAGTTAATATTTTTTCTTCTTTATTTTTTGAAATGTTACATTCAAATAATATGAGGTCCCCATATACACCCCACCTCCTCACCCCCTCCTCTCACATGAACAACCTCTTTCATCATCGTGGCACATTCATTGCATTTGGTGAATATATTTTGGAGCACTGCTGCACCACATGGATAATGGTTTACATTGTAGTCTACACTGTCCCCCAGTCCACCCAGTAGGCTATGGCAGGACATACAGTGCCCAGCATCTCTCCCTGCAGTACCACCCAGGACAACTCCAAGTCCTGAAATTGCCCCCACATCATATCTCTTCTTCCCTTTCCCTACCATCAGCAGCTACCATGGCCACTTTCTCCACATCAATGCTACAAATTCTTCCCTTACTAATCACAAGAGTTCCCCAGCAGAACACCAGTAAGTCCACTCTAATCCATACTCTATTCCTCCATTCTGTGGACCCTGGGATGGTTATGTCCAGTCTCCCTCTATATCAAGAAGTGGCTTATATTCCACATGAATGAGGGATGCAATTCTCCTGCTTGCAGTTGTAGGAACTCTTGGCACCCTGCTGTGGTGGTTGACCTTCTTCACCTCCCTGTTAGCTGACCAGGGTAAGTTCAATAAACCATAGGGTAGGAGTTGCAAGTCTGCTGAGGCTCAGGGCCTATCACACGGACAGTCCAGAGATTCAGGTCCCTTGAGTATACGCCAACCCCAGCACCAACCACAGGTCCAGTAAAAGCAACAGAAGAGGCATGTGTAGAAAGGTCATATCTGAGTCCAACTCCATCACACTCAGGAACACAAACTCCAAAGTAGGGCCAATTGACATGGCACTAAACTCCAGAGTCATCTGCCATGACCATAGAACCTGTGGATCTCTGAAGCCCTCGGGAGAACCAGTACTTGGTCTTCTATCTACTTTGGCTGTCTCTGGTACCGTGGTGAGGCGTGCATAAGTTTTACCCCTTTGATGACCTTCCAACTCTTTTTGGAAATCCATAGCCATATAAATGAATTTGTCCTTTCCATTTCCCCCTTTTATCCAAAGTCAAAAAGCAGCTTTTAACACCTGATATTACATGTAGTCTGAGATATTCTGCTGATCTGCATTACCCTTTTATTCAAGGTCTTTTTTTAGTTACATCATCAGGTGGTGCTTGGTAGTAATCCCTTGGCACCAGGGAGGCTCATCCCTAGGAGTCATGTCCCATGCTGGGGAGAAGGTAATACATTTACATGCTGAGTTTGACTTAGAGAATGGCCACATTTGAGCAACATGGAGGCTCTCAGGAGGTAACTCTTAGGAACCCTGCAGCTCTAGGCCTAGTTCATATTTCAGGCACACAGACTCATAATCATAGACATCAGTATCAAGGGCTCATTGTTGGATCATTTGTCTTTATTGGTCTTTGCCATTACATTTGGGGGATTGTTGCTGTTCCATTGGGGAATGTAATAGAGCTCCCCTGGCTAGGAATTCAGCACTCCCTTAGTTGTGGTTTTTAACTGAAACCACTATGCAAATACGCAAGCATTGTTATGTACCCTGTATACATGCCCTGGAAAACTCTTTCCCAACCATGTGCCCCCTATCAATAACACCCCACACCAGTGTTCCTCCTCTGCCTTAGTTGAATCTCTCTGTAGTCCAGAACTTCTTTATAAATGAAGCCTAATATATTGCCATGTTCCATTAATAGTAAAATGGAATATAGTGATGGGTTTAAAGGTTAGATATAGAATACACACTAATTTAGAAAAATTAAACAAAGCAAAAATAACTTGGGTATCAAAAAATGAAAAAAATGAAAAAACTTTGTTTTTGATGTTTTACCTTTCATCACTGCTATAGGTGTTGCCTTGTATGTACAGTGGCAAGATAATTTCTTCCATTTCTTCCTCAGTGTCTACATCCTTTCTTTTTTTTCCTAATTATTAAGTTTGTCTTCACATAAGTTTTAAATCACAGTAATTCACATATACAATATACAGTAGGTATGAGTTAGGGGTCCTCCTTCAGACTTCTGAATTTGAACATCTAGTTCTCCTAGCACCATTTGTTGAAGAGAATATTCTTTCCCAATTGAATGAACTTGATAGTCTTGTCAAAAATCAGTTGACCAGGGAAGCAGATTTGGTTCAGTGGATAGAGCATCCGCCTACCACATAGGAGGTCCAGGGTTCAAACCCTGGGCCTCCTTGACCTGTGTGGAGCTGGCCCACATGCAGTGCTGTTGCATGCAAGGAGTGCCATGCCATGCAGGGGTGTCCCCCACATAAGGGAGCCTCATGTGCAAGGAGGGCACCCTGTAAGGAGAGCTGCCCAGCATGAAAAAAGTGTAGCCTGCCCAGGGGTGGCACTGCATACATGGAGAGCTGACACAGCGAGATAACATAACAAAAAGAGACACAGATTCATGGTGCCAATGACAAATAGATAAGTGGACACAGAAGAACACACAGTGAATGGACACAGAGAGCAGACAGCTGGGGGCGGGGGAAAGGGAGAAAAATAAATTAAAAATTAAAAAAATTAAAATATTAAAAAATTAAAAATCAGTTGACCATAGAGGTGAGATTATATTTCTGAACCCTTAATTTGATTCCATAATTCTATATATCTATCCCTTAGCCAGTGTCTTGCTGTTTAAACTACTGTATCTTTATAATAAGTTTTAAAATCAGGAAGTTTTTGCCATCAAACTTCATCCTTTCTGAAGATGGTTTTGGTTATTTGGACCTCTTTACCATTCCAAATAAATTTGATCATTAGATTTTCCATTTCTGCAAAACAGGCTGTTGAAATTTTTAATGTGATTGCATTGAATCTGTAAATCATTTGGGTAGACTTAACATCTTAACAACATTTAGTAATCAAATTTATAAGCGTGGACTCTCCTACTTATTTAGATCTTCTTGGGTTTCATATGCAAATTTTGTAGTTTTGTAATTACAATTCCTTTACATCCTTGGGTAAATTTATTCCTAGACATTTGATTCTTTTAGTTGCTATTTTAAAAGGAATTTTTTTCTTGATTTCCACCTATATTGTTCATTACTAATGTATAGAAACACTAGTAATTTTTCCATGTTGATCTTGTATACTGTCATTTTGCTGAATTCATTTATTAACTCCAGTAGATTTTATCACAGATTTTTTTGGCTCTTCATATATATAGGAGCATATCATTGTCAATAGAGAAAGTTTTAATTCTTTATTTCCCATTTGTATGCTTTTTATTTCTTTCTCTTGACTAATTGCTCTGACTAGAACTTCCAGTACAAGTTTGAATAACAGTTGTGACTGTGGACATCATTGTCTTCTTGTGGGAAATGTTTCAGGCTTTTACCATCTAGTATGATGTTAAAAGTATTTTTTTTTTTTCATGTATGCCCTTTATCATGTTGAAGAAGCTTCCTTTTATTCCTATTTTCCTAAGTGTTGTTTTTTTTTTCACCAAGAATTGGTGCTGGATTTTGTCAAATACCTTTTCTACATCAATTGAGATGATCACATTTTTTAAAAAATTGAAGTATATCATTCATAAATGAACATAAATAAACAGTAAGTGTATAGTAAAAGTTATGAAGTTACAAAATAAACATGCATAACATCGGATAATAAGGTGGATTGGGGAAAATGCAGCAAATTAACATATGGACTATAATTAGTAGTAATGTATATAAACTACTGGCCTAAATAATATTTATATCTATCTATATATAAACTAATATAATGTAATATAATATAACTAATATATATATATACACACACACACACACATATATATATATGGTATATCTATATATACCAATAAGTGAGAGAAGAGAAAGAAAACAGATTATGGATTCCAGGCATATTCACAACCTGGTCCAGGCAGAGAGAGAAAAATGGCAAGAAAAGGATGATTTACAGATTACAAGTCCCCATTACATATTACAAGTCCCCAGGTATAAAAATATGGAACACTTCATAAATTTGCATGTAATCTTTGTGCAGGGGCCATGCTAATCTTCTCTGTATCATTCTAATTTTAGTATATGTGCTGCTGAAGGGATGACAGTAGTAATACTTTGGTGATTTTCTTGTATAATTTGTAACAAATGTTTCACAACAATGTAAGTTGTTGATGGAGGGGTGATGTATGTGACCCCTGTATGATGTTATTCATGTTTATTTTTGAAAATCACATTGGTTTATTTTTAAGGATTTATTTTATTTATTTATTTCTCCCCACCCCCTCATTATTTGTGCTTGCTTTGTCAGTTCATCTTCCTTGTTTCTTTAAGCAGCACCAGGAACTGAACCTGATATGGGAGGTACCTACCTAATTGCTTGAGCCACCTCCACTCAGTTTTGTTGTGTCTCATTGTGTTTTTCTTCTTATGTCTCTTGTTACATTATCTTGTTGCATCAGCTTGCCACCCCTGCCAGGTGGGCCAGCTTGCTGTCTTCTTTAGGAGGCAACAGAAACTGAAAAAGGGACCTCCCATGTGGTAGGTGGGAGCTCAATTCCTTGAGCCACATTTGCTTCCCCACATTGATTTTTAACCTTCATTTTGTTAATGTGGTATGTTACATTAATTAGTTTTCTTGTGTTGAACCATTCTTGAACACTTGGGATAAATCCTAATTGATCATGGCATTTAATTCTTTTAATGTGCTATTGGATTCTGTTTGCTAGTATTTTCTTGAGGATTTTTGCATCTGTATTCATAAGAGAACTTGGTCTGTACTTTCTCTTCTTCTACTATCTTTACCTGTCTTTGGTATTAGAGTAATGTTGGCCTCATAGAATGAATTAGGTTGTATTCCCTTCTATTCAATTTTTTGGAAGAGTTTGAGTAGGATTGATATTATTTCTTCTGGAGTGTTTGGTAGAGTTCAGCTATGAGGTATGGTCTTGGGCTTTTCTTTGTTGGAATGTTTTTTTAATTTTTAAAAAGAAACTTAGATTACATAAATATTGCTACACAAAAAATATATAGCGTATTCCCATATGCCCCATTCCCTAGCCCGCCCACATCAGCAACATCCTTTATTAATGTGGTACATTTATCTTAATTGATGAACATATCTTGAAACATTGCTACTAAGTGATAATTACAGTTTACATTGTGGTTTTCACTCTCTCCCGCACATTTTTGCAAGTTATTCTGTGATATCCAATGCCGTGTATCTGTCACTGAAATGTGATTCCCAAGTTCCAAAAATGCCCCCAAATTACACCTATAGCCTTGCCCTGTGGTGCAGCAATACCATTATTGGGTATATACCTGGAAGAACTGAGAGCAGTGACAGGAACAGATCTCTGTACATCAGTGTTCATAGGAGTTTTATTCACAATTGCCAGAAATTGGAAACAACCCAGGTGTCCATCAGCTGATGAATGGATAAGCACATTGTGAGATATACAAACGAAGGAATCTTATGTTGAAGTAAGAAGAAATGAAGTTGTGAAGCTAATGACAACCTGGATAAACCTGGAGGATATTATGTAAACTGAAGAAAGCCAGACACAAAAGTACTCTATCATAGTGCTATTGTGAACTAAAAATATTGTGTAAATACATAGAGCTAAGAATTAGAATACATCACCAAATGCAATGAATGTGACACAATGATGAAAGAGGCTGTTGATGTGGGAGAATTGGGGTGAGGGGAGTGGGGGGTATATGGAAATCTCTTATATTTTTTTATTGTAGCATTTTTTGTCATCTGTGTATCTTCAGAAAAGTACAATTAAAAATTGATAGGGTGGGGGAGTGGGGAGTGGGATATATAGGAACCTCTTATGTTTTTTGATGTAAAGTTTTGTGTGATCTATTAACTTTAAAAAAAGATAATTAAAAAAATAAAATTTAATTTAAAAAAAAGAATTAGAATACTGTTCACCAGAAAATAAAATGAATGGAAAGAATGGAAAGCCAAATGCAATGAATGTCTCATGACGATTGAGGAGGTTGTTGTTATGGGGGGACGAGTGAGGTGAGGGGGATGGGGTTTATATGGGGACCTCATATTTTTTTAATGTAACATTAAAAATTATATAAAGACAAAAGAAAGAATGGAAAGCTGTGGCTTAATCCATGCAGAATTAGTTAAAAAAAAAAGGTTGTTTATAAATCTTTGGAAATGAACAGAAATGGTGAAAGCATATCATAGTGTTTATAACTATTATACGGTTATGACAGTGGATGAAATGATAAGTCTAAGGTCATGTATATTACCAGAAGGAAACCTAAAAATTACAACACGAGACTGTATAACATGGTGAAAACTCATGTAAAATATAAATATGGGTGGTATTGCATATGTAAGACTGTTTTTATAAAATATAAACACAAAGAAACTAGAGATACAGAAACAGAATAGCAATTATGTATGGCTGGGGAAGCATAAAGAGATTGAGAGGTGAGAGTTTTTTTGTTTGTTTTTTCATTAATTCTTTTTGTTTTTTGTTATTATTGGAATAATGAAAATGTGCTAAAAATGTTTGAAGTGATGATGAATGCACAACTATGTGACTATACTGAATATCACTAATTGTTCACTTTGAGTGGATTTATGCTCTGTGGATATGTATCAATAAAATAGTTTTGTTAAAAAAAGTTCAGTGTTATTACATAAAGACAGTAATTCTCAGTCATTTTTCCTTTGCTTTTTTATGTCTTCTCTTTTTTGCCTCTCTTTTCCTTTATTGCAGCTTCCTTCTCTATATAGTTGATCTGTTGTGATGTATCTATCTGAACAGATTCTCCTTTCTGTTCCTGTATATGTATATATGTATGTGTGTGTGTGTATGAAGGATGGTTCCACTGTCATCTTTTTTTATTTTTTTACACTTATTTAATTAAAGTCAGTCGATCATAAAGCACATTATATTAAAAAACATAAAAAGCATAAAAAAATAAGAGGTTCCCATATAACTCACTCCCCACTCCCCCACCCCATCATTTTTGTATGTGGTATTTTTTGGAAGATATATACATCACACAAAAAAAGTTTCATTAAAAAATATAAGAGGTTTCTTTATAGCACCCCCCATCCCATTCCTCCCACACCAAAAAGCTCCTCCATCATTGTGGCAAACTCATCGCACTTTGTGAATGGAGGAATAAAATATGGATTAGAGCGGACTTACTGATATTCTACTATAAAACTATTGTGCCTAATAATAGAAGAAATTGTAGCATTGAGGTGGAGAAAGTAGCCACAGTAGTTGCTGAGGGCAGGGAGAAGGAAGAAGAGATGTGATGAGGGTGCATTTTTGGGACTTGGAGTTGTCCTAAATGATATTGCAGGGTCAGATGCTGGACTTTATATATCCTGTCATAACCCACTTAATGTACTGGGGGAGAGTATGAACTACAGGGTAGACTATTATTTATGTGGTGCAGCAGTGTTCCAAAATATGTTCACTGAGTGCAATAAGTGTCCTGTATATTTTTAAAATAACTTCTTTGTGATTACTGTGGGGTTTGATTGCTGAACCTACATCAATAACCTACTAATTTGAAAAGACACCAACTTAGCTTCAACAGTGTGCACATTTTCTTCTTCCATATCCTTCCATTTCTCTTCTTTCTGTTGTTTTTCACCAAATTACTTATTATTTTGCATGCTCATCACCAGGAAATATTAGTTTTTCCTGTTCTGTTGGGTTTTGACTCTTTTTGGAATTAAAGAATAGATCATAAATGAGGATACAGTTCTATTGCATTTTGTGTTTATGCTTTTAATTACCCTTATCTTCACTTCTTCACACTACTTCAAGCCACTCTTTCCGATCTTTTACATTCAACCTGCAGAACTCTCTTTTGTAATTCTTGTAGGGAAAGTCTTTTGTTGATGAACTCTCAGTTTCTGCTTATCTGTAAGTATTTTAAAGGCTTCCTCTTTTTTGAAGGACAATTTTGCCTGATAAAGAATTTTTATTAGTAAATTTTCTCTTTCAGTACCTTAAATATGTCATACCACTGCCTTCACATATTCATCTCCATGATTTCTGATGAGACATTGGCACTTAGTTTTATTGGTGATCCCTTGTAAGAGATGAATAATTTTTTTCTTGTTGCTTTCAGATTCTCCTTTTATCTTTATCATTTGATATTCTGAGTAGTATGTGTCTCAGAGTATTCAATTAGGGTTTATTCTTTTTGGAATATATGGTACTTCTTGTATATGTACATTTATGCCTTTCATAAGAGTTGGGAAATGTTCAGCTATCATTTCCTTAAATATTCTTTTTGTCCCTTTTCCCTTGTCTTCTTCTGGAATACCCATTGTGCATATGTTTTTGCACTTCATGCTGTCATTCAAATCCCTGAGAGACAACTTTTTTTCTTTTTCCTTCTCCATCTGTTCTTCTGATTATATCATTTTGATTACCCTATTTTCTAGTGTGCTCACTCTTTATTCTGCCTATTCAAATCTGCTGTTGTGTACTTCTAATGCATTTTGTTTATTTACTTATTTATGTCTCCCCCTTCCATTGTCTGCTCTCTGTGTCCATTCACTGTGCGTCTTCTGTATGTCTGATTTTCTTCTCTTTAGATGGCACTGGGAACTGATCCTAGGACCTTCTGGTGTGTGATAGAGATGCTCAATCTCTTGTGCCTCCTCAGCTCCCTGGTCTGTTGCATCTCTTATTGTCTCTCCCCTGTGTCTCTTTTCATTGCATCATCTTGCTGAGCCAGCTCTCTACTCAGGCCAGCTTGCCACATGGGCCAGAGCTCCTGCATGGACCAGCACTCCTGTGTAGGCAAGCACTCCTCTCAGATTAGCTCACCATGCAGGTCAGCATTCCACATGGGCCAGCTCTCTGCTCATGCCAGCTCACTGTGTGAACCAGCTTGCCTTCACCAGGAGGTCCCAGGAATTGAATGCTGGACTTCCATATGGTAGATGGGAGCCCAATCACTTGAGCTGCATCTGCTTCCTTCTAATGTATTTTTAATATGAATTATTGTGCCTTCCATCCTCATAATTTGTTTTTTAATTTATCAAAGTATATCACTCATACATAAACATACATAAACAATAAGTGTATAGTGTGTAGTAATAGTTGTTAACTTACAAAACAAACATATATAAGACCGTACAGGACTCTCATACCTCACCCTACAACAGTACCTTGTATTGTTGTTAATTATTTTAACTAATGATCAAAGAGCATTGTGAAAATATTACTATGAACCAAAGTACTTTCCCCCAACCACCCTAATATTATTATTATCTTCATATCATTTATATATGAATATGCATAAACAATAAGTGTATATTAAAAGTTGTGAACTTACAAAGCAAACATACATAACATCATCATACAGTGGTCCCATACACCAACCCTCCACCAACACTGTCAGGAGACTTGTGTTTCAAATTGTGAAAGAATATTGTCAAAATTTTGCTACCAATTATAGTTCTTATCTTACATTTGGTGTATTTTCCCCCAACCCACCTTATTATGATTTTTAAATATATTTTTATGACAGTAGTTGTAAACTTATAAAACAATCATTCACATGTGCAGAATTCCTAAACCACACCTCTCTATCAACACACCACACTGTGGTGGAACATTTGTAACAGATTATAAAATAATACCATCTGATAGCAACTACATCCATAGTGTACATTTGGCAACATTTTCCATGCTGCCCCCTGATCAACACAGTACAGCTTTGGCATATATGCAAGAATATTATATTATTACTGCTAACCACAGTCCATAGGTCACTCAAGTTGTATTTTTCCCATACTTCTCCACATTCTCACCACCCTGCAGAAGTGATGTAAATTTGCTCAAGCTAACAAAGGACACATTTGCATCTGTACAATCAATTACAGTTCTCATCCACCTCTTGCTTTACCATGCTATTCAGTTCCTAGGTTATTCTCTAACATTCTGTCAATTGGCATTTACATACCTAGACTACCATTTTCAGCCACATCCCCATTTATAAACTAGCTATTACTTACTATCTGTCACTATCCACTTTATACATTTCCACACTTTTACAGTAAAGCTAATTAAAACTTCTACATACATTAAGTATCAGTAGTCCATCTCAGTCCTCTTCTTATCTCCTTTAAGAATCCACTACTTACCACCAGATCTTGAAGATACTTTCCAAAAATTTCTTCTAAAAGCTTTATGGATCTTTCTTTTATTTTTAGGTTTTTGATCTAACATGATTTAATTTTTGGATAAGGTGTGAGATAGGGGTCCTCTTTTCTTGTTCTGTTTATGGATACCAGCTTCTTTCAGCACTATTTTTTGAATGGACTTTTCTGCCCAAGCTTGTGGGTTTGACAGACTTGTCAAAAATCACTTGACCATACATGTGAGTGTCTGTTTTTGAACCCTCAGTTTGGTTCCATTGGTCTATGTATGTGTCTTTATGTTAGTACCATGCTGTTTTTACCACCATAGCTAGGTAATATGATGTAGAGTCTCGAGATGAGAGTTGGCTTTTCCTTTTTAATATATTCCTGGTTTTTCAGGAGGCCTTACCCTTCCAAATAATTTGGTAATCTCATTTTCAACTTAAAAAAAAATTCTGGTGGATTTTTTATTGGAATTTCATTGATTCATGTATCAATTTGAGTAGAAGTGACATCTTAATGAAATTTAGTCTAAAACCCATGAGCATGGAATGTTCTTCCAGTTATTTAGGACTTATTTTTAGAGTTTGTTTATTTATTTTAATTGTATTTTTTTGAAGATACATAGATCACAAAAAATGTTACATTCAAAAAATAAAAGAAGTTCCCATTTACCCCCCACCTGCCATTCACCCCACTCCTCCCACATCAACATCCTCTTTCATCATTGTGGCACATTCATTGCATTTGGTGAATACATTTTGGAACACTGCTGTACCATATGGATAATAGTTTACATTGCAGTTTACACTCTCACCCAGTCCATTCAGTGAGTTACAGCAGGATATATATAATGTCCAGCATCTGTCCCTTCAATATCATTTAGGACAACTCTATATTTTTTATTTCTTTTAACATTGAGTCACAGTTTTCTGAATACAAGTGCTTTACATCATTGGTTAAGTTTATCCCTGACTATTTGAGTTTTAGCTGTCATATTTTATTTTCCCCACTCTTTTAACTGTTTTAGTTACTTTTATTGACATAATCTTCATTTCTAGTCTCTCCTCCAGGCCTCTTTCTCCTGTCTTTTCTTTTCAGGTTCTAGCACACCCTTTAGTATTTCCTGAAAATCTGGTCTCTTGCTTAGAAATTCTCTCAGTTTCTGTTTATCCATGAGTATTCTAAACTCATCCTCATTTCTGAAAGACAGTCTTACCAGATATGATTCTTGGCTGGGAGTTTTTTTCTTGCAGCATCTGAAGTATATCATAGCACTATCTTCTTCCCTCCATCTTATCTGGTGAGAAATCAGCATTTAATCTTATTAAGATCCCTTATATGTTATGAATTTCTTTTCCTTTGCTGTTTTCAGAACTCTTTATCTTTGGCATTTGACGTTCTAATGAGTATGTGTCTTGGGTTGGTCAATTGGTATTTTTTCAGATAGGAGTATGTTGTACTTTTGGACATGGATATTAATGTCATTCAATAGGGTTGGGAATGTTCTACCATTATTTCTTCCAAGTATTCCTTCTTCCGCTTTTCCCTTCTCTTCTCTTTCTGGGACAGCCATGACACATATGTTTGCACATCTTTTGCTGTTATTTAGTTCCCTGAGAACTTGTTCAATTTTTTTCCATTCTTTTCTTCATCTTTTCTTTTGTATGTTCACTTTCAGAGGGCATTTCCTCAAATTCACCAATCCTTTCTTCTGCCTCCTCAAATCTGCTATATATGAGTCTAATATATATATATATATTTAATTACATTTATTGCACCTTTCATTCTCATAGATCTGCTGTTTTCTGCATATTCTTCAGACTTCTTTGTGCTCATCCAATTTCTTCTTAATATGCTTAATCTCCTTAGCCATCTCATTGAATTTCTTAAGGAAACTTGTTTGAACATTATGATTCATTGTCTCAACTCCTCTATGTCATCTGGAGGCTTTTCTAGTTCCTTTACCTGGACCATAACTTCCTGCCTCTTGGTGTGGATTGTAATTTTTGTTGGTGTCTTAGCATCTGACTTACTAGAGTATTTATTCTGGGTGCAATTTTTCTTTTTAGTTTAGGACTTCCTGCCCTTTCTTCTTTCCTGGCTGTGTAGTAGGAGCCAACGATGTAGTTAGTGCTTAAAGCTGTAGAGGCTCAAGCTGCCCTTATTGCCCCAGGGACCAATGAAGCTTTGCCCGACTTTCTCCTTTGCCAGTGGTAGGGACAAAGTGACAACTGTGTGGAATAATCCAACCCATTGAGGCCTAGACTGTACTTGCCCAGAGAGACTGATTATGCTTCACACCTCTTTCTGCCCTGCCTAGGGCAGGGATGAAGCTGCAGGTGTGGGCAGCAATCTATGCAGTGTGGATTTAAGATGACCACCATTGCCCAAGTAGATTTCTAATTATTTAGTCTGCCAGACAAATATACCTGCAGTTACCTGGATAGACTGGTGCAGAGACAGCCAGCCTCCTCCCTGCCAGAGCTGGGGCTGAAGTCTAGGCAGGATGCAGGCTGATCTGGATGAAAGAAAATGGTTTTTCTTGTCACTGTGATTTTTGATCAGCTGGGCTTCCCTTCATGCTAGGGGTGGAGTCAAAATGTTTTCTACTGACCTTTTTCCAACTTGGACAGATTCAAACTTTAGCTGTTCTAAGGGTTATACTTTAACCAGCTGAATTTAATAATCAGTAGGGTGGCCAACTGTCTCTTCCTACCCTGTTTTTGGGAAATGGGACTTCAAGTTCCAGCCACAGAATAACTCCTGAGGCAGCTTCCACTGTCAAAGTAGGATACTCACCAGCCTCTGTGACTTGACCAGTAATTTCCCAGAGAGGCTAGCACAGGTCCTCCAGCTTCCCGCCTGCCAGAGGTGGGGTTGGGACTTAGACTAGAGCTGCAATCTGATCTAGATGAATAGAAACTGGTCCCTACCAACACTGATTTTCAGTCTGCTCCACTTCCCCTTGTGCTAGGCATAATGTTAAGATGGCAGTTACTTGCCTCTTTCTGACTTGGACAGTTTCAAACTTTAGCTGTTTTTAGGATTATGCTTTATCCTGTTGAATTTACTCATGAGTAGTTGAAGTTGTTGCCCAACCATCTCTTCCTTTACCATTTTTGGAACAGCTCCTGTGGTGGCCTGTGTCTCCAGCCTCCATTTCATGGAGTGCTCTACTTATGAATCTTCTCTGCAAATGAGCAATCTCCTCCTTTCCTTCCTTCAAGGATGTGCAGGATGCTCTTCTGGTCTCCTAGAACCCCCAAATAGGTGCTTCAGCTAGCTCCAGATAGCTCTGGGTGTTTACTGACTGTCCTGTAGCAGGAGCTGACTCTAGGAGCTCCGTACTCTGCTGCCATCTTGCTGGTTCTCTATTAAGTTTCTTTTGAACTTTTAAATTCATTAGGCTCATATACTGACTTTTTAATATCCTTGCAGTCTATATACATCATTAGTTTATTTCTACCCATGTTTTCCTTCATCTCCTTGAATTCATTTAGGAGATTTGTTTGGATTTCATTGATTCATAATTCCAAATTCTATGTCTTCTCTAATGTTTTAATTTGCTTTCTTGACCAAGTCATATCTTCCTGTTTTTTAATATGACTTGTATTTTTTGCTTATTTCTGGACAACTGATTATTAGAATATATCTCTTTTCTGGGCATCTGATTATTAGGATGTACTTCTTGTTGGAGTCTTGGTCGGTGACCCAAGGTATCGGGAATGAAAGACAAAGAAAGATTGGGTTCAGGGGATCTGATAGCATTGATTTCTCAAGCTCATCAGACAACTTTATTGAGTCGAGGGGCTAGTATATATACCCCTAACATACGTGACATTCAGCACAAAATCAAGTTATCTGTTACCCTTACCTCATTCTATATTAACTAGTGATTGATGAACACTAACAAACTTTACTGGAACTATTATTATAAAAATCAGTAACTATGCTCATAAATCTTGTTACTCAGGTCATTCTGTTCTATATGTTATTATTCTGCCTGCAGGTGTGCTTTCCCAGCCAAGATTGTGATCCGCACAGATAATCATAAGGGACAGTTTGACTCAGTGGTCATGGAAGCAACCTGCCTCCATGGAAACAACATGCGTTTGTTTCCCACACTTCTGAAAGTCCATTTTTTTCTATTTACTAAGGTTTTATTGTTGATTGGCTTTGTGTTAAGGATCTTTTATGATGCTTAATATACCTTGGAACTTTAGAGTAATCCATGTTTCCCTATTCTGACTTTCTCAGCTCTTCTGCATATGATTCTTGCCCTGAATATATGATGCAACTTTAAAGATTGCCCCTTTTGCATGCAATTGTTTCACCTGTAAGAGAAAGCTTCCATTCCTTGTTCCTGCTCTAGGAATCTTAATCTGTTCTATTAGCTTTGGGGTTGAATTTTCCCCCCAGTTCATATGATATTTTAAAAAATTCCTGCCCTCACTCAGTGATCTCCTTTCATTACACTTTTCAGTTCAAGGAACCATCCTGTCTTACAGAGTTCACTTTCTACCACCCTTCCCCCAGTTTTTTCTGTGAGGCTTTTCTGCCTTCGTTTCTTCCCCATTTTGATATCTCACCCAAAAAAGTGACATGGGATCAATCCATAATTGTCCATACTGCTTCCAGGTGGTTCCGCAAGCTGAGACTGAACTGAGGGTGTGCAACTCTTACTAACAGTTATACTGAAATCTTTTTTTTCCCAAGGGGCACTTTTTATGTGGCCCTCTTCAGCCACTTATGTTCCATCCTGTTTTTTCTCTTTGATTCAGCATTTGTGGAGTCACTCTCCATGCTCTATCATATGCCAGAGATACAAGCAAGTGGGATTTGCCATTTTATTAGTTGATGCTTAGGGGAGATATTTTCAGGGGATGTCTTATGTTGCCATACTGATGACTATATTTACATTTTTAAAGTAAGTCCCATGCTATCATAAACCTCAACACTCACTATCTGAAATTCAGGAAATAAGCAATATTCAAATAATGCAGTGTCACTATCCTAGCTTTCATTCTCAAAACTTTAAAAAAAATCAAATAGGTATAAAGCAAAACACCTTTATTTGTGAACTTAAATCTCATAAATAAAATTTTACATTTATTAAGTTATTCAACATATATTTAATTAAAGTATAATTTACAGATGATAAAATATTCAGATTTTAAGAGTGACATGTGATTTAAAAAATACATACATCAGTGTGACCACTACCACAATTAAGATATAGGACATTTCTACATGGCATAATACTCCTTTCCAGGTTATTCTATGTATTTCCCAATGAGAAAAAATTTTCTGTTTCTAACAATTTAGTTTGATTTTGCCAGCCCTAAAATGTAATCAGAATGCATGTACTTGTTAGTCTCGGGGGATCTTTCACTCAACATCAGTTTTAGATTAATTCATGTTGTGAGTTTCCCTATGGCTTTTCTTTTAATTGTTTAGTAGGGTTTCTTCTATGAATATTACAGTTTGCTCATCTACTCACCCATTTAGGTAAATTTGGGTTGTTTCCTGTTCAAGACTATTATAATTAAATTTTCCATGAGCATTCCTTAATAAGTTTTTTTGGAATTATATTTTTATTACTCTTGGGCACATATCTAGGAGACATATTACTGGGTGATATGGTATGTATATGTCTAATTTTTAAAGAAAATAGACCAGGTTGCTTAAAAATTGATTGTTACTTTTCTTTTTCTTCTTTTTATTTTTTTATTAAATTGTATTTTTTTTTCAGGTACTGTATTAGCCAAAGGGGTGCTGATGCAAAACACCAGAAATTGGTTGGTTTTTATAAAGGATGTTTATTTGTGGTAGGAGCTTAGAGGCCAGGTGATAAAGCATAACTTACCTTCCTCACCAAAGTCTTTTTGGAGCAAAATGGCTGCCGACATCTGTGAGGGTTCAGGCTTCCTGGGTTCCTACATTCCTGGGGCTTGCTTTTTATTCTGGCTTCAAGGTTCCTTCCTTCCTGGGGTTGGCTTCTGTTTCTTCTGCATGCTGACTTCCCAGGTCTCCAGTTTAAGTCTTCAGCATCAAACTCCAAAATCAAAGCTCCAACATTAAAAGCCCCTCGCATCAAAAGCTCCAACTCTGTCATTTGTCATGCCTTTTATCTGTGAGTCTTCACCCACCAAGGGGTGGGGAAGCAATGCTCTAATGACATGGCCCAATCAAAGCCCTAGTCATACCTCAATCATGCCCAGTAATACACCAGGTTACAAACATAATCTGATATCTATTTTTGAAATACATCAATTATATTAAACTACTACAGGTACATAGATGACAAAAAATGTTACATTAAAAAATATGAGGGAAGTGGATGTGGCTCAACTGATAGAGTGTCCACCTACCATATGGAGGGTCCAGAGCTCAATACCCAGGGTCTCCTGACCCATGAGCAGTGCTGCCATGTGCAAGGAATGCCATGCCATGCAGAGGTGTCCCTATGTAGAGGTGCCCTATGCACAAGTAGTGCACCCTGCAAGGAGAGCCACCCTGCATTAAAAAAAGTGCAGTCCACTCAGGAGTGGCACCACACACATGGAGAGCTGACACAGCAAGATGACACAACAAAAAAGAGACGCATTTTCCCAGTGCCCCCTGACAATGCAAGCAGATGCAGAAGAACACACAGCGAATGGACACAAGAGAACAGACTACAAGAGAGAAGAGTAAAGAAATAAATAAAATAAATGTTAAAAAATATATATATACACACACACATATATATATACACACACATATATATAAGAAGTTCCCACATACCTCACCCCCACTCCTCCCACATCAACAACCTCTTTCATCATTGTGACACATTCATTGCATTTGGCGAATACATTTTGGACCACTGCTGCTCCACATAGATTATAGTTACATTGTAGTTTACACTCTCCCCCAGTACATTCAGTGGGTTATGGCAGAACATATAATGTCCAGCATCTGTCCCTGCAATATCATTCAGGATAATTCCAAGTCCCGAAAATGTCCCCACATGTCATCTCTTCTTCCCTTTCCCTGCCCTCAGCGACTACCATTGCCACTTTCTCCAGATCAATGCTACAGTTTCTTCCATTACTAGTCACAATAGTTCTATGTAGAATACCAATAAGTTCACTAAACAATATTTTATTCTTTCATCCTGTGGACCCTGGGTTGGTGATGTCCACTCCACCACTATATTGAGAGGGGACTTAGATTCAGCATGGTTGATGGATGTGATTCTCCTGCTTGGAGTTGTAGGCACTCCCAGTTCCCAGGTGTGGTGGTTAAGCATCTTCAGCTCCCTGTTAGCTGACCTGTGCAAGTGCAAAAAACCAGAGAGTAGGAGCTGCAGCTCTGCTGAGGCTCAGGGCCCAGCTGGCACATGGTCAGTCCAGAGATTGAAGTCTCTTGGGCATACACCAACCCCAACACAAATCACAGGTTCAGTAAAAGTGACAGAAGAGGCAAGAGCCTCCCTGGCAACAAGGGATTACTACCAATCACTAACTGGTGATGCAACTAGAAAAAGACCTTGAATAAAAGGGGGAAATGGTAAAGACAAATGAGTATATATGGCTAATGGTCTTCAAAAAAGAGTCAGAAGGTCATCAGAGGGGTTACACTTATGCACACCTCAGCAGGATCCGGGAAACAGCCAAAGTATATACAACCCCAGGTACTGGTGCACCTGAGGGCTATCGAGACACACAGGTTCTATGATCATGGCATTTGGTTCTGGAGTTCAGTGCCTTGTCAGTAGACGCTATTTTGGAAATGTGTTCCTTAGTGTGATGGAGTTGGACTCAGATGTGAACTTTCTACGCGTGTTACTTTTCATTCCATTAAAAGAGTATGAGTTCCATCCATCCTAGATCTTCACTACACAAATTATTTCATTCTTTTGCATTTTGATCATTCTAATAAGTTTGAAGTGGTAGCTAATTTTATTTCAATTCTCATTTCCTGGTAACTGATATCAATTACCTCTTTAATATGTTAGCTATATATTTATATCTTTTCTTTTAATGGCTTTATATAGATTAATAAAACCTTTTTAAAATATTTATTATTGCATTGGAAGGAGTTTTTTCCATAATCTGGATAAAAATCCTTTGTCAAATGCATACATATGAAACATTTTCTTCCAAACTATGGCTTCCTTTTTCATTTTCTTCAGTGTCTTTTTAAGAGCAGAAATTATAATTTTTATAAAGTCTACATGATGATTATTTTTCTTTCATGATTATTTCTTTTTGTGTTCTGTGACTGAAAAAAATAGTTGTTTATCCACGTGTCTCAAATCTATTTTCCTGTGTTTTGTTCTAGGTGCTTTGTGGAAATACCTTTTATATCTATGTATGTGATCCACCTCAAATTATTTGTTTGTACTAGTGTAAGATAGAAAAAGAGGTCGACATTTTCCATATGTATCTCCAATTGATCCAGTATTATTTGTTGGAAACAGTATTCTCTGAATGACTTTTGCAGCTTTCTTAAAAATCAACTTACTATTTATTTGTAGGTTTGTTTCTGTACTCACTCTTCTGTTTCAGTAAGCCATTTATTTATTTGAATTCCACTTTCTTAATTATTCTAGTATTGTAAAATGTCTTAAAATCAATAGTGTAACTCAACAAACTTCACCTTTCATTCTTGATTTGGCTATCCTGGATCTTTAGAATTTCTATATAAATTTAAAAGTAAGCTTTTATATTTCTATATCCAAAAAAAAGGTCCGGTTTTTCCCTCTATTGAGATGACATTGAAATTATGGATTGATTTGGGGAGAATTGGCATCATGGCAAAATTAATTTTTCCAACTCATGATATCTCCCCATTTTTGTCTTATATTTCTCTAAGCAAATTTTTATAGCTTCTAGTGTAAAGAGCTTGCATATTTTAATGAAATTTCTTTCTTATTTTGTTTTACTCCATTTATATACATTGTAAATATAAATAAATTTATGGATATAAAATTAGATTGAGTTTTATGCTATTACAAATAGTATTGTAAAAATCACTTTCAATTTTTCTAATATTTAAAAATACAATAGATTGTATTGCACCTTTGATAAAGTCACTAATTCTAGTAGTTTATAGATGCATAAGAATTTTCTGCACTACAATATGATGTCTGTAAGTAAAGATCTTTACACTCTTCATTTAAAATTTTAAAGCTTTATTTATTTTTTCTTGTCTATTGCCCTGGGTGAAGTTGGAGGAATTAGGAGAAAGAGCATGGATGATCTTTCCCTTGAGGTTTATGTGGTTTTGACCAGAAAATGGTACACATCGTTTCTGCTAACATTTGATCTTGCTGTGAGTACATCTGATCTGTATGGAACATGAGGGATTTTAGTCTTGCTCATTGTCTAGCATAAAGCAACCACTAGCTTAATGAACAACCAGTAAATTTAAAGAATAATTTTAGTTCAATGATTAGTACTACAAAGAAAATGAACAAATTGTCTTCAAGCCTGCCTTTTTGATTGTGTGTCTATACATGTGAATTTTTTTGTGTACTTACATAATCATAAGTCTGTAATTTTGTCTTTGTGTTTTCCATGTAAATTTGTGTTAGGATTCTACTGACTTTTCGTCAGTTATCTTTCCACTCACATCCTGAAGAAACGAAAACAAAGTTCTATGTTTGCAAGGTCCAATGAAATACTAGAAGTATTCCTATACCCATGGAACTTAACTCATCTTAAGTGGTATAGGGCAAGAAGGCTTCTTTGAGAACTTTATGTTACTGACTTCTGGCTTCCATTGATTCTGCTGATAAATCAGCTGTTAAGTTTAGTAAGGTTCTATTCAGTGACATGTCATTTTTATCTTTGTGCTTTCAGTGAGGGGGGTGGGGGTATATAGGGACCCCATATTTTTTGAATGTAACATTAAAAAAAAATAAAGACAAAAAAAAAAAGAGTTTCTCCTTGTCTTTGACTTTCAGCATTTTTACTAACTTGTAGGTTTGTGAGTCTCTTTGCTTGGCCATTTTTGAGTTGCCTAAGTGTGTAATTTATTGTTTTTCAATAAATTCAGGACATTTTCAGCCATCATTATTTAATTTTTTTTCTTCTACCTCTTTCCAGTATCCCAAAAATATATCTGTTGACGCACTTTTAGGAGTTTCTCTTCAGTTTTCTTCATTCTTTTTCCCTCCATTTTGCCAACTGCATAATCTATCAATGTATCTTCATGTTTGAGTCTTTAAAATCTACTACTGAAGCACTCTAGTGATCTTTTTATTTCAGTTATTATACCTCTTAATTCCAAATATATATATACACATATATATATGTGTATATGTGTGTGTGTGTGTGTTTTGTTTGGTGTGATATTTTCATTCTATGTTCCTTTACTTCTTGAATAACACTTTTATTTCTGTAAACATATTTGTAATGGCTACTTTGATATATATATTTATACTTTGATAATATATATAAATATATTTCTGTTAAATATGACATCTGGTTGATCTCACAGGCATTTCCTATTGTTTGCTTTGTTTCTAGTGCATGGATCATGCTTTCCTGTTTCTTTACATGTCAGAACTTTTGGTAAGAATTAGATAAAATATTATAACAACTCTGAGTGCCAGTTTCTTCCCTCTGAGGGTTGTTATTTTTAATTAGTGATGGGTGGATTATTTTAGTAAATCCTATTTTCCCCCCACAGGGTTAAACCTTGATATTGCTTCTTTAGGAGTTATAGTGTTGAACATGCCCGTAATCTCCCTGGGATAAGCATAGTAGTAGTGAGACTCTCTTCCAGTCTTTTCCTGACCACACACAGATAAAAATTCTACTGATTCCCAGCTGATTGCTCTATTGCTTTTTAAGAATAACCTGGGACATAAACCCCTCTACATATTAATCCAATCAAATTGCAGCTCCTTTGAAGGAAGAGTTTCTAATTTCAGTGTTTGTATTGATTCTCACCCCAGAAGGGCTCCTCCTACCTTTTATATTCCCTTGTTCTTTCTTACATATTAGCCACCTACAGTCTAGACTTCATCATCATTGTATCCATAAATCTCCAAAATGCCTTTCACCAAAACATCCACTTTTATAGAAAGCAACCTTAGGCTTAAACTTTTCCTTGACCTGTTGCAAATAAAGTAAATTCCTTTGGGAAGAGATTATCAGCTATCCTTTTTATACCCTGCTTCTCCCCATGAACAAATTCTTTAACCAGAGTTCTGGAAATAAGAATGGGAATAGTAGCAATCTTCTCTCTAAGTACACCTTCATTCTAGGAGCTGAGTGCAGAGTATTCAGTGAAAGGAATTGCAGCAGGCTGAGATCTCAGCTTGCCTCTTCTAGCATGGAACCACTGGCTCATAAGTTAAGGGAAGTACTACTTAGGGTTCCAGTATTATCAGTGCACCATGTCCAAGGTAGATCCTCCCTTCCAAGAATTGGGTTGGTATAACTCAATAATGGAGTACCCAACTTTGGCTGCACTCACCCAGACTTTTAGCCTCAGCACCAGGCATCTGAAGAAGAATGAGAAACACTTATGATACGTTCCTACTGGGAAGAAAACACCCGGTCTTGGAGCTGGAGGGAAAGGGAGCTTTCTGCTATCTGGAGTAGTTTCCTCCTTGTGAGATAAGATTTGGAAAGAGAAAGAGCAGTCTGACTGAAAATAATATGGAAATTCAACTTTCTTACCAACTTCTCATAGCTTTAATTTAAAATGTGTTTCTTCATTTGCTGTTTCATCTCAGAAGCATTTTCAGAACATTTGAAGGGTTGTTTCGTTTTGTTTTGTTTTTCATTAGTTTCATTAAATAGTGGGTCAGCAGAGATCCTCACACTGTCATGCCAGAAGTTGATGACCCAGAAGTTGTCTTTACTACCACTGTCCCCAACACATTCCATTACAGAAATTGCCTACTTCCTTTATTAGTGGCTTATTTCTTAACTCTTTGAATATTCTTATTACAGTCTATGGGTTATTAGTGTTATGTGTGGGCAGTGGTCTTTTCAGGAAGTTCTGAAGGAAGAAGTAATAATGAGGTTGACTGCTTCCCTCTCAGCCCCACTTCCTTTAGACTCTCTTTGATCCACTCCTACATGCTATCACAATGCTGTATTCCATATCAAATCACTAACACTGAGTCAAATAAATAATACTTGACAGATTAGTAGTGGCAGTCTGTCTTGTAATATTCACAGAATTTTAATTTGGAAGGCAAATGTAAAGGAAAAGAGAAAAAACATGCCCTTGATGTTGACTCACAAACTCTGCATGCAGAGCTTTAATAATAAAAACCAGTGATCCAGAAAACCTAATATCATTCCTAATAACCAGATAACTGCACATATTCTCTTAAGACATCAGAGTTTAAGCACTTCAATTTTTCAATTAGTTTTCTTTTTACCTATGAATACATTAATTATTAATAATTAGGTTGGCAAACACACACACACATATCAGTGCCAGTCACAGAGTTACAGCACAAAATCCTTATTCTCCTTGGAATTCTAAATTCTCAAAAACACATTCCAAGAGGTTCTGGAGTACAGTGAAGCTGAATACAGAAATTGAACTAGAGCTTTTATGCAGAGCCTTCCATTGTAACAAATACTGGTAACATCTCACCAGCTACTGCTCAGACCTGCAGTGAAACTCCTTTGAGCCTCTTACCACACAGAGTGCTTCTACAAAACACACCACCATGTTATGCTTTGAGCCATGATATCATGTTGAGTCATGATATATCTCACCTTGATTCTAACAATAAACAAAAGGACCCAGCTCCACTTAGGTATGTGATATAGGTTCAATTTCTTAACCTAAGCATTAAGATTCTACCCTGGTCAGCTAACAGGGAGGTGAAGAAGGTCAACCATCACACCAGGGAGTCAAGAGTGCCTACAACTGCAAGCAGGAGAATTGCATCCATCATCCATGTGGAATCTAAGCCCCCTCTTGATGTAGAGGGGGACTGGACATAATTATCCCAGGGTCCACAGGATGGAGAAATAAAGTATGGATTAGAGTGGACTTACTGGTGTTCTGCTGGGAAACTATTGTGATTATCAAGGGAAGAAATTGTAGTAGTGATGTGAAGAAAGTGGCCACGGTAGCAGCTGAGGGTAGGGAGAGGGAAGAAGAGATATGATGTGGGGCATTTTCAGGATTTGGAGTTGTCTTGAGTGGTGCTGCAGGGATAGATGCTAGACATTGTGTGTCCTGCCATGACAGACTGGGTGGGCTGCGGGAGAGTGTAGACCTCAATGTAGGCCACTGTCCATGTGATGCAGCAGTGCTCCAAAATGTATTCACCAGATGCAGTGAATGTGCCACGATGATGGAAGAGATTATTGATGTGGGAGAGGTGGGGTAGGGAGGATGGGGGGTATATGGGGACCTCATATTTTTTTAATGTAACATTTAAAAGAAAATAAAGAAGAAAAAAAGATTCAAACTGTAAAATAAACACATAATGAACTCTACCTTACTGTCTCAAATGAAATCATGAAAGTAAAAACGCCAAGTAAGCACAAAATTTGAGAACCTCAGGTTCTAAATTTATGAACTTAAGGCTGCACACCTGACATCCACTACTGTGAGCACAGCACTGAGGATGGAAAGTAGCAGCTGACTCCATCAATTTCATCCTCTGAACAGACATTGGCAAATCAGTGAGAAGCCATAGTGCTGTTGATTTAGAGAAGACCATCCTCATGTGCTGCTTTCCTCATGTATCCTAAAATACCCCAGAAAAAAAAATAGACATTAGGGATATACCATTTTAAAAGTATTCAACTGTTTGCTCATGCATGCATTCATTCATTCATGCAGGCATTCTTCAAATTTAAGAGACAGTGAATTTGTATCATATATCTGAGGAATCTGTAAGAGCTGTGGCAGAAAATATTGGTTGCTTTTCCAAAACACTCTATATTTTCCACTTCTTCTTTTCTTGTAGAACCTATCTTTCATTATAGAGGCAGAAAATTTCATTCCCAGCCCCACTTTAAAACAGGTCATTGGGACAACTCTCTATCCTGACCAATAGGACCTGAGGAAAAGGGAAAGTCCTGATGTATGTACTCTTTGATGAAAATTTGCCAGAGAGGAAATGTTCCTCTTCATTATTATTGGATGTAGTCATCACTTCACATCAACTGCCTCAGCCATTTTGCAAATATAAATTAAGATGAATGGAGGATGGCAGAAGAGAAAAATTCAATGTGACCAGAGCTTGATGTCATTGCTTAGCTACTAAACCACCCCTGGAACTATTGATGTTTAATCTTCTAGAAATTATCTGAGATATTGACTGTCCATATTGTTTAATGCAATCTTAATTGAATTTTCTGTTAATGGCATATGAAATCACTTTCTATCATATATGTGAGTAGAAAGAGGTGACCCTGAAGAGGTTGGGGTCAGATTGTAAAGAGCCAAGAATGCCATGCTAAAGACAATTTTTTAGTTCACACTTAAAAGATGCCAATGCAAAAATACTAGAAATGGGTTGGCTTTTATAATACAAACTTATTAGGGCAAAATCTTAAAATTCTGAGGTTGTGAAAATTTCCAAGTCAAGGCATCATCAGAGATGCTGTCTTACCAAAAGTTGTTTTCTGGAAGATCCTGGACTCATGTGTCAAGGCAAAATGGTGGTTGGACCCTTCTTTTCCAGGCTTACTTTCTCCCTAAGCTCAGCTGTGGGCAATCATAAATATGGCTCATGTCTCCCCAGGCCTTGTCTCTTCACCTCTGGGCTGCTCTGCTGTTTCTGGCCTATGACCTTTCTCTCTCAGCCTCTTGGAGTTTCTCTATAGAGTTTCTCCCCAAGTTCTCCTGTGGGTAGCTATGAGTCCTCTTTCGCAAGGCAGGGTAAAAAAATGTAAATTCTCTTTTTCTGTCTTCCATTTATATAAGACTATGGTAAGCTGAGAAAATGGTGGAAGGAAAAGAAATGGATCTGCCATTGCCTTGGCTACAGTTCCTGTACCGACATGCTTCTCAGGCACAAGATATCAAAACATATGGGAAACTGCAAAGGCAGTGCTGAGAGGAAATTTATAGCTCACAATGCTTTTTATTAAAAATAGAAAGCAAAAATATAAAAAATAAAAAAATAAAAATAGAAAGCAAAAATCAAAGACCTAACTGCATACCTGGAGGAAACAGAAAAAATAACAACAATCTAATCTCAAAGCAAGCAGAAGAAAATAAATATTAAGAGTAGACAGAAATAAATGAAATAGAGGATAAAAACCAAAAGAGAAAATCAGCAGAATTAGAAGCTGATTCTTCCAGAAGATCAACAAAATCTATAAGGCCTTATCTTGATTAACAAAGAAAAAAAGAGAGAGAAGATACAAATAAATACAATCAGAAATGAGAAGGAATAAAATTACAGACCAATCACTTTAATGAATAGAGATGCAAAATCCTCACCAAATTCTTGATAACCAAATCTGAAAACACATGTAAAAATTATACATCATGATCAAATGGGCTATACACCAGGTATGCAAGGTTGGTTCAACATAAGAAAACCAATCAGGGTAATGCACCATATTAATAAATTGAAGAATAAAATTCACATTATCACTGCAATAGATACAGAAAAGGCCTTTGACAAAATACAACTTTCTTTCTTGATAAAAAACACTCTGAAAAATAGGAAGAAAGTGAAACTTTCTCAATATAATAAAGTGTGTATAATGAAAAATTCACAGCTAACATTGTACTCAGTTGTGAAAGATTGAAAGTTGTCCAAATGAGATCAGAAAGAAGACAAGGATGGCCATTGTCTCCACTGTTATTCAATATGGTGCTATAAGTTCTAGCTAGAGCAATTAGCCAAGAAAAAGCAATAAAAGGCAGCCAAATAAGAAAGGAAGAAGTAAAACTTTCATTATTCACTAATATGATTATATCCAAAAAAAATCCATAACAAAAGTATTAAAACTTATAGATAATTTCAGCAAAGTGGTAAGCTACAAGATAAATATGCAAAATTCAGTAGAGTTTCTCTACACTACTAATGAGCAATCTGAGGAGTAAGCCAGAAAAAAAAATCCATTTACAATAGTGACTAAAATAATCAAATACTTCGGAATAAATTTAACCAAGGTCATAAAAGTCCTGTGTTAGGAAAACTATAAAATATTGCTAAAAAGAAACAAAGATGATGTAAGTGAATGGTAAGATATTCCATGTTTATTGTTGGAAGTCTAAATATCATTAAGATGTCAATTGTACCCAAACTGATCTACAGATTTAATGCAATCATGATAAAATTTCCAATATCCTTCTTTGGAGGATACTGAGGAAATGATTAGTGTAGAAAGATAAATGTGAGTTGAAGGACAGCTGGAGGATAATATAGGGAATGAATGGCAATGATTTTGGCAGTTGATGAGGACTGTGGTTGACAGCATAAATACAGGAATGTTCTTCTACTGCAGAGTGTTAGGAGCATGATGATGTATGGGAAATATACAACTAATGTAATTTATAGACTGTAATTACTAAAGGTTTTGTAATATTTTATAGCAAAAATATGGAAGCTACTGCATTAATGCTAGAGGTGAAAAGAAGAATATGGGGCTGGGTTTTGTAAGATATGAATATGATTAAGCATTTTTTTCTCTTCTTCACTTTTTTCATTAATAAGGAGACCTTGACACTGTCATTTAACTAATCTATGTTTATCTGTGTATCTTTCTGTACATTAGAGGAAGAATTGAGTTAGATTTTGGAATTAGATGAGATAAAAGAACCTGGAAAGAATTTTTGGAAGTAATATTTCCATAACTTGTTGAGCTGACTTTTACTGTTATTTTAAACCTTTTTGAATTTGAAATAAAGTTTGAATAAAAGAGTGAAAAAGAAAAACACTCCAGTAAAAGAATTAGTGCCATGCTCTGGATTCCACAATCTAATCAAGGGCTCTAAGTGAAATGATCTATTCAAAAGTGATCTAACCAAAGTGTCCCTCGACTGAATCTAACCAAAAAGTCCCACATACAATAGGTTCACATGCACAGGAATGGGTTAGCTTACAAACATAATTTTCTGGATTCCGTAAGAGTCTCAAATCAGGAACACTACATTTAAGTACATATTCAATTTTAAAATATTTTTTTTTACAAGGTGAGCATTTTAGGACAAGGTTTATATTTTTGGATATGGAAGTCTAATCGCAATAGTATCATTTTCTTGGAAAGTTTCTTTCATCCAATGAATTGGCTTTGTGCCATTGTCAAAAATCAGTTGACACATTTATATCAATTTATTTATATGTTCTTTAATCCATTCCATTGATTCCTGGGTATGTTCCTCTGCTGATATCACACATTCTATAGCTAAATTAGTATTGTTACTGGTGGACTGAGTCCTTCTACTTTGTTATTCTTTTACAAAATTGTTTTAGGCATTATATGGCATATGCTTTTCCATATTAATTTTATAATAGCAATGTCTATGTCTACAAGGTCTTGCTAGAATTTTTTAACAACTGCATTAAACCTGAATACCAATTTGGGAAGAATTGATATATTTCTAATCCATGAACATGGTCTATCTTTCCATTAATTTATTTTTTTTATTTAATTGCCTTTTTTTTAAAAAAGATACATAGATCACAAAAAAAGTTACATTAAAAAATATAAGAGGTTTCCATATATCCCACACCCACACCACCCCACTCCTCCCATATCAACAACCTCTTTCATCATTGTGGCACATTCATTGCATTTGTTGAATACATTTTGGTGCACAGCTGCACCACAAGGATTATAGTTTACATTAATTTAGACCTTTGATTTCTTTAATCAGAAGTTTTCCATTTTCATTATGTAAGTTTTGTACATGTTTTGTTAGATTTATATCTAAGTATTTATTTCTTTTCATTTTAAGCAATTATAAATAAAATTATACTTGTAATTTTGTTATTCACATCTTCATCAATAGTATATAGGAATACAATTTGTTTTTGTATATTTATCATATATCCTGTGACCTTGTTAACATACTTATTATCTCTATTATTTATTATGTGGAGCAGGAGGATGAGCACTGAGCTGGGACAGAAGACAGTCTGAGAGCAGAAGGGATTGTAGTTCTGAGAACAAGAACTACAAAACCAGAGCTGGTACAAAGAAACCTACTCAATGTCTATCTAAAAAATATTGAATTAGGTGCACCCTCACATCAGTATCTCTTCCAATACCATGGGCATCATGAACTCCTGTGTGAATTTTGTGTTTGAGTTTTTGACTAGAGAGGTTGTCCAGCTGGCCCAGTACTCCAGCTGAACCACAATGCCTTCCTGGGAAGTCCAGATAGCAGTGATTCTGCTGCTACCTGGGGAGCTGGCCAAGCATTGTGTCCAAGACACAAAAAGGTTACCAAATACAATAGCTCCAAGTGACCTACCTCTCAAGATAAATAAAGTGTGAACTACTATAAAAGATTCTTTGGGATCTTCTACATAGACAATTATGTAATCTAGAAATAGGGTCAGTTTTATTTTTCCTTTCTAATAAATACATCTTTTGTTTGCTTTTCTTGCTATAATAGTGATGACTTGCAGTCTTAGCATGACATTGAATAAAAGAATGAGATTATACATCCTTGCCCTGTTCCTAATCTTAGGGGAAAACTTTCACCATACAGTATTATGCTAACTGTAGGTCTTAATCCTGAATTGATTTGGAATTTTGTCTTGTGCTTTTTCTGCATCAATTGGTATGATTATGTGAGTTTTCAACTTTAGCATTTTAATATGATGATTGATATTTAACTAGTAAAGCAACCTTGCATCCCTGGAATAAAATGTATTTTTGAGTTCTATATACTAATAATTTTAAGGATTTTGTATCTATAGTCATGAGGGATATTGTTCAGTAACTCCACTTTTTCCTATTATCTTTGTCTAGTTTTGGATTCAAGGTAATATTATCTTCATAAAATTATATTGGATGTGTTCCCTCCTTTCCTAATTTCTGGAGGAGATTGTATAGAATTGGTGATAATTGTTCTTATACATTTGGCAGAATTATTACCCAGTTTAACCATGTATATATGAAGATCTCTTTTCCTTAGAAAGTTTTTTAATTACTAATTCAATTGCCTTAATATATATAAGACTATTAAAATTATCTGTCATATAGAGAATTAGTTTGTACATGTTCCGAAATTTATCCAATTCATGTTAGTAGTCAAATTTATTTGAAGATTTTTTTTAGTTTGCTAAGATGCGGAAAGCAAATACCATAAAATGAGTTGACTGTTATCAATGAGAACTTGTAAGCTTATAGTTTGAGGCAAAAAAAAAAATGTCCAAGTCAAGTCATCATCAAGGTGATTCTTTCTTCCTGAAGACTGTCTGCCAACAATCCTTGAGTCTTCTGCCACACCAGTATCTGCTGGTCTCTTCCTTCTTTTATGTGTTTCATTGCTTTCAGCTTCTTTATTTTCTAGCATTTCTCTCTCTTTGTATGAATTTTATTCCCTTATAAAGGATTCCTCTAAGGAGATTAAGACCTATCCTGAATGAGGTGGTTCACACATTAACTAAAATAGGCTCATCACAAGATCCTAGTTACGATGGTTCACACGCACAGGAACTTTTAAAAATTGCTCTTCTTAGAATAGTTTTGAATTTAAAGTCTATTTTATCTGGTATTTGTATGGCTATTCCTGCTCTTTTTGGAGGGAGCTCTGCTACATTTTCTAATGGACAGAAAGAATCCCGTGAGTACAGGAGCAGTGCCTAGTGAAGGAGGATGGTCCATTGACCAGCCCTTGATATTGATGACTGTATTTATGAACCCTTACTTTTGAAATAGAAACTTAAGCTAGTGTTATAGGGTGCCTAAGAGTTACCTCCTGAGAGCCTCCTTGTTGCTCAAATGTGGCTTCTCTCTAAGCCAAACTCATCATATAAATGCATGACCTTCCCTGCAGCATAGGACACGACTCCCAGGGATGAGTCTCCTTGGCACTGAGGGATTATGACCAAGCACCCACTAGCAATGCAACCGGAAAAAGATGTTGACCAAGAGGGGGAAAGGGTAAAGACACATGAGTTTTCATGGCCGAGAGACTTCTAAGTGAATCAGGAGGTCTTTCCAGAGTTTATGCTTATGTACCTTTCAGCAGAATCTCATTGACTGCCAAAGTAAACATTACCTCAAATAATAGAGACATCCAGACACTGCAGGCAGGGCAGACAGTTAAGAGTTTGAACTGTTTTTGTTTTTTTTTTAAGGCTTACTTTTTTCTCTCTCTTTATTTTTTTTAATGTTGCACTCAAAAATTATAAGAGGTCCCCATATACCCCCCACCCCCTACACCCCACTCCTCTTACATCAACAACCTCTTTCATCATCGTAGGACATTCATTGCATTTGGTGAATACATTTTGGAGTACTACTGCACCTTCTTCTTGCTGGTTCTAGAGGTGAGTACTTAGATTTTAATTGGAGAATTTTCCTCTTGTCTAATGTATCTATTTGTAGGCACAAATTTCTCAGTGAGAAAAAATTTAGCTGTCCCACACATCTTAAAATATATTATGTCCTCATTTTAATTCAGTTCAATGCATACTTAATTTTTTGAAATTTCCTCTTTAAGCATGGTTTATTTTGAAATGTGCTGTTTAGTTTCCAAGTAGTTGGAGAATTTTCTGTTTATATTTCTGTTAAAATATTGATTTCTAGTTTAATTGAACTATGATAGGAGAAAGTCTGTAAGATTTCAATTATTTTTGTTTCGTTTTGCCTACTTTATGGCCTAAGAGGCTTTCTATTTTGGTATATGCTCAATTTTTTTGGGGGGGGGGTGTTGAAAAGAATGTGTACTCTGCTGTTTTGGGAGGTCTTATACAGTTTATTGTGCTCTAGAAATATTGATTAGATCCTATTGGTTGATGGTGCTGTTCAGTTTTTTATTCTTCCTGGTTTTCTGACTAGTTGCCTTATCAATTATTAAAAGAAAGATATTGGCGCCTCCAACTTTATTTGTGGATTTGTCTTTTTCACCTTTCAGTTCTGTCAGTTTTTGTTTCAAATATTTTTTCAGCTCTGTTCTTTGTTACATACACAGAATTGCTAAGTTTTCTTGGTGGATTTTCTCCTTTTTCAGTATACAATATTCCTTCCCTTTTCTGATAATCTGTTTTTCTCTGAAGTCTGGTTTATTTTATATTAATATATCCATTCCTAGGTTTCTGTGATTAATATTTTCATGATATGTTATTTTCCATCCTTTTTCTTCTAATTTGTGTGTTTCATTATATTTGAAATGAATTTCTTGTTAGCACATTGTTGCACTAGCAAGTGTTTTATTACACTTTGGCAACCTCCATAGTTTAATTGGAATATTTAAACTACTTATATTTAATTTAGTAGTTGATTTGTTATGGCTTAATGAAGTTTTTTTTTTTATTTTGTTTTCTGTTTTTAAATGCTTTTCAATTATTTTCTTTTTCCTGACTACCTGTGAGTTACTTGATTTTTTTTTATAATTTATTTTTGAGTGATCTAAGTTGTTTTTTTTGTATTTTTTAGTGATTGCTTTGTATGTCTTAGTGATTACTCTGTGCATTAAATTATAAATACATATCCTTCCATAATATTTGGGTATTGTAGCAGTTTGATATAATTGTTGAATTCCAAAAAGAAATATTGGATTATGCTTGTAATCTGATCTGTACCTGGGCATGACTGAGTTATGATTAGGGCATTGAGCCCCCACCCAGTCCCCAAACCCCTTGGTGGGTGGGGACTCACAGATAAAAGTCATTGCAAAGGACAGAACTGAGGGCTTTTAATATTGGAGTTTTGATTTTGGAGTTTGATGCTGAAGACTTAAACTGGAGCCCTGAGAAGTCAGCACACAGAGAAAAGAGAAGCCAGGCCGGGAAAGAAAGAACCTTGAACCCAGAGTAAAGCCAGCCCCAGGAACGTAGGAACCCAGGAAGCCTGAACCCTCGCAGTCATCAGCAGCCATTTTGCTCCAAACAGACTTTGGTGAGGGAAGTAACTTATGCTTTATGGCCTGGTACCTGAAAACTCCTACCCCAAATAAAGCCCTTTATAAAAACCAACCCATTTCTGGTATTTTGCATCAGCATCCTTTTGGCTGTTTAATACAGGTGTCATCATTTTACTACTTTGAATTAAGTGTAGAAAACTTATTTCTAATTACTTCCCTTTATTCTACCCCATTTAAAATATAATTCTTAAATATTTCCTGTACATTTATTTAGAATCACATTAGACAATGTTATGATATTTTATTCCATTATCAAATATAATTGTAAAACTCAAGAAGGGAAGGAAATATATTTTCCCATTTTTTTTAGTTGCCATGTTTATTCTTCCATCCTGATATTCCAAGTTTCCTTCTTTTATCATTTCCTTTCTGTGCAGAGAAATACCTTTGTAATTCTTTTTTTAGTAGTTCTCTGAGTAACAAATTATCAATTTTCCCTCAACAGAAAATGTCTTAATTTTCCCTTCATTTCCAAAGAATGTATTCACTGGATATGGGGATGTTATTGATATTTCTGGCAGTAATTTCCTTTTAGTCCTTGAAATCTGCCATGTCACTTCCTTCTGGCCTCCAGATATCTGCTGGAGAAATCTGCTGCTATTTGAATTGTTTCCCACTTACAGGTAATGCTTCAATTCTCTCTGGTTGCTTTCACGATTTGTTCTTTGTCTCTAATTTTCAGAAATTTAACAAAGATGTGTTTTTATGTGGATTTCTTTCATTTGTTCCAATTTTGGTTATCTGAATTTCTAGAATCTGTAAGTTTATGTATTTTGCTACATTTAGGAAGATATAAATCATTACTCTTTGAGAATGTTTTCAACTCTACCCTCTTTATTCTCTCCTACTGGGACTCCAGTGACACAAATGTAAGACCTTTTACTATAGTCTCCAAGGACTCTAAGGCAGTTTTGTTTTGTTTCAGTTTATTTTTTGTTCTTTTGTTTAAATTGTCACTTTTATTGTTCTTTCTGCAACTTTGGGATTCTTTCCTTTGTCACCACCATTCTGCTGTTGAACCATTACATTGATTTTTTTTTGTCTCTGTAATTTTTAGTTCCAAAATTTCCATTTGGATATTTTTTTAACATCTGTTTTTTTCTTTTTTGAGACAGTCAATTTTACCATATGTTTCAAGCATGTTCATCATTGCTTGTTTTTTTTCATTTTTTAAAAATTTCTCTCCCCTCCCCCCCTGCCCCACTTGTCTGTTCTCTGTGTCCACTCACTGTGTGTTCTTCTGTTTCTGCTTGTAGTCTTGTCAGCAGCACTGGGAATCTGTGTCTCTTTTTTAGTTGTTTTTGCATCATCTTGCTATGTCAGCTCTCCATGTGTGCAGCACCACTCCTGGGCAGGCTGGACTTTCTTTTGCACTGGGCGGTTCTCCTTACAAGGTGCACTCCTTGTGCATGGGGCTCCCCTCCGTGGGGGACACCCCTGCGTGGCACGGCACTCCTTGAGCACATCATCACTGCACATGGGCCAGCTCCACATGGGTCGGGAGGCCCTGGGTTTGAACCCTGGACCTCCCATGTGGTAGGTGGATGCTCTATCCGTTGAATCAAGTCCATTTCCCCATCATTACTTGTTGAAGTAATTTTGTGAGGATAGCTTGAAAATTTTTGTCAGACAATTCTAACATAGGTGTCATTTTTGTGGTTTCATCTTTTCATTATCCTTTTTCTTCATTTAGTTTGAGATCTTCCTAGTTTGGGGCCTAAAAAGTGGTGTACCTTTGAAATCTGGGCTTTTTGATATTATGCTATGAGTCTCTGAGCCTTATTTAAACCTTCTATTTTATCTGACGTCCTCTGAAACAGCACCAGCATGGTATCACTCTGCCTCATTTTGCAGGTGAGGAAAGAAGTTGAAGTTCCTTTTTTGGCCTCCACTGACATTTTAGGGGCCTATTCATTACTGCTGAACAATATGGTAGTTCTTGCTCCTTTCTAGGCCTCCACTGATACCTCCCTGCCCATGAGCTATAAGAATGTGTTATTGTTCCCAATGTGGTCTCTTCTGATACATTGTTGAGGGAGTGGGTTCATTACTACTGGCTGATGATGAATGTCATGACCTTTGACTAATTCACCTCTGACACCACTATAGTAGAGAGAAGGAAGTATGCTTCATTATTTCTGGGAGGAGGTGAATGTCCTGACTTCCTACATGGTTTCTAATGGCAAGGCAGTTGTAGGAGGTGATTGCGATAACTACCACCAGACAGGAAAGGAAGGTCTGTCTCCCTAGTTAGCCCTTTCTGATGCCACCTCAGTAGGGTTAGCAAGTAGGAGCATTAAGTTGCTTTATCACAGCCTGGCAAGGGTTGAAATCTCGGCCTCCCAATTGGCCTTTTCTGGTATTGGTTGTGTGTCACAGGTTTTTATCTGTGGAATTCAAAAATATCAGTTATTTTCCAACAGTTTCTGTTTGGCTAAGCTTCCCCTCCTTTGGTTTTGGGCTGGAGAGAGCAAGCTGTTTCCTTCTCCTGTGCTCCTTGGCATTTCTAGTTCCCTGGATTCTTCAGCTTCAAGTCTGGGATATACAAGGCAAAAAGAAAACTCAAAATTACCAATGTGTCTTTCCTTTGGTACTGCAGTCCCCAGCCAGGGATCCTTTTTCTATCCACCTCAGAGTCTTCTTACATTTGTTTTATATGTATAGTGTTCAGGCTTTCCAATTGTACTTAGTGGGAGCAATAAGGAAATATGTCAACCATGTATTTTTGGAAGTGGAAGTCTTCCCTCTGGGTATTATTTTAATCTTTCATTTTATACCCTACATCTCACACCACTTAAGAGCAATTTATGTCCAGCCCATTTCTGGAAAGACCCACCTCAACATTTTCTTTGCAGTTGGTTAACATTCCAGCATCAGCATGTCAGGAATGCCAACAAAAACTCATGCTTCTTTACAGGTCTCAAGAAGTCCAAGTGTAGCATCTACTTTTATACATTCTTTAGATCCATGCTTTCTTTAGTTCTGTGTCCTTTACCAAGACTCTTAACATCTAAGCTTTAATTCTAACATCTAGGAATATAAGAACTGGTATAATCAGGCTTTTGGGGCACACTAAATGAGATACTGTAAGGGAATGAATTGGAACATGTAGATCATGATATAAATTGTTGGAATCATTACTGTTGTGGAGGAGAACAGATAGAAAACCAATGTTCCAGTGGCTCAAGAGATGAAGGAAAAACAGTCAAAACTTCAAATGTGCTTTAGGAAATTCTTATCAGTCTGAGGGAATGTTAACAATGCACTGTGTTAGGAACATAGTGCTGAATGATACAGGCAGAATTACTGACCTCATTGAGCTTGTATTCCATTGAAGAAAAATTACAAGTAATATATAAACAAACAATGAAAATAGATTATTATTGATTATGTTAAGTGCTGTCAAGGTAGAAATAACAAGATTAATGAAAGTGAGGGCAGAAGAGGTACTTTACTTGGAAGATTCAAGAAGAGTGGTAACACTTGTGCTGAGTCATAAAGAATGATAACTCAGAGAAATGTTAAACTATCAGTGGAAGGTTTTGAGAGAACAAAGGTTTTTCTTCCCTGAGTCAAAGCAGCTTTGATGAACACCTCAAATGATTCGGCTTGACCTGACAGGAGAAAACTTAGATTCGAAATTGAATTGTGGATCTGTCAATTGAGAGCTAGGAGCTAAAAACTTTTAAAATATAGTCCTGAGGTGATAATGCCCTCTTATTTCTCTTATTCACTTTAATCATGTCTTCTCCTCTTGCTCTTCACATTTCTTCCAGCTGTGAACAGCAATAATCATTGTCCATCTTTTATTAGAGGTAAGAAGAAACCTTCACCTGCTGAAAGCTGGACTATAATACTTAAATGAAAAATAAAATTCAGTGAGCATGAAAGTGAGAACGAGTGGTTTGTTTAATTTTCAGGAAGAAACAGCCCTCAGATGACTCCACACTGCCCATGCCATGCTAGTGCAGAGCTTGTTTCATAATATATAATGAATATTTAGTGCACTTCATGCTGGGGAGGTGGAATCGAGAGCAGAGGATCCAGAACTTTTAAGCCAGAAGCATAGGTGGAAACTTTATTTGCAGATTCTTTTTCTGCAAATGACTTAGAAAATATTATTTCAGTTTAGTCTCTCAGACCTCCAAATGGTTTCCAACTTAATTTACCTTATTTTTGTAATGGTTAGGTTCATGTGTCAACATGGCCAGGTAATGGTGTCCAGTTGTTTGGTCAAGCAAGCACTAGCCTGATTGATACCATGAGGAAATTTCATGGAGCTAAATCATCAGAAAGTTGATTGCTTCTAGGGTTGATTTTAACTAAAATGAAATGAGGAAATTGCCTTCGACAATGAGAGACGTCTTTTAAATCAGTTGAAGGCTTTAAAAGGAGATTTATACATTATGATCAAGTAGGCTTTATACCAGGTGTGCAAGGGTGGTTCAACATAAGAAAATCAGTGTAATGCGCCACATCAATAAATTGAAAAATAAAAACCATATGATCATTTCAATTGATGCAGAAAAGGCATTTGACAAATACAACATCTATTCTCAATAAAAACATTCTGAAAATAGGCATAGAGGGAAACTTTCTCAATATGATAAAGTGTATACATGAAAAACCCACAGCTAACATTGTACTTAATGATGAAAGACTGAAAGATTTCTCACTGAGATCAGGAAGAAGACAATGATGGCCATTCTCCACACTGTTATTAAATATTGTGCTAGAAGTTCTATCTAGAGCAATTAGGCAAGGAAAAGAAATAAAGAGCACACAGATAGGGAAGGAAAAAGTAAAATTCATTATTTACTAATGATATGATCTTATACATCAAAAAATCTTGAAAACTCCACAACACAAATGTTTCAATTTATAGACAATTTCAACAATGTCATGGGATAAAAGTTTAACATGCATGCAATAATCTATTGTGATTCTCTACCCTACTAATGAGCAATCTGAGGAGGAAGTCAGAAAAAAATTCCATTTACAATGATGACTAAAATAATCAAATACCTAGGAATAAGTTTAGCTGAGGACATAAAGGAGATAACTTCAGAAAAATATAAAACATTGTAAAAAGAAACCAAAGATGATCTAAATAAATGGATGGATATTCTATGACCATGGGATAGAAAACCAAATATCATTAAGATGTCAGTTCTAGACAGTGCGATAGCCGGGTCCTGAGCCTCAACAGACTCCAGCACCTACAATCTGATCTATTGGACTTACCACACTCAGCTAAGATGGAGTTGAAGAGGGACAGCCGCCACACCATGGAGCCTAGAGTGATTACGGCTGAGAATGGGAGGATTGCATCCAGCATCCGTGTGGAGTCTGAGCCTCCTCTTGACATGGAGGTGCAATGGACACAACCAATCCAATGTCCACATAGAAGAGGTGGCATTGGATTGGGAAAAGTGGACATGGTGGACAATGGGTATGGGGAAAGGCAGGAAGAGATGAGAGGTGGAGGCGTCTTTGGGACATGGAGCTGCCCTGGATGGTGCTTCAGAGGTAATCACAGGACATTGTAAATCCTCACAGGGCCCACTGGATGGAATGGAGGAGAGTATGGGCCATGATGTGAACCATTGTCTATGAGGTGCAGAGGTGCCCAAAGATGTACTTACCAAATCCAATGGATGTGTCATGATGATGGGAACGAGTGTTGCTGGGGGGGGGAGTGGGGGGGTGGGGGGGGTGGGGTTGAATGGGACCTCACATATATATTTTTAATGTAATATTTTTACAAAGTCAATTAATAAATAAATAAATAAAAAAGATGTCAGTTCTACCCACTGATTTACAAATTTAATGTAATCTCAGTAGAAAACCCAATTTCTTTCTTTTAGAATTGGAAAATGCAACTATAAATTATATCTGGAAGGGTAAGAGTCTCTGAATAGCCAAAACTATCTTTAAGAGGAAGGATATTAGAAGACTCTCATTTGCAGACTAATACATATTACTTAGCTACAGTGGTAAAACAAATAAACAAACAAACAGCAACAACAACAACAAACCAGCATGGTACTGGCATAAAGACAGACAGATTGACCAATGGAATCTAACTGACAGTTCAGAAATAGACCCTCACATCTATGGCCACGTGATTTTTGACAGGGCTATAAAACCCCCTCAGCTGGGTAGGAATAGCTCATTCAACAAAAGGTACTAAGAATACTGAATATCTGTAGCTAAAAGAAAGAAAGAGGTCCCTTAACTCACACCTTCTACAAAAATTAATTCAAAATGTGTAAAGGACCTAAATTTAAAAACTAGAACCATAAAACTCTTCGAAGAAAGTATAAGGAAACATCTTCAAGATCATATGGTTGGTGGTGGTTTCTTGGACCTATCCCTAAAGCACGAGCAACAAAGGGAAAAAAAAAATCAATAAATGGGGCTGCCTCAAAATTAAATACTTTTTTTTCTTCACAAGACTGTCGAGAAAGTAAAAAGGCAGCTTATTCAATTTGGAAAAAAAATTTGGAAACCATGTATCTGATAAGGGATTTATAACCAAGTTATATAAAGAGATCACACAACTTAAAAACAAAACGATAAGAAACCCCATTAAAATTGAACATTTTTCTAAAGACACATGAAAAGATGTTCAACATGACTAGCTATTAGGGTAATGCAGATCAAAATGTCAAAGACATCCTCTCACACCATACAGAGTGGACATTATTAAAAGAGCACTGGAGAGGACATCAAGAAATAGGAACATTCCTTCACTGTTGGTGGGACTGTAAAATAGTGCAACATCTGTGGAAGATGATCTAGCAGTTCCTCAGGAAACTAAACAAAGAACTGACATAGGATCCAGGCATCCCACTATTAGGAATATATTCAGAAGACCTGAAAGCAAAGACATGAACAGACTTTTGCATACTGATGTTCATAGTGGCATTATTCACAATTGCTAAAAGGTGGAAACATCCTAAGCGTTAAGCAATGAATGGGTAAACAAGATGTGGTATAGTCATACAATGGGATGTATTCAGCTGTAAGAAGAAATCAATTGGGGAAGCCCAAGTCAAAAGGGAGGAACATTGAGATATCATGTTGAGTGAAATAAGCTAGATACAAAAGGACAAATATTGTATGGTCTCACTGATATGGACTAAATACAATGATTAGACTTATGGACTTGGACTATGAAATGTAGGCTACTGGGAGATGGAATGTAGAATGAGAAGGTGGAGAAGATTCTAGACGTAGGTACAACAATAAGGTCAAATGTAATGGTTGGTAATGGTTGGACTTGATGGTAACACATTATAATGAATGTAAAAAAACTATTGATTTATAGATGTGATTGTGGCTGAATGAGTAGTCTAGGAAGATTAATGTGAGTTGAAGGACAGCTGAAGGATAATATTGGAAAAGTATCGCAATAATTTTAGAAGTAGGTGAAGGTTGTTGTTAATATAAATACAGGAATTTTTTCTACTACACAGTGTTAAGAATGTGGTGAGAAAAATATAACAAATGTAACTTATGGACTATCATTAACAACTTTGCAATGTTTTAGTAGCAAAAGCAAAGTAGATACTATATTAATGCTAAAGGTAAAAAAAGAATATGGAGTTTGGTTTTGAGAGACAGGAATACAATTAAGAATTTTTTTTCTCCTCTTCATTTTTTTTCAGAAGTGAGAACTTGACTATGTCATTTACCTAATCTGTGTTCATCTGTGTGTCTTTCTTTTTTATTTTAGTTTAAAAGAAAATTCTAACTTTATTTTAAAAGAAGTTTTAGATTACAGAATAGTTACATCAAAAATAAAGGGGGGGAAGTGGCTGTGGCTCAATCAGCTGGGCTCCCGTCTACCATATGGGAGGTCCTGGGTGTGCGTCCCGGGGCCTCCTTGTGAAGGCAGGCTCACCTGTACGCTGGGGAGAGCCACCAGCCAGGGCACCAGGGAGTACCACCCAGTCTGCAAGTGCCACGGATAGCTGACTCAGCAAGGTGACACAACAACAGCAAAAAAGGAAGACAAGCAAAAACACAGAAGAGTGTGCGGCAAATGGGCACAGAGAGCAGACAACAAGCAAGCTGCAAGGGGGGGGAATAAAAAATAATAATAAAGGGGGGGTGGAAGCAGAAGTGGCTCAAGCAGTTGGGCCCCCACCTACCATGTGGGAGATCCTGAGTTCAGTTCCTGGTGCCTTCTAAAGAAGATGAACAAGGCAGTGAGCTGATGAACAAGATGATGCAACTAGAGGATGCAATGTAGAGACATAAGGAAACACAGTGAACGACACAAGTGGGAGTGGAGGTGGCTCAAGCCATTGGACTCCCTCCCTCCAATACGGGATATCTTGGGTTCAGTTCTCAGTGACTCCTAAAAAAATTAAAAAAGACAAGCACGTAATGAACTGATGAACAGACAGAACAGACAGTGAGCACAAACAATGAGGGAGAAGAAATAAATAATACATCTTTTTAAAAAATGTAAGGAGTCCCCATATACCCTACCCTCTCCCCCTCCTCCGTTTTCCTATATTAACTTCTTTCATTACTGTGGTGTGGTGCCTTTGTTAAAATTGATGAAAAATATTTAAGCATTGCTTTTAACTGTGGTTTTACGTTTTGGTTTATACTTTGCACCACACAATTTTATAGGTTTTGACAAAAGGTATAATGACCTGTATCCATTATTGCAATATCATGTAACAATTGCCTTTTATTTAGGCTCCAAAAATCAACCCTTGTCCCCTATTGTTTCCTATCTATCTATCTATCTATCTATCTATCTATCTATCTATCTATCTATCTATCTTTCATCTACCCATTTTCTGAACATTTGAGAGCAGATTGCACACATCATACTCCTAGAACACATAATACTTCCATGCACATTTCCTTTGAATGAAGATATTCACTTATGTAATAAGCTTAACTACAGTTATCAAGTTCAAGAACTTTAACAGTGAGGTAAAGCTTACACTACATATTCCAATTTTTCTTATGTGCCTATGTGTCCTTTTAAAAATTTATTTATGTATATTATTTTTAAAGAAACTTTAGAGTACATAAGTGTTACATCAAAAATATGAACGATTCCGTATACCTCACCCTTTCCCCCACTTACACTTGTCCCCATTAACAACATCTTTCCTTAAAGTGGTACATTTGTTACAATTGATTAAACCTTATTGAAGTGTTGCTACTAACCACAGTCTATAGTGTACATTATGGTTTATACTTTGCACCACACTTGGACATCTTTCTGAACACTAGAACAACAACTGGGTTAGCAGTTGGAATTAGATAAGAGTACCTGAAAAAGAATATTTTTAGGATTAATGTTTCCATAACTTGTTGAAACGTTTTTTTCTGTTATTTTGTGAATTTGAAATAAAGTTGTTAATATAAATAAAAAAGGAGGCAGCACTCAGAAGAAAGAATTTCTGTCTTTTCCTGGGGAATTCATTCAAAGCCTTCATTGTGTTCCCAGCTTGCAGCCACCCTCTAGAATTTGGACTTGTGCATCCTCACAGTCCCAAGAGACGATTTTTATAAAATCTCATGTTATTTACAGATATTTCCTGCTGGCTCTGTTTCTTTACAGAGCCCTGACTAATACAGTCTTGAAAAGGAAATCATGATTTTTAAGGATATAATATTGTTTCTAAAAGGCATGGTCATATCAGTCCCATTGCTGTATATGAGGAATAGCACGTATTTCTAACCCCGCGCTCCATCCCTTGAAACAAACACGGTAATCTCTGTCGTCTTTTCCTCCTGGCTATTAAAACACAACACTCCAGGAAAACCATTAGCAAATGAGTAATTTTAACATACTAAGTGTGATTTAATTGTTACAGTGACCTAATTCTAAATGCTATTTAAATTCTCCCAGCTACCCTACTTAATATCTCCCATACTGAATACAGTGCAGCCACACAATAGAACGAACTTGGATTCCTGAATTGTCCTTTGAGAAAGCCCACTTGAGCTGGAGCCCACTTTTGAAAGATGTTTGAAAAACAAATAACTTCAATATCAAGGGTCCATCATTGGACCATCCTTCTTCACTGGTCTTTGCCCTTGCACATGGGGGATTGTTGCTGTTCCATTGGGGAATGTGACAAAGCTCCCCAGAATGGGAACTCAGCACTCCTCAGTTGTCATGTGTAACTCTATCTGCTATAACAATACCCAATGAACATGCAAACATATCTATATACCCTATATTCATACCCTGGAGAACTCCTTCCCACCCATACATCCCCCATCAATGACACCCCACGCAAGTGCTTCTCTGCTGCCATAGTTGAACCCCTCTGCAATCCAAAACTTTTTCAAAAATGAAGCCTAATATATTGCCAAATTCATTTGGTAGGAAAATGAAAAAGTATTGAGAGGTTTAAAGATTAGAAATAGAATAGAGGGAAGCAGACTTGGCACAGTGGTTAGGCCTTCCATCTACCACATGAGAGGTCCGCAGTTCAAACCCTGGGCCTCCTTGACCTATGTGGAGCTGGCCTATGTGCAGTGCTGATGTGCGCAAGGAGTGCCCTGCCACTCAAGGGTGCCGCCCGTGTATGGGAGCCCCACGCACAAGGAGTGCACCCTATAAGGAGAGCTGCCCAGCACGAAAGAAAGTGCAGCCTGCCCAAGAATGGTGCTGCACACATGGAGAGCTGACACAGCAAGATGATGTAACAAAAAGAGACACAGATTCCCTTGCTGCTGACAACAGCAGAAGCGGACAAGAACACGCAGCAAATGAACACAGAGAGCAGACAGCTGGGGCGGGGAGAGCAAGTAAGGAGGATAGAAATAAGTAAAAATAAGTCTTAAAAAAAAAAGAAATAGAATAGAATAGAATACATAGTAGAACACAGTAAAGTCACATATACAATATAGGAGACTCCCATATACCCAACATCAAATCCTTTTCCCCCTTCCCCAGCAATGATCTTTTTACATGTGGATGTTATATTTACTACAGTTGATGTACAGATATTGAAACATAGCTACTGCCTGAAATTTCAACTAGGCCTAGAGCTGCAGGGTGCCTAAGTGTTATACCCTGAGAGCCTCCATGTTGTTCAAATGTGGCCACTCTCTAAGCCAAACTCAACCTGTAAATGCACTACCTACACCCCAGCATGGGACATGATTCCCGGGGATGAGCCTCCCTGCTGGGGAGGGATTACTACCATCACCAGCTTGTGATGCAACTAGAAAAAGACCTTAAATAAAAGGTAAAGACAATGGAAAAGGAAATGGTAAAGACAAATGAGTTCATATGGCTAAGAGACTTCAAAATGAGTTAGGAGGTCATCAGAGAGTGGAGCTTATGCTGAGCTCAGCGGGATCCCAGAGATAGCCAAAGTAGATAAAACCCCCAGTAGTGGTACTCATGAAGGCTATGGAGATATCCAGATTTTACGGTCATGGAAGATGGCTCTGGAGTTCAGTGCCTTGCCAGTGGGCCTTACTTTGGAATTTGTGCTCCTGTGTGTGATGGAGTTGGACTCAGATGTGACCTCTCTATATACATGCCTCTTCTGTCACCTTTGCTGAACCTGTGGTTGACACTGGAGTTGGTGTATGCTCAGGAGATTTGAATCTCTGGACTGTCCATGTGCCAGTTGGGCCCTGAACCTCAGCAGAGTAGCAACATGCACTTTCCGGTGTTACCCAGGTCAGCTGACTGGGAAGTGAGAATGGTCAACCACAACAAACAGGGAACCAAGAGTGCCTACAACTGCAATCAGGAGAATCATATCCATCAGCCATGTGGGATCTAAGACCCCTCTCAATTTAGATATGGAGTGGACATCACCATCCCAGTATCCACAGGATGGAGGAATATAATATGGATTGGAGTAGATTTGCTAGTATTCTACTATAGAACTGTTGTGACTCTAAAATGGAAGAAATTTTATCATTGATGTGGAGATGGTGGCCGTGGGAGTTGCTGAGGGCAGGGAGAGGGAGGAAGATGTGTGATATGGGGCCTTTTTGGAATTTGAAGTTTTCCTGAATGATACTGCGGTGACAGATGCAGGGCATTGTATATCCTGCCATAACAAAATGGATGGACTGGCGGAGAGTGTAAACTACAATGTACACTGTGGTCCATACAGTGTGGCAGTGCTCCAGGGTTTATTCACCAAATGCAATGAAAGTGCCTTGCTTATGAAAGGGGATGTTGTTGTGGAAGCAGCAGGGGTGGTTGGGCAGTGGGGTATATGGGAACCTCTTATGTTTTTTAATGTTACATTTTGTGTGATCTATTTATCTTTTAAAAAATGACCAAAAAAGAAGAACCATTAAAATTTTTTTTTAATTTAAAAAATAACTGTGTTACAGGAAAAACAAAATGAGAATAAAATACTTAGGTGGAAGGGCATCTGCTTAACAACTGAAATGCGTGCTTTAAGATGTTTACTCCGTTTTCACTGAGAAGAGGCAGGTAGTTGAAACTTTTCAGGTTAACCTTCTTATTGTACCAGGCTGAGACTCTGGCCTTGAGGTCCTGAGGTCTTTGAACTGTGGCTCTGGGCCAGCACAATGAAGAGGCAGTCTCAGACGCTGAAAAGGAAGCATAATAAGGCAGTCTCAGAGGGTGAAAAGGAAAGACAATGAAGAGGCAATCTTAGAAGCTGAAGAGGAAGTTACTGTGAATTTCCAAAGGAGGGATCCTGTAGATTCCAGGCTAAATTGGGTTATTTTCTGAGAATGGGGTGGATGTGAAATCAAGAAAAGCAATTCCAGTGCTGACTTTGTCTCTGGGTATCAATTGGAGAAATAGTATGGCTGGTTAGAGAGGCCGAAAGAACCATTCAGAGACAGCAATAAGGACAGGGTCTTGCCAATGGTTTCAAAGCATTGTTAATATGGGCCTCCGCATTCCCCTGAGTCCAGACTCAGAGAAGGACAGCGGACGAGAGGAAAGGGGTTATAGCTGCACGACTAGCAAATGGTCCATTCACAGTAGTTGAACAAATGTACGAACAAGCTAGTGAGTACAAATGAACAAATAGTATATGTGTTTGAATCGTCCAATAAAAATATCATCTTGTTATGGCTGGTATTTAAGTAACCCATGGACAGAAATTAGCCATAAATAATTTAAAAGCTGGAAACAATATTAGAGCTGGCTTCATCCATATTTCAAATTATACAGAGAAATAAAAATGGGTTTCCAAAGGCCACCTCACTAGTTAATGAAAGAATGGAGACCAAATCCCAGGTCTCTCAACAACAACTCTAGTGCTTTTTCCAGTACATTACTCTTTAGCCTTAGCACACAGCCAAGACATGTAGTTTCAGGGAAGAACAAAGGGATAGAATCCAATTGTTTCATGGTCCAAAGAATTGATCCATCCTTGTCAAGGGTTGTCACTGTCCCATTGGAAAATTCCTTCTCCTCGCCCTGTCCTCATCTTTAAAGAAGTCCTTCTGATTAAGAGAACCCTGTGGGATCTCTTTATGAGACTCCAGCTAGTTCCTGAGTCTTCAATGCTACTAATGTATTGTAGGTGTATGATACTCTGCTGCCTTTAAACAGAAAATATGAAAGCCATTTCTTTCAAAATCTATTCCCTCCCCACCCTTTGGCTTCTACATGCAGGAGAAGTACCATAATGGTCCATGGTTACATATTCCCACAATTGAACAGATAATACATGCACAGTGAATAGATTTTTGTGCAAAGAAAATATTTCTCCCTCAGGAAGTTTAATACTTGTACTATTTTCCTTTTAGATGTATACTGATTTTTGATTCAGTGTCTCCAAATAAGAAGCCTGAAACAGGTACAAAATGCAGTGTTCAGATTTGTAAGCAAGATTTCAATCCTGGATTTCCTAATGTTCTTTTTTTTAAGTTAATTAATTAATTTAATTTAATTTATACTCTTTTAATTAAAGTTAATAGACCACAAAGAATGTTACATGAAAAAATATAAAAAAAACATAAAAAACATAAGAGGTTCCCATATACCCCATTCCTCACCCTTCCACCCCATCATTTTTGTAAACTGTATTTTTTTAAGATATATACATCACAAAAAAAGTTACATTAAAAAATATAAGAGATTCCTGTATACCTACTCCCCCCCACTCCTCCCACATCAACAACCTCCTCCATCATTGTGGCACACTAATTGCATTCGGTGAACACATTCTGGAGCACTGCTGCACCGCATAAATAATAGTTTACCCTGTAGTTCACATTCTCCCCCAGTACATGCAGTAGGTTAGGGCAGGATATATAAAGTCCCTAATCTGACCTTGCAATATCATTTAGGACAACTCGAAGTCCCAACAATGCCCCCACATCACATCTCTTCTTCCCTCTCCCTGCCCTCAGCAACTATTGTGGTTACTTTCTTCTCCTCAATGCTACTATTTCTTCTATTACTAGTCACAATAGTTTTATAGTAGAATATCAGTAAGTCCACTCTAATCCATATTTTATTCCTCCATTCTGTGGACCCTGGGATGGTGATGTCCACTCCACCTCCAGATCAAGAGGGAGCTCAGATTACACATGGATGATGGTAGCAATTCTTCTGCTTACAGTTGTTGTTAACACTCTTGAATTCCTGGTGTGTTTGACCTGGTGTTTGACCATCTTCACCTCCCTGTTAGTTAGCTCAGTGGAGGAATTCCTTCCTTACATATATGAGGTCTCTGGTTCAATTCCCACCTCTCCCTAATGTTCTTTAAGTTAGAGGAGTCCCATTTGCTACCAAGTACAAGACCCTGGCTCACTCAGAATGCCCATTACCATCTAAGGTCATGGTCAGAAAACATTGGCAAGTGCTGAGCCAACTGTTTGCTTCTTCATTCCTTAAGTATAGACAGATATCTGGGAATTAGAATAGCAGGAAGAGAGAGAGAGTTCTCTTAAAATGAGTTTCCCATAATATAAATATCCTTAGAAATTGTCCCAAGATCAGTCTTTAATATACTAACACCTGAGTTATCAGTTAACACCTCAGAATGGGAGAAAATAAGACAATGGGAATCAGGATGAGGGTGGCAAAATGTGGTTAAGTAGGGTTGCTATATGTAGGACTGGGAAAAAATGGGATGTGGTTTGGAAAATGTAAAACAAAAACCTGAAAATAAATACTTATGAGTGTTTCCTTTGCAGAATTTATAATTTTTCTTGGAGCCAACCCCGGGTTTATGACTGTCTGTCTAGATACCTGTTTGTATCTCTCAAAAATTGATGTTTTCTTGACTCTCTAGACCACTCTTTAGATGGACTGATCTCTTGCCCATGCTTTAAAACTTCACGGAAAATTCAGATTGCCCCAGGAGGTACTGCCTTGTGGTCTAATACACTTTTCTCCCTAAAAATGTTTTTAAAATATGTTTAATTTTCAACTTGACCTGGATTCTTTAATGTTGATGTGGTTTATTTCCTCTGAATATGTTCAAAAGCATAGTTTTGGAAATAATCCATATCTTTTCTGTGCTGATTATTTAGGTATTAGAGTCAGAAGGCTATGGTTTGAGATCTGGTTTTGCTATTTATATACATCATATGTAAAGAAAAGCAATACTTATTTTGTATGGTTATTGGAGTCTCAAGTAAGACTATGCTTAGGAAAACACTTTGCCATCTGAAAATCATAGATTAAATTGGGAATATTTTCATTATTACTGTGATTTTGACCTTTTCTAAGATTTCTTTCAATTATGGAGAACATACCTTCACAACCTAAGTTATTTTGGACAACAATTCTGCAGAGTTCCTGCTCCACTGTCAGTTGATGACCCCAATGCAGGGGCATTGGCAGACAGGAGCTGCAACTATTTTTAAGCCAAGAGGGTCCAGAGTGAAGGCAAATGTTTCCAATTTATCCACTTTATGTTTGTTACATCGCAACCAGCAGAGTCCAATAAAAATGCAGAGATTTATTGGAGTCTGCATCAGAGGATATTGAAGAAAACAAGGATGCAAGAAAATAGAACATCCTTGGGTGATACTTAAAAAGACAAGCAATGTTCTCTTAACACCAGTGGCTTTAGGGGCACACATTTCCCAGCAGCTGGGCAGTGCTTTGACTGTGACGTGCCTGGGCTCTGCCATACTTGGTATCCGGTATCCAGCCTACCGTCCCTTCTGCCAGGCATTACTTGAGTATTTTTGCCTCTCCAGAGCCAATCTTTACCCTTCTTCCCTTTGCTCTGTACCTTGGGAAGCTGACCTATGTCTGACCTAGATGAGATGCATCAGCATGATCCCTTGTCCATTGGATTGCAATCAGATACCACAAATCCAATGGGATTCTTCTCCTTGGCTGAATATCAGAGAAAAGGAGGAAGAGGGGGACGGGCCACTTACTCCCCAGGTCCCTCCCATGTGTGTTTCTACACTAGCTGCTTCTAACAATGGGTGTCCCTCACACTCCACATTCCTTTCTGCCCTCCCACAACAGCTCCCTTCCTGGGGCCCTCCAAGCACAGATATACTGAATCAGGTACTAAAGCCCTGATTCTACTAAACCCCAAGGTGCTGTATTTTTTCTTGTGGATACTAGAGCCCCGACTAATTCCATTATTCAAAATGGTCCTTTTATTAATCTATCCTCAAATTTCTAAATTGAGTGTGGCAGGTCTTTCTTGCCTAAACCCTAAGGAGGATGTCCTTTGAAGGTAGCACTGTGAAGATCTCTGTGACTGTGGACTGAGAGTAGGCTTACTGCAGGGAGAGGGAGAAGGGGGATTGCTGTCCGGGTCAGTGTCTAGGTTCTTGACTGCATTGTGAGAAAGAATTCAAGGACGAGCCACAAATTAAGTAAGCAATCAGAGAATTTATTAGGAGTTTAAGCAAAGAATGTTAAGTACACACCTGAGACATGGGTGCAGGCATACTCAAGATAGAGATGCACGCTTTCAGCCCTGGTGTACCTTGTTTTACAGGGCTCCAGGGTCTGCCCTGAATGGCATATTTGAGACTAAGCAAGGGAAATCTATTGGGTGGTTTGATTTGCTTAGGGGTTTGGGGTTTGCTGCCTGATAGTGATTGGCTTCTGGCTATTGTCCATGAGCTGTAGCAGGGTGTGTTGACTGGTGGTGATTGGCCTCTGGTCACTGTCCATGAAGCATGAGATAATCTGAAAGTGGTGGGGGTGGATGGTGGCTGAAAGTGGTGGGTGGGTGGGTGTTGGTGCTCCTTTCCCTTCACTCTTTCCTACCATGTAATGATTTTGCTGGCTGCCTTCTGTTAACGCAGCCATCAGATGTGTTCTACAAGCTGTGGGGCATGTGCTGTAAGTCACGGGGTGTGTGCTCTGAATTGCCTCTTCCTAATTTGTCTGTGTGAATTAGCCCACAAGTCAGAAGGCCATTGTCTCAGTTTCTTTTACCAGGTGTTGTTTTGTGTGGCCTATTAGGTTTTCTGTCTCCATAGGTCCTTATTCTATCCTGCCTCAGGATCCTATCAGATGTGGAGTCCTAAATTCCCTAACATTAGCATCCAAGTGAAAGGTGAACTAAATAAATCCAAAGACAGCTTTTGAAGACAAAGAAAGATGACCCCCCTCAATAGCTGAAAGGGAGCAGGTAGGGAGGTGTGCAGGCAGTGTCATTCCTTGCCTTGATTAAGTAGGGTTCTTGTAGGCTTGAAATTTTATGCCCTTCTTTTAAGTCTCCACTTAGCAATTGTGTAAAATTGAGGCAAGTTACTTTACTTCTTTGTGAATAAATTTCATCGTCTGTAAAAAATGCATAATACTTACATCTATCTCTTAAGATTTGGAATTAATTGAATGAATATTTGGTAAACTGCCTAGAATAATAATTGGCAAATATTCTGACTTCAATAAATCTTAGTTACCATCTCTTCTCTTTTCCTCCTTCCCTCTCCCCTCTCCTTATCCCCCTCTTCTCTGTTTATAGTCTTCCTTCTTATTATCATGATTATTTTTCCCCAACATGGTATTTGATTTTGACATTGGCCATCTGTCAGGTGCTTCCTAGAAAGCTTAGGATTCCAGTCAAGGGACTTGGCAAGGTTGGCTTTAGGGGTTCTGAGTTCTAGTCTTGACTTTCTCTCCATCTTCTGGTAAACCTCAGAAAAGGGGTTTCATCTGCCCCAGGCTTGTTTCCCTTATTGCTTCCTGAATCATGAGACAAAGCTCATTTCATCTTTGATAAAAATTAGTGGGGAATTGAAATGCAGGTGTGGCTGTCCAGAATTATCTCAGACATTAAACAAATTACATGTCATTTTTTATTGCAAACTGAATTCTTCCAACTGTTTGTCTATTTTCTGATGCTTTATTGTTAGTTGGGACTGGATATGGTTCTTGCTTTCCTCTTGTTTGTGGGTAGCAATAATTACAGGAATACCCTGTTTTTTGGCTCAATGGAAAGTTGGAAAATACTCACTTAGCCCTTGATGCTTTTTGAACATACCAAACATTTTCCCACCTGGTTAGATTGTCATTTTACTTTCATAATAAAGTCCTTTAAGGCAGAAAAGTTTTTAATATTGATGACGTCTCACTTATTTTTTTCTTTTGTTGTTTATGTTTTGGGTGTAAAGTCTGCTCTCAAACCAAGTATTACCATGGCTTACTTTCACTTCATTCATATGTCCCTCTCAAATAAAGACCTCCAGCCCTAGAACCTGGGTCATTCTTTATACTTTTCTTTAACTCTTTTTAGGTTTCTTTATAACATATATCTACTTACAGGTCCCTGCATATTATACTTAATTGTTCTATGTCTGTCTTCCCCACTAGAATATAAGTCCCTTGAGAGAAAAGATTTTGATAATTTTGTTCACTCCTATATCCCTGGCTCCAAGGCACTCTGGAAACATTAAATTGGTCCCTTCAGATCTACTCTCATGCTTTATGTGAGTATTGGAAGTCGATCCATATGGATGGACCACTTGGTCCTTTTGGGCTTCACTTATTGCTACTTCTGGCGGGATAGTGGTGAGTGGATGGAGGAGAGAGAAGTCATCTACTTTGCACCTCTGTTCTCTTACTCCTTTCCTAATGGAAATAAAGTTTCCTTCCTTCCCTATCATATCACTTGTCCAGGATCTTGTACTGACTTATTGAGAACCACAATTTTTACCCATACCACTGTAAAACAAACCTTTCAATGACTCCTCAAATTACCTACTTATTTCCTTCCTTAACCCTGACTGATAGATCCTGTATTTGGTATATAAATATCATGTTTTGCGTATTCTAAAATAACTGTAAGTTAGGTAGTCTTATTTTATTACTTGTATGAGGCTAATAGAAGAAAATTCTTAAAGGAAGAAAGATTATCTTATAAGATATAAACTTGTAGTCCTGCAATAAACTCTAAAGGTCTTTCAAATTTTAAAAAAAATGAGCTAGTTTTAAAATTACAAAAAAAAATTTGTAGGCTTATAGATCAGAAAGAAGAATAAAAATATAGTTATGTTTATTAAGAATCTGGTATGCTTATTTTTATTTTTGGTTTTATTACCACATTCTATACACCAAAACACAAATGTTCTCATCCAGGTTCCTGGGAGCTGAGGTAATTCCCTATTAAAATTACTAACTTAAGCCTTATATTTTCTGAGAATCTGTAGCAAGAAACGCCATTAAACATTTTGGGATTCTCTGATGTTAACTTCTTCCTTGACAGCTAAACTAACCAAGTTTTGTAGGCTAATTGCTTGTTCTTTCGTTGAAATTGATTGCAATTTACAAGGCACAGCCTTTTGAGTTGGGATTTCCAAATAGTATATAATCAAGCCAATTGCCACTGTCACATCCCTTGTGGGGATAGAGGTGGTTTAGAAATATCAATGGATAAAGAGAGCATAGCAGACAGAAAGTATCTTCCTTACCATTTATTTTGGGAAACTTGCAGTTAGCTGCAGTCAAATTATAAGACTTTGAAAAACTAAAATCATATCCTCCTTGAAGAATTCTGAAAAGATGATAATGGCCATAGTATAATTTTGAATCCACTCAAATTTTCCCATAAAAACAAAAAGAGAAAGCAGGATAGTGAGGAAAAAACAACGGACATCTTCAAGAAATCAAATGGCAGGTTCACCCTAGGAATCCCAAAATATAAGCAGATGGGGACCAACAGCTAAAAGACCTATGCCATACCTATAAGCCATATGAAAGTGTTCAAGTGTTCATGGGGCACTGTAATGATGGATGGAAATTCACACAATAACCAAAAAATACTGAATTCCCATCCTAAAGAACTCTGCCACATTCTCTAATGGGACAGCAAGAATCCCCCAAGTACTGGGGCAGTGACTAGTGAAGAAGAATGGACCATGGACAGGCCTTTGATACTGATGACTGTTCTTATGAACCTTTACTTTTGAAATCGAAACTTAGCCTACTACAGGGTGCCTAAGAGTTACCTCATGAGAACTTCCTTGTTGCTAAAATGTGGCCACTCTCTAAGGCAAACTCAGCATATAAATGTATTACATTCCCGCCAGCATGGGACATGACTTCTGGGAATGGGTCTTACTGGCACAGAGGGATTACTACCAAGCACCAACTAGCAATGCAACTGGAAAAAGACCTTGACCAAAAGGGGAAAAGGGTAAAGACAAATGAGTTTATATGGCTAAGAGACTTCAAAGTGAGTCAGGAGGTCATTCCATAGGTTATGCTTATGCCCATCTCAGCAGGATCTCTTTGACTGCCAATCTCAATATTACCTCTAATAGTGGGGCTCCTGAGGGTTCTGGAGGTATCTAGACACTATAGGCAGGACAGTCAGCTCAGGAGTTTGGCATCCTGCCAGAGGGCCCTACTTTGGAATTTATGCTCCCCAGTATGACAGAGTTGGACTCAGTTGTGGATTCACTACAAATGGTTCTTCTGTCTCTTCTATATGCACAGAGAGTTAATACTAGATTTGATAGGTGTATGTCCAAGAGATTTCAATCTTTGGGTTGTCCATGTGCCACTTGGGACGTAACTCTCATCAGAGTTGCAAAACCTACTCTCCAGTTCATTGATCATCCAGGCCAACAAAGAGATGATGATGTCAATGACCATCCCAAGAACAGAGAGAGTCTGCAACTGCAAGCAAGATAGTCCCATCCATCTGCCTGATGAGATCTAAGCCCCTTCTCAATTAAAAATATAGTGGGCATCATTTCAAAATCCCCAAGATTGAGAATGAATGATCGACTAGAGTAGACTTACTGTTATTCTACTATGGCCTTATGATTCTAGCAATGGAAGAAATTTTTTCATTGATGTAAAGACAGTGGCCACTGGAGGTTCTGCGAGGAGGGAGAGGGAAAAACAGATGTAATATGAGGACATTTTTGGGACTTTGAAATTGTCCTGAATGACATTGTAATGACAGATACAGGCCATTATATATCTTGTCGTAACACAAAATTGTGCCGGAGAGAGTGTAAGCTACAATGTAAAGTATAATCCATGTTTAGTGGCAATGCTCCAGTGTGTGTTCATCAATTGTAACAAATGTACCTCATCAATGGTGGATGTTGCTAATGTGGAAAAATGTGCGAGGAGTAGGGAGTGGGGCATATGGGAATCCCCTGTATTTTTTATGTAAAATTTATGCAATGTAATTATCTTTAAAAAGAAAAAAGTATATTTAAAAAAAGACCAATACAATATGAGCATGTGTAGGAAAGGAAGCAGAAGGAAGCATGGAACATTTGATAGAATGGAAAAAGAAGGTTACCAAAATAACCAAGTGGTGCTATTAGAAACCTTTATTTGTCATTTGAGAACAGCAATTGATACTTGGAGGTGGCAGGTATATTGGCAGGGAGTGTTTGCCAGCTACAATTTGGAAATTATTGTAAGAAGTCTGTGGAAAAGTCTATAGAATATGGAGTATTCTGGGTCTTCCGAAATTTTGAAACTAACTGGTTGGACATCAGTTACAGGACACAACTAAATTGTCTCTATCACTGAGTTGATGGCAACACATTATAGTGAATAGCACTATGTGGCTGAAAAGGGTCGTCTAGGGATGTAAAGATCAATTGAAGAAAGCTAGAAAATAGTCTAAGGAATGAATAAAACAGTGAACCCAGAGGAGAATGAGTATTGTGGTTAATAGTACAACTGCAAGAATGTCCTGCTGTGAACTAGAACGGATGTATGTCACTATTGCAGGTTGGTGGGACTGTGGAGAAACATGGGAAAATACAATTAATGTAACCTATCGACTAAAGTTAGCATCAATACTGTAATATTCTTGCATCAATGCTGAAGTTGAACTGTGCTAATAACAGGGGGATATGAAAAAAATATGCCAAATGTAAGCTATGGACCATAGTTAGTGGTAATAGTCTGATGATATTATCTCATAATCTGTAAAAAATGTTCCAAAATGGTGTAGAGTGTTGGTGAAAGGTTGTTGTATGGGAAGGCATGAGCATGATTGTTTTGTAAGTTCACAATTTCCACAATAAAAATATATTTTAAAAAACTAATTGACCTGGTGATAGATAACAAATTGAGCTAAAAAGGGAAAACGAAGATAAAGAAAATTAAGTATTTACACAAGAGGAAGGAATGGAAATAGCACTGGGAAATCACAGAAAGTATGGGTTTTATTTTTCAAAACAACAACAATAACAAAAGAAGAAAGACTTCTAATTTTGGCTACCATGGACTATATGGCATGGATTGACCTTCCCTTAATAAGCTGGATACACTATATGAGGCAAATGGTTTTAGGCATTGAAAAACAGGCAGACAGAACTATTATCCTTGAAAGAAGTAAAGCATATGTGGGTGCAAAGAGTTAAAGCACAAGAAAAAGAGTGATTTCTTGTTGAACTCAGAAGTTAGGTATTGGAATTCCAAGATGTTGAACTGACAGAAAATTGTGAGGTAGGTTACTAAAAAGACGATTGGCGTATCAGGCCTCTGCACAGATATTCACTGCATATATTCTGGCAAAAGAGGACTGAACATATGAAGAGAGACACTCTGTAAGGATTATTAGAGATAAATCATTGAGAAACAGAGCCAGATGAAGCACTAGTCATCATAGAGCTCAAAAATCTAGGGATTCTGGACTTAAAGGAGCTGAGAAATCTTGAATAACACCTCAGATATTCAACTGAGATTCCAGAAATGCTACACATAGTATTTAGGGGCCTAAAGACACCTATAGAAAAGATTAGGACTAGGACTAAGTTAAAAAATAAATAGACCTTCCCTATAAAGAATAAAACTGCATCCAATGGAACAAAGAGGATCTGATGTTTAGTTAATGACCAGCCAGAAGAAAATTCAGAAACATTTAAAGCAAGACAACCTAAGCCCTTTTAAATATATAACTAACGTTCAGCCTATAGCCTACAATCAAATGCTATTAGAAATGCAAAGCAGCAGGAAAATGTGACCCCTTAATCAAAGGAAAAAAAGTACTCAATAGGAACCTATGGCAAGATATGTCAACATAGGTATTAACAAAAAAAAGTCTTTAAAACCACCTATTATAAATACGTTCAGTGAATTAAAAGAAAAGATTTCCACAAAAAGCAAACAGATGAAGGCTCTCAGCAGAAAAAAATGAAATCAACAAAAAAGTATCAGATGGAAATTTTAGAACTATAAAATATATACAGTATGGGTGTGTGGAACTGATTGGAGATTACAGAAGACATTATTATTGAATTTAGAACAATAGAAAAGATTCAATCTATAAACAAAGGAAAAAGATTGTAAAGGCAAAGGAAAATAGCACTAGATATTTGTGGGACAGATAGAAGAAAACCGGGAACCACCAACAGTATAAATACAAGAAAATTATTCCTAAGTATAAAACAGTCAAACTATTAAAAACCAAGAATAAAGAAGAAATATTAGAAGAAGTGAAAGGATGAAAAAGACATGTTATGAGCAGTGGAACAAAAACAATTGCCTTATTATTAGAAATTATGGAGATCAGTGGAAAATGAAACAGTATCTTTAAAGCACTTGCCTGTTAACAGCATTATATAAGAGAGAGGAAATATGTGTGCAGAGAGGGTTTGGATAATGTCAAAGTGAATGACATATTCTACAGTTCTATATTCTACACAGCTTGCAATAAAACATAACAAATATTTAGTTAATTGGCAGTGTATTTTCCACACCACTGTTAGAATATTAGCTCCTCGAGAATGCACTTTTATCCCCTCTTTCTTAATATTATCTCCCACCTCAAAGGTGCCAAGAGCAGTGCTTAGAATGAGTTAGCCAGCTAAATAATATTTGGGTAAAACCAGGTAATCTTCCTTGATGCTTTGGGAGGCATCTGGTCATAAGTCAAGTACTATCTGCTCAGATCTATATGTGTACATATGTGGCCAGGTATGAAGTTTGTTCTGTTTGTTTGAAATAACAACAAAACGTAGGCAAATCTTAAGTATACACCTAGATTAATTTTGAAAAGTTAACACACCTCTGTAACCATCACCCAGATCAAGAAACAGTATTAGCAGCAAACAAAAAGTCACTCTTGTGTTTTTCAGTCACTGAGGCAAATGCTCTGGATTCAACAATCACTTATGTACATTATCTGTTTCTGTTTACCTGTTTCTTTATTTTATTTATTGCAGAGTATGCCGTTTGTGTTTGCCTTTCACTTTTCTCATAACGATCTTTGACAGTTTGCTCCATGTTGATGTAAGTAACTCATTCATACTCACTGATACCTAGTATTCTGTTATAAGAAGATGTCACAAATTATCTATCAATTCTTTTGCTGATGGGCTTAGGGTTTCTTTCAAACTTTGGGTTATTATTAATACTTACAATGCTGTTGGGAACACTTTTGTGCATACCATTCAATACACATAGATAAGCATTTCTGTTGTTTTTAGTGGTAGATATGGAATTTATGCACATGACTATAGTGTATTTTCAACTTTAACAGATAATGATAAGTATTTTTGCAAAATGCTTTTACAAGTTTTTACCTCCATGAGCAGTGTATGAATGTTTCAGTTGTGCTTCATGATCAACAACAGAGTTAGTTGATACTGTTTCATTTTAGCCATTTTGATTGATGCAGAGTGGTACCTTATTGTAGCTTTTAATTAATATTCTTATGATTCAGAAATTTGAGCACATTTTTATGGGCTTATTTACTAATTGGTTACTCTTATAAAGTGCATTTTTAAGTCTTTAGTCCATTTTTTTTTTGTTTTTCTTTTTCTTATTGATTTACAGAAGGTCTTTATATATTATCAGTGAGCCCTTTGCTGTCTATACATATATGCAAGTACTTCTTCCCTCTCCTTTGAAAACTCATGTGAAATTTTATTCTTAATCGTATTTTTGATTAAGGGCAATTCTTATTCTCAGAGCACCCCAATTTATCAGGTCCCCTCACCCTATTTATAAGTAGCACTATTTTTGGTTCTTGTCTAAGAAATCTCTTCCTACATTAAGGTCATGAATATAGTCTCTTATCTTAATTATTGGGAGATTTATTATTTTTCTTTATACATATATGTATGCAATCTGGGTGGAATTTACTTTTGGTATGATACAACATAAACCTGAGGATACATAATTTTCATATTTACTGAAAAAAACTGCAGTGTCACCTCGGGCATAATTCAGTGATCATATATATGAGGATCTGTTTCTGGACTCTATTATACTCCACCAGCATAATTGTCTATTTTTGGGCAATATCATACTCTTTACTCACTATAACTTTACTATAGATTGAAATATCTTGCAGTGAATTCCACCAGTTTCTCCAACAATATTACATTTCTATTCTTGGCCCTTGTATTTTCGTGGCAATAACTGTTTACATGCACTTGCACAAACAGGGAGAGCTGGGGTTTGATTGGATTGTATTGAATCTGCAGTTTAATATAGGAGAATTGATATATTAGAAATATCAAAACTTTTTATCTCTGATCATAAGCTCACCATTTATTTGTGTGCTGTAATTTTTGCAATGCCCTAGTTTTTTATAAAGATCTTGCATGTTTTACAGCTTTTTAGTTTTTCTTTCTTTTTTAAAGAAATCAATTTTATTGATACATAGTAATAAAACATACAACCCATCTAAAGTGTACAATCAATGGTATTTGGCGTAACCACATAATTGTGTTTTCACCACTTCAATCATTATTACAGCATTTTCAATATTTCAGTAATAATAATAGTAAAATGCAAAAAACAAACAAAGGATTCATCACCTCTCAATCTCTCTAGTATTTCCCTGTTGTACATAGCTGCTATTTCTGATTCTTCTTGTTTATTTATTTATTTGTTTAAGCAGTTTTATTGAGATATATTCACATACCATACAATCTATCCAAAGTGTATAATAAGTAATGGCTTTTAGTATAATAACAATGTTGTGTATTCTTTACCACAAAAATTTTAGATTAATTTCATTACTCAAGAAGACAAACGCCACACCCCTTCGCAATCAGCTCCCAATCCCTCCATCCTTCCCCAGCCCTATATAACTGCTGATCTATATCATCTTTATAAATTGATGCATATTTACATTTTATATAAATGGAATCATACAATACATAGTCTTTTGTGTCTGGTTTCTTTCACTTAGCATAATGTTTGCTTTTGTCTGATATTAGCATCTTGTGACATTAACATACATTTGTTCAGTTTCAAAGAAAAACAGTCTGATATATGCAATTTTACCCATATCTATATTTCACATAAGGTTTTATTACGCTATAAAGTCCAGTGTTACATTTTTTAGCTTTCCTTTTAGTAATACACATGACCTTAGACTTTCTGTTTCAACCACTGTCATACCCATAGTTACTGCTAGTTACAGATATTGTGTTGTGCGTTCATTTTTTCTATTCATTTCCAAAGATTGACACATAACCTTTTTTACTTATTTCTCACAAGTTAACCCTCAGTCCACCATTCTCTGACTTCATTCTATTTTCTAGTGACCCATACTCAAGTTATTAACTCCATGAGTTTACACAATATCTTTAGTCCATAGTAGTGCAATCACGCAGTATTTGCCCTATTGTGTCTGACTTGCTTTACTCAAAATAATGTCCTTCAGGTTCATCCATATTGTTATATGCTTCACGACTATATTTGTTCTTACAGCTGCTTAATATTCAATTGTGTGTATACACACCGTGATTTGTATTTCCTACATTAGTTGATGGATGCCAGGGTTGTTTCCATCTTTTGGCAATTGTGAATTACACTGCTACAGACATTAGTATGCAGATGTCTGTTCCTGCCACTGATCTCAGTTCTTCCACGTATATATACCCAGCAGTGATATTGCTAGGTCACGTAGAACATCCATATTCAACTTCTTTAGGAACTGCCAAACAGTCCTCCACAGTGGCTGTGCCATTCTACATTTCCACCAACAGGGAATAAGTGTTCCTATCTCTCCACATCCTCTCCAGTTTTTACTGTTTTCTGACTTTTTAATGGTTCTGTTGATTTTTTCCCCTTTTCTCAATTTCATTTATTTCTGCTCTAATCTTTATTATTTTTTCCTTCTGCTTGCTTTGGGACTGGTTTCCTATTCTTTTTGTAGTTTCTCCAGTTGTTCAGTTAGATCTTTGATTTTAGCACTTTTTTCTTTGTTAGTTGTATTCTCATTTTCATTAGTCTTGATATATTTACTCCTTTCACTTGCAATTTCTTCTTTGACTCACTGATTTCTTAGGAATGTGTGTTTATAGCCTCCGAGTTTGCGTATTTTTCCCTTTCTCATTTAGTACTGATTTCCAGTTTCAATCCATCATGATCTGAAAAGGTGCTTTGTATAATTTCAGTCATCTTACAGTTATTGATATTTGCTTTATGACCTGATATGTGGTCTATCCTGGAGAAAAATCCATGAACACCTGAGAAGAACATATAACCCACTATTTGGGTTGAAACATTCTGTATATATCTGTTAGATCTAGTTGTTCATCATATTGTTCAAAAGTTCTCTGTTTCCTTGTTGAATGTCTGCTTAGATATTCCATCAAATGATGTAAGTTGTGTGTTGGAGTCTCCAACTATCACTGTAGAAATGTCCATTTCTCCCTTCAGTTTTGCCAGATTGTCTCATTTATTTTGGATCACACTGGTTAGGTGCATAGACATTTATGACTGTTATTTCTTCCTGGTAGATTGTCCTTTTTATTAATATAAAATGACCTTCTGTATATCTTATAACTTTTTTTTTGCATTTAAATTGTTTGATATTAATATAGCTACCCCTGCTCTTTCCTGGTTACTGTTTGAATGGAGTATCTTTTTCCAGTCTTTCACTTTCAACTGAGTCTCTTGTAGGGAGCATATGGATGGCTCATGCTTTTTTCTAAAATTTTATTAAAGGATATTACTCACACTTAAACATACCTAAACAATAAGTATATAGTAATAGTTGTGAACTTATAAAACAAACATACAAAATATCATACAGGGCTCTCATACCTCACCTCACCTACCACCAATACCTTGAATTGTTGTGAAACATTTTAAAATAATGATTAAAAAACATCCTCAAAATATTACTACTAAACAGTTTCTTATATTTGGTATATTTCCCCAAAAAACCAACCTATTATTATTTTTATTACTATTAATGTATCTTTTTTACATGAACATACGTAAACAATAAATGTATGATATTGATTTCCACTACATTGTGAATTTACAAAGCAAACATGCAGGGGTCCCATACATCTACTTACCACCAACACTTTGCATTGTTGTGAGACACTTAATACAAATTATGAAAGAATCTTGTCAAAATCTTACAACTAACTATAGTCCTTATTTTACCTTTGGTCTATTTTCCCCAAAACCACCTTATTATTTTTAAAACATATTTTTATAATAGAAGTTGTAAACTTACAAAGCAATCGTGCACATGTGCAGAATTCCCACATAACATCACTCTATCAATAGACCATACCATGGTAGAACATTTGTTAGAGATTATGACATAATATCATCAGACTGTTACCAGGTCCATAGCATACATTTGGCACACTTTTTCCATACTCCCCCATTATCAACACAATACATCTTTGGCATAGATGCATGCATATTACATTATTACTCTCCACAGTCCATACGTCACTCCACTTGTATTTTTCCCATGCTTTGCCACATTCACACAACCCTGCAATAGTGATGTACATCTGTTCCAGCTCACAAAAGACATTCTTACATCTATATCGTCAACAAAAATTCTCATTCACCTCTAGGTTTACTGTGTTAATAAGTTCTTAGATTGCTCTGAGCTTTCTTTCAACTGGCATTTAAATTCCTAGAGTACTCTATTTAGGCACATTCCCATTTATAAACCATTATAATGTATTACTATCAACTATATACATTTCCACATTTTACAGTAAAGTTAATAAAAACTTTTTTTTTTAGATTTATTTATTTATTTATTTCTCCCCCCCTCTCCCCCCAACCTGGTTGTCTGTTCTCTGTGTCTATTTGCTGTGTCTTCTTTGTCTGCTTCTGTTGTTGTCAGCGGCATGGGAATCTGTGTTTCTTTTTGTTGAGTCATCTTGTTGTGTCAGCTCTCCTTGTGTGCGGCACCGTTCCTGGGCAGGCTGCACTTTCTTTCGTGCTTGGCGGGTCTCCTTAAGGGGCACCCTCCTTGCTCATGGGGCTCCCCTACGTGGGGGACACCCCTGCGTGGCAGGGCACTCCTTGCGTGCATCAGTACTGTGCATGGGCCAGCTCCACACAGGTCAAGGAGGCCTGGGGTTTGAACCATGGACCTCCCATGTGGTAGACAGACGCCCTAACCACTGCGCCAAGTCTGCCGCCAAGAAACTTCTAATACATTAAACATCAGTGGTCCATCTCAGTCCTCCTCTTATCTCCTTTTAGAATTCACCACCTACCACAAGGTGTGAAGATATTTTCCTACATTTTCTTCTAGAAGCTTTATTGTTGTTGCATTTATTTTAGATTTTTTATCCATTTTGAGTTAGTTTTTGTAAAAAGTATGAGATAAGAGTCCTTTTTCCTTCTGTTGATTATGTATATCCAATTATCCCAGCAACATTTGTGGAATAGACTGTTCTGACCAAGCTGGTTAGCTTTGACAGGCTTGTCAAAAATCACTTGATCATAGATGTGAATGACTGTTTCTGAACAATCAATTAGGTTCCATTGGTCTGTGTTTCTGTCTTTATGCCAGTGCCATGCTGTTTTTACCACTGTACCTAGGTAATATGATTTAAAGTCTGGAAGTGAGAGTCTTCTAAATTCCCTTTTCCTTTTTAAGGAGTTTCCGGCTATTTAGAACCCTTTACCCTTCCAAATAAATTAGATAAACATGTTTTCTATTTATTTCTAAAAGGCTGGTGGAATTTTTATTAGGATTGCATTGAATCTGTATATCAATTTAAGTAGAATTGACATCTGAATGATATTTAGTCTTCCGATCTGTGAGCATGGATTTTCTTCCAAATATTTAGGGCTTTTTAAATTTTTTTTAAGAATGAGGAGGTGAGGAAAGATGGCATTGGATTAAGTGCACACATATCATCTCTCCTATAAAAAAACAAAACCCTGTTCAGTGAGCTATTTTGGAAACCCACAAAGCAGGACTCTTCCGGACATCAATCTGGAGAGAGTGAAACAAAAACAAATATTGTTCAAGGTAAAACTACGCGTTTCTGGTGTTTGAAGCTGGAGGTGTGGGAAGGCTAAGTCCCTCCCTCAGGACAGCAAGCCACAGCATTCCCAGAATGCCACTGCTCACACAAATGGAAGAGATAAACTCTGAGTAGGACGGTTCTGGTGAAGGGTGCAGAGGGTCCCACAAATGCAGGTTCAATTGTCTGGATCCCATTTTTTGAGCTTTAAGGAGCATAACAGCTGGCTTGAGGAGAAACCAGGAAGAAGGGAGAGGCAAACCTGCTGAGGCAGCCTGATTTACTTAACCACCCTGGGATAGGGAAAATTGGTGTGGGAGAAGGGAGACCCAGGCAATTAACTAGTCCTGTGCAACACAACTAAGGGAAGGGGACAGTAGAAAGTGCTTTGTAGGTTTCCAAGAGCATATTTAGGGTTCCTGGCAAAGTGTGGGTGCTATCTCTCAAGGAGACTTAGAGACATTATTTTCCGTGGTGAGTTGATTCACCAGGATCCCATTTGGATTTCAGAGGGGAGCTCCCACATGGGCTTCCTGCTGCCCTGGGAGAGAGGAAGTGAGGAAGGGAGAAAAAGGGAAGGGCAGATTCCTAATCAGTTTATTCAATTGCAAAGAGTCGATCCTGCCCTGAGAAGGGGATTCTTTTTGAGGATCAGGTCAACCCAGAAGGAGGGTTTGGCTCCATGGAGGAGTTTCAGCCTTGAATGTGCAAGGTCTCTTGTTCAGTTCTTGGCTCCTGTTAGAGTACTAACCCATTGGGATATTAAACAGCTAGCTGATACTTTGAGACCAGGAAAACATAGACCATATCCTTTTATTAGCTTCCCTTGGATCTCTTATATTTCCTAAAAAAAACACAAAAAATAACAAAAAACAACAACATTATTTTATTACATAATTTAACTTAATTTACTCATTAAAACCCAATTCAAAATCTGCAGCAAGAAATCCATTGATAAACATCAGCAGCCTGATAAGCTCTGCATGGGGCTTAAGAGGAAAGACACATACTTGTCAAATTATCCAATGCTCAACACAAAGAGAAAATACTTAAGGTAACAAGACCAAAGAGCACCATCACATATAAGCGAAGCTCAATAAGATTAAGTGCTGATTTCACATCTGAAACCATGAAGGCAAGAAGGCAGTGGTATGACATAGTCAAGGTACTAAAAGAAAGTTGGCATTCAAACATGATGGAGAGTTCAAAATATTCACAGATAAACAGAAGCTAAGAGAGTATGCCACTAAGAAACCTCCCCTTCAAGAAGTTATAAAGGGAGTTCTTCAGTTTGAGAAAAGTAAACAGGAAAGACAGAGTTGAAGGAGAACAGCTCAAAAGACAAAAAGAGAAATAAAAACAACACATGACATACACAAATCCTAGACCACATGCTAGGCCACAGAGAAAATCTCAATGAATTTAGAAAGATTAAAAGCATACAAAGTAATTTCTCTGACCACGGTGGAATGAAGCTAGAAACCTGCAAAGGCCAGAGAATGAGATTATGCACAAAGATATGGAGTTTAAACAACACTCTCTTCAACAAACAGTGAATTAAGGAGGAAATCTCAAAAGAAATCAGTAATTACCTTGAAATGAATGAAAATGACAACACAACATATCAAAACTTATAGGACACAGCAAAACTGTGCTGAGAGGGAAATTCATAGCCATAAATTCATACATCAAAAAAGAAGAAAGAGCTAAAATTGATGGCCTAACTGCATACATGGTGAAATTAGTAAAAAAGACAACAAACTCACCCCAAAGGAAGAAGAAAGAAAGAGGTAACAAAGATCAGAGCACAACTAAATGAAATATAAAATAGGAAAGCATTAAAAAGTTAACAAAACAAAGAGCTGGTTCTTTGAGAAGATCAATAAAATTGACAAACCCTTAGCTAGACTAACAAAGAAGAAAAGAAAGCAAATGCAAACACACAAAAGAAGAAGTGAGAAAGTGGATATCACCACTGATCCCACAGAAATAAAGACTATCATAAAAGGATATGTTGAAAAACTATTTGCCAAGAAGAACAATTTAGTGAAAATGGACAAATTCTTAGAAACACATAAGCAGCTTACATTGATGAAAGAAGAAATTGATGATCTCAACAAACCAATCACAAATAGAGACAGAATCAGTCATTGAAAACCTCCCAACTAAGAAGAGCCCCAGGCCAGACGGCTTCACAGGTGAATTCTACGAAACAATCTGGAAATAAATAACACATATCTTACTTAAACTCTTCCAAACAATCAAAATAGAAGAAACATGGCCTAACTCATTCTATGATGACAACATTACCCTAATAACAAAGTCAAAGACACCACAAGAAAGGAAAATTACAATCTTTCTAATGAACCTACATGCTAAAATCCTCAACAAAGTATTTGCTAATTGTGTTCAACAACACATCAAATGAATTACACACGAAAATCAAGTGGGTTTCATCCGTGGTATGCAAGGATAGTTCAACATAAGAAAATCAATCAATGTAATACACCACATAAACAGATCAAAAGAAAAAAATAACATGATCATATCTTTAGATGCAGAAATATTAGTTGTGCAATGAAGGGATAAGACAGGGTCATAGGGATATTATCGGGTTGGAATTTGCAGACTTGAGGGGGGCTAGGGTTGAAAGGATGGGTCAGATGGTCCAAGGAATTGGGGGGGAGAGTTTGGGGGAGCAAGTGAGCATGGAAGATTGTTGGGTAGGTGGTGGAAACTACAATGTTGATAGAACTCTTTAGAAAATATAATAAGGAAGGGTTACTGGTTTAGCATGTTTGACAGTGGGTATCTGGCACAGGGTGCACTGGGGGCAGGCTTTTAGGGAGTGTGTGAGGGCTCATCATGTCATAGTGTGTTACATCAGTGGTTGGAGATCTATACAATGAGTGGGAAAGTATTATGCCCCCATCCTAGGGAGGCCTGATGATCTCATACAGAGGGGTGTTTGTCTCTTGAGAGCATTGGTGGCTCCCAGTCCAGTCAGGGAGGACAGACTAGTATGTCAAGCCCTCAGTATTGTTGCAAGTGTCTATGAATATTATCTTTCAAGCAGTGAAGCTTGGTTGTCACCATAGGCCCTAAGGGGAGAGGGAGAGAGAAATAGAATAGTTGAAAGAGGAGATAACTGGGAGGCAATGGAAGTGTTCTGCATGATCCTGCAATGATGGATACAGGCCATGTTAAATATAGTAAAAAATTTATGAAAGTGTATAGTCCAAAATGTAAACCATAATGTAAATGATAATGGTACCATGGTTAGTAGCTATGTTTCAATAGCTATACAGCATTGTATACATCCACATGTAAAAAGACCATTGCTGGGTAGGGGGGAAAGGATTTGATGTTGGGTATATGGGAGTTCCCTATATTCTATATGTTACTTTATTGCGACCTGAAACTTTTTTGAAGACAATAAAAAGTAAAGAAGGATGTAGCATTGAAGAAGAAATAGAAGAGATTGCCTTGCCACTGTGCATACAGGGCAACACCTATTACAGTGATGAAAGTCAAAACATCAAAAAAATTTTTATATTTTTAATACCCCAATTAATTTTTTACTTTATTTTACTTATTCTAAATTATTATGTGTTCTATTTCTAATCTTTAAACCTATCATTATTATTTCATTTTCCTATTAATTGAATTTGGAAATATATTAAACTTTAATTTTTAAGAAGTTTTGGATCACAGAGGGGTTCAACTAGGTCAGTGGAGAAGCATTTTTGTGGGGTGTCATTGATGGGGAGTGGGTGGTAGAGAATTCTTCAAGGCATGCATATAGGGTATATAGTCATATCTAGATGTTCATTGGGGATTGACATGGTACAGTTTAACATGACAACTGAGAGAGTGCTGAGTTCCCATTCCAGGAAACTCTGTTGCACTCCCCAATGGAGCAGCAACAATTCCCCAAGTGCAAGGGCAAAGAGCAGTGAAGGAGGATGGTCCATGATGGGTCCTTGATACTGTTGACTATGCTTATTAGCCCATGTGCTTGAAATTTCAACTATGCCTAAAGCTGTAGTGTGCCTAAGACTTACCTCCTGATAGCCTCCATGTTGCTCAAATGTGGTCACTCTCTAAACCAAACTCAGAACGTAAATGCATTATCTTCCCCTCAGTGTGGGACATGACTCCCGGGGATGAGCCTCCCTGATGCCAAGGGATTACTACAAATCACCAGCTGGTGATAAAACTAGAAAAAGACCATGAATAAAAGGGAGAAATGGTGAAGACAAAGGATTTTATATGGTTAAGAGACTTCAAAAAGAGTTAAGACATCATCAGAGGGGTCACTCTTATGCACATTTCAGCAGGATCCCCAGAGACAACCAAATTAGATATTACCCCAGGTAGAGGTTCTCCTGAGGACTTCAGAGACACCCAGGTCCTACATGGTCATGACAGATGGCTCTTGAGTTCAGTGCCTGGTCAGTGAACCCTACTTTAGAATTTGTGCTCCTGAGTGTGATGGAGTTGGACTCAGAAGTGGCCTCATTAAACATGCCTCTTCTGTCTCTCTTACTGAACCTGTGGTTGGTGCTGGGGTTGATGTATCCTCCAGAGACCTGAATCTCTGGACTGTCTATGTGCCAACTGGGCCCTGAGCCTCAACAGTGTTGCAACAGCTACTCTCCAGTTCATTGGACTTACCCAGGTGGGCCAACAAGGAGGTGAGGATGGTAAACCACCATTCCCAGGGAACTGAGTCTACAACAGCAAGCAGGAGAATCCCATCCATCAGCCATGTGTGAGCTAAGTCCCCTCTCAATTTAGAGGTGGAGTGGGCATCACCATCCCCGGGACCTAAGGATGGAGGAATAAAATATGATGTTCTATTATAGAATTATTGTGACTGTAGCAATAGAAGAAATTATATCATTGATACGGAGACAGTGGCCACAGGAGTTGCTGAAGGCAGGCAGAGGGAGAAAGTTGAGTGATAGTGGGGCATTTTTGGGAATTTGAGTTGTCCTTAGTGATACTGCAGGGACAGATGCAGGACATTATATATCCTGTGGTATCCCCCCAAAGGGACTGGAAAAGAGTGTAAGTTACAACATAAACTATAATTCTTGCCATGCAACAATGCTCCAAAATGTACTCATCAATTGCAATGAATGTACTACACTAATGAAAGAAGTTGTTGATATGGGAAGAGTATGGAGTGTGGGGAGTGGGGTGTATGGGAACCTCTTATATTTTTTAAGGTAACATTTTGTGTGCTCTATGTATCTTTAAAAAAGGATAATAAAAATATAAAAAAGAAAAAAGCAAGTAAACAAATTAAAAAAGAATCAAACCATAGATGATATCTTCTTGAACTGAAGTTCTTGTTGGAATTTTACAGAGGGCCCTTGGAAAATCACAAAGGATTTTTCTTACACCTTATAAAAAGAGAGATGCTAACACTACTTTTATTTCATATGTTACCTGTTGCATAGAGAGTGCTATCCAACTAAAAAGGATTTAAAAACAAACTAACAAAATAATGAGTTGTAGTTTTTGAATACAAGTGCTTTACATCACTGGTTAAATTTACTCCAAAATACTTGGATTTTGTCTGTCATATTTTATCATTTTTGACACTTTTAATTACCTTTTTTGATACAATCTTCATTTCCAGACCTTCTTTTAAGCCTCTCTCTCCTATCTTTTCTTTTCAGACTAACACCCTGCAGTAAGTCCTGCAAAGTACATCTCTTGGCTACAAACTCTCTTAGTTTCTGTTTATCTGTGAATATTTTTAAGCTCACCATATTTTTAAAGGACAATTTTTCTGGATATCAGATTCTTGGCTGGACGTTTTTCTCCTGCATATCTTAAACATATCACACCACTGTCTTCTTGTCTTCATGGTCTTTGATGAGAAATTGGCACCTAACCTTGTTGGGTAGCCTTTATATGTTATGCACTGTATTTCTCTTGCTACTGTCAGAGCTCTCTCTTTGTCTTTGACATTTGACATTCTGATTAGTATGTGTCTTGGATTTGGTCTATTCCGATTTTTTCAGATGGGAATATGTTGTCCTTCCCAGACATGGATATCTGTGTCCTTCAATAGGGTTGGGAAATTTTCTACCATTATTTTTGAAATATTCCTTCTGTGCCTTTCCCCTTCTCTTCTCCTTCTGGGATTCCATTTGACATATGTGTTTTCATGTTTTTTGATGTCATTTAGCTCCCTGAGAATTTGTTCAATTTTTCCATTCTTTTCTTCATCTGTTCTATTGTATGTTCGCTTTTAGAGACCATTTCTTCAAGCTCACCAATCATTTCTTCTGCCTCCTCATATGTGCTATTATATGATTGCAGTGTAATTTTTATTTTATTTATTGCACCTTTCATTCCCATAAAACCTGCTGTTTTTCTACATATGCTTTCAAATTCTTCTTTGTGCTCATCCAATGTTTTCTTAAAATCCTTAATCTCTTTAACAATATCATTGAATTTATTAAGGAGAATTATTTGATTAGTTGTCTCAATTCCTTCATGTCATCTGGAGGCTCATTTTGTTCCTTTAACTGATTCATGTCTTCCTGTTTCTTGGTGTGGATTTTAAATATTTTTTTTGGTGTTTTGGCATCTGGCTTACTAGATACATTTATTCTGGATGCAGTTTCTCTCTTTAATTTAGGACTACATTGCCCATTCTCTCTTACTGCATGTGTAGTAGGAACCAAGAATGTAATTAGTGCTACAAGCTGTGGAAGTTCAAGCTGCCCTCATTGTCCCAGGGACCAATGATGCTTCTCCCAACTTTCTTCTTTGCCAGTGGTAGGAAGAGAGGCACATCTTTGTGTAATAATCCAAGTTGTGCAGGCCTAGATAGTAAGATAGTAGTTAGCCAGAGAGACTGATGAAGCTTCATGCCCCTATCTCCCCTACCTGGGGTGATGGAGCTGTAGATGTGGGCAGCAATCTATGCTATGTAGGCCCAAAGTGACCACAGGTATCCTGGCAGATTTCTAGCTATTCAGACTGTGCCAGCCAAATGTAACTGCAGTTACCCAGAGGACCAGGTGCAGGACTCACCAGCTTCCTACATGCTAGAGGTGGGGCTGAAGCGTAGGCTAAGCTGCAGGCCAATCTGTGTGAAAGAATCCAGTCCCTATGTCACTGTAATTTGCAGTCAGCCCAGTTTCCCCTCATGCCAGGGTGAAGTCAAAATTGTGACTACTAGCCTCTTTCCTACTTAGACAGGTTCAAACTTTAGCTATTCTTAGGGTTATATTTTAGCCAATTGATGTGACTAATCAGTAGCTGAAATCAGTGACCAACCTTCTCTCTTAAACTTCCCAGGAATCATTCAAAGGCTGTATCCTCAGTGGAACCTTCCCGATACATGTACTCCCATTTTTTAAAAAATTGCCTTCTCTTTCTGGCTTCACTGTATTTATTTGTAACACTTTTGTGGAACTTTCTTGTAGTGTAGTATTGCCATCACTGCACATGTATTTCCACATAATATTGTAAACCACCCAAGCATGGGGCTTATGCTTTATTTATCTCTTTACCTGCTATAGGACCCTGCAAAGAACTACACACACTATTTATCCCCCAGGACATAGCATAATGTCTGGTACATAAAAGAAGCTTATTGTTTACTGAATGACCAACATATGGATAGAGGAAACTGAGCTCCATGGAATAACAAGTAGTAAATGCTAAAGACATTCCCAAACTCAGGTCTTCTTTTATCAGAAGAAAATCCACATAAAATTATCATAATTTTAATTCCAGGAATATTTTTCTGAGATCCCTCATCATTTTTTGGTCTCTTAGTTTCTTTCTATTATGGTTTCTGGTCTCTCTCTCCCTCACAATGCACAGTTGCCAACCCTTGGAGAGTTATCCCAAAGCCATAACCATCTGGTACACCTTGTTTTTCTAGCAATAGGGCACAGGTGGGACAGTTATTGATACCACAGCCTTCCAAGAGGTTGTGCAATGTTGGGGCAGGTGGACCCCAAGAGAGGTGATTCTAAGCATCAAGGATCTGAATGTTTTCTATCTGTGCATAACGTGGAAATGGTTAAGAGTCACAGTAACAAACCTTTCCCAGCACTGCACACACATATCTGCTCTCTTGATTGACTCCTGTTTCTAGAATGACTCTGTGAAGGGAGAGCTAAGAATAAATACAGATCAGAGCTAGCTTACTTTGGTGTTAGCACCACAGGTTACAGCTCGGGCCCAGCCACCTCCTCATTCCTGTGGATCAAAGTATTAAAAATGTATGTTTTCCAGTAAAGAAGCAATTCTCCATAAATTTAAGAGTTTAGGGCCCTGACAATTTGATATCTTGGACTGGAGATGAAAAATAGGAGCCAATTCAATATCTTTCTTTAAATATATGCCAGTTTTGGTGCCAAGAGTGTTTGACCAGCCGCCTGCAGTCTCGATGAGCAATAAACCAAAGGTACGGCTTTTGAACTGCTGCAGATTCAGGTTCAACCACGTTCGTGGAGCCGGCACTGTGATGGCTGCTTTGACAGTCATCTCAGAAACCAGGTGTAGACTTAGGACAGATTGATTTTTCCTGAGTCATGGTTACAAGTAGCACTCAGAACTAGTTTGAAACCTATTCCATCCACCAAGAACAATTCTTTCCAATGAATACACTTTTGCAAGCCAACCAATTCATGCCAGATCCTTGATTCAAAACTTAAGCCAATCAGGATTGGAATCATTTCAGAATTTATGCCTCTGTGTGCCAGCCAACAAGCCTCACTCACGTAGCCATGCTTCCATGGGTGAGAGCCGTTTACCCATGTTCTGAAAATCTTCCACTCCTTAAACTGCACCCTTCTCAATAATACTATATAAGATCAGAGAAACTGTCTGACCAGCACAGTTATCCTTTAAATTGATATTTGTCTCTTTATTTCAGGTAGTGAATGTCAGCTTCATCATTCTTTGACCATTCTGATAGTTTCTCCCATAAATGGACAGCATTCTAGAGCATTCTTGGACTAGCAGGGGTGATTTGGCCCCTTCTGCCCAGATTCTACTTGTCCCACAGAAATGCTTCCAGGTGAGTCTGTTTCAATAACTATCTAAACTCTGACCAGTTTATTGTTGAATTTATTTCATTATCCTAGATTTTGTAATGAAGTAGGTCTTCATATAAGTTAATTAGTCCTACGTCTTTGTATTAAGCAATTAGAACCTTCGATTTAGAGGTAAACCTTTTAGCAAAGGAACCTAGTCTTTTTATTATTATTGTTATTATTATTATGGCAAGATTTCCACACCTTGCATTATTGACATGTTGCAAAAGACTGTCCTGTATAGTATATGATGTTTAGCAGCGTCCTTGGCCTCTACTCACTAAATACCAGTAGCAACTGCATGTCAGTTATAATAATAAAAAATGTCTCCAGACATTGCCAGATGTCCCTGGAATGTAAAATTACCCCATTTGTGAACCACTGGCATAAGGTTATCAGACCTTCTGTTTTTGAGATACAATATTCGATAAACATTTCTTCATTAACCCAATTCCTTTTTTGCTTCTTCCTTTGCTTTTGTTTGTCTCTTTGGTAAAGTTTTGTTTCATATGTGAATTGTTGTTTTTTTCTGTTTTGTCCTGGATTTTGCTTTTTTCTGTAGATTGTTTTAGAGAGAATTCCATAGCAAATGGATAGAGGCATAAACTAAAATACATAGTCCAATCCAAGATGACCCTGAGGGAAAAAGGTTGGAAGATCTTCACACCTGAAACAAATTCTTGATTAAGCACTTCTTCAAACTTGACCTTGTTTTCCTATAAAATTTTAATGGAGGTAACCCTTGTCTTGTCGATTTGTGGGGGAAAAAAAGAAGTGTCCATACTGTGAGGTCAATAATTGTTAAGTCAGTGGTCTGTAGTCCCTTCTATCCTCTGCTTGATTGAGGAGCCTGAGAAACCATTCACAGGCATGCCTTGTTGAGATTCTCGTGTCTCCTACTTGTTTGGTTTGGGTTTGTTGATTTCAGAGGTCAGCAAAACATTTTCTGTAATGGTCCAGATAGCAAAAAGTTTAGGACTTATAGGACATAAAATCTCTAGAGCAGTTATTCAGCTTTGCCTTTATAGTATGGAAGCAGCTACAGACAATGAGAAAATAAATGGTTTGGCTTTGGTCCAATGAAACCCTATTATGGACACAGTAGGCCTGTGGGGTCTGACCCAAAGGCAGTGATTTGCTCACTTCTCATCTATGCCAAAGAATTGATCCTTTCTGCCTTCTTTATAAAGTTGCATTACAATCTTTATTCTTGTACTTAATTGGTAAATGGCAAAAAAAAAAAAAGGGACTAGTGCAATAGTGGTCATTACAGGAAAGTTTGGAAAGGTCAAAACTGACAAGTTAATATGTTTCCAAGGAGATAAAGATTGTGTGTCAAAACATTAAATACATTCAATAGTCAGTTCTTTATTGGTATGCTAAGGTCTTAAAATTCTAACTCCAAGGTAGTCTGTCTTAAAAATGCTGTAACCCTATGAAACCTAACCTCATTGCATTTTTCTATAGAATTCAGGATTTTGTTAGATTCTTTTTCTTCTGGTCTCCAGTTCAAAGAATTGTTGTTGCCTAAAATGCAGTGAAAGAAAAGATTTATTTAATAATCATAGGTGTAATTTTTAATAAAAATAGAAAACCTACTACTGTGTAATAGAATAATTCCCCTGCCCGAGATTTCCCTGTCCTACCCCTAGCAACTTTGCATATGTTATGCTATGTGGGGGAATTAAGGTTTCAGATGGAATTAAGTTTCCTAATCTATGAAGATTATTCTGGACTATCCAACTGGGATCAATGTAATCACAAGAAACCTTAAAAGTAGAAGAGAGAAGCAGAGAAAAAGTCAGTGTCAAGAGTGCTGCTTTGTGAAAAAGACTAACTCTGAAGTTGCTTTGGAGATGGAGGAAGAGGGCCACATGCCAAGGAATGTGAGCAGCCTCTAGTAGGTGGGCAGGGTAAGGAAATCGGTACTTTGCTAGAGCCAACAGAAAGGAACACAGTTGTCAGCACCCAGATTTTAGCCTACTGAGACTCAATTCTGAGCTACAGAATTGTAAGAGAATAAACTTGTTATTTTAAGCCATGTGTTTATGGAAATTTGTAACAACAGCCACAGAAAACTAATATAACTACATAAGGCAATTTCAAGTCTAAATTAAACAAAGACCCAAAATTACAAATTAAAAATAAAATTTATTCTTCCAAAAACTTGTGAACCATATTCTGCAATAGACGCCCCACAGTTGAAATGAAGAGAGCTTTGTTCTCTTTTTAAATGGGCTCAAATCTGAATAAAATGATTTAATTTAAAAATAAATTTAAATATGAAATTGTCAATTCAGAAAAGATACAATATCAGTTTTTGTCCTTGTTTTCAGTTCTTCTGGATATATAACCAGCAGAATTGCTGGGTCATATGGTAAATCTATAGCTGTTTTTTTGAGAAACCGCCAAACTGTTCTCTGCAATGGCTGCATCCTTCGGCATTCCCACCAGCAGGGGATGAGTGGTCCCATTCCTCCACATCCTCTCCAGCACTTGTAGTCTTCTGTTTTTTTCATAGCTGCGAATCTTATGGGAGTAAGATGGTATCTCATTGTAGTTTTGATTTGCGTTTCACTAATAGCTAGAGATTTGGGGCATATTTTCATGTGCTTTTTAGCCATTTGTATTTCTTCTTTGGAGAAGCATCAGTTCAAATCTCTTGCCAATTTTTTTATTTTTTTATTTATTTTTTCATTCTTTTTTTAATTAAAGCTAATAGATCACAAGTAATGTTACATTAAAAAAACATTAAAAAACAAAAAACATAAGAGGTTCCCATATAACCCACTCTCCACCCCCACCACATCATTTTTGTAAATTATATTTTTGAAGATATATACATCACACACAAAAAAAACTTACACTAGAAAATATAAGAGGTTCCTGTATACCCTCACCCCCCACCCCACTCCTCCCACACTAACAATCTCCCTCATCATTGCAGCACACTCATTGCATTCGGTGAACACATTGTGGGGCACTGTTGCACTACACAGATAATAGTTTACCCTGTAGTTCTCACTCTCCCCCAGTACATTCAGTGGGTTATGGCAGGATATATAAAGTCCAGCATCTGACCCTGCAATATCATTAAGCACAACTCAAAATCCCAAAAAATGCCCCCACATCACATCTCTTCTACGCTTTCTCTGCCCTCAGCAACTACTGTGACCACTTTCTCCACATCAACGGTAAAATTTCTTCTATTACGTGTCACAATAGTTTCATAGTAGAATATCAGTAAGTCAACTCTAGTCCATATTTTATTCCTCCATTCTGTGGACCTCCATTCTGGGATGGTGATGTCCTCTCCACCTCTAGATCAAGAGGGGGCTTAGATTCCACATGGATGATGGATGCAATTCCTCTGCTTACAGTTGTAGGTGCTCTTGATCCCCTGGTGTGGGTAAGACCAATGAACCAGAGAGTAGGAGCTGCCATTCTGCTGAGGCTCAGGGCCCAGCTGGCACATAGGCAATCCAGACATTCAAGTCTCCTGAGTATGGACCATCCCTAGAGCCAACCACAGGTTTAGTAAAAGTGACAGAAGAGGCATGTGTAGAAAAGTCACATCTGAGTCCAGCTCCATCACACTCAGGAAAACAAATTCCAAAGTAGGGCCCTCTGACATGGCACAGAGCTCCAAATCCATCTGCCATGACTATATACCCTGTGGATTTCTGTAGCCTTCAGGAGAACCAATACCTAAGGTTGTATCTACTTTGGCTTTTTCTGGGGTCCTGCTGAGGTGTGCATAAGCACAACCCTCTGATGACCTCCTAACTCTTTTTGGAAGACTCTTAGCCATATCAACTCATTTGTCTTCGTCATGTCCCCCTTTCATTCAAGGTAAAAGGGCAGTTTTTAATACTTGATCCAACAAGTGCTGAGATATTCTGCTGGTTTGAGTTGAACCTTTTATTCAAGGTCTCTTTCTAGTTGCTTCTCCAGTTAGTAATTGGTGGTAACCCTTCAGTGCCAGGGAGGCTCATTCCCCGGAGTCATGTCCCACATCGGGGGAAAGGTAGTGTGCAGCGGCTTGCTCGGTCGGTAGAGGTGGGGTCTGGCTGCGGACGAGGGGTCGGTCCAGCTCTGGATGAGGGGTCGGTCCCGCTTGGGACGAGGGGTCGGTCCCACTTGGGACGAGGGGTCGGTCCAGCAGCAGACGAGGGATCGGTCTCACAAGGGGTTGCGCGGTTCGGCTGACGGGGTCGCCCGGCGAAGCCGGCGACGAGGGGGTCGCCCGGAGAAGCAGGCGACGAACTGGGGACAAGGGAGGCCAGGCCCTTGTCGGGGGCTCTCAGGACTGGAGGGCACACGGCAGAAGAACTACCGCGGAGACAAGGTAAACACGCAAGTCCACTTTACTGAGGGAGAGGCAACAGTTTTATAGGGGCTGGGGAAGGCTGATTGGTCGAAGCCACGCCCTGTTCTGATTGGTTGCCGGTGAAAGGTCAGTGGGCGGTACCGGACGGGGGAGGGGTAGTGGTTAGGGATTGGCTGTCGCTGTTGCTGGGGGAAGGGGCAGGGTTTAGGGATTGGTGGCTGCTGTTGCTGGGGTGGAGGGCAGACTGGATTTTTCCGCCCACGCCTGGCTGTTGCTGCTGTTGGAGGAGGGGAAAAGGGCAGACTGGATTTTTCCTCCCACGCCTGGCTGTTGCTGCTGTCGGGGGAGGGGAAAAGGGCAGACTGGAATCCTCCGCCCTGCGCCCGCGCAGGGAGAAAGAAGAAGGGTGCCACCCCACAGGCATCGCGCGGCGCCATCCGGGAGGAGGGGCGGCCGCGGAAGCATGGCTGCCGAGAAGGGGAGACCCGAGGGCACTCTGCGCCCATGCCGAGCTCCCTTCAGGGGTGGCGGTGAGTCCGACCGGCCACCCTATTATGGGGGCAGCGGCTTGGCCTGCCGCGGCCGCTCCCCTCGCCAGGCCAGCAAACCACACTTCAGCCCTAGGGTTGACCGCAGTAGTGCATTTATGTTCTGAGTTTGGTTTAGATAGAGACCACATTTGAGCAACATGTAGGCTCTCAGGAGGTAAATCTTAGGCCCCTACAGCTCTAGACCTAGTTCATATTTCAGGCACATAGGCTCCTAAGCATAGCCATCAGTATCAAGGGCTCGTTATTGGACCATCCCTCCTTGTTGATCTTTGCTGTTGCACTTGGGGGATTATTGTTGTTCCATTGGGGAATGTGACAGAGGTCCCCTGGGTGGGAACTCAGCACTCCCTCAGTTGACATTTGTAACTGTAACTACTGTAAAAATACCCAGCATATATCCTAACATATTTATGTTCCCTATATACATGCCCTGGAGAATTTCTCCCCCCCCCCATCAATAACACCCCACACCAGAGTCCCTCCCCTGCCATAGCTGAACCTCTCTGTGGTCCAAAACTTCTTCAACAATGAATCCTAATGTATTGCCAAATTCAATTAATAGGAAATTGAAATACAGTGATGGGTTTATAGTTTAGAAATATAATACATAGTAATTTAGAAATATTAAACTAAAGTAAAATTAAATTGGTGTATTAATAAAATGAAAAATATTATAAAGCTTTTTTCTAATGTTTTGCCTTTCATCACTGTAATAGGTGTTGCCCTTTATGTTCAGTGGCAAGGCACTTTCATTTCTTCCTCAGTGTCTACATCCTTTCATTTTTTTAATAATTTTTAATTTTGTCTTCAAAAAAGTTTTAGATCACAGTAATTCATGTATACAATATAGGGGACTCCCAGATATCCAACATCAAACTCTTTTCCCCTTTCCCCAGCAATGATCTCTTTACATATTCATATTATATTTGCTGCAGCTGATGTACAAATTTTGAAACATAGCTATCGAACGTGGTTCCATTTTGGTTTACATTATTATTTATATTTTAGGCTCTACAAATTTCTAAATTTTTAGTTTCCTTATATTTTACATTATAGCTCACATTTTAGTTTATAGGCTTTTATACACTTTAGATGTAAGTTGACATGTCCATCATTGCATGATCTTGTGGAGCACTTCCATTACCCCACAGTTGTCCTGCTTCCATCCTATGATATACCTCTCTCCCCCTCTCCTCAGGGCACACCATGACACTCAGTCTTCACCACTTGAGGAACCAGATTTACAGATACTGCAACAATGCTGAAGGCTTGACATACTAAACTGGCCTAATTAATTGGAAGCCAGTGATCCTCTCGAGAGACACAATTCCCTCTCTTTGGGAACATCAGGTCTCCCCAGAATGTGGGTACACCTTCACACTCATTGTACGGGTCTTCATCCAGTGATATAACACACTATGACAAAATGAGCACTCACGTACTCCCTAGAAGCTTGCCCCTGTACCAGAAACACCCCCCCCCCAAGCACCTTAAACACGTGATCCTTCCTTATTATATTTTCTAAAGAGTTTCCTGGACAGTATAGTTTCAAACATATACCTGAACTTCTCCCATATTCAACAGTTCCCCTGAGCCCTCTCCCCAATTCCTTGGGTCATCTGACCCATCCTCCCAACACTAGCCCCCCTCAAGGCCACAAAGGCCCACTTACAGGTGTCTCTATGACCCCATCTTATCTCTTCCCCACACAAATACTTACCTCCAGCTTATCATGGACTTCACCCATGTAGGTGTCAGCTTGCAACGTTCCTCTCCCCCCAAATTCCTTTAAGCCTATCTTCCAGTCTTTAGCTCTTTGAGACAGCTCGGTTTGCTTGTTTCATATCAGAGAGGTCATGTAGTATTTGTCCTTCAATGCCTGGTTTGCTTCACTCAACATATAGTCCCTAAGATTCATCCATATTATCACATGTGTTTGTACTGTATTCCTTCTTATAGCTGTGTAGTAGTCCATTGTATGTATATACCACATTTTATTTATCAATTCATCCACTGATGGGCATTTGGGTTGATTCCAACTTTCGGCAATAGTGTATAATGCTGCTATGAACATTGGTGTACATATATCAGTTTGTGTCCTTATTTTCAGATAGTCTGGGTATATACCCAGCAGTGGAAGTCCTGGGCCATGTGGCAAATCTATAGCTAATTTTTTGAGAAACTGCCAAACTGTCCTCCAGAATGTCTGGATCCTTCTGCATTCCCACCAGCAGTGGATGAGTGTTCCCATTCCTCCACATCCTCTCCAGCACTTGTAGTCTTCTGTTTTTTTTGATAGCTGCCAGTCTTAAGGGAGTAAGATGGTATCTCAATGTAGTTTTGATTTGCATTTCCCTAATAGCTGGTGATTTTGAGCATTTTTTCATGGCTTTTTAGCCATTTGTATTTCTTATTTGGAGAAGCATCTGCTCAAATCTTTTTCCCATTTTTTAAAATGGGTTGTTTGTCTTTTTATTTTTGAGATATAGGAGTTCTTTATATATGCAGGATATTAGTCTCCTATGAAATATATTGTTACCAAATATTTTCTCCTATTGCGTAGGTTGTCTTTTCACTTTCTTGACATACTCCTTTGAGGTACAAAAGTCTTTAATTTTGAGAATTTTGTTCTTTTGCTGCTCATGCCTTGGATGTGAAGTTCATGATACCATTTCCTATCACAAGGTCCTGTAGATGCTTCTCTGCATTGTTTTCCAAGGTCTCTATGGTCATGGCTCTTATATTTATGTCTTTCATGCATCTTGAGTTGATTTTTGTATAAGGTGTGAGATGGTAATCCTCTTTCATTCATTTGCATATGGATATCCAGTTCTCCAGGCACCATTTGTTGAAGGGGCCATACTCCCCAGTTGAGTGGGCTTGGTGGCCCTGTCGAATATCAGATGACTATATATATGATAATCTATATCAGAACTCTCAATTCGGTTCCATTGGTCAGATGTCTATCCTTGTGCCAATACCCTGCCATTTTCACAACTGTATTTTGTAGTATGTTTTCAAGTCAGGTAGTGCAATTCCCCCTATTTAATTTTTCTTTTTCAATATGTCTTTGGGTATTTGGGGCCTCTTTCCATTCCAAATAAATTTCATAGTTAGTTTTTCTAGTTCATTAAAAAACTGTCCCAGGTAGTCTTAAAAATAAACAAGCTAGAAAGTAGTGCAACTTATCGCTCTACAGCTGAAACAAACAGAAGGATGTGTATTTTTAAGGTATGGGAGTTGATAAACGATGTGTATTGTTTAAGGTATGGGATTTGATAAACAAGGACACCTATAAATATTATAAGCAAAAGTTCATTGAAAAAATAATATCTCATTTTGGTTAATAAACAGAAGGACAACTATTTAAAATGTGCCCAGTGATGCTTCTCCAAGGGAGATATTTGCACCTTACAACTCCCTGAATTTCTTCAAGACTGCAAAGAAGAGAAATTGTTTATAATTGTAAGTAGACAGTAATACAGCCTTCCTGTTTTTGTGACATTATATCAATATATAATCCCATGGACTATAATATATTAGATCTTTCAGCTTAGTTGTCTGGGAAGAAAAAGCAATGCAAATTTACTTATAATAAGTTTTTCTTAAAAGAAGGAAAATCATTGTCTTAAACTAAATATTACTGGCTGTGCCAGATGATTTCAGGAAAAGATAATAAAAGAAAATTTTAAGAATCTAAGTTGTACATGACTTGAAGGAAAATTAACTTTATTTACCTTGGCTTAATAGAATCATACAAGTAGCAGAAATCCTCTGTTCCAATTGGTAACTGATATTATGGGATCATTTATCAAGGAATAAAACTGAGAATGATATAAACTTAATGGTAGAGTCTATTTCCAGATTATATGTACTGGAGCTTCTACACGTCGGATTATAGTTCACCTATACAATAGAATGCTACACTGGTCTAATAATAAATCACCAGAATTCCTATGGGCTAAAGACTCCACATACATAGGCAGATTAATTGAAGTAAAACCGATAAGAGTCTAGAATGATTTTTCCTATATTATAATCAATCTTACTTTTTGTACAAACATGGAAATATTAGGCCATGGTCTAAGCTGTGCTGTACAATAGTCACAGCAACAAATGGCAATTAAATACTTTAAATAGACTGGGATGTATTTAGTGTAAAACACACAAGGAATTTTAATATCAGTATGTAAGAAGAGGATGTAAAATATCTCATTAGTATTTTTATATTGACTATATACATATGATAATATTTTGGATACATTGTTTTAATGAAAAACATTACTAAATTTAATTTAACTTGATTATTCTTATTTTTAATAACTAGAAATTTTAATGTTACATGTGGCTTGCAATGTATTTCTTTTGGACAATACTGCTTCAGGGGTACTACCTCTACAACATGGCATATAAGGATTTCTCTATTACCATTGGGAAAAACCCAACATTTTTCTACTTCATGATTAATTAAATATGAATTATTACTTTTCCTTTATCATGCTATCACACATTGATATAATACTCTTAATCCAGCAACTCTATAATCCTTTATTCCAATGAAAGTGAATCTCACAAATGTATTTATGTAAATAATAAAAGTTCTATGAACAGAGGAGAACTTTTGAACAGTCAACTACCAAATCTTAATTTAATATTGTTTGTTGATGGGTCTTATGTTAAAAAGAAATAGCAATAATACCAGGCTTAATGTACATTAAGTAGCTACGTTTTTCTTATAATATCCAATTCCTTACAAAAAGACAAATTGTCAAAATAATGAATTGCAACCTTCTCTAGGGCATATGAAATTGCTAAAATAAAAAAGGAAATATATAAACTTAAAGCTAAAATATCCATTTTTTAATTCATTTCTTAGAATGCTATAGAGACAAAGAGGTTCTTCAGTGTCCAATTAAAAATAAACAGATACACTAATCATCTGAAGCCTTAATCCTACCTAAAATAATTGCTGTCATTAAAGTAGAGACAAATTATAAACATTATAGAAGTTAGCAAATTTTGTTGCAAATGCTTTAGAAATATTATAGAAATATTTTTATTATAATCATGTTTAAAAGACTGTAAGACTTAAACTAATAGGAGCATTTTAATAGTTTAAAAAGGGCCTCTTACAAAGCAACAAAAATGATAACAAATGGGTAGATAAGTTTTATAGTATTCCAGAATAGATACCCAAAATTGGAGTCATCCAAATTCTGAAAAGAAACACTGATAATGATCAGATTGTAGGATTTATGAGGAAGAACTGGAAAACCCACAATTTCCACCTGTTATTAGCACAAAACCTAAGCGGATACTAGGTAAAATTCTCCATTAGGTCACAATATCAAACTCTGAGGGGAAATCTTTTATAAGACAGCAAAGTGTTCAGGTCATACCTCAAGTGTAATTAAATTTGGAAAAAAATTGCAAAGGTGAGACATGGACTCATAGGACTCTGAACATCTCCAAGTGGATTTTATACAATTGCCTTTTACAATTAGTGATAAATATATACTAATGATAATCACTTGTTTCTAAACGACTTGAAGAGTTTCTCTGTTGAAAAGTCACAACACTTCCAATTGCTAAAAGGCTGTTAGATTAGGTGTCTTTTAACCTAGTATTTTCCAAGTTATCACTCCATTGACTTGGGTCACCATAAATTGAAACAATCATGAATTTGAATTTTTCAAGATTTTGCATTTTATTAAGAAATATTTATTTTCATCACTCCAGATTATTTGAAAAAAAAAAAGGTTTAATAAAAAAAAAAGTTTTAATAAAACCAAAAACACCCATTTATGTTCTAAGCTGAAGTTCTTCAGAGAACCTCCAGAAGCAGACAGTCCATAGATGCTTAGAACAAGCTGATGACCACAACTTTGTTTCCAAAACCAGCAGAAAAAATTTCTCCTGTGTGTCTTTTTCATCTCCTGCTCTTATTTATTATCATTTGTTCATACTTTTCCTCATTATTAATTTAAGATTACATAATTTTTATTTAGTCTATTACATCTTATTAGCAATAATAATTTGTCTAGGTCAAGGCTTTATAGAACAAATCATCACCCTAAAGTTATAATTCAGTTGTCTTGAACTACTGTTAGTAGAACCAGTTTGAATAATGATATAAAGGTACATTACACTAACCCTATAATAACGATACTCTGTATAGTCAATAGATAATTTTTTAAAAATGTCCTTACCCTGGAAGGCTATAACATACCACAACAACTTGTCACAACAACACCCAGAGAAAATACACCTATGACTCCAGCAAATTTGGTGACATTTCTTGTGCAGATGCTGGATTTTATTAATTATCTGGGAATCACAATTCAGTCCTACTCAGAGCAAAGTTTGTTCAATGGGCTATAAATCATTATAAAGAGTCCAAAGAAATAAAACCCTGTCTGGAGAAAGCTCTAAAGGATAGTGGCCCCATACTTAGGGATTAAATAATTTGAGATGGTCTTCAAATCTTTTTCTTCATATTGGCCATCATAGTAAATAATATAGTCCATGTTGTGAGCCACAAACTAAAACAAATTAAATTATGAAATAACTAATATTTTTCTTTGACCAATGTGCCAATGCTCATGTAGCAGTTTGATATAGCTATGAATTTCAAAAATAGATACTGGATTATGTTTGTAATCTGATCTGCACCTGGGTGTGATTAAGTTATGATTAGGGCTTTGATTGGGCCACATCATTAGGGCATTGAGACCACATGCCTTGGTGGGTGGGGACTCACAGATAAAAGTCATGGCAAATGACAGAGTTGAGGGTTTTTGATGTTTCAGTTTTGATGTTGGTGTTTGATACTGAAGCCTTAAGCTGGAGCCCCAGGAAGTAAGCTCACAGAGAAAACAGAAGTAAGACCCAGGAAGAGAGGAACCCTGAGCCCAGGAAGAAGCAAGATCCTGGAAGAGAGGAATGCAGGAAGCCCGAACCCTCACAGATGCCGGCAGCCATCTTGCTCCAACAAGTGAAAATAGACTTTGGTGAGGGAAGTAACTTATGCTTATGGCCTGGTAACCGTAAGCATCTACCCCAAATAAATATCCTTTATAAAACCAGCCAATTTCTGGTATTTTGCATCAGCACCCATTTGGCTAACTAATAACAGCTCACTTTTCATTTTGTGGTTGGATTAAGCCTATGGATGGGAAAACTTATTTAAGCTGAAAGATAATGCAAAGAGAAGTTGACTATCTAAGATAGATACAGAACATTATTGGGACTTGTGTTCTTGATTAAGGCTCGAATGGAGTGTCTTTATTTCCTTCTTGTAACTCTTCTAGTTTTGATTATCTGTTTCATAGTTGCTTGGAGTCTGTCATCCAGACAGACAAAAGTGCTCCTGTACAGCCAGAGTTCTGACAGATTATGCAAACACAAAATCTTGATGGAATCATGCTGATCAATACAGAAAACTGTAAATCTGAACCACACACATGAAACTTCATCTTCAAGAAGAATCCGCAGTAGCAGTGAATCTCTGGATAATGGTACTGATAGTATCAAGAGGGTACTGATAGTAAAACAAAATTTCCTGTAAACTAGGGGAAGGCCTATTGTTCTATAGCCATGGTAACAATTATGCAACAGAACTGGCTTAAAAACCACTTGAATTTACTTAGATCAACAAAACTTGCTGCTCTGAACACACCTTTGCAAGCCAACCAATGAATGTCAAATCCTTGATTCAAAAATCCAGCCAGTCAGGATGGAAATCACTCCCATCCAGTTGAAGAAGGAAGTGAAGGGGCCTCCAATCATGCTGAAGTGGGGGGGACTTCAATCCAGTTCAACTTCTGTCCTGTTGAAGTTGGGGGCTAAGGCACAGGCATAGCCAACTGGGACAGGAGATGTGGGCCTGAAACAGCCAGTCTGCCCCTGGGGTTTGCCAAGCACCACTGTGCAGCCAGCACCAAGTGCCTACATTTAATTAGTCAGAACTAGGTCAGCACAAAATTAACCAGGCTCTCAGAACAAATAATGTTTCATAATGAGCTTCCACCTGAGAGGTTTCTCAAGACAGTGGAGCTCAGCCGAGCAGCCAGAACACATGATGCTGGACAGAGAAACAGCCCCTGTGCTGGGGAAGAAGCTCTCCTGGTTGGCAGAAGGGGCGTGTAGTCTTTGCGTCAGTGCTGCAGAGTGGCTCTCAGGGGAGCCGCTATTTCCTTGGGAAGCTGTACCTGATCGTGGTTCCCAACACAGATCCATGGACAGAAAGCTGTTGGAAAATGCAGCTCTAGGAGCCCCCAAACCCACTTCCTGATTTAATGGCCCATGACTTCAGTTCTCTGCTGTGTTAGGAGGTGGTTTGGCAATTCAAAATAGCAGCTAACCACAGCCAGATAGGAGTAGAAGGAACCTGAGGCCAAATGTGGGCCTTGGGAACTTGGGGAGTGACCAGTCCATGGCCACACCGCCAGGCAGCTGCAAGGCTGGGAGAAGAACAGAGCTCTATTCTCCCCAGGGCCTAGGGATGACACTGGGCAGCACCTGCTCTGGGTCTGGCCCCTGAGAGGACCTCAATAATTGGCATTGTGCCTTCACCCCTCCACCGGCCTGGGCAATTTTTTTTTTTGATACGTAAAATCCAAACTCTCTCATTGTAGGATTCTGCCATAAAATGACTATTTTAACAGATTGCAACACAAACTGACTCTTGTCCCAATGAGGGTGAGTTGCTCTCCCAGGAAATAGAGAAGAGACTGCCATATGTGTGTGGAGGGAGCAGTGGGGCAGGGGAAGCTGTAGGAAAGAGTTTCATGGAGCTTTCTGGAGACAACCAGATGGACATTTGAGTAGTCTGTAGAGGTAATTCACAGTGGACTAGTTCAACACCCTGACAGAGAGCTGAGCTCCATTCCTTAGGGTGGCTGAGTGTCTGAGTCTGCAGTCCTACATTTCTTTCTTCCAGATGTCTACATTTGCTTTCAGGGATTGAACCATCTCTGCCAGCAGGACATCACCTGAACAGCCTTGGAAGCCTGAGCCTCAGCATAAATTCCATCCTTCCATGCCCCAGGCCCCCAGGACATACACACATGTACACATGCATGCACATCTACACAAGCACACACACATACATGCATGCACACTAACACACACATGCATGTATGCTCACACAAATATGAGTGCACATGCATGTACACACATGAATGCATGCATGTATACACATGGCCACATGCATGTGTGTGTACCTCCTGGTCCCTATAGGACTGCTGGGATCCGTCAGTATTCGTTTTATCTCAGGTCAGACCCTCACTGACACAGTCCAGCCCCTGATCACAAACCCCTTAGCTGGCCAACTTACCCTCACCAGACCTTACCTTCTGCCCCAGGACATGGGCTCTTCTCCAAGGGAGCCCAATGCCCTGCCTGTGGCTTAAGCCCATACCCTCTGTTTCCGGCTAAAGGAAGTAGGGGGCTTCATGTCCCTCCACCCCGGCTAAGCCACCTGTCACTGACACAATGAATATTTAGTCACCACCGTCCTCACATCTGTTCCCCAGTCCTCCGACTTCCCAAGGCCACTTCCCTCCACTTGGACCATCTGAAGCCCCAGATGGTGAAGAGCCTCTGCCCCTTTCCATCTTAACTGCAGCATTCAAGTGCCTCCCTGGGCATCTCAGAAGACTGATTGCTTTATAAATTCTTAAAAGCACATGGGGAACTATCACAGTCATTATTACTATATTACTCAGTCAGTTAAGAGTGCTTGGGGAAAAATAACATGAAATAAATCTTGATTGTAAGGGCATCTTTCATTTCTTGCAAGGGATTAGCAGTCACTGAATCCTCAGTTTTATTTTCTTATTTTCTATACTAATTTTTCTAATTAACAACCACCCCCAGAATTAAACAATCCCCTGCTCCCCCTGCTCTGGGCACTTTCTGATTCTGCTCCCCCAGGCCTGTCCCTTTCCCCCATTACGGGTTCTCAGATCCTGGGCCAGTGGGACGCCAGGGCTGAGAGCAGGGGGGCCCTGCGCTCCGCCTTTCCCTGGGGCCTGCTCCCTGGGAGGTCTGCTGGGCACCCGCTGGTCCTCATCAGCCAGCTCCAGGGGGCAGGCTCGGGGTGCAGTTTGCTGGGAGGAGCAGTGGGGAGCGGGAGGTTATAAGCCTTCACTTGTGGCCCCTGAGCAGGGAAAGGAATTGAGACTCAGATGAGGGAAGGTGAGGACAAACCCAGAACCAAGGGCTTTTTGGCTCTGTGGCCACATCAGCGTGAATAACTGGAAATAGAAACAGAAATGGATTTGTCCTTTACCGGGTACTGGTCTCTGGAAAGGAATGTCTCCACTGTCTTCTCTCCCCCTCCAGAATAATCCTTAGCTTTCCCGGCTCCTTCCCAGTGACGCCCCATGCTGATCTCTTGCCCTGCAAGGGGTTCTGCCCGGGCACTCCCCCACCTCCCAGTGGGCCTGGTCCTCCCCGGGACCACCCTTGCTGTGCAAACCAGGCTAGGACCCCTCAAGGCTGAGGCGCACGGGTCTATAGGAAGTGGCTGAGAGCAGCACTACCTCAGGGGCACGCACTCCCAGCACCGCCCCCTCCCCTGCCTTCCTCCCCTTCCCCTCAAACTCCGCCTTCCTGAGGTTGTGCTCCCCAAAGGCCAGCTTTCTAGGGAAGCAGAGGGTAAGACACAACCCAAACTGTGCAGTGCCGGGCAAAGTGGCGGGCAGGCAAGAGACGGCTGGAGAGCTGGCCTTTATCTTATTTCCGAGAAAACCTTTTCTCCTAGGCCTGGCAGCCATGAGTGGTTGAGGGCAGGAGACTCCCAGGAGCCCAGGGAGGCTGGAGCACAGGTGCAGTGAACGAAAATAAAACGGGGGCTTGTCGTACTGTCGTGCTGCCCCAGCACCTCCCGCCCATCCTTACGTCCCCTGGGGACCACCCCTGACGCCTGCCTACACAAGATAAAAGGCTTCTCACCCTCTCCCATGTACTGCCTGTGTTCGCCACCCCACCATCAAACACAACCCCCTCCCCACCCTCACCTAACCAACTGCTACAGATGCACCCCTTTATAAGGCACGTCTAGGGTCCGCTGTGGCCTTTTGCCCTCTGCCTGCTTGGCTGAGCCCCAGCTACTGATGCGTCCTGTGTGACCCTGCAAGGCCTGCAGCTCCACTCTGTTCCAGGACCGGAGGCCGCTAACGAACTGCTCTTTCCCGTGTCCCCAGAGCCACCCGTCTTTGCCGCACCCCACTGTGCAGAGAAAGACCCTTCCTACTCAGGAGGCAGCCTGCGGGGTGTAGTGGGGACTGCGGAAGGAGGGGTGGGCAGACTGGGCCTGGGGTGCCCTCTGCCGGGATCCCTGCAGGGCGGGCCTGGGAGCAGAGGAGCCGGGGCAGTGTGGGCGCAGCGTGTGCTGCTGACCTGGTGCAGCCCTGTCAGTGCCCGCAGTCAGGCACCTGGCCCTCACCGCTGCCCAGGCCCTCCCTACTGTGATGGCAGAGAAAGAGAGGAGAAAGGGAGAGGGGGAGGGAGGGAGCAAGAGAGGGAGGGAGAAATCACTGCGGTCCCCTGGCTTTGCTTACAGGCCTCCATGCCAACCCCAGGACTGCACAAAGTGAACACATTTTTCCTTCTCAGTGGCTTTAGGTGAAAATTCTGCCCATTTTGGTGATTAAATTGCTGCTGTGCTTTCAGGCTCGTGGCCTCCCAGACAAGGGACTAGACCTCAGTAAGAGTGGAATGAGCCCTCCTCCTCCCCGGCTGCGAGGAAGCCTCGAGCTGAGGCCCTGGGGCGCTCTCCCTGCCCTGGGACCTAAGCTGGCACGGCTCTCAGGCCTTCCTGCTGGGTTCCCCCAGCCCTCCCCCACACCAGCAAGTGGACCCCCAAGTCCCTCCTCCAGCCCCCACTACTTCTGTGCTGGAACACCCTGCGCATAAAGCTTGAGGAACTTGGAAACCCAGACGTTAGCACTGGAAGAACAGGGGCTGGGGGCAACTTGCCTTTCCGTCATCCTCGGGGCGTGCGTGTGTTTGCAGATGTGCACTTGTGCTTTAAACAGGCTTCTTCTCCTGGCCCCTAAAAGGCTGCTATACTATAATGCCAGCCTGTCACACCCTTTCCGTGCTCCACTCCCACCAAGTGTGACTCAGACCACTGGAATCTAAACACATTTTGTCACAGACTTCACTGCAGACTCTCTGGCTAAGAGAAATGTCTGGTCGGTGCGTACGTTGAAACCTGACCCTGCAGAGCACATTAACAGCCCCTGCCCTCACTAGGAGCAAGGAGGACAAGGCTGGACCTCAGAGCTTCTCCCACAGCCAGGGCTTTGTGGCTGCTCTGTAATGAAAAAGAGGAGGCTGGTCTCTCTTCCTGGCCACTCTGGGGAAAGATCCACCCTGGTTTGAGAGACAGAGCTGGCTATTCTCAGCACCTGTTTATCTGGGGACCAGAAAGCAGTTAAGAAAAAATGAGAGGTACATGGGAGGGGTTGGGAGAAAGCATGGAGGGAGAGAAAGGAGGGAGAGAAGAGAATTGTTGCATAGATTATGCCTCTGGCTTGTGTAAGAGCCTCATTGAAAAGTGGGAAGGGAGCTAAATATGGATGTTTATACCAGATGATAATGCCTCTCTGGCTAGCTAGAGGGGGCACTAACTGCTGTTCAGGCTGCTGGGACCAGAGTGAATCCTTCAGTGCTGGAGCTAGGACATCTCCCAGTCCTTCAACAAACGCTGCAGGCTGAGGATGACGAGGAGCTGGTGCTGCAGGGGATTTGCAGAGTAAGAAGCAGGAGTCAGCGACCCCTCATTTGCCTCTCTGAGGGCTGGAATGGGAGCAGGGAGTGACTGGACCAGGGTGGACCAGAGTCGAGACAGTGACACTGTTTTGGCATGCAGTTCGGTGGGAAAGGACTAGGGCTGCCACGTTTTCAAATAAAAATACACAGTGCTCAGTTAAATTTGAATGTCAAATAAACAATGGGTACAGTTTTTGTATAAGTATATCCCATTCAATATGTGGGATATACTCATACTAAGAAAGTATTCAATATTTATCTACAATTCAGGTTTAACTGGGCATCTCACATTTTAATTGACAGTCCTAGAAAGGGTAGGCATTGAGCAAACATTGATTTGGAGCAGATGGACATTCCTTGAGCATCTCTTATGTGGTAAGTGGCCAGCTGGCCACAATGAGGAAATGCAGAAGATATCAGTGGGAATCCTGATTCCTCAGCCTTCCCATCTTCACTCACAGTCACACATGAATAACATCGATTGGACTCCAGGGGTGTGAGCTGTTAAGGCGGGAGGCAACATAATGCATGGACCTTTGGGGGAAAAGGAGGAAATATTTCTAATGAAAGGAATTACAAAGGCTTTTTAGAGTAGGAGTAACTAGACTTGGGTTTTAGGTAGAAAGGGGCATTGTGGTGGGGAAAAGAAGACATCAAGAGTCAGGGACTGTGTTGGGTGAGGACCAAAGATGACGGCACAGAAGGCTGCTAACACATTCCGTTTGCAACACCACAGCACCCTTTTCACAATGAGCCCAATCCTAAGGGAACAGCCTTGTTTATGAGCAGGGAAAGGAATTTTGGAAAAGCTTCAAAATAAAGCATTAGTCTGAAGCTGTCGGGCAGCTGTGGTTCCTGGGCGTCCCAGTCCCTGCGACTCAGACGTACAGCTTTGATTCTAACTGCCCTTGAGTGTGTGCTTTTACATGGCTGGTTCACCTGGGACAGGAAGAGCATGATGCCCACTTCCACAGACAGGAAAGAGATTCCTCACAGTTGTTTTCCAAGGAAGGAGAGCTATGGAATGCTTTTGTTTGTTTGAAAGCACTGGGGACCCAGCAGTAACACATTCTGAGCCACCTCCAATGCAAGCCCGCCAGATGCCTGCGGCAGGCATGGCAGGGTCTCATGGGCGGCCACCTCCCTCAGCTCTGGTCTGCCCATTCTTCTTGCACCTTCGTGTGTGCATGTGTGTTTCTGTATACATGTGTATGTTTGCAAACATTTGGGTATGCATTTAGGTACATGTGTCTGTGTGAATGTACATGTGTGTGCCAACGTGTGTTTTTGTACCTGTGTGTGTCCCTTGTGTACATTCACATGCAGATATATACGTGAATGCACATGTGAATATAATTTTGCCCATGTATTTGTGTGCATGTACTTCTGTGTATGTGCATGTATGTGTATCTGAGCACACATAGAGCCCCTGCACTCTGCAATGCCAGCCTTGTTCCTATATCTTCGAGTGCACATAGTGACTATTTAAAAGATGTTTTTATCATATTAGGTGAACAATTCTAAGAAATGTAATGTGTGAATGTCGCCTGCCCCCCACAAGCACACATATTCACCCTCCTTTATCTAAAATTAGTAGTTGAGGGATGAAGCCAGACTCTGACAAGGGAGGAGGTAGTTTCCCTTTGTCCTGCTGTGGCAGCTGGAACTGGGAACAGATGGGCTTGAGGAGCCCCAGGGAGGAGGCGGGAGTGTGATGGAGCATGTTCTGGAATCAGTGTGCAGAAGTAACTTTAATGTTCTCACATTAAAACAGCAAGGACATGCCTCGTGCAGCACATTTAAAGTGTTTCCTCTCGCTTTTCCTTTGCCCAGCTCATTGCCCTGTGTGGTCTTGCAAGCTAAGAATGTCTCCAGGACTTGAAGAGTCAACGCTGGTGTTTGTGTTTGTATATATGCATGAGCATGTATAGCTGCGTCCCCAGCAACCAGAGCTAACTTTCCTGAAAGACAAATTGTTACTGTCTAAAATGTGATAAAGTACATAAAAACATCTCTTCTCTTTTTTCTCTTCCTTTCTCTCTTTTTCACTGTTGGGAGTGGGGACAGAGTAGAGAGCAAAGCAGACACAGAGCCCACCCTCAAGGAGCTCACCGTCTATTGGTGAAACAAATGAACAACCATTTATAATTTAAAGCAAGAGCATCTGATTTCATGCAGAACAGGGCACAGTGAGAGGCAACCTTAGTGCAGATCTCATTTAGCTATTTTAAGGATGAGGGAGCTGTTAGAGAATGTAAGGAGATAGCATTTGTTCACTCTTTAATCAATATTTAACAAGCATTTATTGAGCATCTATCTGATAGATGCTGGGACTTAGAACTTAACTAAACAGATGAAATCCCTCGTTCTCAAGTAGGGAGCATTTCTCCGAGGAGAGAAAGAAAATAAAATGAATAGCTAAAAGTTTCCATGTACTGGAGGCTGGCCTTGACTATGGAGGGAATCCCAGAGAATCAAGGACTGGGACTGATGGGAGTGTGGGAAGGTGCTGTGTAGGGCTGAGCTGTATCACCCAGGCCTCTCCTGCTGAGCGTGCTGCCACAGACACATCTCATGCTCAGCCCCTCCCAAAAGCCTCTTCTGCAGCTGCCCTACAGCCACATGCATGGGCAGCCTTGAAAGAGGGTGCTGAGTGAAAATCCTCCTGCAGAACTTCAGGGACTTGGTTATCTCTTTGGGAAGAAAGAGAAATGGTCTGACAGTCAGATCTATGTAAAACGTGGACAGTGGTGAATGGCTGGGCTAGCAAGTCAGGACCCAGAAATAGAAAGACGGGATAATCAAGGAAAAGTAGTCTTGGGTAGAGGTACATAAAAGGACATGTGGGAGTCAACACAAAGCGGAAGATCTTATCACAACTTTGTACCCATGAGAGAGCTCCAAGCAGAGCTCAGACAGAGGGATGGTCATTGGGCACCTGGAACAGTGGTCACTGAGGAGGTTTGGAGGCAGTTCATGGGCTCAGTTTCGAGGGTTCTGACTTACTGAAGCTAATCCCTCTGGTGCACTGCTAAATTCCCAATATGCTAACAACCTAGACTAACCCTGCATGTGACTAACCAGCAGCAAACAGGGATTACATGGGAACCCAGACTCTCTAGGCAGCTAGCAAATTCACTGGCAGAATAGACGCATACTCAAGTGTGAGCTCGCCTTTCCTGCCTTTGGTAACACGGGCCTACAATACATTGTGCCAAGATACTTACTTTCTAGTAAGGAGATGTGGGAGGACCCATGATGATGGAATCTGTTGGCCATATTGCACAGTATAACACTCAGAAGCTACTAGGGAGTACCATGCTAAAATGGCCATTTGAGGGCACAGCAATGGCAACTCAGAATCAATATTTTTAAGAGGATGGGATGTCATCCTCTAAGATGCATTGTGCTATTCAAGTCAATAGCATTTATGTATTACTGTGTCCCCAGTGAGCAGAATAAGCAGCCCAGGAACCAAAGGATGGATGTAAGGTTAAAGGCAAACTGCAAGTATAAACTCATAAGACCCAGTTTGGGAGTCTCTCTTTCCTGACCCTGAAACTTTGGAATTTGGAGTTTAGCAGCCCTTGTCCCCAAATGGGTAAAGTCTTGCCAGAGATCACAACAAGAATCTCATTAACCTAAGCCCAGGCTGCCACCTGGCATTTTGGGCTCCTGCTTTAAGAGAGCAGCAGGCAGAAAGAGCAGTTACCCTCTTGACAGGGTAATTGGTGATTATCATGGGTAGGGAGAGCCGCTATCATACAGAAGGACAGGAAAAAATATGTTAGCATGTGGATGATGGACTTGTACCCCTTTGTCTAGTAAATGGACAAATGCAGCAACCCTGGCTTGAATAGGGAACAGAGCTCAGTTCTCAAACCTTTCATGGATGTCTGCCTGTGTCATGCCACCAGGTACATTACTGAGACCAGCAGAGGCACTCACTATGTGAGAGGAGAATCTAGAATGGATGGAACAAGTGAAATTGATGAGTGTATGTTAAAGTCCTAACTTCAGCTGCAACAGTGGGGCCCATAACTCTTCTCATTTACCCTTTAGTTTTAAGTTTCTCCTGTGAAAGGAGTTCACTGGAACCCTGGAGAAACCTCTCCCAGAGCTTATATGGTGAAGTGGACTTCACAGCACCAGTCTTTGTGATGCTTTTCCCAGATCACCTCATCCTGAATGCAGCTTCCTTACCCAGCTCCTAGAACTGTTGCTGGCAGCTCGCAGCAGTCAGTCTTTGGGATGTTCTTGGTACAGGGAATGCCTTGCTCAAGGTGGTATCACTTTTGGTATATCCCATATTCAATGGCTGATCAGTGTGGCAATATAAACCCCTGGACCTATTGTCCAACTCAAGACAGCTAGAAAGGCTCATCCCATTCTCAGAATTTCTCATAGATTCATCTAATATGATTTCTATTGAGACTGCATCACAGTTCAATTTCTCCCTCTCTTCAATCCTGCTTCCTTCATTTCCCTTCCACAAGATGTTGACTCAAAGAGCACTGCCTACGTGCTAATATTTGTCAAAGAGTTTTCTTTACAAGGTCCCTGATCAGCAACAGGACACATGAGAAAAGTCTTTAAAAACAGTAAGGGGTCAAGTCCTGTGGTTATCTTTCAGAAGAGATTGGTAGGCCAAGGGACCATAAAGTGCAAAGGCCCTGAGGCAAGACTTACATGATGTGGTTTGGGAGCAGCAAGCAGTCCAATGTGGCTAGAGCCCAGCGAGAGAGGGTGAGAGGAGAAAGGAGGTCAGAGGGATATCATCGGTGCAGGTGGAAGGCATTTAAAGCCATGCTAAGGGCTTTGGCATTTGCCTTCTTTTTTTTTTTTTTTTTAATGCATACCAAAGTCTTTTATTGCTTTTTTGTCAAACAGTTCTGAATAAAGGAGAAATATGTTTATTATACAAAAACTAGAAAATTCAGGGACATGTAAAAAGAAAAAAACTATCTCCTCAAATTTCACCACTGGATACTCTGTCCTGCCAAACCTTTTTATACTGACTTCTTTTCATGGACCTCATATTTATTGAATACAACATTTAAAAGAAAATTAAGAAGAAGAAAAAATGTGATATATAAAAAAAAAGAATAGCGTGAATGTTTTACAATGAAAATTCACCCATGTATTATTCATGTAACAAATGAAAAGAAGGCATTTGTTTTCTGAAGAAGAGAAGGTGTCATTGGAGCAGGCAAGTGGCATGTGTGACTTCTGTTTTGATGGAATTTCCCTGGCTTCTATGTGAAGTGTGCACTGAAGGGAGACAAAGGTAGAGTCAGTGAGACCTGAAATTACCTGAAGTTAGCAGGTAGAATTGTAAGGGGATGTGGAGCAGTTTGATATTACTGATGAATTCCAAAAAGAAACATTGGAGTATATTTGTAAACTTCTCTTTTCCTCTGGGCATATGAGGTTATATTGGATTTAGAGGTTTACATGATTAAGCAATCAAGTGAAACTCTTGTGTCAGTTGGGCATGGCAAAGGACAGAGCTAGATAGATTAAGTAATCAAGTAAACCTCTTGTGTCAGTTAGACATGACAAAAGACAGAGTTAGAGGGTTTTTCAGTGTTGGAATTTTGATGTTGGAGTTTGGCTGAAGCTGGAGCACTGGGAAGAGAGGAACCCTGAGCCTGAAAAGAAGGGAGACCTTGGGAAGAAAGGAACCCTAAGCCCAGAGAGAAGATGACCTGGGAAGAAAGGAGCCCAGAAAGCCTGAACCCTCACAGACGTCGGCAGCCATCTTGCTCCAACACGTGCAAATAGACTTTGGTGAGGGAAGTAACTTATGCTTTATGGCCTGGTATCTGTAAGCTCCTACTCCAAATAAATACCCTTTTAAAAAACCAGCCCATTTCTTGTATTTTGCATCAGCATCATTTTGGCTGATTAATACAGGATGTAACAGCAAGACTTTCCCATTATTCTTTGACTTCCTTCATGCCTCTTGTCCACATCTTCAGAGGCTGTGAGAGGAGAAAGAAAATTCCCTTTTCATCCTCCTGGTGAGTGGCTGATGACTCCACACATGGATAATAGTAGCTGCTAACAACAAGCTAAGAAGTGTAAATCCATGGACAGGGGATGGCCTTTATAGGGCAGAGGAGAGACCGATTTTAGAACCAGAATGCTAGGGTTGAAGCCCCAACTCTGTTGATCACTTGCTGCATACATTTGGGCAATAACTTAGTCCCTCTGAGTACTGGATTTCTTAACAGTCAAATGTGACTAATACCTGTCTTCTTCAATCCCTTTGTGTGAGGACCAGATTGAAAAAAAACTAAAAATGTTTAGAACACTTTAAAGAATTCTATCAGTCTCTAAAAAAGAGTCTGGAGGTTGTCAGAAGGATTGCCTTTATGCACACCTGAGCAGAGTCTCAGAGACAGATAAAGTAGATACAACCCCAGGTATTGGTCCTTTTGAGGGCTAAAGAGACCCACAGGTTCTATGGTCATGGCAGATGGGGTTCACTGCCATGTCAGTTGGCCCTTCTTTGGAACTGATGTTTCTGCATGATGGAGCTGGACTCAGATGAGATCTCTCTCTTTTTTTTTTATTGATTTTGTAAAAATATTACATTAAAAAAATATATATGAGGACCCATTCAACCCCACCACCCCCACCCCACCACTCCCCCCCCCCCCCAGCAACACTCATTCCCATAATCATGACACATCCATTGCATTTGGTAAGTACATCTCTGTGAACCTCTGCACCTCATGGTCAATGGTCCACATCATGGCCCATACTCTCCCCCATTCCATCCAGTGGGCCCTGTGAGGATTTACAATGTCCAGTGATTGCCCCTGAAGCACCATCCAGGGCAACTCCAAGTCCCAAAGATGCCTCCACATCTTGTCTCTTCCTGCCATTCCCCATACCCATTAGCCACCATGTCCACTTTTCCCACTCCAATGCCACCTTTTCTCTGTGGACTTTGGATTGGTTGTGTCCATTGCACCTCTATGTCAAGAGGAGACTCAGATTCTGGGTGCAATCCTCCCGCTTTCAGTTGTAGGCACTCTAGGCTCCATGGTGTGGTGATTGTCCTTCTTCAACTCCACCTTAGCTGAGTGAGGTGAGTCCAATAAATCAGATTGTAGGTGCTGGAGTCTATTGATGCTCAGGGCCTGGCTATCACATTGTCAGTCCAGAGATTCAGATCCCCTAAATATATCTTAAACCCCAACACCAACTACAACTCCAGCACAGTAGCATGAAAGTCTTATGAAGAGAGATCCCATCTGAGTCCAGATTCATCACGCATAAACACCAGCTCCAAAGAAGGGCCATCTGACATGGCAGTTAGCCCCATCTGCCATGACCATAGCACCCATGGGTCTCTTTAGCCCTCACAGGAACCAATACCTGGGTATTGTATCTACTTTATCTGTCTCTTAGACTCTGCTCAGTTGTGCATAAGGGCAATCCTTCTGACAGCCTCCAGACTCTTTTTTAGAGACTCATAGCCATATAAACTCATTTCTCCTTTCCATTTCCCCCTTACATTAGGTCAAACAGCATTTTAAAGTCATGTTATTTTATGTAGACAGGGATATTCTGCTGATCCGCATTGAACCTTCCATTCAAGGTCATTTTCCAGTTGCGTCATCAGTTGGTAGTTGATAGTGATCCCTCGGTGCCAGGGAGGCTCATAGATGGGATCTCTTTTCACAAGCCTTTCATGCTACTTTACTGGAATTGTAGTTGGTGCTGGGGCTTAAGATATATCTAGGGGATTTGAATCTCTGGACTGACAATATGATAGCCAGGCCCTGACCTCAATAAACTTCAGCTCCTACACTCTGATTTATTGGACTTACTCCACTCAGCTAACACGGAGTTGAAGAACATCAACCACCACACCATGGAGCCTAGAGTGCCTACAACTGAAAGCAGGAGGATTGCATCCAATATGTGGAATCTTAAACCCCTCTTGACATAGATGTGGAATGGACACAACCAAGCCAAGGTCCACAGGATGGAGGAATACAGTAAGGATCAGAGTGAACTTACTGATAGTCTATTCATGAACTATTGTGGTTAGTAATCGAGAAAATGTGGCATTGATGTGGAAAAAGTGGCCATGGTGGCTGCTGGGTGCGGGGAAGGAGAGGAAGAGGATAGATGTGGAGGCATTCTTGGGACTTGGAGTTGTCCTGGGTGGTGCCCCAGGGACAAATCCCAGATGTTGTATGTCCTCCAATGGCTCACTGGATGGAACGTTGGAAAGTGTGGGCTATGGTGTGGAACACGGGACATGGGGTGCAGCGATGCCCAGAGATGTACTCACCAGACGCAATGGATGTGACATCATGATGGGGAGAGTGTTATTGGGGGGGGGAGTGGTGGGGTCGGGGGGGTGGGGGTGAATGGGGACGTCATATTTTTTTTAATGTAATATCTTTCAAAAAAATGAATAAATGGAGTAGAATTTGAAAAAAAAAACACAATAAACTATTTTCTTTGCTCCAGGTCCCAGAGACTCTAAATTTGAAAACCCTTTTGAACTTTCCTCTTGAATTTTCTTGAACCAGAAGAACAAGAATTAGCTTTTCTAGTGGGAGAGAAGATTGAGAATGACTAATGAAGTTTAAGCATATCAAACATGGTTTTAAAGGTCCAGGGAAAAATAAAGACTCTGGGTGTTTTGTATTGTTTTTTTTTTTTTTTTATTTCACTTGATATATAATGTAGAGAATAAGTTTAAATTGCAACAGGATTAACAAGCAAAAAATCACCTTATGTAAGAGCAGCGAGAGGCCCTAAGGAAGATGAACAAATTACCTTGCATAGTTCCCTTCTGATAGAACAACCATAAAATGATAAAAACAAAATAATAATTTTCTTGGAAGTAGGAGAAGAAATAAATGACCATTTGCCGTACAAACCTGGACTAAGGATTCCAGAAGCAAAAGAAGAAAAGAAAGAAATAGAAAAATTATTCATCTTTTTTATAAAGAATATTTTAATTTATTTTTTATGAGGGCTTTACTTTACCTCTGCAAAAGTACTTGAAGTAATTTATAAGGCTAATTTCTAATTTAGAGTCACAATGGATGGAAAAATGCACTGTGAATTAGGTTCTGCCCAAATACATCCTTGACCTGTGCTCCTTCTAAGGATGGAGAAGGGCCAGTCTGATCACCTAAGGACCTGGTCCCTACAGGATTGGTCCCAGCACCACAGGACAGTGCACTCCTCGCCTCACTCAGTTCTTTCCCTTCCTGCTGATTATTCCTTTCTTAGGAGCAAAGCAGCAGGAGGGCAGCTCATGCTAAACTCTTCCATAGTGTTTCTATGGAAACCATTGACTCCTTGGCAGCTTCCCCAAAGGCTCCTGAGCCGTGGAGGCACTCTTTAATTGTTGTTTTTGTACACCTCAGAGCCCTGTCTCTGGATGCAGGGAGCTCCCTGTGAATGGTTTCCTGGGTGACTGTAATTTCTTCTCTATAAAATAAGACAAGCACTGCATAGTCTGGCTGGGCTCATATACTCTGCTGGGAGAGTTCTGGAAGAGGAGCTGAATAGTACACACTTTACCCAAACCGGGCAGACAAAAATCAATTTTAAGTTCCTTCCTAGAAGTCGTGTGTTCCCAGCATTGAAAGCCAATAAGATTTAAAGGATGGAGGCTGGAAGATTTTTATTCACATAGCCAACAATGGAGGCTGCAAATTCCACTCTAAAATCTATATTAGGGTTATAAAAAGTCCAGAAATTACTGATAATCAAATAGTTCAATGTATGCAATTAAAATGGTAAATGGAACACAAATTGAGGTAGATTAGATAGATAGATAGATAGATAGATAGATAGATAGATAGATAGATAGATAGATGATAGATAGAAAGCATCCAGGCAGTAAACTGGGAGGAAGTGACCAAAACTACTTTTAGGATTTCTTAGATCTTTGAGATTCTATGTATGTATGGTTTTTACCTAAAAAGCACTTAGCTTTTAGGATTCACCCTTCATGTGTCCTGGGTTCTTCCCTCATGCAAATAACACTGAGCACATACAAGGAAAATTCCAAACTACGAAAGCCTCCTCTGTCTTTAAAGAAGAACTATAAATATTGCTCAATACCCTTTATTTTAAAAAATGCACTGCATAGCCTGGCTTAGCTCATGCTCTCTGCATGTAATGTTGATGACAGTGTGGGATGCACAGGTAGCAGGAGAATCAAAGTGCCACAGAGTATCAGGGAGTATCAGAGTATCACAAAACTATCAGGGAGCTTGACCCTTCTGGGCACATACTTCCAATACATACATACATCTCTGCTCCAAGGTTAAGGTCTCCCCTGAGAACATGGAGCTTCTCCAAGAACTACTGCTTCATGCTCCTCTGTAGAGGGCCAGGAGTGGAGGCCTGGGAGCCTGGTCAGCATGGGCACCTCTAAGCCAAAGTTTGCTGCCAACAGCTGGGGGTACCACCAAAGGCAGCTCTGCTTCTTAGTGATGTGATGTCTAAGGCAGTTCTCCCATTGTCCCACAAAGAACCATTAGTCCTTTGACCTCACTTGAAGGAACGTGTGCTATTTGAAGGTGGCAGGAGGGAACTGTAAACAAGAGCAAGATGGGGTTGGCAACCTATGCCCAATTCCTTGGTGGTCTCCTTGCAGGAATGCTATATGACTTACAGAAGAGGAAGAGGGAAGGCAGAGAGTGATGATTTGGGTGTGAGCTGCTTCCAAACTTTCAGACCGGGATCCATGTGGGAGTAGCTATACGCCTGGACTCCCACCTTTGCTTGGATGTTTGCATTGATTTGCAGGGATCACGCAAGAGGGCACTGAGAGAGCTTCTCCTCTCCATTCACTAAGTGGGGATTAATACCTCTAGTGTGAAGTCCTCACATTTTAGAGCTGCAGAAAATCCAGAGTAAACCCAGGAACCCTATATTTACCACTGCCTTGACCACCACCATCTCAGATTTCATCCCTAAACCCAGAAAAAGCTCAAACACCTTAAGGGTGAAGTCGATGGGGAAAAAGGAGAGAAGAAAAATGATATGAAAAGCTAGTATTATTCAACACCTTCTATGGAGCAGGCACCTTAAATTTGTTCGACCTGCACAACTGTAGCATCCAGTTTACAGAGGAGGAAACTGAGGCCTCAAACTGTTAAGTTGCTCAAGATCAGACACATTATAACAGCACTGTAGTTCAAAATTATGCTTTTCATCTCTAAGCCACATGATTTTTCAACTTTTGCATAGCCATGTGGTCCCTAGTAGCAGAGGGTGGGGGGGATGGACTGCCTCCTGTATTCAGCTGTTTTTTTCTCAATGTGTCTCCACTGAGCCAAACCCTAGGCCGTCACATTTCATTTCTGACCCTCTAATGCCCTCAAGGACTTCTACAATGGGAAACACTTTGCTGGGGAAAATTGCCATTTCTCCCTAAAGGCCTGAAGAGCTCTAGGCAAAGCTATATAAGCAAGCAATAGCTTTATATCAAATTCCGAAGTGGGTGAAAGGGCAGAGTATATGTGTAGGCTAAGAGGCAAAGGGATAAAGGGATTTGCTGAAAATCTGAGGCTATTCCTGAAAATATCAAGTCTGCTGAGAATTTTTCCTTGAGTTGCCCTTTGCAGATGGGGTTGATTCTAGTGTTCTTTGGCTCCATACTCTAGCTGCAAATAGAAACACTTTTTAAAGTCTGATTGTAGGGAACAAAGACTTCACATCCGGCCTCTGACACTACCTTGCCCCATCTCCAAACTTCTGTCTGAGAAATTTATCCCTCCTCACTCCCCAAGAGTTCTCTGAACTGCTGGCAATTGTAAGAAGCATCTTCTAAGGTAGAGAACCAGGGTTTAGACCTGGCACAGCCACTGCACAGGTAAGCAATACTGCAAGACAAATTCCTCTCAAAGCCATGATTCTATAGAGAAACAGAGCATATGGTATGTTTCTATCTCTTTCTCTTGACTGATTAGACAGATAGGTAAATAGATAGATTAGATAGATAGATAGATAGATAGATAGATAGATAGATAGATAGATAGATAGATAGATAGATAGATAGATAGATAGATAGATAGATAGATAAAGATTTATAACAGGAGTTGGCTCACCCAGCCATAAAGATTGGCAAGTCCAAATTCTGTCGGGCTGCTAGCTAGAAACTTCAATGAAGGTGAGGTTGAATTCTCCAAGAGTCATTAACTGTCTGGTGAAAAGACAGAAATTCTTCTTTCTGACTTCTGAAATCTTCAATTCTAACTTTAAGTCTTCAAACTGAATGGATGAGGAGAAGAATCCCCTCATTGCTGAAGGCAGTCTCCTTTGTTGATTGGAGACGCAATCAGTCACAGATGCAATTGACCGACTAATGGAATGAATCCATCTACGAAATACCCTCACAGTAACAATGAAACCAGGGCTTGCTTGACCAAAAACTGGACACCATAGCCTAGCAAATTTGAAATCTTAAACATGAAATTAACCATGACTAGCTGTGATTGGTGCAGATGGTAACAGCAATAACTATCGAACCATGTGTTGAGAGCCCAACCAGCTGCTCTGCTTTATGTCCACTTTCTCACTTAATAGTTACACTGTGCACTTCTCAAGAGGAAAAAGCTTAAGCAATTTCTTTTTTTATTTTTATTTTTTAATTCATTTTTTAAAAATATTACATTAAAAAAATATGAGGTCCCCATTCACCCCCCACCGTCCCCACCCCACCACTCTCCCCACAGCAACTCTCTCCCCCATCATCATGACACATCCATTGCATTTGGTGAATACATTTCTGGGCATCACTGCACCTCATGGTCAATGGTCCACGTCCTAGCCCATACTCTCCCACGTTCCATCCAGTGGGCCATGGGAGGATCTACAATATCCAGTAATTGTCCCTGCAGCACCACACAGGACAACTCCAAGTCCCGAAAATGCCTCCACATCTCATCTCTTCCTCCCATTCCCCGCACCCTGCAGCCACCATGGCCACTTTTTCCACACCAATGCCACATTTCCTCGATTACTAACCACAATAGTTCATGAATAGAATATCAGTAAGTCCACTCTAATCCTTACTGTATTCCTCCATCCTGTGGACCTTGGATTGGTTGTGTCTATTCCACATCTATGTCAAGAGGGGGCTTAGATTCCACATGGGTACTGGATGCAATCCTCCTGCTTTCAGTTGTAGGCACTCTTGGCTCCACGGTGTGGTGGTTGACATTCTTCAACTCCATGTTAGCTGAGTGGGGTAAGTCCAATAAACCAGAGTGCAGGAGCTGAAGTCTGTTGAGTCTCAGGGCCTGGCCATCATATGGTCAGTCCAGAGATTCAGATCCCCTGGGTATATATTAAACCCCAGCACCAATGACAATTCTGGTAAAGTAACAGGAAAGGCTTGTGAAAAGAGATCACATCTGAGTCCAGCTCCATCACACAGAAACACCAACTCCAAAGAAAGGCCAACTGGCATGGCAGTGAACTCCATCTGCCATGACCATAAAACATGTGGGTCTCTTTAGCCTTCAGAAGAACCAATACCTGGGGTTGTATCTACTTTATCTGTCTCTGAGACTCTGCACAGGTATGCATAAGGACAATCCTTCTGATAACCTCCAGACTCTTTTTTAGAGACTCATAGCCATATAAACTCATTTGTCCTTTCCATTTCCCCTTGATTTAGGTCAAAAAGCATTTTTAACTCCAATTATATGTAGACAGGGATATTCTGCTGGTCCACATTGAACCTTTAATTCAAGGTCATTTTCTAGCTATGTCATCAGCTGGTACTTGGTAGTGATCCCTCAGCACCAGGGAGGCTCATCCCTGGGTGTCATGTCCCGCGCTGGGTGGAAGGCAGTGCATTTACATGCTGAGTTTGGCTTCAAGACTGGCCACATTTGAATAACATGGAGGCTCTCAGGAGAGAACTCTTAGGCACAGTGCTGCTCTAGGCCTTGCTCTTATTTCAGGTGTATAGGCTCACAAGCATTGTCATTAGTATCAGGGGCTCACTGTTGGATCCTCATTCCTTTCTGGTCCTTGCCGTTGCACCCGGGGGACTGCCGCTGCTCCCCTAGGGACCACGACAGAGCCCCCCCGGCCAGGAACCCAGCACCCACCAACTGTTGTTTTTAATTGTTTCCACTATGAATATATCCAAACATTTCCATGCACCCTGGACACATGCCCTGTATAACTCCCTGTCAACCATATGTCCCCTGTCAATAACATCCCATACCAGTAATCCTCCGCTGCCATTGTTGAACGATTCTGTGAGCCAAAACTTCCTGAAAGTGAAGCCCAATATAATGTCAGGTTCCCTTACTAGTTAAAATGGAATATAGCGATGAATTTAAAGGTTAGATATAGAATACATATTAATTTGGGAAAAATTCTACATCCTATCTTTTTCTTTTCTTTTTTCCTAATTATTAAGCTTCTCTTCACAAGAGTTATAGATCACAGTAATTCATATATACAATATACAGTACTCCCACATATCCAATATATAACCTTTTCCCTTCCACAGCAATAATCTTTTAACATATTCATACCATATTTACTGAAACTAATGTACAGATTTTGAGACAATAGCTTTCAAACAAGGTAACATTTGTATTTACATTGTGGTTTATACTTTAGGCTATACAATTTTCTAAATTTTTAGTTATCCTATGTTTTACATTATGATTTACATCATTAGTCAGTCGACCCCTAAGTGTTTTTGGTGTAATATTACATGTTTTATATCTATCCTTGTGTACTCTTGTGAAACACTTCTATTGCCATCACAGTTATGTTGGTTCCATCTATTCAATATCTATTTCCCCCTCCCCTTGAGGCCCACAGTGACAGTCAATCTTCATTTCTTGAAGAGCCATGTTCAGAGATACTTGCAACAGTGTTGAGGGCTTGACATACTCAACTGCCCTAATGCCTGGGAGCCACCATTTCTCTTGAGAGATACAGTTCCCTCTATTTGATGGCATTAGTCTTCCCCAGGTTGTGGGTATACCTTCACTCTCATTATATGGGTCTCTACCCAACAGTATAACCCACTCTGGCAAAATGAGCATTCACATGTTCCCTAGGAGTCTGTCCTACATCAGATTATCCCCTTTAAGTATCTTAAACAGGTAACTTTCCTAATTATATTTTGAAAAGGTTTTCTCAGCATTATACGCTTAACCAACACCTGATAATCTCCTATGTTTATATGTAGTCCCACCCTCCCCCCAATTTCTTGGGCAATATTGCCCATCCGCCCAGCCTTAGACCCCTCAAGCCTGCAAAGCCCCACCCAAAGATAACCCAATGCCCCCATTTTATCCCTTCCTTGTATACATACTTACCTCCAGCTTATCATAGATTTCACCCATGTAGATGTCAGCTTACATCCTTCCTCTACCCCCAATTTCCTGTAAGCCTATCATCCAGTCTCTAGCTCTCTGAGGTAGCTTGGTTTACTTATTTCATATCATTGAAGTCATGTAGTATTTGTCCTTCAATGCCTGGGTTGCTTCACTCAATATAAGGTTCTCAAGATTCATCCATGTTATCACATCTGTTTGTAGTGTATTTGTTCTTAAAGCCGAGTAGTATTTCATTGTATTTATATACTACATTTTATTTATCCATTCATCTGTTGATGGGCATTGGGTTGATTCCAACTTTTGGCAATAGTGAACAATGCTGCTATGAACATTAGTGGGCATATATCGGTTTGTGTTCTTGTTTTCAGTTCTGCTGGGTATATACCCAGCAGTGGAATTGCTGGGTCCTATGGCAAATCGATGGTTAGTTTTTTGAGAAACCGCCAAACTGTCCTCCAGAATGGTTGGATCCTTCTGCATTCCCACCAGCAGTGGATGAGTGTTCCCATTTCTCCACATCCTCTCCAACAGTTGTATTCTTCTGTTTTTTTTCATAACTGCCAATCTTGTGGGAGTAAGATGATATCTCATTATAGTTTTGATTGGCATTTCCCTGATAGCTAAAGATTTGGAGCATTTTTTCATGTGCTTTTTAGTCATTTGTATTTCTTCTTTGGAGAAGTGTCTATTTAAATCTTTTTCCCATTTTTTAAATGGGTTGTTTATCTTTTTATTTTCAAGATATAGGAGTTCTTTGTATATGCAAGTTATAAGTCTCTTATCCAATATATGGTTGCCAAATATTTTCTCCCATTGTGTAGGCTCCCATTTTACTTTCTTGACAAACTCCTTTGAGGTGCAGAAAGCTTTAATTTTGAGGAAGTCCCGTTTATCTATTGTTCTTTTGCTGCTCGTGCTTTTGGTGTGATGTTCATGAAGCCATTTCCTATTACAAGGTCTTGTAGATGTTTCCCTACACTGCTTTCCAAAGTCTTTATGGTCTTGGCTCTTATATTTAGGTCTTTTATCCATCTTGAGTTGATCTTTGTATATGGTGTGAGATAGTAATCCTCTTTCATTCTTCTATATATGGATATCCAGTTCTCCAGGCACCATTTGTTGAATAGGCTATTCTCTCCCAGTTAAGAGGGTTTGGTGGCTTTATCGAATATTATATGCCTATATATATGAGGTTCTATATCAGAACTTTCAATTCAATTCCATTAGTCTGTATGTCTAGCCTTATGCTAATACCATGCTGTTTTCACTACTGTAGCTTTGTAGTGTATTTTGAAGTCACGTAGTGTTATTCATCCAATTTCATTTTTCTTTTTCAATATGTCTTTGACTATTCAGGGCCTCTTTGCTTTCAAAATAAATTTCATAATGGTTTTCTAGTTCCTTAAAGAAGGCTGTGTTGATTTTTATTGAGATTGCATTGAATGTGTAGATCAGTTTTGGTAGGATAGACATCTTAATAATATTTAGTCTTCCTGTACATGAACAGGGAATATTCTTCCATTTATTTAGGTCTTCTTTGATTTCCTTGAACAGTCTTGTGTAGTTCTCTGTGTATAAGTTCTTTAACTCTTTAGTTAAATTTATTCCTAAATATTTGATTTTTAAATTTACTATTGTAAATGATATTTGTTTCTTGATTTCCTCCTCATCTTGCTCATTTTTGGTGTACAGAAATGCTACTGTTTTTGCTCATTTATCTTATAACCTGCAACTTTACTAAAGTAATTTATGAGTTCTAGAAGCTTTGTTGTAGACCTCTCAGTGTTTTATATGTATAGGATCATGTCATCTGCAAATAATGAATTTTGACTTCTTCCTTTCCAATGTGAATGCCTTTTATATCTGGTTCTTGCCTCAGTGCTCGAGCAAGTACTTCTAAGACAATGTTAAATAGAAGGGGAGAGAGTGAGCATCCTTGTCTTGTTCCTGAATTTAGAGGGAAGGATTTTAGGATTTCTCCATTGTAAATGATATTGGCTGTGGTTTTTTCATTTATAGTCTTTATCATGTTCAAAAAATGTCCTTGTATTCTGATCTTTTGGAGGGTTTTTATCAAGAAAGGGTGCTGTATTTTGTCAAATGCTTTTTCTGCATCTATAGATATAATCATGTGATTTTTTTCCCTTCAATCTGTTTATATGGTGTATTACATTGATTGATTTTCTTATGTTGAACCATCCTTGCATGCCTGGAATGAATCTCACTTGGTCGTGGTGTATAATGCATTTAATGTGTTGTTGAATACGATTAGCAAGTATTTTGTTAAGTATTTTTGCGTCTTGGTTCATTAGAGATATTGGTCTGTAGTTTTCCTTTATTGTGGTGTCTTTGTTTGCTTTGGTACTAGGGTAATATTGGCATCATAGAAGGAGTTAAGCAACATTCCTTCTGTTTCGATTTTTTGGAAGAGTTTCAGCAGGATTGGTGTTAGTTCTTTCTGGAATGTTTTGTAGAATTCACCTGTGAAGCCATCTGGCCCTGGGCTCTTCTTAGTAGGGAGGTTTTTAATGACTGATTCTATCTCTTTACTTGTGATTGGTTTGTTGAGATCATCAAATTTTTCTTTCGTCAATATAGGCTGCTTATGTGTTTCTAGGAATTTGTCCATTTCCTCTGAATTGTCATTTTTGTTGGAATATAGTTTTTCAAAGTATCCTCTTATGATATTCTTATGATAGTCTTTATTTCTGTGGGGTCAGTGGTGATATCTCCTTTCTCATTTCTTATTTTGTGTATTTGCATCTTCTCTCTTTTTTTCTTTGTTAGTCTCGCTAAGGGTTTCTCAATCTTATTGATCTTCTCAAAAAACCAGCTCTTGGTCTTGTTTATCTTTTCAAGTGCTTTCTTATTTTCTATTTCATTTATTTCTGCTCTTATCTTTGTTATTTCTTTCTTTCTTCTTCCTGTGGGATTACTTTGCTGTTTGTTTACTAATTCCTCCAAATGTGCAGTTAGTTTTTCAATTTTTGTTCTTTCTTCTTTTATGATGTATGAATTTATGACTATAAATTCCCCTTTCAATATGGGATGCTTTTGCCGCATCCCATAAGTTTTGGTATGTTGTGTTATCATTATTAGTCTCAAGGTAGTTATTGATTGCTTTTGAGATTTCCTCTTTGACCCACTGTTTTTCTAAGAGTGTGTTGTTTATTTTCCATATCTTGGTGTGAAATCTGGGCCTCTGGCCCTTGCAGATTTCCAGTTTCACTCCACTGTGGTCAGAGATATTATTCTGTATGATTTCAATCTTTCTGAATTTATTAAGCCTTTCTTTGTGGCCTAGCATATGGTCTATCTTGGAGAATGATCCATGTGTACTTGAGAAAAATGTATATCCTGCTGTATTCAGATGTAATGATCTGTATATGTATATTAGATCCAACTCCTCTAATATACTGTTCAAATATTTTGTTTCTTTAGTGATTCTCTTTTGATATGTTCTGTCCAGAGTTGATAGTGGTGTATTAAAATCCCCCACTATAATTGTAGATGCATCTATTCTTTCACTTAGTTTTTCCAGTGTTTGCCTCATGTATTTGGAGGCGCCCTTGTTAGGAGCATAAATATTTATGATTGTTCATTCTTCTTGAGAGACTGTCCCTTTCACTAATATGTAGAATCCTTCTTTATCTCTCACAGTTGTTTTGGATTTAAAGTCTATTTTGTCTGATATTAATATAGCTACTCCTGCCTTTTTTTTGGTTATTGTTTGTTTGTAAGATTGTTTTCCAACCATTCACTTTCAGCCTCCATGAATCTCTGGGTCTAAGATGTGTCTCTTGTAGGCAGCATATAGATGGGTCATATTTCCTTATCCAATGTCCCAGTCTGAATCTTTTGATAGGTGAGTTTCATCCGTTGACATTCAGTGTTGTTACTTTCAAGGAAGTATTTATGTTAGCCATATTTTGATTGGACTTGTGTTCATCATATTTTGTTTGTTTGTTTGTTTTCCTTCTCTTTTTGTCTTTTTTGTTGCTCTTACACTCTCCTCCAACTCTGCCTGTCCTGTTTTTTCCTTTCTTCCTGCAGAACTTCCTTTAGAATTTCTTGAAGGGGTGGTTTCTTGTTGGCATATTCTTTCAATTTCTGTTTATCTGTGAATATTTTGAACTCTCCATCATTTTTGAATGCTAGTTTAGCTGGATAGAGTATTCTTGGTTAGAAATTTTCTTTTAGTACCTTGACTATATCATACCACTGCCTTCTTGCTTCCATGGTTTCAGATGAGAAATCAGCACTTAATCTTATGGAGCTTCCCTTGTATGTGATGGTTTTCTTTTCTCTTGCTGCTTTTAGAATTTTCTCTTTGTCTTGAGCGTTGGATAATTTGACAAGTATATGTCTTGGGGTGGGCCTGTTGGGGTTTATGATGATTGGGGTGTGTTGTGCTTCTTGGATATGTACATCTGTCTCTCAGTAGATTTGGGAAGTTTTCAGCCATTATTTCCTGCAACACCCCTTCTATCCCCTTTCCCTCCTCTTCTCCTTCTGGGATGCCTATAATACATATGTTTGTGCATTTTGCATTATCATTCAGGTCCCTAAGTCCTAGCTGGATTTTTTCTATCTTTTCATCAATCAATTCTACTATCTGTTTGATTTCCGAAGTACTGTCTTCCACATCGCTAAATTCTCTCCTCTGCCTCTTCTAATCTGCTGCTATTTGCTGCAAGTGTATTTTTGATTTTTTGAACTGTGGTGTTCATTCGCATCATATCTGTTATCTTTTTGCGTATGTCTGCAATTTCCTCTCCAAGTGTTTTCTTCCTATTGTTAAACTCTTCCTTTACTTCATTAAGTTTGTCTCTGATATATGTTCTGAGATCTTTAATTACTTGTCCGGTGTTATGCTCCCCATGCTGGTTTTTTGTTTGTTCATTGGATTCAGCCATGTTTTCCTGATTACTGGTTTGGTTTGTAGATTTTTGTTGCTGTCTGGTCATCATTTTATCTTGACAGGTTTAATCAGTTCCTTAGCTTCTTTGTCTAGTCTTGGGGATTAATTAGTTGTTGTTTTTGCATATGTGTTATATCTTCTCTTTGTCATTTTGTTCTTCTTATTCTAATTTCTTGTTGCTGGCTGAGTTCACTTTGAAGGAAAATATTAGGTTCACGGAAAGGCAATTGTGTAAAAAAGGAAAATGCATAAAGTAGTATTGGTAATAAATGTTAACAGAGCAACAATATGAGATCTGGGAGGATGGATATTAGATTCATGTAAGTTGTGTAGAGTTATAGCAGTAAGTAGAGTACCTGTAATGAGGTAGTCAACTGAGTATGGGAGGAATATAGTATGAATTAAAAAGCCAGTGTTTTCATGAGAGAGGGAAAGAGAAAAGAAAGACAATAGTATCAAGAATGGATAAAAGACAGAAAACAAAACAAAGGTATTAGAAATTAAAAGTTAGACAATTTGGGGACCAAAGAAAGGGAATTGGAATATAGGAGAGACAGTAGATGATGGAGGATATCAAGATGTGGGGGAAAGGGGATAGTGTAGGTGGCCAAAATCAATTCATACAGAAATGAGGAAATGGACGATGAGGAAACCCAGCAAATGTGAGGAGTTCCCTGCAGCACTTATTATATAATTAAGATAAAATGAAATAAGAAGAAAAAAGGGGAAAAGAAAAAAAAAGAAGAAAAAAAGGGGGGATGGGCAAAGAAAAGGGAGGGAAACAAGCAAGAAAAAGAAAAGAAGAAAGAGAAAAAAAAATACCCCCTAAATAAATGAAAAAAGACCTTGGGGGATACAATGGGAGAAAAGACTAGGAGATAATGCAATTAAAAAAAAAAAAAAAAAAAAACAAGAAAAAGGAAAGAAAAGAAAAAAGAAAAAAGAAAAAAAATGCAAACGCCGAGGAATAGGATAATCAAGGACCTCAGGTGGACCTCAGGGCATGGTGAATTCAGGGATGGGAAGTCTGTGATACTGCAGACTCAAGGAGTATGAGTCTCTGAGGTGTGGGCCACCAGGGTTTAGGGGCCACAGACCTGGCAACCTCAAATCTGGTTAACAGGGAGCCTGGGAGCACCACAGTGCAACACAGCCTTCAGGGATCACTGCAGCTGGGTGCCAGCCCTATGGGGGGGGTCACATCTGCAAACTCTGACCTCTGTCAGAAACCCAAATTCCCCCTCTCACAAGAGTCTCTTCTGTCGCTGTCTCACCAAGTCAACTTCAGGACACCTCCTGCCCTGCAAGCCCCCAAAACAGCCTGCTGGGGGCGACTCTATATTGCAACCAATTTAAGGACCACCGCAGATTGGCAGCCAGCCCTAGGGGTTGGGGCTCTAGCCAGAAGCACTGATCTCCGTGTCAGAAACCCAAAATTCCATGCCTTGCAAAAAACTCCATCTTGTTTCACCAAATCGGCTTCCAGACACCTCCCACCCTGCAAACCCCTGAAACAGCCTACTGGTGATGCATCTTTATTGCAATCAATTTAAGAACCACTGCAGATTGGCAGCCAGCCCTGGGGGGTGAGGCTCTAGCCAGAAGCGCTGATCTCCATGTCAGAAACCCAAAATTCCATGTCTCGCAAAAAACTCCTATGTCTCTGTCTCACCAAACTGGTTTCCAAACACCTCCTGCCCTGCAAGCCCCCGAATAGCCCGCTCAGGGTTTATGGATTCCCCAGCACAGCAGAGCCTCCAGGAATCGCCGCTGCCATGCCGCCCGCCCCAGGGGCAGTGTCCTGCGCGCAGCCCCTATCTCCGTGAAAGAGAGCCTAAATCTACTTTTACACGAATCTTCTCTGTCACTGTCCCACCAAATCGATGTCCAGACACCTCCTGCCCTGCAAAACCCTGAAACAGCCTGGTTGAAGAATTTCCAATGCTGCCCAGCCCCTTCTTTGCAGGAGAGACTATAAGATGCACTCACTCAGACACCATCTTGCCCCACCTCCCTTTAAGCATTTTCAAAGCTTGGCCAAGGCAAGTGGCAGAGGTAAGTCCAAACCCACTTTCCCATCATTACCTCCCATTACCTCCATGGACCAATTATTAATATAACCGTGCCAAAAGGTAATCAGGAGGGCCCATGAAATTAGTGGGTGATGGACTAGCTTGATTAAGAATTAATTTGCTTTTCTTCCTCCCAACACAAAACTCTCCCAGCTTTAATTGGCTCTTCACTTGGAAATGTTTACATTAAGAGCTACTGGTGAAGAAACTTGTCTCTGTGAAGGCTGGTCACTTGATCAGACAGACCATGTAGGCTCGGTTCCTACACTAGGAGCTGCTCCAGGTCTTTAAGCCCCATTAAGATTTACTTTAATCACTTCCACTTTGCACTAAAATTGAGTGCATTAGCAGAATTTGAAAGCTTGTCAAATAGAGAATTTTGAAATAGTAAAAAGAGAAAAGGGTACTCAGACCCAATGCTATCAAATCACTTGGCCTCAATGAATATATTGTCATGATTCTTGTGAGTGCCAGTGTTTGCTCAGGCCTCAGTCTGCACCTCCAGCCTGAGGTGGGACCTGTGAGAAAGGACCAGCTTGTCTCATCCAAACCATATGAGATTCTTGGAGCGATTCTGGAAACCTATATTAACAATGCAGCCAAGTCTGTATGCCCTTCCTGAAGTTGGCTGAGGAATTTCCAAGCAGTCAGATGGGATTTCTAGTATCAAAAGCTTAAGTCTTAAGTGCCCTGTCCAATACCTGTGCCTTGTTCCTACAAAAGGTCAAAACTATGCTTGCCACCTCATAGAACCAATGGGACCCATTCTATCTCAGTCAATGCCATGGGAAATGGTCATCTCACATCCTCATATAATTATATGAATGCAAATGCACCTACTAAGAGCAGACTCCAAAATTAAGATGTCCTCAAGAGATTTAAAACCTAGAAAAGATGAGAGATGTCCATCTCTACCATCTAATGGAATGAATCAGAGGAGGGGTTGGCAGGAAAAGGATCATGTGTGGGGTGTGGGGTGGGGGGTGGGGGGTGGAGAAAACCAACTATGTCTGGGATACTGGTACTCAGTTCTGGACAAAAAGTGGACAGAGGGGTGAGCCCAGTTCAAATAGAGCTTTGGTAGTTAAAGTCCTCCCATATCCCACTGATGGACACATGGCCCTTCCCTGTGACTAGACAGCAACTGCCCAGGCTGGCACTGCCTCTGAGTTGTCTCTGAGTTACAGCACCTAGCCCAGGTCCTGACACCAGGAGCTGCCCAAGAAAGAATTGATTTTTGAATGAATGAATGATGGACATGATTATTCTTTCTAGATGTCTAGAACTTAACTGTCTGAGCTATTCTCTGGTTGTGCATGTATTGAACACACTCTATGCACTGGGCTAGCCTGGATAAGGGGCTATCCTGCACACTGGGCTCTCCTGGACACCGGGATATCCTGAGCACTCTGCTATCTTGGGCACTGGGCTATCCTGCACACTAGGTTATAAGGTGACCAGGTTCCTGTCTTAGCATACACAGAACTTCTGGGAGAGTTTATCAGCATAATTAGAGAGTGCTTATTCAAAGAGGCATGGACTCAATTCCCAAGTCAAAATCTTGACGACTGGCCTGAAGTCATGGGTCAGGGTGGACCTCTTGCACAAGTCGTTATGCACAAACAGGAGCCTGAAAGGCTTACTCCAAACTACCTACTCCTTCAAAGAACCTAGATATCCCTTCTCCACTTTTTCTTTACCAACTACAGATGCTGCCACAGCCAGGTCCCCACCTCTCCTTTTTTCAGGCCAAGTGGGGCCTGGGAAATCCAGAGAGGGAGCAGACCTCATGGGGATTCACAGAAGGGCTGGATGAAAAGAGTGAGGATGAGGAATGGGGGGCCTACCCAGGAGTCTGGTGTAGAGACCAGCACAGAGATGCTCTGCTCATGGGCAGCAAACACAAGAGGCATTTGCTGAGAGGCATCTGGGCACTTAGTCTCCTTGTTTTTGAATTCTTTGTCTTTCTTGCCTTGCTGAGAGTGCTCAGCCTTAGGGAAACCTCAGAAGTTAGGCTTACTTCTGTGGCAGGAAGGGGGAAATGCATAAAAGGTCTGCTTCCCAGTGGTGGGCAATTGGAGCTGGGGGAAGAGCAGAACAGGAAGCACACAAGTGAGGTCTGGGACTGGGAGTGTATTAATCAGCCAAAGGGGTGCTGATGTAAAATAAAAGAAATCTGTCTGGCTTTTATAAAGGGTATTTATTTGGGGTAGAAGCTTACAGTTACCAGGCCATAAAATATGTTACTTCCCTCACCAAAGTCTGTTGCCACATGTTGGAGCAAGATGGCTGTCAATGTTCAGCCTCCCACTTCCTCTTAAGTCTCCATGATCAAACTCTCTAGGCTTTGTCTCTCTCCCTGGGGCTCAATCCTCTCTGGGCTCAGTTGCTCTGTTTTCCACACAAGGCCAGCTGTGAACTGTCAGGCAAATGGCTCATTTCTTTTTCCAGGCCTTCTCTCCTTCCTCATGACTAAGCTTCTCTGTATGCTTACCTCCTGGAGCTCCAGCTCAAAACTCCAACCTCCCTTCTCTGTGGTATGGTTTCTCATCCTACTGATGTGGCCCAATCAAAGTCTTAATCATTATTTAATCAATTAAAACTGAAAATCTGAATCCAATATAATCTAGTATGCCCAGCAGAAAATATCATTTCATAAACATAATCCAGTATCTATTTTTGGAATTCATAAATAATGCCAAACTGCTACAGGGAGTTAAAGGGAAAAGCCCAAAGACACTGCAGGTTCCAGACCAAGAAATGTCCATAGACCAGGGCTATGGTGGGGGGAACCCCAATTCCCCACATATGCTGGGGCTCCGCTGACCTTGCAGCTGGCACAATTCTCTTAAATGCCCACCTGCATGCCCAAGAGAAGAAGGATGGTGAAGGCCTGGATGGAGGGTGGGCAGAATGGAGTGACAGAGCGATGGGACTGAAATTCCAGCTGCTCCAGACTCTGCCCCTTTCCTGGGCTTCAGCTTCCTTGTCAAAAAAAATGAGCATTAAAATCTCTGCCACTCTTTCAAATACCAGAGCCAAAAAGATAATGCACTCCACAAAAAGCAGTGCATCTACTGCCACCTATTATTTCAATTCTCATGATCTCTGTATGAGATAAGCTGAGACCTAAAAAGTTCCAGGATCTACCCAAGACCATGCCAAGACAGAGAGAGGTTATGTTAGGAAACAGAGAGTTAGAAATGAGTGCTCGAAAGCAACTAGACCAAGGGCAGAGGGCTAGAATTCACCAATGCAAATGGGAAAAAGGCTTCCAGATATTGTCACCAGAGTGACTGCAGTTTTCAAAGCAAAATTTTCTGTGTAAGGATGTATGGAGACTCCTTCTCCTGCCTCTGCAATAAGGAACCAGGAAACATAGTGTTCCTAAGAGACAACCATGCACTTAAAAAAAGAAAAAATTACTTTGCTTTACTTTAAAAATGCTACTTTTGAACACAACATTAGCAGCTTACTCCATTAGGACCATTTATTCTCACACTTGCCCCAGGCCAGGTGTGATGTTCAGAAGTGCCACCTGAGATTCTGGGGCAGAAGGGCCCTCATCCTCACTGATGTCCTTAGGCTTCCCATTGCATTGGCTTCTGCACATACATCTGTCAGAGGAATCATTACGTAGTGTTGTCTTAGTCAAATCTGGCAGGGAAGGAATGGCTCATCCAAATGGAATCATTCAAGATGAGTTTAGTAAAGGAGTATTCCCACAGTGTGGGCAACATGTAGGATTGTGTAGTAAATGGGGCTAGAATAGGATTACAATTAACACTTCTAGTTTAGAGGAGATAAGGAGAGGGCACGGTCATTTTAGAGCATCATCACACCCAGTTGGTTCTGCTTATTCCATTGGCCCCTCTAGAGCTTCTCTGAGAACTGTAGGGTGGAAATCCCAGAGCCCTGTAGAAGAGGTCCACAGACCTGCATCTTTACTCCATCCCAGTCACTGAGCCTTTCAGAGACCTGGAGAAGTTGCTCCACTTCTGCACAACTCAAGGACCCTGTGGCCCTCCTGCCATGACAGATGCAGATGCCTTGAAAAGTTCAAGAACTTCAGGGTTAGTGACATTTTCCCAGAGCCCTGTGAGCCGGTCAAAGAACAAGGATTTTGTGGAGACCAACTCCTTTGAAAATCACACAATACTATTAGACCTCATCCTAGTGAGCTGTACATTTGCATATATGAACAATCATATATATTAGGGTAGTTCAGGAAACTCAAGTCCATAGTCCAAGCTACAGTCTGTCTGCTGCCCAGGACACACATGTATGTGCGCACACACACACACACACACGTAAAACCTAATTAAAACTAAAGCTGAGAAAAATTAATCTCTAAGCAGTGCAGGCAACTCACCATCAAATAACTGGCCCTACATTTCATTCCATCTCAGGATCCAAAGCCTCTTCCCTTGGAAGAGAAGCTGAGATCTGGGTCCTCCACCTAAACATTTTACAAATGGGAAGACTGAGACCAAAAAATGCAGGTATCAGGGCTGTGACTTCAGCCCAGGTCAATTCTGAGATACTTCTCTCTTCACTTCTTCAGGGACATAGGATTTCACAGGAAAAGTTTAGGAATGGCAGAGATATGAGGACTCCTGGGGTTTCTGCCCTTTCTGGACTACTCCATTTGAAACATAAACTCCATTATGCCACTCCAAGATTCCTGCCCATTACCTCACCTCTTGGAGGTTTGTGTTAGTACCTCTCTCTACCTCAGGGTCAGCTCTAAGGCTCACTATCTGCCTCATTTGATGAGGTTAGTTAATGACAATGGCAATGTGCCATGGCTAGGGAGGGCCTTGCAGCCCTGAAGCATCAGAGAGGAAGGATGGGGGTGCCACCATTCCAACATATCCTAGCTAGCAAAGGCAGTGGGGGGCTGAAACTGCCTTAGACACAGCACCCCCATTTTCAGATGGTTACACATACTCTCTCATCACGTGCCCTTCCAGCTCCACTTGAACAGCTGAAGGGGCAGCCTTCAATTTATTGTGCTGTCTCTGTCCTGAGCTTGGACAAATCTGAAAAATCCTGGCCTTTGGGGACACCTGCACATATGCTGGACTCAATAATGGGAACATGCAACAGTCTAGAAACTTGGGAACATTTGTGGATGGAGCAGGGGAACAGTGGACACAGAGTCATGCCTATAGTAGAGTTGTTGTTGGTGGTGGTAGAGTAGGGGTGGTCCTTCATCATCTCATTCCCCCAATTAATGGAGAGAGGCTTTGGCAACTGGAGAGGTGCCAGGGACTATGGAACTTAATCATGAAATGCCACTGGAATATTTCTCTTGTATGTCATCCACTCAAGAGTTGCTCAGTGTATTTCTCACTCCTCTCCCCATCTGCTCCACTTCAGGAAAAGTGTCAGAAAGGCCTCCTACATTGAATAGAATTCAAACAATTCCTTTAACTGCAAAAGGCCTGATGTGTATATAATTGAACTGTGGGTTAGCCAGAGGAGAAGAGGGAATGGACTGTGTGTGTGCACGTGCACATGTGCTTGTAGCAGAGCTCACTCAGCGCAGACACCTTTGATCTTGGTCTCAGTCTCCTATCAGTGGGCCTGGAAGCAGCCTTTGCCCACCCTGGTGAGCATCTTCTCTCTGCTGTGCATGAGGCCATGCCCAGAACTCAGGGGAGGTCGAGGATGAGCAGGACTTGGACACAAGACACACCCACACAGGAGGACCAAGTGCACCTTCAGAAAGTGTGCTGTGTGATGATGTGGGGAAGTCAAGTCCTAGCCCCCTCAGGGCACCCTCAGTTCCATGAGGAGACAGACCAGCCAGCAGTGCCCAGGCCTGCAGAACAATGCACACCTGCAGTGACCCAAGCACAAGAAAGGGAAAACTACAGACGAAGAGAAACCTAGAACAGTGCATGTGGGTCATTTGCCACAGGCAGCTGGGTTGTGCAGGGGTGGGGGGTTGGGGGGGGAAGGGATGCTCAACAGAGATGCAGAACTGGGAAAGTCAGTGCCTTTTAGTACAGCTGGGAGTCCCTGAGTGGCTGAAGATGAAGCTAAAAATAGTTATTGCCACAAATGTGAAGAGACTAGGTAGCTAGTGTAGTATTTTTGCATTTTAGTTTCTAGGCTATAAGGTTCACCGGAGGTGACCTCAGCTCTGAAAAGTGGGCATCTTCCATTTAGCTGGAATAGCCCTTGAGCCAATTCCAGGTCACTGTGCACACAACCCCAAAGGAATTGGCCACAGCTGATGGTCCAAGGGCCAAGGATTCTAGGGGTCCCAAAGTTCCTCACGTGGCTGGCCAGTTTGTGCATAAAAAGGCAGCTTTCCCGATGGAGATGAACCCTCTCTTAGCAGATAACAAGGAGCTAAGACCCCTTCCCAGGCAGCTCAGAGGGGCCATTAAGAAAGGCCTCCATTGCTAGACTCACAAAGAAGTTGTAATTGTGGGGAGAGGTGAGAAGGGTTGGAGTGAGGCATATGGGAATCCCTTATATTTTCTTGTGTACCATTTTGTGTGATCTAAGTAACTTTTTAAAAAAAAATAGTATTTAAAGAAAGGCCTTCATACCTTGTTTCTAGGGTAGCAGGAGGAGCAGGAGCCCTGGGCCTGGCTGAGAAGAGGAGAGGCTCCCTGCAGAGCTGGGAGGAATTTCAGGGTAAATTTCCTCCTGCTTTTGTATTTTACCTCAAAGCTGTCAGGATAATGCTTCCTGCTATCCCTTCCCTGCCGTTGATCTCTGCCTCATCTGCACCTTCTGCTATGAGTGTCTGCTCTATACTGGGAAATGGCTTTGTCAGTAAAGGAATTAGCACAAAGCCCTTTGCCAAAGACAGACCGGGAGCTGCCTGATTCCACCTCCCCACTCACCAGGGCCTGCCCTCATTCACCAACAGAAGTCCCTCCTAAGAAAGCGGGCGTGCCCACCACTCATCCAACCACCTTCCCTGGGGTTAAGTTTTATGTAAAGCAAACACAACCACTGCAGTCAGACAGACACAAAGCGGCTTGTGGCTGGGGAGCTGTGTGCTTGGGGGGCCAGGGAAAGGTCACTGGCTTGTGAGAAAGAGCTCATGCTTGGTGTTAGGTGTCAGACAATAATGAGTTCAAATCCCATGAAACTCTTTAATCCTCATTGTCCTCATCTATAAAGCAGGATTATAATTCCATCCCCTTGGCTTGGCACAATTGTAAACATCAAATGAGAAAGCAGAACAAAGTAATTTGCAAATTCTAAAGTATTTGCAAATACTGATTATCAAGTGGCAGAAAAGTGCAGTGATTTGGGGCAAAAATTTTGGTGTCTTCCCTGGTGAGTCATGTAATCTTGGATGAGTTGCTCAAACTCTGTGTCTTGGTTAACTAGCTTATAAAAAAGCAGATAAACAGTATAAAAGAGTTTCTCAGGATTAAATGAATCATATTTTGTGGTGCTTGGCTTATATTAAATACGTTGTGTTTGTTATCTCCATTTTGTTTATACTGTTTCTATTATCATGGCGCTGAATTAAGCAATTCCCTCATGGTACTGTGGTGGTCTAGAGTACTAAAGCCCCCACAAATCTACATTTGTCCTTCCTGTCATATTGATAGGATGCCAAGATGCTGTAGCTAGTACATACTCTCTACCAGCTCTGTGCTGTGTAATCTACATGATGGCTAAACCTCACAATAATCCATAATGCTAGGTATCATTAACTGTTTATAAATGAAGAAACAGATCACAGGGTTCAAGTGACTTCCCCATAACCAAACTCCCGGTAGATGGCAGAACTGGGACATGAATGATGCTCAGCATACCATGTACCAGCCAGGGTCTAGTCAAGAGAGCAGAAACATGAATTATTTGACCAGAAAGAATTTAAAATAAGAATTGGCTAAACATAATAATAGACTGAAAAATGTAAAAATAAAATAAAAAATGGACACTGACATAGCACAGAGATAACAACTTGAGGAAAGAGCTACTAGCTCTAGGGTTGGTACAAAGAGAAGAAGTGCATAGACATAGCATCTTTCATTTTAAACTTTTAAAATTAAAGTTAATAGATCACAAAGAACGTTATATTAAAGAATATAAAATCTGAGTCCAACTCTGTCACACTAAGAAACACGAACTCCAGAGTAGGGCAAACTGACATGGCACTGAACTCCAGAGTCATCTGCCATGACCATAGAACATGTGGGTCTCTGTAGCCCTTAGGAGAACCAGTACCTGGGTTTCTATCTACTTTGGCTGTCTCTGGTACCCTCCTGAAGCGTGTATAAGTGTTACCCCTCTGATGACATTCCAACTCTTTTTTTGGAGACTCATAACCATATAAACTCATTTGTCCTTTCCATTTCCTCCTTTTATCCAAAGTCAAAAAGCAGTTTTTAACACCTGATATTGCATGTAGGCTGAGATATTCTGCTGGTGTGAGTTGACCCTTTTATTCAAGGTCCTTTTCTAGTTACATCATCAACTGGTACTTGGTAGTAATCCATTGGCACCAGGGAGGCTCATCCCCAAGAGTCATGTCCCACACTGTGGAGCTGGACTCAAATATGACTTTTCTACACATGCCTCTTCTGCTACTATTACCAGACTTGTGGTTGGCATTGGGGTTTGTGTATACTCAGGAGACCTGAATCTCTGAACTGTCCATGTGACAGCCAGGCCCTGGGCCTCAGCAGACTTGCAACTCCTACCCTCTGGTTTATTGAACTTACCCTGGCCAGCTAACCTGGAGGTGAAGAAGGTCAAACACCACATGAGGGAGCCAAGAATGCCTACAACTGCAAGCAGGAGAATTGCATCCATCATCCATGTGGAATCTAAGCCCTCTCTTGATGTAGAGGGGGACTGGATATAACTATCCCAGGGCCCATAGGATGGAGGAATAGAGTATGGATTAGAGTGGACTAACTGTTGCTCTGCTGGGGAACTATTGTGATTATTAATGGAAGAAATTGTAGTAGTGATGTGGAGAAAGTGGCCACAGTAGCTGCTGATGGTAGGGAGAGGGAAGAAGAGATACAACGTGGGGGCATTTTCAGGATTTGGAGTTGTCCTGGATGGTGCTGCAAGGACAGATGCTGGACATTGTGTCCTGCCATGGCCCACTGGGTGGGCTGGGGGACAGCGCAGACTACAATGTAGACCACTGTCCATGTGGTGCAGCAGTGCTCCAAAATGTATTCACCAGGTGCAGGGAATGTGCTGTGATGATGGAAGAGGTTGTTGATGTGGGAGGAATGGGGTGAGGGGCTGGAAGGGTATGTGGGGACCTCATATTTTTTAATGTAACATTTAAAAGAAAATAAAGAACATAAAAAAGCATAAAAAACATAAGAAGTTCCCATATAACCCACTCCTCACCCCCACCCCACCATTTTGTAAATTGTATTTTTTGAAGATATATACATCACACAAAAAATGTTACATTATAAAATATAAGAGATTCCCATGTATCCTCCACCACCCCACTGCACTCCTTCCACACCAGCAACCTCCTCCATCATTGTGGCACACTCATTGCACTCAGTGAACACATTTTGGAGCACTGCTGTACCACATGGATAATAGCTTACCCTGTAGTTCACACTCTCCTCTAGTACATTTAGTGGGTTATTGGCAGGATATACAAAGTCCAGTATCTGACCCTGCACCATCACTCAGAACAACCCAAAGTCCCCAAAATGCCCCCACATATCTCTTCTTCCCTCTCCCTGCCCTCAGCAACTACTGTAGCCACTTTCTCCACCTCAGTGGAGTCACAATAGTTTTATTAGTAGACTATCACTAAGTACACTCTAATCCATATTCTCTAGTGAAGCCAATGAAGAGTTGAAACTCATTGTGATGAGGGTGGGCAGTTTGCCTCTGAGGAGATATGAAGAGTCTGACCATAGCAGAGCTGAAAAGAGCTGGAGACCATAGCCAGTGACTACTGGTATCACTGCTTCTAGAACAAACTGCACCTGATGGAAGGAAAAAGAATCACTGCACAAAAGCTGTAAGATACAGAGAGTAATCAGGAAGGAGAAATATTTCTCTCCCTTGTCTTCAATTCAAAATTCCTACTGATCCCCAATTAGTAGATCCTCACTAGAAGCCAAATGGCAAAAGAGGGAGGGGAAGTGCAGAGTTCTGGCCCCAGCATCCAAAGCAAAATGTAGAAAGGCAGGTGTAAGGCTGAGTGCTGATGACTTAAAAACTGACCCAATCCACCACTTTGGCTAGTGAGCATCCACACACATCCATGTAACCATCTTGTAATGTGATACAATAACAACTTTAGGCAGTCACCTAAGAAGGTGCAATAGTCCTTCAATGAATGAAGATGCAAGATGGCAGCAAAGAAAGGAGCTCCAAGAACCAGCTCTTCCTACAGGCAGTTAGTAATCACCCAGAGTCATCTAAAACACTCATTTGCAGGAGAGGGCTCAGGAGACCCTTCAACATCCTTGGGAGAATGAAAAAAGGAGACTGCCCATCTGCAATGAGGATTCATGAATAGAGAACACCACCCCATGAAAGTAGGTACCCATCAACTAATGGCAGTGCAAGCTACCTCAGGAGCTATGCCATGACTGGAGTTGGGAGCTACATTTCCCAAAAGTGGAGGAGGAAGAGATGGTTGGGCACCAATTCAGCTACTCATTAGTATTAATAAATTCTGCTGACTAAAGTATAATCCTAAGAACAACTCTAGTTTGAACCTGTCCAAACTGGAAAGAGGGTGGAAGTTGTCATTTTAACACTGCTCCTGGCATAAGGGAAAGCAGGGCTGATTGAAAATCACAGTGATGTTAGGGAGCAGCTTCTTTTCAGCCAAATCAGACTTCAGCTCTAGACTAAGCTCTAGCCCTACCTCTGACAGGGAAGAAGCTGAGATGACTTGCACCAGCCTCTCCAGGCAACTGCTGGCACTTTCAGCCTGCACAGATTGGACACTCGGACACCTGTAGCTCCATCCCCACACCCCAATAGGATAGGAGGGAACCTGTGTTTTCTTAGGCTCTCTGGGTCACTGCAGGTACTTTCAGCCTGCACAGATCAGCCGCACAGACTGGTTAGTTGAGTCTTAGCTTGGAGCTGGGAGTCCCCCTGACCCCTCACTTTGGATAGGAGGGATGGGGGTCTCCTCAGCCTGTCTGTGAAGCCACAGGTGCTTTTGGCCTGCATGAACTAGATTGTTAGGTGCCTGTGGCTCCACCTCCACCTCTTATAGTCCCAGAGGAGAATGGTGCCTCCCCAGCCTCTCAGGACAAGTACAGTTGCTTTCAGGCCACACAGACTAAATAGTTAGAAAAAGTGGTTCTACTGCAACCCCCACCCAGTAGCATAAGAGAGGGATGGTGTTTCCTTAGCATCTTTGGGCAACTGAAGACACTCTTGTCCTGCACAGACTGGTCTGTTGGGTACCTGTAAGATCCTCCCCCCCCCCCCCAAGTAGATAGGAGGAGAGCTGTGTTTCCTCAACCTCTCTGGGCAGCTGCAGGTGCTTTTGGCTCACACAGATTTTATTGTTGGGCACTCCAGAGAGTCTATATATCCATCCCAGGCAAAGGAGGAGAGGGGATTGTGCTAAGTCACTCTATCTGGACAACTGTGGTCAGTTTTGACCAGCATGACTTAGTTTGCTTTCCACAACTGCAACTTCATTCCCACCCAGGCAGGGGAGGAAGGGGCATGAAGCTTCATCAGCCTATGTTGAAAATGAAAGGTTGGAAAAAGATATTCCATGCATTCAGTAAGAAAACAAAAAGATGGGATAGCTATACTTATATCAGATAAAATAGTGGCTGCTGGGGGTAGGGGAGTGGGAGGAAGAGATGTGATGTGGGGGCATTTTCGGGACTTGGAGTTGTCCTTTGTGGTGCTGTAGGGACAGTTACTGGGCATCATATGTCCTCTCATGGCCCACTGGGTGGATTGTGGGAGAGTGTGGGCTATGGTGTGGACCATTGACCATGAGGTGCAGCGGGGCTCAGAGATGTATCCACCAAGTGCAATGAATGTCTCATGATGGAGGAGGTTGTTATGGGGGGAGGAATAGGGGGAAGGGAGTGGGTGATATATGGGGACCTCATATTTTTTTAATGTAACATTAAAAAAATAAAGACAAAAAAATTTAAAGAAAGTAAATATGTTATTAGAGACAAGGAAAGACATTATATATTAATAAAAGGGGCAATTCACCAGGAAGAAATAACAAGCATAAATGATATGCAACTAACCAAGATGCCCCAAATTACATGAAGCAAACACTGGCAAAATTGAAGGGAGAAATAGATGTTTCTACAACAATAGTTGGAGACTTCAATACACAGTTCTCAGCATTGGATAGAATATCTTAGAGAAGATCAATAAAGAAAGAGAAAGATTGAATAATGTAATGAAAAGACTAAGCTTAATAGATATATTCAGAACACAGCACATGGCGTACACTCTTCTCAAGTACTCATGTATCTTTCTCCAGAATAGACAATATGTTGGATCACAAAGCAGATCCCAGTTAATTCAACAAAATTGAAATTATACAAAGCACTTTCTCTGATCATAACAGCATAAAGAAGGAAATCAACAACAAGCAGAAAAAGGAAAAATTGATAAACATATGGATATTAACAGCATACTCTTATATAAGCATTGGGTCAAAGATGAAATAATTAAATATCTTGAATGTATGGAAGTGAGAACACAACATATCAAAACCTATGGGAAGGAGTGAAGGTAGTCCTGAGAGGGAAGTTTTAGCCCCCATTTCTTATGTTAAAAAAGAAGACAGAGCTAAAAATCAATGACCTAACTATACATCTGAAGGAACTAGAAAAAAGAAAAACAAAAAAACAGTAAACTATTTCAAAGCAAGTAAGCAATGAAATAATGAATATCAGATCATAAATAAATGAAATTGAGGAAAAAAAAAACAACAAGAGAGAAATAACAAAACCAAACCTTGATTCTTTGAGAAGATTAACAAAATCAAAAAGCCCTTTACTAAACTGACAAAGACTGACAAAGAAAAAAAGATATAAGATGCAAATAAATAAAAAATGAAAATGAAGACATTACTACTGACCCTGAAGAAATAAAAGAGAGCATAAGGAGATATATGAACAACTGTATGCCAACAAACTAGACAATGTAGATGAAATGGAAAAATTCCTAGGAATGCATGAAATACCTACACTGAGCTTGCAAGAAATAGAAGACCTGAACAAACCAGCCATAGTAAAGAGATTGAAACAGTCATGAAACAACTCCCCCAAATGAAAAGTCCAGGACCAGAAAGTTTCACTGCTGAGTTCTACCCAGCATCCTAAGAAGATTTAATACCAATCTTACTCAAATTCTTCAAAAATATTGAACAAGAAGGAACATTACCAAACTCATTCTATGAAGCCAATACCACCTTAATATCAAAGCCAGATAAAGATATTATGAAAAAAGAAAATTACAGACCTATTTTCCTAATGAATATGGATGCAAAAATCCTCAACAAAATACTTGCTAATCAAATCCAACAACACATTAAAATAATTATTCATCATGATAAAGTGGGTTTTATACCAGGCATGCAAGGGTGGTTCAACACAAGAAAATAAATCAGCATAATACACTACATTAATAAATCAAAGAAAGAAAATCATGTGATCATCATAATTGATACAAAAAAGGCTTTTGACAAAATACAATATCCTTTCTTGATAAAAATACTCTGAACAATAGGAACTTACCTCAACATGATAAAAGTGGTGTATGAAAAACCCAAACTAACATTGTACTCAATGTGAAAAATTGAAATCTTTCCAACTGAGATCAGGAACAAGACAAGGATACCCACTGTCACTACTGTTGTTCAATATAGTGTTAGAGGTTTTTACTAGAGCAATCAGGCAAGAAAAAGAAATAAAAGTCATCCAAATCAGAAAGGAAGAAGTAAAATTTTCTCTATTTGCAGGTAATGTAATCCTATATCTAGAAAGTCGTAAAAATCTACAACAAAGCTGCTAAAACTAATAAACAATTTCAGCAAAGTGGCAGGATAAAAGATTAATACAAAAAAATCCATAGTGTTTCTATAGACTAGAAATGTGCAGTCTGAGGGAAAGACAGGAAAAAATTCCATTTACAATAGTGACTGAAAGAATCAAGTACATAGAAATAAATATAACAAAGGACATAAAAGCACTTGTATTTAAAAAAGTACAATGCATTGCTAAAAGAAATTTTAAAAAGACCTAAATAAATGGAAGAACAGTCATGTTCATGGATTGGAAGACTAAATATCATTAAGATGTCAGTTCTCCCCAAATTGATATATAGATTCAACGCAATAAAAATCCCATCAGCATTTTTTAAAGAAATGAAAAGCACAATTATCAAATTTATTTTGAAGGGTTAAGTCAAGAAACATCTTGAAAAGGAAGAACAAAGTTGGTGGACTCTCACTTCCAAACTTTAAATCATATTGCCTAGCTACAGGGGTAATATCATCATGATGATGGCATAAAGACAGACACACAGACCAAAGGAACTGAATCACTATGGTCAAGTGATTTTTAACACTGCTGTCAAGATCTCCAAGCTTGGCCATAACAGTCTATTTAACATATGGTGCTGGGAGAACTGAATATCCATAGCCAAAAGAAAGGAAGAACCCTATCTCACACCTTATGCAAAAATTAACTCAAAATAGATCAAAGACCTAACTATAAAATCTACAACCATAAAGCTCCTAGAAGAAAATGTAGGGAAACATCTTCAAGACCTCGTGGTAGGTGATGGATTATTAATCATTATACCGATAGCACGAGCAACAGAAGAAAACATGGATAAATGGGACCTCTTCAAACTTCAACACTTTTGTGATTTAGGGCTTTGCCTAGAAGATGAAAATACAGCCCACTCAATGGGAGAAAATATTTGAAAACCATATATCCAATAAGGGTTTGATTTCCATTCCATGTAAAGAGATAATGCAATTCAGCAATCAGAGTAAGTAATCCAATTTAAAAATGGGCAAGACTTACATAGACATTTCTCTAAAAAGGAAATACAAATGGCCAAAAGCACATGAAAAATGTTCAATATTACTAGTTATTAGAGAAATGCAAATCAAAATGACAATGCAATATCATCTAACAGTGCATGTAACGGCCATTATTAAAACAGTCAATAAGTGCTGGAAAGGATGTGGAGAAATAGGAACTTTCCTTCACCATTGGTGGGAATGTGAAAAGGCGCAGCCTCTGTGGAAAACAGTTTTGTGGTTCCTCAGGAAGCTAAATATAGAACTGCCATATGATCCAGCAATTCCTTTACCAGGAATATATGCAGAATAACTGAGATCTGTGACACGAACATTTGCACACCAATTCTCATAGCAGTGTTATTCACAGTTGCCAAAAGATGGAAACATTCCAAGTGTAGTGTGTTGGTGGAGGGGTATTGTGTGGAAATTCCACATATGAGCCTGATGGTTTTGGAAATTCACAACTTCTCTAATAATATATTTTTTTAAATGAAGATGCATGGCTCCTCACACAAAAATAAATGTAAAAAGCCCAATGATGATTGTGTTCATCTTAGTGACAGCTAATGTAACTCTGGATGTTCATTATTTTCAAATTTAACCAGAGCCCTCCCTGAATATCCACTTACCTTGAGACTGAATTATAAAAGTTAACTTTCCAGTAAAATCCTCACTTGAAATATCATAGGAAAGATATAAAAGATGACAGAAAATTAATAAATAAATACAAATTGTGCACACACATTCATTCACACATACACATTATTTAAATGAAGTTTATGTTTCCAAAAAGGCTCATCAGGAGCACTTTTTCATACATGGTTTCTTATGACTGCTGTAACAAAGTACCACAGACTAGGTGACTCAAAACAGCAGAAATTGATTGACTCACAGTTCTGGACACCAGAAGTCTACAATTAAAGCGTCTGCAGGTCCACGAGGGAGAGTTGAGATGCTGGGGAGACAGAGATGTGAAAAAGGGGGCAGAGGTTGGAGTGATGTGGCCACAGGCTAAGGAAGCCAAGGATTGTTGGCAACCATCAGAAGCTGGCAGAGGAAGGATCCTATCCTAGAGCCTTCAGACACCTTGATTTCCAACTTCTGACCTACAGACCTGGGAAAGAATAAATTTCTGTTGTTTTCAGGCACTCAGTTTGTGGTAAGAGTTACAGCAACCCCAGAAACTAATGCACATGCCATTAAAAAATTAAGCTCTGGAAACCATAAATAGTGTTCCTTGAACCCTAACCTTAGAAAAAAAGCTAAAAAACTTATAAAATCACAATTTTGTTAAACCTGTCTGAAGTTCAGAGGTTCAGGACCACAGATTGACCTGAAATGCAAAGGAGAATAAACCCCCACACTCCCAAAGAAAGGTGGGGAGGGGGCCCAGCCTGTGAGGGAGGGTAAGCTGTCAGGAGGAAAGAGGTAACAGGGGCAGCTCTACATCTATTAATGAATGGAATTTGTGGCTAAAAATCTTCCTACTAAGAAAATCCCAGATTCAAAGGACTTGTCTGGTAAAACCTACCAAATATATATATAAAAATAATTAGGGAAGCAGATTTGGCCCAATGGATAGGTCGTCCGCCTACCACATGGGGGGTCCACAGTTCAAAATCTGGGCCTCCTTGACCAATGTGGAGCTGGCCTATGCACAGTGCTGGCGCGCAAGGAGTGCCATGCCATGCATGGGTGTCCCCCACTTAGGGGAGCCCCACACTCAAGGAGCACGCCACATAAGGAGAGCCGCCCAACACAAAAGAAAGTGCAGCCTGTCCAAGAATGGTGCCACGCACACGGAGAGATGACACAAAAAGATGACACAACAAAAAGAAACACAGATTCCTGGTGCCGCTGATAAGGATAGAAGCAGTCACAGAAGAACATACAGCGAGTGGACACAGAAAGCAGACAACTGGGGGACGGGAAATAAATTTAAAAAAGTAAAATAAAATAAAGTAAATTCTACTCAGATTCTTCCAGAAAAAAGAATAGTAGGAAATATTTTCCAGCTAATTTTATGGGGCTAAAATTACTTTGAAAGAACCCCAGACAAAGACATTGCAGTAAAAGAAAATTAAGGACTAAAGAACATAGATGTGCAAATTCTTATCAAAATATTAGTGAACTGAATCCAAAATGTTATAAAAAAAGAATAATATATCATGGCTAAGTGAACTTTATTCCAGGAATGCAAGGTTAGTTAAGCATTTTTAAATAATACACTGAAACTCACCATATTAATAATAAAATAAAATAAAAAAGAAAAGCATGCAATTGTCTCAGATGCAGAAAAGTTTCTGACAGAATTCAACATCCATGAATGATAAAAAACTTTTAGCAAACTAGGAACAGAAGGAAACTTTCTCAACCTGATGAAAGACATGTATAAAACTACAGTTGATATTATGCTTAAAAGACTGAATGTTTTCTGCCTAACATTAAGATGATATAAGGGTGTTTACTTTCTTTCACCATTTCTTTTATTTTAATATTTTATTTTATTTTTTGCTTTCAGCATTTCCATCCAACATTTTACAGGAGGCCCTAGCCAGTACAATATGGTAAGAAGAATAAATAAAATACAAATATATTGGAAAGGGGAAAATTTATTCACAGTCTGATTTTCTAAAACTCTAAAGAACCTACAAAAAAGGATACCCAAACTATGAATAGTTCTTGGCAATACAATAAACATGGATAAATCTTAAAATAAGTGAATTGACCTTTGCTAGACAAAAAAGTACATATGTATGATTTCGTTCCTATAAAATTCTGGAAAATCAAATGTAATGAACAGTGACAGAAAGCAGATCAGTGCCTGCCTTGTATTAAGTAAGGGAGATGGACACATTAGAAAGAAGAATAAGAAAATTTGTTGTGATGCTAAGAAGTTCATTATTTTAGTTGTTGTGAAGGTTTCATAGATACAAATAAATGTCAAAACCCATCAAATTTCATATTGAAAAGATCTGTCACTTACTAAATAGCAATTTACCTCCATAAAACTGATTAAAATGTTGCCTCCTCCACTTGCTCTCTGTGAGAAATTCAGCAGGATATTTACTGTCTTCAAGCCTCAGTTTACTTTTCTATAAAATGGAGCAACTACATCTTAGGATTGTTATAAAGGTCCAACAATATGTAACATATAAAAATTCCTTATATGTTTCCATGATTTCAGGTGGTGCTTAATAAAGGATCATTCTCCCACTCTCTCCATCCAGCTCATTGATTTATAGATTGCTAATTTGAAGATAGTGGTAGGGTTCATGTTCCATCAAGATTTTCTCAGGATCTCTCTAACCTAATATATTTTGGCCACTTAATACTCTTAATTTGGTTCTATCCTAACCAAGCTCTTTTTTCATTCATTGCTGAAGTAGTCAATGGATAAAGAGAGAAAGTGCTCCACGTTGAAATGCTCAAAGCTACTCCATTCCACTTGATTGCAAGCTTCCCACAGATACGCATTCTTCTGGAGTCTTGTTACACTTGGCTCTAATTAGGAAATTGAGAGAACTGTTGACATTCAGTCACAAGAATGATGTGCTCATTAGTTGCTGTCTTTGGTAATAACTTGCTTCTCCTTTATGTCTGCTTCTATTGCATCATCCCTACTGTAATTTTTGTTTGTTTTATTTTTATTTGCATATGCTATCTCTGATCATTTGAGGGAGATGGGACATGAACTTATTCAACATATCAATAAAGTATCCAATGATGACTAATCCATGCAAAGACCTAGGCTCAACCCCTTTAAATGATGTGGCATATTATGCAGAAATACACAAGGTCATCCAAGCTTCCTCTTGCTGCTTTTCCTAGAACTCTGCTTAATAGCATCAGACAAGGCACGGATTTGGAAGAAACTGCCAAGGCCCTTTGCAGAAGAGCATAAATAACACATTTTGTCAACAGCCACAATGATTTAACCAAAGTCATGTAACCAATTTTACATCATGTTAACCACACTTAGAAAAGAGTATCCCCGAGTAAAAGCAATCTGAAAGTAAATTAAAATATAGCCACTAGCAGAGATCATTGGAGAAAACTGACAGACACAGCAGCACCTTTGCCTTACCTGGACCATTCCCCATAGAATTGGCAGGTTTCTCTACTGTGACAAAATTCTGTGCCAGAGACAAGTTCTGTGCTTATGGCTACAATTCAGAGCTAAAGAAAAATAAAGTTCACAAAATCTACACAGACTATGGTGAAACTTAACATCAGAAAAGTAGGAAAACTTCAAATGTCTTCTCAGAAAGAGGAGTTCTCTCATTATGTGGGGGTGACAAGGAAATGGAGGAGATGGGGTTGTAGAAGAGTTAATAGAAAAAGAGAATGGGAAAAGGGGGTACATTGAATATCTCCTATGAGTTAGTCTGTGCTATGCCCAATAAAGAAATACACCAGACACAAAATGACAAATATTATAGAATCTCACTTAAATGAAATAATTAGAATATACAAATTCATAGAATCAGAAACAAGTTACCAGGGACCAAGTTGGAGTGGGAAATGGGGAGTTAATATTTAATTGGTTTAGAATTTCTATTTGGGGTGATGGGAAAGTTTTGTTAATGAATGGTGGTGATGGTAGCACAACATTGTGAAGATAATTAAATCACTGAATTACATATTGGGAAGTAGATAAAATGGAAAATTTTAGGTTGCTTGTGTTACCAGAATAAATATTTTTAAAATACTACTGTACAATGCAAAGAATGAATCCTCATGTAAACTATGACTGTAGCTAACAGTGTAATTATAATAATATTTTTCATCAGTTGTAATGAAAGTAGCATACTAATGCAAAACAATAATAAGGAAAATGGTACGTGTGAGGAGGGATATATATGGGGACTCTGTACTTTCTGCATGATTTTCTTTAAACCTTCAACTTCTCTAGTAAACAGTGAACAAATATGTGAATAGACAATTCATAAACCAAGATATAGGAATGAATAATGTGCTTCTGAAGAGGAGCTCAGCATTATTAGTCCTTAAGTAAATGTGAATTAAAAGATCACACTTCACACCCACTAAATGGCTAATTTTGAAAGCCTGGCCATATCAAGTGTTGGGATTTGGAATTACTGGGTCTCTCATACATGGCCAATGAGATTGTAAAATGTTGCAACCAATGTCAGAAAATAGTTCTGCAATTTGTTATAAAGTTAAGCATACACTAAGTATATGAACCAGAAATTGCACTCTTAGATATTTATCCAAAAGAAATAGAAGCATATATCAACAGAAGGACTTGAACATGAATAGTTTCAGAAGTTGCAATTGCTTCCTATCATTGCTGTTACAATTTTTTTAATTGCCAAAAACTCAGGTCCTTACAGTAATGCAAATATATTCTGCTAGAATTCTGGAGGTCAGAAGTCTGAAATCAGTAGATCTAATTCCTTCTGAAGGCTCTGAAGGGAGTATCCATTTCTTGCCTTTCTCAGCGTCCAATGATGTTTCAAATCCTTGGTTTGTGGTCCCCTCCCCTATTTTCAAAGCACATCACTCCAGTGCCTGCTTCTTTCATCACATTGACTTTTCCTCTTTGTCTCTGACTCCTTCTGCCTTTTCCTTATAAGTACCATTGTGATTACATCAGGACCACCCAGATAATCCAGGATAATCTCTGCAAGTCAAGATCCTTAACTTAACCGCAGCTGCAAAGACCCTGTATAAAGTAACATTCACATGTTCTGCGCATTAGGATACAGACATCTTTGGGGGGCAGGGAGTAAGAGTCAACCTACAACAGTAGCTTCATTCATAATTGCCCATTGTCTATAAAGAATATACAAATGAATAGTCCAGTCACACAATGGATCTGCTTCACTTGTTGGAAGCTGACTTAAGGAAAATGACTGTGTCTACACGTGAATCATATTCTTCTACAGGTCCATACACACATTTTCCCAGAGAACATCTATGTGGCCAGGATAGGAGTAAGGTCCCCTGGTCATTAATTGTATCTTGGCAGCCAACATTGGTGTAAGTTTAAGTGGAGAAGTTCACCTTCTGTGGACCTACGCTGCCACCCTCTCTTCTCTCTACCCTTCCCATGACTTCTTTGGCTCCTTCTCCTTATGCTTTCTGAACTGTAGCACTTATAGCTACTTCAGTCCATCAAGCGATGAGAGCCATACAACAATAACCAGGCTAAAGTTTCTTAGGCTGTACCAGAAGAGAAACATCCAAGGCCCATAGTCTGGAAGGTAAACTGAGAACCAGGCCCACACAGCTGCCACCATTTTAAGAGGCACTTGGGGATGTAGAAAAATGACAGCATCAGGAAGGGCTGCACATTATGTGGCAGAAGCCTATGGCAAACTATTTTGTATTATTAAAGATTTTGATAAATTCAATAATAAAAGTGTTTAAATAATCCTTGTTGAAAACTCACTATACAATATGCAGGCATAAGAAAATAGTAAAATAATTCTGCAAACAACCATATACACATCTATTGGAAAATTGGATGAAATGGCCCAAATCCTCACAAAGCAGAAAGTACCAAAACTCATCCAATATGAAATAGATCATTTGAAATTTGAAAAGTCCTACAAAAATTTAGGAAATTGAATTCATGATAATCCCCACACACACACACAAAAAAAAGAATCTTCAGGCCCAAATGGTTTTACTTGAGAATTCCAACAAGTACTTCAAGAAGAATTACTACTATTTCTACAAAATTTCTCCCCAAAATGGAAGAAGGTTTTGTGTGATACTAAAACCAGACAAAAAAAACAAGAAAAGTAAAAAGCTAAAACATCTTATAAAGATGCAAAAATCCTTAACAAAGTACTAACACACATACTTATATATCAAGTTGTAAGATTGGCTTCATAGTTTCAAAGGCTGAAGACTAAAATATGTGACTAGGGAAACGGACTTTGGCCCAGTGGTTAGGGCGTCCGTCTACCATATGGGAGGTCCGCGGTTCAAACCCCGGGCCTCCTTGATCCGTGTGGAGCTGGCCATGCGCAGTGCTGATGCGCGCAAGGAGTGCCGTGCCACGCAAGGGTGTCCCCCGCGTGGGGGAGCCCCATGCGCAAGGAGTGCGCCCGTGAGGAAAGCCGCCCAGCGTGAAAAGAAAGAGCAGCCTGCCCAGGAATGGCGCCGCCCACACTTCCCGTGCCGCTGACGACAACAGAAGCGGACAAAGAAACAAGACGCAGCAAATAGACACCAAGAACAGACAACCAGGGGAGGGGGGGAAATTAAATAAATAAATAAATCTTTAAAAAAATAAAATAAAATAAAATAAAATATGTGACTATATCAACAGAAGTAGAAAAAGCATTTGACCTTGTTCAAAACCACTTCATAATTTAAACTCTCAAAAAAACCAGGAATAGAGGGAACTACCTCAACTTGGTAAAGGTCATCTATAAAATGCCTGTAACTAGCATTTTACTTAATGGTGAAAGACTGAATGCTTTACCCTAAGACCAGAAACAAGGCACGTATGTCCACTCTTTAAAAAAAAATTAGAGTAGTTGTGTGTTTACAGAGCAATAAAATGCAAGATTCCCTTATATTACCAACACTTTGCATTGGTGTGGAACATTTATTATAATTGATGATTGTATTTTAAAAATAATTGTCCTATTTTTATAACAATGTTACACATTATTCAGTTAGCACAAGATAGAACTGTAATAACAATAAATCTGTTTTAGTCAGCAGGTGCTCTCTCCCTTATTTTTGTTCATTCCTCAATCTTGAGGATTTTGGGGCAATGCCCACTCTGACTGCTTCAGGCTGAGAAAGGATGCAACTATTATAGGACAGAGGAATGGAATTATTTCTAATCCTTTACAATCTAATTATAAATTCTGCATGGTTTAAGCATCAGCTGCCCATTCTCTATCCCCATTCTATCTCCTGGTAACCTATCATCTAGATTCTACCACTGAGAGTTATCTTACTAAAATTAGTTCACATTAGTGAAATCATACAATATCTGACCTTTTGTGTCTGGATTATTTAACTCAATGTAAGGATCTCAAGATTTATCCATGTTGTTGCATGTTTCAGTAGTTCATTTCTTCTTACAGCTGAATAATATTCCATTGTATGTATATACCACATTTTGTTTATCCATTCATCTGCCTATGGGTATTTGGGTTGCTTCCATATTTTGGTAATTGTCAATAAAGCTCCTATGAACATCAGTAGGCATATATACGTTCATGTCCTTGCTTTCAGTTCTGAGTATATACCTAGTAGCAGGATTGCCAAATCATATGGCAATTCTATACTTGGCTTCCTAAGGAACCATCAAATTGTATTTCATGGCAGCTGTGCCATTTTACATTCCCACCAGCAGTAAATTAGTATTCCTATTTCTCCACATCATCTCCAAGACTTGTAGTTTTCTATTTTTAACTAATGCCCATTCTAGCAGTTGAGAAATGATATCTCTTTGTTGTGATTTGTGTTCCCTAATAGCTAGCAATGTTAAGCATCTTCTCTTGTACTTCTAGCCATTCATATTTCCTCCTTGGAGAGAATTGTCTGTTCAAGTCTTTTTTTCCCATTTTTAATTGAGTTGTCTGTCTTTTTGTTGTTGCATTGTAAGATTTCTATATATATATGCTGCATATTAAAACCTTATCAGACATGTTTTCAAATACTTTCTTCCATTGAGTAGATTCCATTTTCACTTTCTTGACAAACTCCTTTTTAGCATAAAAGGTTTTAAACTTGAGGCGTTTCCATTTATCAATGTTTTTTTTTCATTGCTTGTGCTTCCTGTATAAAGTTCATGAATACATTGCTACCACAACATCTCAAAGATGCTTCCCTGACTTTTAGTCTAGGAGTTTTATAGTCATAGCTCTTATATTTAGGTCTTTGAGCCATCTTGAGTTAATTTTTGTATAGGGGGTAAGATAGGGGTCCTCCCTCATTCTTTTGGATATAGATATCCAGTTCTTCCAGAATCATTTGTTCACAAGATTATTCTGTCCCAGTTGAGGGTACATGGCATCCTTGTCAAATATCAGTTGGCCATAGATGTGAAGTTTTATTTCTGAAGTCTCAGTTAAATCCCATTTGTCAATATTTCTATTTTTGTGCCAATATCATGCTGTTTTGATCACTGTTGTTTTGTATTATGCTTTAAAGTCAGGAAGTATGAGTCTTTAAACTTTATCCTTCTTTTCAAGATTTTTTTTTCTTTTGTAATTTGAGGCTCCTTAGCCTTCCAAAGTAATTTGATAATTGGCTTTTCCATTTCTGAAAACAAAGGTTGTTGGAATTTTTATTGGGATTGTATTGAACATGTAAATCAATTTGGGTAGAATTGACATCTTAATGATATCTAGTTTTCCCAACCATGAGCACAGAACATCATTCCATTAACTTAGTTCTTCTTTGATTTCTTTTAACAATATTTTGTTGTTTCTGAATACAGGTCCTTTATATCCTTGGTTAAGATTATTCCTGAATATTTGATTGTTTAATTCACTATTGTAAATGGAATTTTTTTCCTGATTTCCTCCTCCTATTGCTCCTTACTAGTGTATAGAAACACTACTGAGGTTTGTTGTTTTTTTTTAATCTTGTATCCCACCAGTTTGCTGAATTCATTTATTAATTCTAGTAGCTTTGTTGTAGATTGTCAGGACTTCTATATATAGGATCATGTCATCTGCAAATAGTGAAAAATTTAATTCTTCTTTTCCAGTTTGGGTGCCTTTTATTTATTTTTCTTGCCTAGGCTTTAGCAAGAACTCTAATATCAGTGGTGACAGTGGGCATCCTTGTCTTGTTCCAAACCTTAGAGGGAAAGTTTTCAGTCTTTCACCATTGCGTATGAAAAACTCAATGGGTTTTTCATATATACCCTTTATCATGTTGAGGCAGTTTTCTTCTATTTCTTTCTTTTGAAGTGTTTTATCAAGAAATGATGCTCAATTTTGTCTAATGCCTTTTCTGTATCAATAGAGATGATCAGGATGTACACTCATATCACTGTTATTCAACATGGTGCTGGAAGTTACAGCCCTTGCAATAAGGCAAGTAAAGGTAATAAAATGTATATATCAGAAAGGAATGGGAAGTGGACATGGCTCAACTGATAAAGCGTTTGCCTACCATATGGATGGTTCGATCCCCAGGGCCTCCTGACCCGTGTGGTAAGCTGGCCCACAGGCACCCCACAAGAAGAGCCACCCCATGTGAAAAAAAAGTACAGCCCACCCAGGAGTAGTGCTGCATGCACAGAGCTGATGCGGCAAGATGACACACACAAAAAAAGAGACACAGTTTCCCAGTGCCACTGGATAATGCAAGCAGATGCAGAAGAACACACAGCAAATGGACACACAGAGCAGACAATGGGTGGGGGAAGAGGAGATAAATAAATGAAATAAATCTTTTTTTAAAAAAAGAAAGAAATGAACCTGTCCCTATTTGCAGATGATATTATTGTCTCAATAGAAAATTCCAATGAATAAAAAACAAAGCAAAGCAAAACAAAAAACCTCCTAATGCTAATAATTTGCCAATGTTGAAGGTTATAAGATCGACCTGCAAAAATAAATTGCATTTTTACACAGTAGCAATGAATATATGGAAATCAAAATTTAAAATACTTATTTATAATAATTTAAATTAATAATACAAATGAAATTATTTAAGTATAAATCTAACAAAAGATGAACAGGACTCTTATGCTGGAAACTAAAAAATGCTGATGAAAGAAATCAACAAAGCTCTAGGCAAATGGAGACATGCTATGCTCATAGACTGGCAGACTCAAAATAGTAAAGGTGGCAATTCTCCCCAAATTAGTATACAAATGCAATACAAATATTATCAAAATTCAGCAATACATTTTGTAAATTTAGACAAGATTATTCTAAAATGTATAAGGAAATTCAGAGAAACTGGAATAACTAAAATAAGTTTATATTGATGAATAAAATGGGAAGAGTCACACCACCTGTAAGAGAATTGAAGGCCAAAGGAGTCCATACTAAAAGGTGTACATGATTGCTACGGCAGATTTATTCGTAATAGCCAAAAACTGAAAACACAAAATGCCCTGTAAGTGACTAGATAAATCATTTGTGATACATCCATATCTTGCAATACCATCCAGGAATAAAAAGGACACCCTGGTGATCCATGCAAAAACCTAGATTGATCTCAAGGGCATTATTGTAAGTGGATAAAAGCCAATCTCTAAAAGTCAGATACTATATGATTAGATTTATGTAATATTGTCAAAATGTCAAAATTACAGAGATTGAAAACAAATTAGTTGTTAGCAAGGGTTAGGGATATTGGGGACGTGAAGGGGCTGGGTGCGACTGAAGAAACCACATGAGCGAGAGAGCATTTGTGATGATGAAATAGGTCTGTTTCTTGATTATTTTGGTGATAACACATTTCTACACACAAGACAAATTGACATAACACTGCATACACACTTATACCAATTTCACATTTTCTGGTTTTGATTTTTTTGTGTAGTTGTATAAAATGTAACCTTTGGGGAGAACTTCGTGAAGGGTACATAAGACCTCTCTGTACTATCTTTGCCCTTCTTTTCTAAATCTAGAGGTATTTCAAATTAAAAACTAAAGAAATAATTCTCTGTGAATTGTATTATTCCATGAATCAAAGAGTGAGTCTCCCTAGTCTTAATATATTAAAATCCTCATAGAATGACATGTCAAATGAGTAGCAGGAAAAAGACCACCTATACAATGTCCTTATAACACCCTTAAGTGAGGATAATATATTCTAGACACAGGAGGAGTATAATACACCCTGGTCATGCACCTTGAAAGAACATAATACAGTACAACTGCCAGACCTTGAAGAAGCTGTGTTATTATCAAAGAACGAACAGGCTGGAAGGTTGCAGAATTGGAGAGCTGTCCAATGTGCTTATGTTCAGGATGATTGAAAGGTCTTAGGCAAAAGGTATTTTATATGAAATGGAGACTTTGTTCAGCTTGAACATACAAATGAGCACCAGGGTATGAGAAAATGTTTTCATCAGAAGCAAATCGCTTGCTTTGCTCTGTGGGAGCAAAGAGGGAGGGGTGACACAAAGATACAGAGATAGCTTCCCCAGACCAGGATTTCCCTGTGCACTTATAGATTACTAATGAATTCATTAAGTCCTTGTGTGTGTACAGCTTGTGAATTTTTTTTATCTCAGATATTCTGTAATTGATTTTGTCTGCTTAAATATGCTGTTTTGAAAGCATGCAAATCATGTGCTCTGAATGAAAGCTCCTCTCTTCTCTCTCCCTCAGTACCTCCTTTACCTCCCATATCCCATATTTACTTTCTCATCCTCTTTTCTCTATACCTCATTCTCTTTTTCATGCATCCTCTTTTCCCTCCTCTCTAGCCCCCTCTTCCTCCATCCCTCTCCTCATTTGCTGGCTTATCCATATTCTTGTGCTCTCACTTTCTTCACATTCTTCTGTCTGAGCATAAAATAAAGATGATCTTGGTACTCCTGTATGTTTCTCACTTTTCAACTTTATATTTGAGAACAATAAGAACAGAGGAAGCTTGAAATGCTTCAAGGGTATGAGAAGGTTAAGGGAATATAAAACAAGAAGTTGTTCTAACAAGACCTTCTGGGATTCTCCAGTTTGGCAAATTCATTATTTTAAGAAATGATAACTGAATGCATTTGAAGAGTCAGAAGAGAGAGTGTCCATTCCTGTCAGAAAGCAACAACTCAGGTGCATTAGGGGAAGAATTGAAGTGAATCCAATGGTGCCACTGGTAGTTTCCCAGGTTGCCACTTCATCTCCATCACCAATATGTGAATCCTCATTTACGAAAGCAAAAAGGAGTTGAGGGTTAGCATCTATTTTTTTCTATTTTCTTAATGCTTCTGCTGTTGTTTTTTTTACTGTCTATGTCTGCAGACCTTGCTTAGATGTATAAAGCCAGCTGGGTAAAGAACCAGCTTCCTTCACTCTGGGTTGGCATCTATGTTTCTGGGCCACAACACATAGTAAGGGGCTTCCTGGTGCTCTGAATTTAGTGCAACCCATTCTCCTGAATATCAAAGTGGTTTTCCTCACCCAAGGCATTCGGGATGTCAACTCAAATACCTGCTGCTTATTCATGGAATTCCCTGCTTATCACAGCTAAGCAGTCACAGCCAGAGGAAACAATGCTCTCTTATCTCGCATTCCCATCAGTCCAAAGGTTCACAAATACATAGGGGCAATTGTAGGTTGCCCTTCTGATTTTGAGAAGTTCTGGCTTCGATAGAGTTTATGATTAAAGTTTTTTTTTAAAGATTTATTTATTTATTTAATCCCGCCCCCCCCCAACCCCCCCTCCCCCCGCGTTGTCTGTTCTCTGTCCCCCCCCGCGTTGTCTGTTCTCTGTGTCCATTTGCTGCGTCTCGTTTCTTTGTCCGCTTCTGTTGTTGTCAGCAGCACGGAAAGTGTGGGCGGTGCCATTCCTGGGCAGTCTGCGCTTTCTTTCCGGCTGGGCGGCTCTCCTTACAGGCGCACTCCTTGCGTGTGGGGCTCCCCTATGCAGGGGACACCCCTGCATGGCACAGCACTCCTTGCGCGCATCAGCACTGCGTATGGGCCAGCTCCACACGGGTCAAGGAGGCCCAGGGTTTGAACCGCAGACCTCCCATGTGGTAGACGGACGCCCTAACCACTGGGCCAAGTCCATTTCCCTGATTAAACTTTTAATCAACGAAGACCTAACTGGACAAAGATAACCAAGAAGACATCACAAGGGACCCTTGATACATAACAGGTGTCAACACAAAGGATGTTGGGAAGTAAAATATTTCTTATTATTATGAAATTCAGAGTCATAAAATAGGCCATTTCAGTTATTTCATACACGGGCAGGAATGTCAGGCCTAGAGAAGCACAGGGATTTGCCCAAAGGCACAAAGTGAGTGCTGGGCTAGTAGTGACCAAATTCTCCTAAATTTTGGTCCAAGATTCTTTTCACCATACCATGGTGGGAGGTTTTCATTTTAAATGTAATGGAGCTTATGCATGCATCTAACAAATATGCACATCCACTTTGTATCAGGCACTGGCTCAGGACGTGAGGTCATAAAGGAGACCATGAGAGAGGTTCTCCTTGCCCTTGTGCAACTTCCATTGCAGTGAAGGATGGACACTGAACACATGTGAGTGTGCACAATTATAATTTGTGGGAGGTGAAAAGAAGAAGACCCAATTCTGCACAGAATAACAGGGGATTAGGGTGGATGTAGAGGTGACCTACAATCTTAGCTCTGAAGAGCCAGGGGGGACAGCCAGGGAAAGAGAGGAAAAGGAACATTTCTCCATGAGAGAATAGCATGTCTTCCAGAAGCAAAGAGGCCATTGTAACTGGAGGTCCACTAGGAGAAGAGGGAGAGATGTATGATGAGGCCCAAAGTAGGTGGTGCCTCATCTACTAGACAGGGATTCAGGACTTTGGGTGAAAGGCAGGAAGAACCTTTTGTAAGCCTGAGCCAGAGGAATGAATTGTATCTACTGGTCATATTGCATTGTATGAGGAGACTGGATAGGAGGGCAGCAGAAGTGGCTCCAGGGGAGCCATCAAGAGGCAATTGTGGGAAGTGGACTTGGCCCAATGGATAGGGCATCTGTCTACCACATGGGAGGTCCGTAGTTCAAACTCCAGGCCTCCTTGACCCATGTACATCTGGCCCATGCACAGTGCTGATGCGCGCAAGGAGTGCCGTGCCATGCAGGGGTGTCCCCCCCATACGGGAGCCCCATGTGCAAGGAGTGCACCCCATAAGGAGAGCCGCCCAGCGTGAAAGAAAGTGCAGCCTGCCCAAGAATGGTGCCACACACATGGAGAGCTGACACAACAAGATGACTCAACAAAAAGAAACACAGATTCCCAGTGCTGCTGATAAGGATAGAAGCGGTCACAGAAGAACACACAGCAAATGGACACAGATAGCAGACAACTGGGGGGGGGGGGGGGGCGAGTGGGAGAGAAATAAATCTTTTTAAAATAAAGAGGCTATTGCATTTTCTAGGTGAGGGATTACTAGGCTCAGGTTTAGTGGGTGAAGATAGAGATATGGAGAAATTAGAAATCTGTTGTGGAGAGAGAAATGGCAGGAATCATTTATGGGTTAGAAATGAGGAGAAAGGGAAAGGTGATCTTGTTATGAGTTGAATCAGGTCCCCACAAAGTCTTGCTCAAGCCCAAACCCTTGGTCCTGTGGGTGTGAACTCATTTGTAAATGGGACCTGTGAAAATCATAGTTAGATGAGGCTAAACTTCATCAATATGACTGTAGTTCTTATAAATAGAGGAAATATGGATACAGGAGGAGGAGTGAAGAAGAGACAGATTGCCATGTGATGGGGTCAGGGACTGAGTTACTGATTTCTGATAAACCATCACCAGAATGCTACAGACATCAGAGAGAGCATGGCTGTCCACACCATGACTTTGGACTTGGAGCCTCCAAAACTCCAAAACTGAGGCAATAAATTCCTGTTGTCTCACAGCCAGTCGGTGGTGTTTGTTATTGTAGCCCTAGCATTCAATGTGTCTTAACTTTCAGATAAAATGGCCAGGTGGATGGTCTGGAGCTCAGAAGACCGGTCAGGGCTACAGGGTGGGTCTGGGCATCCTTGGCACACAGCAGGTCTTAGATACTATGGTTGGGGTGAGATCATCAAGGAAACCCATGCTGTGGGCTGCAACTGCTGGGCTGTCCTCCTGGAACATTCTGAAGAACCCTGAGCTTTTCCTTAGACAAGCTGGCCTCCCCTCTGACTTCTCTAACAGGTTATCACTTACCTTGTTAAAGTAGTTCTCAGGTCTTAACGGCTCACCTAGCAAGAACCCACTGACCTGCCTCAACCTTTCAATCTGCAGCAGGGTAAAGCATCTGGAAACAGGAAAGGATATGATTCCTTATCAGTGCTAATGACCTTCACATAGTTGCAACAATCATTTTATTAAAAAATCTCATAACCTCACATTTCAGAGCAGCTCTGTGCTTGGATGTGCTAAAGGTATTTGCATATAGTGCTCTGCTTCAGACCACTTGAACATGATAAATCAGAGTAATCCATATTTATGATTTGAAAATTGCTATCTGAATAATTATACATTAAGTAACTTCTATTTCCTTGTATATTATTGTTTCTAATTAGCAATAAGGAAAATGAAATCATTATCTATGGATACCGTTTAGACTTGACATTTACATTAGAATTTCCTTTTCTTCAATACTCTATGAGAGTTTAAAACATTTTTAGTATTTTTTTTTAAATTATTGTGGATTTATAAAACAAGCATGCATGCCACACAGGATTCATATACACCGCCCTACCAACAACTTTCATTGTTGTGGAACATAAGTTACAAACCATGAAAGAACATTGTCATAATATTACTACTAACTAGAGTCCATAGTTATTGTGGTGTATTTTCCCCACAAACCATCCCATTATTAACACCATGTATACTGGTCATTCTTATCTTTAAGATAAGTGCTCAGTGTGGTACCTTGAGCCTGTCACCTCTGGTAGAAGGTGGGCTCTAGGCCTCCCACTCCTCCTTCTGCTCCTCTGGACCTCTCCCCCAGGGGTTTGCTCAGACAGGCTATCCTACCCAATGCATCCTCTTTATGTCTTCCATGTGTGACACAAAAGGAGAGTGCCCTAATTCTGAAAGCATTAATATGTTGAAACTGTTACATGAAATTCTTGCTTTTCAAAATGGATCACTCATGTCTTGAGCTTTTTGTGTTTGTTGTTTTTGTTATGGACAAACATTGGTGAAACTTTCTAGCTCATGACCTTTAGATCCATACATACATAATAAACAACAAGCACCAATTAATGCAGAGAATTTATGTATTTAGCAGAATAAAGAAAAACCTAAGGGTAATCAGCCCAATAGGTATTGTACCAAACATAACTGAACAAATCCTGTGTTAAAGAAAAACACCCTGTTTCTTCTTTTCTGTAATTAATCCTGGTTATTTGGCCTCTTCTTTCAAACTGAACAAACTCCAAGGCCTATGGTTGAAAAAATTACATAAGAAAATTCAAATATTTCTGCCTCCCTGACACAATAACCAGTCTGTGCTTGCTGTGCTTGACCTTGTGTCAGACATTTTACATCTCTGAATGTCTGTTTTCACATAAATAAAATAGAGTTTCACCTGAATCATTGGGTCTTAACCAGGCATTTCCTCTAACTCACCTGATATTAAAAACAAAAACACTATGTCCTGGCCCCACTTCCAGAAGTTGTTGTTTGGAGGGTTCTGTGGTAAGACCATTAAAAAGTTCCATGGGTGATGCTGGTACTCACCCACATTGAGCAACTTTGATCATCTAGATGGTTCTCAAGCTTGGCTTTAGAATAGAATCACCAGGGAGCCAGGCTGTGGCACAAACCTGAGAAACAGACTTCTGGGGATGGCATCTCTATTTTTTTCTTAAAGCTTCCAGGTAGTTCTGATATGCAGCCAATGTTTAGAACTACAGCAAAAGACCTCTATTATCCCTTATAATTCTCTGATTCTGAGAAAACAATCAAGATTGATATTTTAAACATTCCCAAATAATGAGGATACAAGAATTGAGTCTGTCTGGCACAGAGATCTGAGGTGCCAGTGCTATAAGGAGATAGGAAGGGTATGCAGCATTATTTTTGTCTAAGCTTCTCAGGCCTAGAAAATAAGCATTCCCTGTGGGCTCCAACCTAGACTTTGGAACTGGAGCTTACAAACAAATCTATGGCCAATAGTAGAGTGTCATTTTGATGTCTTCTGTTACTACTGGCCTATGCATTCATGCCCTTTAGGAATCTCATAGGGAGAACAGGTGGATAAAAGGAGAAGGGATCCTGTATTCCTCTGGTCCTGGCCCAAATACCATTATCGTCTCTCACCAGGACTCCCAACATCAATGCAGAAGATATGCAGGGGGAGGAGCTTGCTAGAGGTAACTGGATCACAGCCTGTTCCTGCCTGTGGCCTTTGTCCAGGGGGCCCCATGCCTAGACTTCATGTAGCTTGCGTTCCACATGATGGGGACAGGGAGAGAAACCGCAAAGCAATCCACCTAGAAGCCCCCACACAACCTGATGATTAAGCAGGTCGAAGTGGATAATGCTCAGACATTCTATTAAGAGAATAAAAATTTTCCTCCAAAAACCCCAGGGAAGGACATTAATACCATAGACAAGAGGGAGCTGGGAAAGTTCAGAGGTGACAGTCAGGTGGTCATCAGGCATGGACAGGCTCAGACAGCTCTGGTGGCCTGGGGTCGGCTCATTGCCTGCCCCACAGGGCCATCTTCATGCCATCCCCAAGCTCCTTGCGTCCAACCTTCAGTTACAAGTAATAGTGTTACTTAATTATTGAGATGTCCTTTCTAATAAAATGCACATTCATTCTACTTAACTGGCTCATGGCCCAGGAAGGATTTAAGAGGGGCTGAAGGAAAGACAAAGTCCATGTGCCCCTCCCCTGGGCAGAGGGAGGGGCTCTGTCTTGTAAAGCTGCAGGTGTCCCCTGACTAGGAGAGACCTTTGACTTGTGCCCTGGAAAAATTAACTAAGTTACCCTCTGAAAAGTTCAATAGCAAGGAAAACAGCTTGGGCCAGATTCACAGCATTCAAAGCTGTAATTCTTCTGCCCTGAAGAGAAACTCAGAAAAGCCAAGGTGAGCAGAGACAGACTCATGGAGTGATTAATTTAATTATGAGTAATTGTTATTAGCAGATAGGAATTCTGGATTTTGGAAATCAAGGGGCCTGAAGAACCCAGATTTCCATGCTCATGATAGAGATGAAACAACTTTGGGTGCAAGGAAGCTTGGCTGTCAACTTTCAGTGCAGGTGTGTACCTCCCAGACCAGGGCTGGGTAAAAGAGAACTCAGTGCATGGGACCATCCTCCTTACCTGGCAGAGGAGAAACCTTAATTTTCCCCCAATGCAGGCTGCATAGTGTCCCTTTGAGAATCTAAACAGTGCAACCTCCCCTCCTGCTCCCAGGCTCCTTAGGTTTCAAACCCCAATCTGGTCAGGCCTGGAAGAGGGTTGGTCATATTGGAACTCAGGAAATGTCCATAGCATTACAATGAATTTGCACAAAGAACTTGAGTCAATTTTTCTGTGCCATATATTGCTTGCCTGCCAGTATGAAATGTACCTGCCTAAGGTGGAATGTCGGAGGCACACCAGGCACAAGTATTGTTTTGTGTAATGAAGGATTAGAGATGCACCACGTTTGTATGGAGGCCAGTTGTCAAACCACCCCCACACCATGGCCACAAGCATACACAGGAAGTACTCGCTAGTAAATTGCCTGAGAATTGAAACCAATTTTATGCTAGGAAGCAGCCTAGTCTATCCTGATCATTCGATAAATGAATCAGGCTATAATTCAGAGAAAATAGTGGCTTACTTAAGGCTGCACAACCAAACCAAAGTTAAAAATCAGATGGCTGGGTGCTCTGTTTATACCACAAACCCTACTATTGGCAGGAGTGACCCAATAATCATCAGATCCAAACTCCACACTGTATATAGGGTTTCATGCTCCCTTATGCTGCAAAAATTTGAAAGGCATAAAATGAGAAGGAGCAGAGGAAAGTCACAGAAATGATCAAGAAACCAGGGAGGGTATCGATTGAAGGAAATGAAAGGATGTGGGATTTGGGGGTGGGTAATAAGGTAACTGCATCAGAACTGGAAGAGCTCTGCATAAGGCTGAGGGGTCTCCACCTCTGCTCTTGGCAGTGGGAGAATTGGTAGTGAGGGGGTCGAGAGATTCAACATAGAAAGAATTCCACTGAACCTCAGTTCAGGGAACTGTATTGTGCAATTATCAATGAAAGTAGCTTGGATGGAAGAACTCAAACCGACTTTGACAGTCCCTAGCTAATGGCACCTTCGCCATTGGCTTCCTGCTGGAAAGACAGTGTCTCGGTGGTAGGAAGCATGGCCAGGAGACGGAGGTGGTGGATTTCCACTAGCTCAGGGTTCTCTGCCACTCCCTCCAGGACAGAGGATCCCCCCTCACCCAGAAGTTCTCAGCAGACCCCCATCCCTGCAGGGCATGGAGAAGAGTCAGGTCTTCCTAGAGGAAATAACTGGCCTTGAAGGAAAGATTCACTCTGAAAAATCCAGACTTCCTTGAGAATATGCCCAGGGTTGCTCTTACTTGGTTAAGTGATGGGGAAGGGTTCTTGAGGGAGATTAGTAAGTACTACTTGTAAGCCAAGCCTTTACTTAACCCCTTCATTTCCATTTTATTTTCACTGAGCCTTTAGTTACGAATTTGCCCCAGCAGTTTCTCACCAGTATGAGCTTAATCAATGGATGGTAACATTCCCAAAAGCCAGGATGGGGGCAAAGCAACAATGGGTGAAAAATTATTGAAAGAAGGTGAATTTGGGGGAGAGAAAGAAGCCTCTAAGAGGCAGCCATCCTCACTGGGAGGATCTTCCAGGGCCACCTTGAGTCTGGGTGTTGATCCTTCTAGAATATATTCCGTGACATCCAGCAAGAAAACCTTTACAATTACGAGTGAGCTCCCACAAGCCTGGGATTCTCAGGACAGTGGCTGTGAGTCGGCCCACAGGTAACCCCCCTTAGCGCAGGTGGTCTCCCCGGGAGCAGCTGGGCACCCACAGGTAAGGCTGCACAGCTGCCTCGGCACTGCCTGGGCACCTCTGTCCAACCCTCCTTCACTGCACTCTGACCAGGCTCTTTCATGCACAGTCTGGGCCTGAGCGAGTGTCTGGGCTGGTCATACAGCAGCAGAGACAACAGAAGGGGCCAGAACAGGCCACATAAACAGGACTATGTGGACAGAGGTGATGCTGGAAGAACAGGTGGGACGCCAATATGCTGGTTCTTTTATTTTTTTAGACATTGGGTATCTTTAACCCAAAAAGATAGGAAATGTAAAACTATAGGTGTAACTATATATGGATTTGATATAGGATGGACTTAGATATAGCTATAGGAATTGGTAGAGACACACATAAACATACAAATGGTGAGATTCAAGCATTGCTCAAAGCATACTGCATAGAATTCAGCAAACCATCTCACTTGGGGAAATAACGGCCTCTATAGTCAATAAGTTTGTGAAATGAGGTAAACCAGGTGACTTCACTGAAGGTTTGCAAAACCTATATCATATAGCATTGGACACATTTACTTGATCACAAACTGTTTATCTCCAGGGCTGTATGGTGAGAAAAGCTGATAAATTAGACTTGTTAAGGATTATTTAGGTGTAGGCACATGGGTGAGTTATATTTTCTTCCATTTTCTCATGTGCATCTCATTTATTTTCTATAAGGATCAGGTCTTGGGTTATAGATGGTGAGTCCAGTTATAATACTTGGCCTCCACTTCACCTCCTGGGAGGTCCAGTATCCTTTGGGCAGTGAACAGTGCTGGCCAGGGAAGAGCCCAGCAGTTGTCCCTGCCATCCCTGTTAGCCAGGCGTCTGTTCCTAAGCTCAGGAGCCAAGCTTCTCAGATTGGCCTCTGGAATTGATGTTGACACTGAGAATTTTAACCTATCACTAAGGACTAAGAATCCCAGCCTCAACTTAGAGAAAAAAGGCTAATTTTCGTTTTGCTTTTGTTTTGTTTCGCAGACTTGCCAAATTTTTTCTCCTCTGTGTTACAAAACAGTTTGGATTGTTTGTCAAAGGCTCTTTACAGAAACATTAATCATGCAAATAGCTAAATGAATTTCATATATTGTCACCCACATTAGTACTGTCTAGCCAAGCAGCCTTGAAGGGACTTGCTGTCTATGCAGGATATTTGGATGGAGAAGGAAAAGTACAAAGGTGGACTAGAAGAGGCACTAAGGACCAGATTAACCAAATTACCTGGGCAGGGGACTTCAACCCTGCTGTGCAACTCTGGAGTTTTAATGAACAAGCAAAGCTCTCAGCTCTATGTAGTTGTTTTTAAGGAGTAGAAGAATTCATTTTCTATTGTTTTATTTATTATCCCAAAGTCATCAGTTAAATACCCAAAAAGTGCCTGGCACATTGTAGGCAACAAATACATACCTGTTGAATTAGTTTAACAAATGAATGAAAAGCAATTCCAGATAGGACTTTTCCCTCTAGGGAGCTTGCTGAGGACACGTGGGCCTCCCACCTCCACCCACAGGTATCTGTGCAGCCAGGCAGCAAAGGGACTGCTGGGGGGAGGGGTGTAGGAGGGATGCCTTCTGCTCTGTCCTGAGCTGAGCTGCTAGAGGGGGCTGTGTGATTCAGTGAGAGCTTCCTTTCTAGCCATAGTGACCTTGTGTTTCCCCACATCAGCCCTATGAGTTTCAGTTTTTATCATCTCCAAATAAAAGATGGCAAAACAAGGGCTTGACTTACCTGAAGGGATGTCTGGACCAAGGAGGGTGCTGAGGTGTTGCTTGAGTACAGGTCTCTCTTACTCCAGAGTCGTTGCTGTTAACCCCTTGGAGTCCTATCTCTCTTGGCCTGAACACTAGTTCCTGAGTTGGGAATATTACCAGCTATTTGGGACCCAATGTAGTAGTTGGAGATAATTTTATGGATCCCAAAAAAGAGAAAAGTTATGTTCATAAAGTAATCTTTTCCTCTTGGTGTGATACCCTTTGATTGCATTAAATTCAGTTGAGGGGACTTTGGTTAGATTACCTGTTAAGATTGAGTTAGGGCTTTTGATTTGACTAATCAGTGGGTGTGACTCAAGTTGAGTCCCAGTCCTCTTGCTGGGTCTGATACAAACAGAAACACAGAGAAAGATGGGCAAAGAAAGCACAGGTGAGAGAGCTCTGTCATTTTTTATCCTTCCCTGTGACAGAAGGAAGGCTCAAACTGCTGAGGTCCCATGAAGAGATGAGCCATATGCCTGATAGCTTACAGCTGAGCTTGGGAAGAAAACAGAGCAACAGAGACTAACATAGGAGGCCTGGAAAGAGAAAAGCCCTATGCCAGCTTGCAACTGAAATTGGGAAGAAACCAGAGCAACTGAACCTAAGAGAGGAAGCTTGGCTGGGAAGGAGATGCCTGGTGTATTAGTCGGCTAAAAGGGGTCCTGATGCAAAGTTCCAGAAATGTTTTGGATTTATAAAAAGTATTTATTTGGGATAAAATCTTACATTACAAGGACCTAAACCAAGGTACCATAAGAGAAACTTCTTCATCCAAAGTCAGTTGCCACATGTTGAAGCAAGATGGCTGCCCATGTCTCTAGGGTTCAGCCTTCCTCTTTCCTCTTAAGGCTCCATGGACCCAGCTTCTTTCAATCTTAGCTGTAGGCTAGAGGGCCCATTTCTGTCTGGGCTCAGCTGCTCTGTCCTTTTATGAGGTTGGCTGTAAACTATCAGATGAATGGCTCATCTCTCTTCCTAGGGCCACAGGATCAAAGTCTCCCCCTCTTTGGTGTCTATGGAGTTCTCTCTCTTCATCTCTGTAATTTTTTTCCATCTTCTTGCTTGAGTATCCATTTATATAGTCCACAAAGTGGTCAGGGACTCAAACTGAGGCACCCTAATGATGTGGTCAAATCAAAGCCCTAATTTTGATTTAATCAAGTAAATGTAAAACCTTTGAATTTAAATCAATAAAAGGGTATCATGCCCAGAGGAACAGACCAGTTTACAAACAAAATCTCTTTTTTTATCTCAAACTACCACACCTTAGTAGAGATTGGCAGCCATGTTCTTTACCCTATGGCAACATGCCAGGATCAACAGTAGCTGACTTTGGTGAGAAGGCATCTCTGATGGTGCCTCAGTTTAGACTTTCCATGGCCTTGGAACTGGGAGCTTTTACTCCAAATAAATCCCCTTTATAAAACCCAACAGATTTCTGGTTCTTTATATCATGACCTAAGTAACCAATTATTCATATTAATGGAGATTTTACCCTGCTTTTCTTTATAACAGCCTCACCATACAAGCAGGGTTTATTAATTGTAAAAATTAAAATCCAGAAACATAATAATACCTGCATAAGATAATTATTTTTTTTTGAAGACATGAAACACTTGAGCTGAGAAATTATAGTGACTGCAGGATCCAGCAGGATGAAAAAAAGCCAAATCATCCCAATAATGGCACAGTTCCTAGGAGGTACTGGACAATAGAATACTAGACCCCAAATATCTATGAACTTGTTACTCAAAGACTATTAGTTGGAAATAAAACAGTCAAATGCAAGTTAGCTTTGCTTATTTATCTATACAGAATGCATCTTTCATATATTCATAATGTGAATATTCCACATGAAAGACACAACGGTAATTATTATCTGGTGTCAATAAAAAAATGTTTGAATGCCTCTCATTTGATAGTGCTCTGTCAGAAGAATTGGACAATCCATACATGTCACAGGTGAATATAGACATCAATGGAAACTAGATAAATGAGTTTGGAATGTCAGACTTTTCTACAGTTCCCCATTTTGCTGTCTTAAAAAAGAATAGCTACTCCACAGAAACTGGAGTAACAAGCAGCACCAGCCATTGATAAAGTTGCTATCATCACTAATATCACACTCCTCCACCATGGGCTGCACTGGGCATGCCCCATTGCCAAATCGCAGAACGATAGACAACATTAGTAGTTGTGTTAACAACTATTGTCTAAAACAAGTACCACAGCCTGGTGGGCTTAGACAACAGGAATTTATTGCCCACAGTTTTGTTTGTTGTTGTTTTTCATTTGTTTGTTTGTATTTTATTGTCCTTTTTTTTTAAGGATACATAGAGCAGAGAAAATGTTACATTAAAAAATATAAGAGGTTCTCATGTACCCGACTCCCCACCCCACCCCATTCCTCCCACATCAACAACCTCTTTCATCAGCGTGGCATATTCATTGCATTTGGTGAATACCTTTGGAGGCTGGCAGTCCCAAATCAAGAAGCCTGAAGGATCATGCTTTCTCTAAGATCTGGGGGTGGATTATCCCAATCACTAGCCTGGTGTCTGCCTCCACCCCATGGCCATCTGATACCTTCTGTCTCCTCGTCACTCCTACTATTGTCCCAAGATTCCTCTGCTCATAAGAACTCCATTCATATTGGATGAAGGTCCACCCTGACTCAATTGGCGACATCTTAATAAGTTCTTTGAAGAGCCCATTTACAAATGAGTGCACACCCACGGACCAGGGTTAGGGTTTTGATATTTGGATGATGAAAGAAAAGTGCGAAGGTGAGCATTTCCCAAGAGAAAAGAAAACGTGTCCCAGTAGGGGACAGGATTTAATCCTGGTGGGATCAGCACAGAGGTGTTGGGAATTTGATACTTCCAGAGGCAACCTGAGACCAATAGGAGGCCAAGAGAATGCATAAAAGAATAAAGCCTTGTGTCTTTAAATAAATAGCCTGGTTGGAGTTCTATGTGCACCTCAGAGACCCAAGCAGAGACGTGGCCAGAGTCTATGGCTGCTACCTTTATGACACACCCTTTTTTGGCTTTTTAAAATCAGCTTTTTTGAAGCACAATTTAAATCAAATTAAATGCTCCCATTTCACATGCTCTATTCAGTGTGTTTTGGTAAATGTACACGTGTACCTGGTGAAAACTTCATCAAATACAGAACATTTCATGTTCCTAAAATGTCCCCTTATGGCCCTGTGTAGCCAATCTCTGTCCACCCACCCCCTCCACCAGGCAACTCTTGATTTGTTTTCTTTCATTATAGATTCCCTTCTTTTATTGTAGCATGTCACATAAATAAATCATACAATAAATACTCTGAGATCCAGTATAATGTATCTGAAATTTATCCATCTCATTTTGCATATATGTTTGTCCCTTTTTATTGCCAAGTGGTCTTTCATTGTAACAAATATATCTCACTTTTTAATCCATTTACTTGCTAATGGACACTTGGGTTATTTCCACATTTAGTTTTCATGAGTAAAGCTGCTGTGAGCAGTCATGTGTTTTGTGGACATCTCTGTGCTGATCCCACCTGCTTTACTATTGTTGTGGATTAAATCATGTTCCTCATTGAGACATGGTTTCTGTTCTTTTGGAAAATGCCTGGAAGTGGGAGGCTATTCTGTCCTGCTTCCTCTGTTTCCTCATTCCTTCTTAGATCACCTCCCTAATCAACCACCTGAATCCAAGTCTTCATCTCAGGCTCTCATTATGGGAAAATTCAAAATAAAATTCCACAGCCCCTGTGGGATATTGCTGTTCTCTCTCGCTCCCTGATGAGGGGACAAGCTCTCTATAAAGCTTCCCTTACCTTGCTCTTTATGCCAGTGGGCAACTTCCTGTTGCCACAAAGCTCAGGGCTCTTAATTCTTGGTCATCTCAAAATAGTCTCAAATCATTTCTTACACATGATTCTCTTCAACCTAATTATAAACTTTTATGGGGCAAGAATATTTATCCTGATTAGATTGTATTCCCTCACAAAAACTAACAACATTTCTGAGATCTTAATTATGAAGTGTTAAATGAAAAAAAGAAATGTCCACCTGCTGTGGGCATTGTCAGGAGCAACCCCTTTCCAAGAAAGGTTTTTCCAGAGGAAAAGACAATTGAGCTGCAGGGCCTTTCCAACAGAATGGACCAGTAGAACATACCCTCTAGAACAGCAAATAAGCAAAATCTTGTGGAAAACTACTTTTGGTCCAATAGAGATAGCTTATAAGACTCGACAAGCATGCCATAGAAATCAATGTATGTTTGCTCCCTACTTTGTAAGGTGCCCCATATGTAATATGGAACTTTAATATCAGGTGGTCATTGTAATCCCTCACTTGGAAATTCCTTAAATGTCTTAATAAGCAGCTGTGACCAGATGGCTATTGAAACTCTCACTCCATTATCTGCTTGAGCTATCCCTGCTCCTTAACAGTTTTTCTCTCTCAATAAACTATTTAGTGTTTTGATTTATACATGGTAAATTGTTTCTTTTGAAACAATTTTGATAGTTATATGACCTCTGCTGAAAGGGTTAATCTTTCTGAACTCCATAGTTTTCATCTATTAAAAATGTCACACAATTATAATTATTATATTTCAGGGTTGCTATAAAGATTAAGATTATATAAACTTATGCATTCCTTCTGTTCTCCAAATGCATTTTCCCACTAAAAAGAACCAGGAATCCTTTTAATAAATACCTGATTCTAGGTCCGGGGTAGGAAATGTACAAGATAGATCTGGGAAATAATATTGTGCCAGAAAACAGAAAAATAAAATTGTTGCATTATTTCAAAAAGGCCCAAGCATATAGTTTACATCTTTTTTCTAACTAAAAGATTTACAAACAATTTACATCAATTTGCTGAAAAGATTGCCACTGGCCTAAGCTGGGACAACTAGGGCCTAAAGTAAATAATATCTGAAACAGACTGAGGCACATCAAATGATCAAATACATACAAATCCATAAATTCTTAATGAAATTCAAATATATTGATCAATAGCAGAAGTTGTAATGAAATCAACACATTAATATATAATTTGATAAGCAAAGGGAAATAATCAAACTTTGTTCTGCCTTATCTCTGCAAACTATTTCAAACTGCACCTGAAATAATTGTTTAGGTAAGCTCTCTTCTTTTTTTAAGAAATTCAGCTTCTATGCTTATATAGGGAAAAGTAAAATTGTCATTTTGTGGGAAGCAGATTTGGCTCAACGGATAGAGTGTTCACCTACCACAGGGGAGGTCCAGGGTTCAAATCCAGGACCTCCTGGCCCATGTGGTGAGCTAGCTCATATGCAGTGCTGATACACGCAAGGCGTACTATGCCACACAGGGGTGTCTCCCGCATAGGGGAGCCCCAAGCGCAAGGAGAGCGCCCCATGAGAAAAAAAAAGTGCAACCCACCCAGGAGTGGCACCACACACACACAGAGCCGACACAGCAAGATGACACAACAAAAAGAGACACAGATGCCTGGTGCCACTGACAAGAATCACAGAAGAACACACAGTGAAAGGACAGCGAGAAACTGGGGGGGGGGGGGGGGCAAAGGGAAAATAAATAAATAAATCTTTTTTAAAAATTGTCATTTTGCAACTTGAAAATAAAATATTGAATCTAGGCAATGGTCATTGATGATGCTAAACCCATTAGTGGAAAAATTGATGGGAAATTCAAAATGGAGGAACCAGACCAATACCATTTGAGCACACTGATCAATCTTTTCTCTTAACTGATCAATCTTAAGTTGACTGAAAGTGGACAAGCAGATGTTGCGTGCCTTATGATGAGAAAGGGAGTTCCACTTCCACTAGCTGGGTATTCTCACCCTTAAAATGGAACCTGGAACTAACCATCAAGATTTCATGATCAGTTTAGAATAAATGTGGACATACAGGAGAACAGGCCACCAAAGCCAGAATATGTGATAGTCTACACAGAAAATGACCACACTTTCCTAACAGAACAATGATATAATAAGAGAGGAGCAGAAAGAAAGGGATGAAAAAGTCAAAACAGTCAAGTGCAATCTGTGGACTTTGGACCCTGGCTGGAATACACTACCTGTAAGAACACATTTCTGAGACAATCAAGGAAGTTTGACTACTGACCAGGAAATAGATGTTTTATAGTGGAAATCAGTTTATAGGGGAAAATACCCTTATTAGTTTCAGCTATATGATGAAATATTTACCAAATAAATGCTAAGATGTTTAGGAATTTACGTTCAAATACTCCAGAAAAAGAAAAGTGGAGAAACTGATTAAACAGGGTTGTCAAATAGGTGGATAATTTTAAAGCTGGATGTTAGGTATAGGAGATTATAGTGTTCTCTCTACTTTGATGTATCTTCAAAATTTTACATTATATGAAGTTTAAAATAATACACCTAACAAAGTATGACAGAGAATGAACTTTCAATAAAAGGAAATTGTTGTTTGCATTATAAGATAACTGAGAATTGGTTTATTCTGCATTTAACAATTTCCCCAAAACAGAACCACGTTCATGGACCTTAATCCAGAAGAATTTCATTGCCCTTTCCAACATCTAACCCTAGGCTGGGATCTCCAAGCTCCTTCAAATTACTCAAATCCAAGTAATTGTCCAGATTTGGGGGTAAAGGTTATGTGCCAGTGTGATGGTATTTTGAGTTCCAGAGGTTGACTAGAGCCATGGTTTTTGAGGTGAATGTAGTCTAGGGTGGTCAAAAGCAATCACTAGTAGCCACAAATGTTGGACTTGTTGAAGTCCTTCTAATCCATGACTATATTTTTTCACTGCCCCCAAACCATAGGCCAATCAGAAGTGAGAGGCTACCTATTTCCTAAGCCCTCTTCTCAGATGGAAAATTCACATGATTTTTGTCTTTTGGAATAAAAGGCCTGATTGCTGTCCAAGGTTTAGATACTTAGCCTACATCTCCGAGTTTGTGATTATAGATGAAAGGTGGATTATTTTCTGTACCTTGTTACTTCATTATTCCCATTAGCATCCCTTTCAAGAACAGCCCTGGGAAACAGAGAGAGGAATGAAAGTACCGACACATCTACTCAGATTCTCCCATGTGTCTCCCCATTGCCAGTGAAGAGTGCTTCAAAGAACATGGTCCAGAACCTGCAGCATGGGACATTACTTTTTTTTTTTTAATTTTATTGTTTTTTGTTGAAGATACATAGATCACAAAAATGTTACATTAAAAAACATGAGGTTCCCATATACCACACACCTCCCCCCTCCCCCCCCCCCACTCCTCCCATATCAACAACCTCTTTCATCATTGTGGCACATTCATTGCATTTGGTGAATACATTTTGGAGCACTGCTGCACTGCATGAATTATAGTTTACATTGTAGTTTACACTCTCCCCCATTACTTTCAGTGGGTTATTGCAGAATATATAATGTCCAGCATCTGTCCCTGCAATATCATTTAGGACAACTCCAAGTCCCGAACCTGCGAACCTCCATGTTTTTCAAATGTGGTCATTATCTTCCTCCCAGTGTGGGACATGACTAACAGGGATGAGCCTCCCAGGTGCTGAGGGATTACTACCAATCACTAACTGGAGATTCAACTAGAAAAAGACCTTGAATAAAAGGGGCTTTACATTTTGGCTTTATGGGTAGACCAGGACGGGGGCGGGGAAGAGCTGCTCCAGCAGGGATCAGCAAAATGTGACAGGGATGGTGTCTAATTCCATCTCTCTGATGAGCTGTTAAATTCTAGAAATTATCAGTTCATGGCTTATATTGTTTCAGCTACATACTTATGTATCCCCTGATTATTTTGAAGTAACTTTTACCATTTTATGTTTCTCTGAAAAATAGGAATAACTTCCTTCCAATTATTGTTTTAAATTTTAAAACATACCAACTAATATAATTTTTCTGAACCTTTATGTATACCTTATGACAATTCACCTCTAAAATGTAAGCATTCATCTCATAAAAAGAAAGGCATTCTCCTATATGACCATACAGTAATGATTCCATTGAGGAAATATAACAGACTTTTATAGAATATTCATATTCAATTTTCCCCAATTGTACCAAAGGCATAAACTCTTTCTACAAACACAGTCACAATATCACTACCACATCTAAAACTGTTAATAATAATTCCTTAAAATCATGAAATATGTAGTCAGTTTTATATTTCCGTATTATGTTCTCTTTCTCCCTCAATTTATTTATTGAAGAAATAACACAATTGATCATGCAGTTTCCCAAAGTTCAGGTTTTGTTAAATGTATCCTCTCAGAGTACTTTAAAAATATATTCTCCTATCTCTGTATTTTCTATATATTGCTAAGTTTGCCTTGATGTTTGACAACAATTTGAATTGATTTTTCAGTAGCTCTACTTCAAAGGCAATACTCTCATCAAGGGTACCTAATGTCTGTTTGTCCTTCATTTGATACCTTACCAGGTCATTACCTAGATCCACTCATGCATTAGGAGATTTGAAATGGTGATATTCTACATACATCATTCCTTCTTAATGTAGTAGCTATAAAATTAGAAAGGTAACTTGTGCTCATTTTCTATTAGGTCATACTGTGACTATAGAGAAAAGGTTCATTCTTATAAAGAAAATATATAAGGTTGGTTGATTCTTACAGGTGTTCAAAATAATGAATTTGCTCAGAAATATCCTCCACTAATTTTCTTAGTTTTTAAAAATTTCCTTATTAAATCATGGATTTAAATTTATTTGATATGTTTCATTCTCTGCAGTTATTAAAATTATTGACTTTCAAGTTGTCCCATTTTGGATTGGTGGGAACCTCTTAACATTGCCTCTTTTTGTTGTTGTTTTTGACATTTATAATGTATGCTTTCTCTTTTTTTCTCTTTTTTGTCTTTAGTTATTTTTTTAATGTTACATTAAAAAATATGAGGTCCCCATATACCCCCACCCTCCTCACCCCACTCCTCCCCCCATAACAACAACCTCCTCCATCATCATGAGACATTCATTGCACTTGGTGAATACATCTCTGAGCATTGCTGCACCTCATGGTCAATGGTCCACACCATAGCACACACTCTCCCACAGTCCACACAGTGGGCCATGGGAGGACATACAATGTCCGGTAACTGTCCCTGCAGAACCACCAGGACAACTGCAAGTCCTGAAAATGCCCCCACATCACAGCTCTTCTTCCCACTCCCTACCCCCAGCAGCCACAATGGACACTTTCTCCATACCAATGCCACATTTTCTTCAATTACTAATCACAATAGTTCATGAATAGAATACCAGTAAGTCCACTCTAATCCATACTCTATTCCTCCATTCTGTGGATCTTAGAATGGCTGTGTCCACTTGACATCTATATTAAGAGGGTGCTTAGATTCCACATGGATGCAATTCTCCTGCTTTCAGTTGTAGGCATTCTTGGCTCCCTGGTGTGGTGGTCGACCTTCTTCACCTCCATGTTAGCTGAGTGGGATAAGTCCAATAAACCAGAGTGTAGGAGTTGCAAGCCTGTTGAGGTTCAGGTCCTGGCTATGATGTGGTCAGTCCAGAGATTCAGGTCCCCTGGGTATACACTAAGCCCAGCATCAAATACAGATCTGTTAAAAGTAACAGGAGAGGCTTGTGGACAAAGGTTACATTTGAGTCCAGCTCCATCACAAAGAAACACAAACTCCAAAGTAGGGCCAAGTGACATGGCACTGAACTCCATCTGCCATGATGATAGAAACTGTGGGTCTCTGTAGCCCTCAGAAGAACTAATACCTGGGATTGTGTCTGTCTCTGGAACTCTGCTGAGGTGTGCATAAGGGCAACCCCTCTGATAACCTCCCAGCTCTTTTTGGAGACTCATAGCCATATAAACTCATTTATCCTTTCTATTTCCCCCTTTTATTCAGGTCAAAAAGCATTTTTAACTCCTGTTATTATATGTAGACTGAGATATTCTGCTGGTCCGAGTTGACCCTTTTATTTAAGGTCATTTTCTAGTTACATCATCAGCTGGTACTTGGTAGTAATCCCTAGGTGCCAGGGAAGCTCACCCCAGGAGTCATGCCCCACGCTGGGGGGAAGGCAACACATTTCCATGCTGAGTTTGGCTTTGAGACTGGCCACATTTGAGTGACATGGAGGCTCTCAGGAGGTAACTCTTAGACACCCTGCAGCTCTAGGCCTTGTTCTTATTTCAGGTGCACAGGCTCACAAGTGTAGTCATTAGTATCAATGGCTCATTGTTGGACCTTCCTTCTTTTTTGGTCTTTGCCATTGCACTTGAGGGACTGTTGCTGTTCCTTTAGGGACTGTGGTAGAGCTCCCCTGGCTAGGAACTCAGCACTCCCACAGTTGTTGTTTTTAATTGTAACCACTATGAAAATATTCAAATATTTTTATGTACCCTGGATATATGCCCTGGAGAACTTCCTGCCAACCATGTGTCCCCTGTCAATAACATCCCACACCAGTATGCCTCCCCTGCCATTGTTGAACCTCTCTATGATCCAAAACTTCTTGAAAAATGAAGCCCAGGTTCCATTAATAGTAAAATGGAATATAGTGATGAGTTTAAAAGTTAGATATAGAATACATATTAGTTTAGAAAAATGAAGGTAAAAATAAATTGGGGTATCAAAAAATTTTTAAATGCAAAAACTTTGTTTTTGATGTTTTGCCTTCCATCACTGCAATAAGTGCTGCCCTGTATGCAAATTGGCAAGGCAACTTCTTCTGTCTTTTCCTCAGTGTCTACGTCCTTTCCTTTTCTTTTTCCTAATTATTAAGCTTGTTTTCACAAAAGTTTTATATCACAGTAATCCATATATACAACATACAGTACTCCCATATATCTAACTAAAACCCTTTTCCCTTCCACAGCAATAATCTTTTTACATATTCATACTATATTTACTGAAACTGATGTACAGATATTGAGACAATAGCTTTCAGATAAGTTAACATTTGGGTTTACATTGTAGTTTTATTTTAGACTATGCAATTTTCTAAATTTTTAGTTATCTTATGTTTTACATTATGATTTACATTTTAGCCTATTGGTCCCTATACATTTTTGGTGTAATTTAACATGTCATATCCATCCTTGCTTAACATTGCCTCTTGATTCTGCTTGACATGATCGTATTATTTTGTGATAGCTTCCTTGCTTTCTTGTAGGACAAAGTGTTCAGGGCTCAAATTGCACAGTTTCAGTTCCAGACCTATAATCACCCATTTTTACAAGAAACCTTGGCTCATTATAGTGATAAATGATATTTAATGACCACAATTTGGGTGCTAGAGGTTTTCATCACTGCTGTATTGTCCATTGTTTTTAAGCCTTTCCGTGCTTAGAGCTAGATTATATGTATTTATAAAGTATAGGGCTTTTACTTAACCTCATCAATCTTACATCTCTTTCTCCTTTATCTCTGGTTCCCAATGACACCACTTTAATTATTCATTTGTTTTTTTATCACAATCAATCACAAAAGAGTCACACACAGTCTTAAATTAACATGACTATAGGTGATTTTGTTTTCCATTTCTTGTTTTCCTATGTATATCTCATTAGAGATACATGGTAAAGATACAGGACCTCAAAATAAACTCATTTTTGCCTTGATCTCATTATATGCACATATACTTACCTCTCCCACCAGCAAATCCAGTGCTTGTAAAGAGTGCTCCAAAGAGGAGAGTATGCCTTCCCACCCTGCAATGAAAATCACCAGGAGAAAATCACCTTTCTTCTTTCTATGGACAGCAGCACTGGGCTAATGAGACTAGTTGTTGGTCAGCTGCAAACCTTCAGGTGTCCCAGCTTTGAAAGAATGGCTGCACCTCAGAGATCAGAGTACCTGACCTTGTGGGACCCTGTCTCTGAGCTAAATTGGATATATAGTAAGCACTCTAAATATTTTTTTTTGAGGTACCAGGGCCAGTGATTGAAGCAGGACCTCATATGTGGGAAGTTGGCTCTCAACCACTGAATCAACTGGATCCCCCAAATATTTTTCAGTTGATATAATTGAATATTTTTGTTCTGTCAAGTAGGTGGTTTGGAACTCTGTACCTAAGAAAAGCATGTTTTTAAATTTAATCCATTCTCGTGGGTGTGAACCCATTGTAAGTAGGACATTCTCCGCGCCACCCCGATGGCTCCCTTGTCTGTTTGCTCATTGTTTTTGCTTGTTGTTTGTGCTGATTACCTGCTCATTGTCTGTTGTTTTTCCTTTAGATAGCACCAGGAACCAAACCCAGGACCTCCCAAGTGGGAGAAGGACACTCACCTACTTTAGCCACATCTGCTCCCTGCTCGTTTTGTTTTTGCTCATTGTCTGCTCATTGTTTTTGCTCTTTGTGTCTGTTTGTTGTCTGCTCATTGTCTTTTTCTGTCATTTGTTCATTGTTTTTGCTCAATGGCTATTCATTGTTTGTCTTCTTTAGGAGGCACCGGGAACTTAATCTGGGACTTCCCATGTGGGAGGCGGGTGCTCAACTGCTTGAGCCATATCTGCTCCAGTAGGACCTTTTTCTTTTCATTTTTAAATTATCTTTTTTAAAAATATATACATAGATCACACAAACTATTACATTAAAAAATATAAGAGGTTCCTATTTACCCCACTCCCCACAATCCTCCCACATGGACAATTTTTTTCATTAGTGTGGTACATTCATTGCATTTGATGAGTATATTTAGGTGCATTGCTGCACGGTATGGATTATAGTTTATGTTGTAGTTTATAGTTTATACTCTCTCCCCGTCCATTCAATGGGTTATGGAAAGATATATAATATCCTGCATCTGCAGTAGGACCTTTTTTTTTTTTAGGACGTTTTAAGAAAAACATCAGTGGTAATTTAATTTAATTATACATTCTCCATCTTGACTCCAGTTTTATAAAGAATTGCTCCATTTCCTTTAAAATCAGTATTACTTTTTGAGGAGTTTCCTCATCTAGGGTTTGTGTGTGTGTGTGTGTGTGTGTCTTTATTTATTTTTTTAATGTTACATTAAAAAAATATGAGGTCCCCGTATACCCCCCCCCGCTCACCCCACTCCTCCCCCCATAACAACAACCTCCTCCATCATCATGAGACATTCATTGCATTTGGTGAATGCATCTCTGAGCACCACTGCACCTCATGGCCAATGGTTCAGTAGGACCTTTTGATGAAGCTACTTCAGGTAAGGCATGGCCTAATTCAATTAGAATGGACCTTAATCCTATTACTGGAGTTTTTTATAAGTGGAATTAAATTCAGACAGAGAGAGAAAGCCATAGGAAGCAAAAAGCTGAAGGTCAATTGAATCTGGAAGAGAAGGAAAGTGCCAGGAGAGGCTGCCACATGCATTGCCATGTGACAGAGGAGCCCAGGACCAAGGCTCACTAGCTGCCAGTCTCAGAAAGCCAAATTTTGGATAGCAATGCCTTGATTTGGACTTCTATTAACCTCAAAAGTAAGAGCCAATCAATTTATGTTGTTTAAGCCAACCCATTCCATGGCATGGAAACTAAAACAGTCAAGTGTCATGAAAAATAGATGGTTTCAGAAGAAGAGAATTTTGAATCGTGGGAGGTAACAATTTGCTTTCTCCAGGGCATAAAGACCAGATATCTGTCTTTGGCCATATAAAGTTGGATTTGGTGACTAAGCTGAGAGTGTATGTAATTCAGCCCTTCTGTATATGGTCTGTGTCATCACATTCTTCAGTCCTCAGTGTCTGAGAGCTGGAAATCCAAGGAAGGAGCCTCGGGAAAGTCTGGGGTCACAGGGACTATTGAGAGAGCAGGGCTGGTGGCAGCAGAATGGGCCAGAGACAAGCATGAGGATTCTCATGTAGAAGTGCTCTGGAAACCTTCCTGAGCTGGAAAGTAGGAAAGAAACAAGGGAAGGGCATGTGCTTCATGTACTTCCCATGTCCAGCTGGGGAAGACCTGGGAGTAACCTTCTTGCAATGTAGAAACCATTTAATGGTGAAGGTTAAATTTGAAGGGCTTTCAACATTGACAGGTGGGAAATAGTCTGATGATATCTAATGGGAGCAGGGTGATGTGCAGAGACTATTTAGGGCAGGGATAAGGTGCAGGAGGAAGTTGCTAATGTCCCTTCCAATGAGGACTCCAGTACAATATGGGCTTCCCCAGGCTTGGGGTGAAATCAAATTGTGTTATCTAAGGATGGGGTGCCTTTCTTACCAAGGTATCCATTAACCCCTAACACTAAGCTGAGGGTGAACCCAACACAAGTCTTCACTTATAACCTCAAAAAGTGACAGAATGAAAGCATTTATCAAATCCTGGTCTCAAAAGCCTGTTTCAGTCTTGTAGTGTTCAACTGGCCAGCCCTGATCTTTAATTGGATAATTGGAAGTGAGTTAACAAGCCACTGGTCCTGTGACACTCTGAATCAGATGGAATCAGATGGCCAGAAACATAGGCCAGAAGGAGCTGCCTCTCCCTCCAGGTGAGCTGTCCCCAGCAAACAAACAAGGAAAAATGTGTGTGTGTGTGCATTGGTGGAGGGGGGAAGATGGTGAGGTGTTCCCTCTTTCTCAAACTTCCCCACACTACTCAGTTTTGTATTTGATCACCCCTATAAATAGATTGGGGATAAAAACAATGTTTTTAAATTTGAAGGCTTAGAACAAATCCTAGCTTCTACACAATGCCACTCTACAACTGTGTTCCTGAGTGAGTGAGTTGGTCTCTCTATGCCAGAGTACTCTCATCCCTCAAATGAGGGTAACTGAAATACCTACCTCAGGAGTCACCTTTAGTGTGAAATACGGATATATTTAAAATGCTTTCCCAATGCCCTATACATAACAAATGCAAAGTGAACTGTATCTCTTATTAAAATCACTGTATTCTTAAATTGCATAAGCTAGAAAACCAACACCATTCCCTTCCCTTAGGAGCCTTCAGTTTATTTGTAAAAGTCAAGAGGTAACACTCAGGCCAGGATCTTTGATAAATATGGTTCATATTTATAGCCTCACTGTAATATAACATGTTCAGAGGGCCAGGACCAAACCCCAGAGTGAGGCAGGGTCCTGCCAAGGTGGCAACTCAAGAGTGGTCATGAGAACTGGACTACGGAGCTCTAAAAATCTTCCGTGGGAAACACTCCCTGCAAGTGACTCACTGAGCCTCACATTGGGCATATTTAGCTGCAAGGGAGCCACAGTCTTCAAATAGCACACTCACTCCTTTTTATTCTAAGAGAGAAAATTTGAATTCCTTAGAATTTGGAAGTTTACTTCTAAACAACCAATTAAAATTGTCACAATGCTCATATCTCTTGAAGGAATTAATTGGAGTTGCTTAGAAAAAATTAAAATGAATGTTCAAGGGATGTTTTATTTTAGACTTGCAAGAATTTTAAGACAATGGAATTTCGGTAGAAATAATTTTCAATAGGAAACTTTTATTAGTAAATGAGAGAACATAATGAATACATTTGCATTATATGAATGAAAAGTATTTCCTGAAAACACCATAAAACTTGAAATCCTAAGCAAAACTAAAATGTAGTCAAACAGAGGTTGTGCAGGGAAGTCAGAGGCGAGCGAATCATGGGGGAAGAAGGAGTTGTAGCTCTCTTTAATAAGACATTTGTTTCACTCTTTTCTGGTAATGCTGAAAGTCAGGATGGGTGTGAGCCATTCAGTTGAGCTGAGCTAGGTTTGACTGGACTGTTAATACATGAGAAATAGAGCTAATGGAATAGAAATCAAGAACTCCCCCATGACCCTGAAGCAAAATCTTATTGTATGGTTGTGGGCAGGTCTGTAAAGCTCACTCATTGATTCAATAGCTGTAAATAACTAAAACCCATGTAAGCTGCCATTCTTCTCTCTCCATCTTTTAAGATCCCCACAGCTGAAGATCCTGCCATCAGCCTTCCCCCTCCTCGTTGCTGTAAATCATGCAATCCTGGTCCCTCTTCCCTGCCTATGGAAGCCTTCAGCCCCTGCTCCATGCCCCCTCCCAATTCAAGTCCAGTAATCCTCCTCTGGGGCTTCACCATATATAGGCCATGTACACCCTGGGCCCTGTGTGCCTACCTCCCATCTCCGAGGTCCTTCTTCCACTCCGTGTGACGCCCACTCCCACTGCCATAACCTTGACATTCCATCCTCCTGGAATGAAGCCGAAAAGCCTTCTCGGACCACAGCTGCTTATCCTTGGGCCCACTTACTTATGAAACTAGACTACAACTCTCCAACCTCATCACACTCTAATCAATAGATTCCACGACTTTCTTACCTGCTCTGGCTCTCTAGTGTGTATTTTCTTCAGTATCTATCTTAAATTCACAGTCAACATTATGACTACTTCCTGAAAATTAAGTTCAACTGTTTCATCCCATTCTCAGTCTGTTGGAGTTATTTGGTTAAACCCCAAGTCCAGAAAGAAGGCAACTTTTTACCTTCTTCTGGCTGCATTGGTGCAAGTGATTTTTACTAGAGAAAATTATCAGACCCAAATCACTGAAAATTCATGATCACCTAATTCAAAATGGCCTGGTGTCCTACTATGTGTCTCACCTATGCTCATTCTGCCACTCCCTTCAGTAACCATTCAATATACTCGTCACTTTCTCTCCTGTTCTCCTCTCCCAGTATTAGCTGATACTACTGCCTCAAAACCCTTGGGAAAATAAAATTTATCCATCAGGAACTCCCTCACTATCCAAAGGAGGAAAAGTCTATAAACTTTTAAAGATTTCTTACTCTTAGTAAATTTGGAGAAGCATAATTCCTCTAACAAAAAGAAGCTAATACTGCTGTGCTAGGCTTTTATCAGCGCTTAATTTATTTTATCACATTAAATTGTCATAAGTGTAGGTAGTCACTTTTATTATTACTTTTAAAACTCTGGAACAAATTATGGCGCAGTAAAGTTAGTTTGCCCAGACCAAATACTTGCAGAGTTCTTGGCTAGAAGGGCAATTACTTCACAGGGCATTGCCCCAAATTCAACTGGGGCAATTGAATTTAAGTCCAGAAACAAAGGACAGTAGATAATGAGAGAGAGAGAGAGAGAGAGAGAGAGAGATGATGATGACAGAGACAGAGAAAGAGAATTACCTTTATGTATTAGTTCCAGAAAATAAAGTTTACTCTAGACAGCTTGTTCACTTTTTTACAAAGAGGTCAACTAGGTTAAAAGATGGGGATAGTGCAGCCAAATCCATCTGCATTGCAGAAAACTGCTTTCAAAGAACATGCCCTACTCAGGGGTAAAGTAACCCTTGAGTAAATTAGCTCTCCTTAATCTTGGGGAGTGAATATGAAGAAAGCAATAAGCAATATTTAGCTGCAAAATATTTTTTCTAAAGGAAACCAAATTGATGCTTCAGTTCTAAGGATTTCCACAAGCTCAAAGCCTAGAGGAATTTTGAGAGTTCTGACCCTACACAGGGACTAGATGGGGAATTGTCTCCGAAGGATAGGGGGATGAAGGCTATTGAGAATCAATAATCTGATAAAACCAGGCCTGTCTGTAATCCTCAAGCCCAGTCTCTTTACCAACTAAGCCACAGGACCCCAAGTGGGAAGAATCGAGTTGCCCTTCTTTGTGCCCAGTTTATTCTCTGATCTTAATGCTGATTAAAGATGTAGACTGAAGGAAAATAGGAGGCACTGAAAACTAGAGCTGGGAAATCCAGCGCCGTCGCCTGCTAGGAGGAAAAGTCCCAGGAGGTGCCTGGTATCACCCCTCATCTTATCCGAAGGAGACGAGTCCAGGGAGGTTTCAGGATTGTCTGAGGTCGCACAATGGGAGCACCCGCCAGCCCCTGAACCCAGCTCCCTGGCCAGCCCTGGTGCACCCCTGGGCACCTCTCTACCCACAATGCAGGTTTTCCCACAGAACCCTGCTGTGAATTGGTCTTACTTTCTTCTCTGCTATGGAAACCAAACTTGTTACATGTAAAGTGAGATGCTAACAAGAGCAGTTGGGTAAGGTTGCTCTTGATTGTGTTGTGATGGTGTTTTCCAAATTTACCATTGAAAAACAAAAGTAGTTGTCCATAAAGATGTAACGTGCCCAGGATCTTTGCCTACCCTGAATAGTGCTGTTTTTGTTGCTGTTTTGTTTGCTTTGTTTTCTGTGTGGTTTTTAATAAGAAGAGATATTTAGCAAAAATATCTGTCCTTCAAGGCTCACAGGGATAGATTATCCAGTTAGGCAAGGGAATTTCCTTCTTAGACTCATCATTGAGAATGAGACATCACCCTCTATTCTTACCTCTAGCAGGACGAATTTAAGGTGTTGAGAGTACAGGGATGGATTTTACCAATTTTGGCGGCCAAAAAAACCCACTTGATAAGCAGAGTCAGCCACGGTTGCTTCTGCTGTGGGGCATAGCAGGGAGCGGTCCCCTCCCTACAGCTCTGCCAAGCACCTTGCCATCACTGAGGAGCTGCTGACTCCCCATGAGATTCATGTTCTACTTGAACCAGCTGCCCCTTGGACCGTTTATATTACGTCTCTGTCCCTTTGGCAGTTCACATTTGCTCTCTTTCCTGGAACCTGAACACAAATCTGGGCATGCTCATTAAGGTGTCAGTGCTCTGAGGAGCCCCTTTCTAGGTGGGGTTCATTGGTAAACGCTTCACATTGCTGTTGCCACTCAAATGGTGAGTTACTCCATCAGAGGAGCCATTTGTCCTGAGCCCACTTATTCTCTATTCTCAGGAAAATTTGGCAGTGGAGCTGGTCAGGGTGGTGGCCTGGCTATGCAAGATGAGAAGAAGGAAAGCGATAAACCAAAGCAGATTGCACTACCACTCCAGGTGCCCTGGAATATCGGTGTCCGTATGCTGTCCTCGTTGGACTGAAGCTAAAGGCCCAGTTGCCATGGGCCAGTGTTAAAACATTCCCTGATGTGAAAGAAAGAGCTTGCTCTGTACAGAATCCCTGTCCACTTCCTTTTGTGCTCACATTGATTTTAAGACAATGTCTTTAAAATTTTGCATTTGCAGAGAGGACAGAGATTAAACCTGGATGGATTACATTCTCACCATGACCTCAGGTGGCCCTGATCCTTGGGTTCCTCTTCATGAATGGGGCCAATAGCCTTCCCCTACCTGTTTTGCAATCTTGATGTGAAGAACAAGTGAAATGTATATACGAAAAGATATGAAAATTTCACTATATTTTTCATTCTGGGAAAAGAAATATTATGAAAAAAAATCTACCTCCAATCCTGAGATAATTTTTGCCATTGTCATTTCTATTTTTCTTTGACTTCTTCAAGGGTGGAAGTGGAATAAGTCAGTACAGAGCACAGTGCAAAATGAAATGAGAAGACAGGCCAAGCATCCAGCCCCAAACCCTCAGCACTTTAGTGCTTCTCAATGTGTGTTGGAATTACCTGGGGATCTTATTAAAAGTCAAAACATGAATTGGTAGCTCTGATGTGGGGACTCACTTTCTGAATTTCTTGCAAGCTCACAGGTATTGATGCTGCTGCTGATCTAACCATCTCATTTACTGTAGTAAGGATATAGAAGTCTGGTTTGGGGAGTGTCCTAAAACTGCTTCCAATGCAAAGGAAATCCAAAGAGGAAGAAGATGAAGTCAGACAGAAGTCAAAGGTGAAGGAGAGGAAGAGGGAAAGGAAAATGAAAAGGAAGAAAAGGAAGAAGAAGAACAGAAAGAAGAGGGGGAAGGAGGAGGAGAAGGAGGTAGAGGAGGAGGAGGATAAGCCATTTTTTGGTACTGTACGTCAGGCAAGGTTCTAACTGATTCTTATGTAATATCTCATTTAACCTACAGCAAAACTACAAGATTGAACTATTTCATTAACATTTTTGAGGTAAAATTTACATAACAGAAGATTAACCATTTTAAAATGAACAATTAATTGGAATTTGCTACATTTACAATATTGTGCAATTATCACCTCTGTTTAATTCCAAAATATGTTCACCACCCAAAGAGGAAACCCCATACCCATATCCATTTAGCAGTTGCTCTCTATTCTCCTCTTTCCTGGTCCCTGGCAGCCACTGATCTCCATTCTGTCTCTATGGATTTAAATATTCTGAATAATTCATAGAAATTGAATCATACAATATATGATAAGCTATGTTTGGATTCTTTCACTTAACAGATTTTACAGGTTCACTCACTTGTATCATATATCAATCCTTCACTGACTCTAATTGCAAAATAATAGATATCCTATTGTATAGACCACAATTTGTCCATTCATTTCCTGATGGATATTTGGCAATTTCTACCTTTAGCTATAAATACGCATGAACATGTGCTTGTTTGTATCACTGTTTTCAATTCATTTGAATATATATGCTAGGAGTGGAATTGCTGGATCATATGGTAATTCTATGTTTAACTTTTTGAGGACTCACCAAAATGTTTTTTACAGCATTGGAACCAATTAAAGGCATGAGAGGTCCAATTTTATATATCCTAGGCAAAATTTCTAATTTTTGTTTGAAAATGAAATAATGAAAAAAAGAAAGTAAAGAGATTTAGTGATTTTACCACTCCAAATGTGAAAAATATATTTTCTAGAGACAGTGTTACCAGCTAATTTTCTGATCTGGTGCTTTTCGGCGGAAAACAAAGGAAGCATCAAGTCTTAAGACAGGTAGATCCAATATCAGCCACTGACCAAAATATGTGTCTTCCTGTCATCCATTACCTTATAATTTTCACCCATATATTGTTCTCATTCTTTCCCCATCCTCTGTCTGCTGCTATCTCTCCCACTTCTACTGCTGGCTCTGGAAACTTTTTTCTGTCATTTAAAAACCAACCAGGGAAGCTGACTTGGCCCAGTGGATAGGGCAACCATCTACCACATGGGATGACCACGGTTCAAACCCCGGGCCTCCTTGACCCGTGTGGAGCTGGCCCATGCGCAGTGCTGATGCGTGCAAGGAGTGCCGTGCCACGCAGGGATGTCCCCCTCATAGGGGAGCCCAATGCACAAGGAATAGCGCCGTAAGGAGAGCCGCCCAGCGCAAAAGAAAGTGCAGCCTGCCCAGGAATGGCGCCGCGCACACGGAGAGCTGACACAGCCAGATGACGCAACAAAAAGAAACACAGATTCCCGTGCTGCTGACAATAACAGAAGAAGACAAATGGAAGAACGTGCAGCGAAGGGACACAGAGAACAGAAAACTGGGACGGGGGGGAGGTGGGGGAGAGAAATAAATAAAATAAATCTTAAAAAAAAAACAACCAAACAAACCAACCTACCCAATTCTTATATTCTTTTTACCACATATTTCTTGGAACTATTTTTATTTTATTTTCTGAAAACTATGTCTCCATTTTAGACAATGCTTCCCTTTCACCTGTCTCCATAAAATAATGTACATCCTACATCAATTTCCCACAGAAGAAAGTAGTGCCCCGAGTCAGAAACCTTTCTCTTCTTGAATAATTCATCTTTGTTCATCAGATGTGTTGAAATTTGTCTACTATCTTTATCTCTAGAATGTACTTGAAACTCTCCTTGTCAATATTATAAATTCATTTATATTTGCCAAATATTACTGTATTTTAATAAAATTATCTGAAAACCATGATTCTCTCTACTGTTTTTTTATTTGATTGTTCTTAATTTCATTTATCTCTGTTCTGATCTTTAAAATTTCTTTCTTTCACCTTGGTTTGGAATTAGTTTGCTGTTCTCTTTCTAGTTCCTCCAGATGTGCAGTTAGATCTTCAGTTTTAGCTCTTTCTTCTTATTTAAGGTAAACATTGAGGGCTATAAATTATCCTCAGCACTATATTCACTGCATCTCATAGATTCAGATATGTTGTGCTCTCATGTTCAGTCACATTGAGATATTATTGACTTCTTTTGCAATTTCTTCTTTGATTCACTGATTAAGAGTGCATTGTTTAATCTCTATATAGCTGTTAATTTTCCTTTTTCTGCATGTTGTGGATTTCCAGCTTTATTGTATTATGATCAGAGAAAGTGCTTTGTATAATTTCAATCTTGTCAATTTATTGAGATCTGTTTTGTGACCCAACATATGGTCTATCCTGGAGAAAGGTCAAAGAACACTTTAGTAGAATGTATATCCTACAGTTTTGGGATGCAATGTTCTGTATATGTCTACTATGTTTAGCACATTTGTTATATTATTCAAGCTTTCTGTTTCTTGATTGATCCTCTGTCCAGATGTTCTAATAATGAGGAGAGTGGTGTGTTGAAGTATGCAAATATGTTTGTAGAGACATATATTTCTCCCATCAGTTTTGCCAGGGTTTGTGTCATATAATTTGGAATATCCTGGTTACATGAATATCATTTATGGTGAATAGTATTTATGATTGCTATTTTTTCTGGTGAATTTCCACTTTTTTTTTTTTTCATTTTCACTTTTTATTTTTTTATTATTTTTTAAAGATACTTGGATCACACAAAATATTACATTAAAAAATACAAGGGGTTCCCATACACTGCAAACCCCACAACACTCACTCCTCCCACATCGACAACATCTATCATTTGTGCGGTACATTCATTGCATTTGATGAGTACATTTTGGAGCACTGCTACACAGCATGGGATATAGTATATGTTGTAGTTTACACTCTCTCCCTGTTCAGTTAGTGGGTTATGGCAGGATATATAGTGTCCTGCATCTGTTCTTACAATATCATTGAAGACAACTCCAAGTCCTGAAAATGCCCTCATATCACATCTCTTTTACCTCTGGCCTGCTTCAGCAACTCCCGTGGTCAATGTATCCAGATCAATGATATAATTTCTTCCATTGCTAGAGTCACAATATTTCTACAGGAGAATACCAATAAGTCCACTCTAATCCATATTTTATTCCTCCATTCTAAAGACCCTGGGATGGTGATGTACACGCCACCTCTAAATCAAGATGGTGCTTAGATCCCACATGGCTGATGGATGGAATTCTCCTGATTGCAGCTGTAGACTCTTTATTCCCTGGTGTGGTGGTTGACCATCCTCACCAACCTGTTAGCTGAGACAGAGAGTAGGTGTTGCAACTCTGCTGAGGCTCATGGCTTAGCTGGCACACAGTCCAAAGAATCAAGCCTTCTGAGCAAACACCAACCCCAGCACCAACCAGAGGTTCAGTAAAAGTGACAGAAGAGGCACGCATAAAGAGGTCACATCTGAGTTTCACTCCATCATACTCAGGAGCACAAATTCCAAAGCAAAGCCCACTGGCAAGTCACTGAACACCAAAGCTGTCTGGCATCACCATAGGGCCTGGGTATCTCTGTAGCCCTCAGGGGCACCACTACTTGGGACTCTATCTACTTTGACTGTCCCCGAGAACCTGCTGAGATACGAGTAAACGCAACCCCTCTAGTAAACTCTCAACTCATTTTGAAATCTCTTAGCCATATAAATTCACTTGTCTTTGCCATTTCCCCCTTTTATTCAGGTCTTTTTCTAGTTGCATCACCAGCTGGTGATTGGTAGTAATCCCTTGGCACAGGGAGGCTCATCCCCAGGAGACATGTCCCACACTGGGGGGAAGGTAATGCATTTACATGCTGAGTTTGGCTTAGAGAGTGACCACATTTGAACAACATGGAGTTTCTCGGGTGGTAACTCTTAGGCACCCTGCAGCTCTGAGCCTACTTGAAATTTCAAGCACACAGACTCATAACCATAGTCATCAGTATCAAGGACCCATCATTGGACCTTCCTCCTTCATTGACCTTGGCCCTTGTACTTGGGGGATTGTTGTTCCTCCACTGGGGAGTGCGACGGAATATCCCTGAATGAGAACTCAGCACTCCTTCAGTTGTTGTGTGTAATTCTAGCCCCTATGTAAATACCCAATGAACATATGAACATATCTATATATCCTATATGCAAGCCCTGGAGAACTCCCTCACACCCATACATCCCCCATCAATGATACACCACATCAGTGCTCCTCCCCGGTGATAATGAACCCCTCAAAAATGAAGTCTAATAAATTGCCAAATTCAATTAATAGGAAAATGAAATGGTAATGATAGTTTTAAAAATTATAAATAGAACATATAATAACTTAGAAAAATAAAGTAAAAAATAAATTGGGGTGTTAAAAAATGAAAATTATCATTAGAAAAAAATTTTTGGTCATTTTGCCTTTCCTCACTGTAATGGGTGCTGTCCTGTATGTACAGTGGCAAGGCAACCTCTTCCGTTTTCCATTTCTTCCTCAGTGTCAACACTCTTTTTTATTATGTTTTCAAAATTTCAGTTCTTCACATATAGCATATAAAGGACTCCCATATACTCAACATCAAACACTCTTCCCCCTTTCCCAACAATGATCTTTTTACATGTGCATGTCATATTTGCAGAACTGATGCATAGGTATTGAAACATAGCTAACAACCATGCTTCCATTATGGCTTACATTATGGTTTATATTTTAGACTATACACTTTTATAGATTTTTGGTGATATTTAACATGGCCTGTATCCATCATTGCAGGATCATGCAGAATACTTCCATTGCCCCCATGTTATCCCCTCTTCCAACTATTCTATTCCTCTCTCCCCCTCCCCTCAAGATCCACAGTGACCACCAAACTTCACTGCTTGAAGACAAGAGTCATAGATACTTGCAACAATGTTGAGGGTTTGACACACTAGTCTGTCCTCCCCTTTTGGGAGTCACCCATGCTCTTGAGAGACACCCTCCCCTCTGTTTGAAAAATCAGGCCTCCCCAGGATGGGGACATAACACCTTTCTACTCATTGCGTTGGTCTATACTCATTGATACAACACACTATGACATGATGAGCATTCACACATTCCCTAGAAGCCTGCCCCAGATTAACCCAGAGCCAGATCTCCCCCATCAAACACCTTAAACCAGTAAACCTTCCTTATTATTTTTCTAACGAGTTTTCTCAACATTATAGTTTCAACCACATACTCGACAATCTCCTGTGTTCACTTCCTCCCGCTTACCTTCCCCCTAATTCCTTGGACCATCTGACCCATTTCCCCAAACTTATTCCCCCTCAAGCCTGCAAAAATGAGCCCAATAGTATATCTATGCCCCTGTCTTATCCTTTCACTGCACAACTACATACCTCCACTTTATCATAGATTTTGCCCATGTGGGCATTGGCTCACATCCTTCCTGCCCCCCACCCCTATTTCTGTAATCCTATCTTCCAGTCACTAGTTCTTTGGGACAGCTTGATTTGCTTAATTCATATCAGAGAGGTCATGTAGCATTTGTTCTTCAATGCCTGACTTGCTTCACTCAACATTACATCTTCAAGATGCAACCATTTTATCCCTTGTGTTAGTACTGTATTCCTTCTTACAACTGAGTAGTAGTCCATTGTATGTATATACCACATTTTGTTTATCCATTCACATGTTGAGGAACTTTTGGGTTGATTCCAACTTTTGGCAATAGTGAAAAATGCCGTTATGAACATTAGTGTACATATATCTGTTCATGTCCTTGTTTTCATTTCTTCCGGATATATACCCAGCAGTGGAATTGCTGGGTCATATGGCAAATCTATAGCTAGTTTTTTGAGGAACCAACAAACTGTCCTCCAGAATGGCTGGATCCTTCTACATTCCCACCAGCAGTGCTTGAGTGTTCCCATTCCTCCACATCCTCTCCAGCCCTTGTAGTCTTCTGTTTTTTTAATAGCCATCAGTCTAATTGGTGTAAGATGGTATCTCACTGTAGTTTTTATTTGCATTTCCCTAATAGCTAGTGATGTTGAGGATCTTTTTACGTGCTTTTTAGCCATTTGTATTTCTTTTTTTGGATTAGCATCTCTTCAAAATGTTTGCCCATTTTTAAAATGGGTTATTTATCTTTTTTTTTAATTTTTGAGATATAGGATTTCTTTATACATGCTGGATATTAGTCTCCTACCAGAAATATGGTTACCACATACTTTCTCCCATTGGGTAGACTGCCTTTTCACTTTCTTGATAAAATCCTTTGAAGTGGAAAAGGCTTTAATTTTGAGGAGGTCCCATTTATCCATTTTTATTGTTGCTGCTTGTGCTTTAGGTGTGAAGTTCATAAAGAAATTTTCTATTACAAGGTTCTGTGGAGGCTTCCCTACATTGTCTTCCAAGGTCCTTATGGTTTTGGCTCCTATATTTAGTTCTTTGATCCATCTTGAGTTGATTTATGTATAAGGTGTAAGATGGTTATCCTTTCTCATACTATTGCGTATGAATATCCAGTCATTCAAGCACATTTTGTTGAAGACACCAGTCTCTCCCAGTTGAGTGGGCTTGGTGGCCTTGTCAAATATCAGATGACTGTATATGCATGGATCTATATCAGAACTTTCAATTTGATTCCCTTCATCATTATGTCTTTCCTTGTGCCAATACCATGCTGTTTGACCAATGTAGCTCTGTAGTATGTTTTAAAGTCAGGTAGTATGATTCCCCCAATTTCATTTTTCTCTTTCAATATGTCTTTCACTCTTCAGGGTCTCTTTCCCTTCCAAATTTATTTCATAATTAGTTTTTCCAGTTCATTAACAAATGCTCTGTTGATTTTTGTTGGGATTGCATTAAATCCATAGATTAGTTTGGGTAGGGTAGACATCTTAATGGTATTTAGTCTTCCTATCAATGAACAGGGAATATTCTTCCATTTATTTAAGTCTTCTTTGATTTCCTTTAGCAGTGTTGTGTAGTTTTCTGTGTATAAGTCTTTTACATCTTTATCTAAATTTATTCCTAGGTATTTGATTTTTTATTTACTATTGTAAATGGCATTTGTTTCTTGATTTTTCCTCAGATTGTCTATTATTGTTGTAAAGAAATGCTATTGACTTTTGTGTATGTATAACCTGCAACTTTACTGAACACATTTATAAGACTGGAAGCTTTGTTATAGATTTCTCAGGGCTTTCTATGTTTAGGATCAAGTCATCTGCAAATAGAGAACTTTCAAGTTCTTCCTTTCCAATTTAGATGCCTTTTATATCTGGCTCTTGCCTCAGTCCTTGAGCAAGTACCTTTAACACAATGTTAAATAAGAAGGGTGATAGTGGGTATCCTAGTCTTTTTCCTGATCTTATAGGGAAAGATTTTAGGACTTCACCATTGTAAATGATGTTAGATGTGAGTTTTTCATATAAACCCTTTATCATGTTCAGGATGTTTCCTTCTATTCCTATCTTTTGCAGTATTTTTATCAGGAAAGTGTGTTGCATTTTGTCAAGTGCCCCTTCTGCATCTGTAGATAAGATTGTGTAATTTTTTTCCTTCAATCTGCTTATGTGGCTTAGTACATTGATTGATTTTCTTATGCGAAACCATCTCTTCTCAAAGAACCAGCTCTTTGTTTTATTTTTTCTAGTGCTTTCTTATTTTCTATTTCATTTCATTATGTTCTCATATTTATTATTTATTTATTTATTCTTCCTTTGGGGTTAATTTACTGTTCTTTTTTTTTCTCTAATTCCTCCAAGTGTGCAGTTAGGTCTTCAGTTTTAGCTCATTCTTCTTTTATAATGTATGAATTTGTGGCTATGAATTTCCCTCTCAGTAAAGCTTTTGCAGCATCTCATAAGTTTTGATATGTTGTGTTTCAATTTTCATTAGTTTCAAGGTAGTTACTGATTTCTTTTGAGATTTCCTCCTTGACCCACTCTTTGTCTAAGAGTGTGTTGTTTAACTTCTGTATCTTTGTGCCTAATCTAGTTCTCTGGCCTTTGCAGATTTCCAGCTTCATTCCACTGTGGTCAGAGAAATTATTTTGTATGATTTCAAACTTTCAGAATTCATTGAGACATTTCTCTGTGGCCTAGCATGTGGTCTATTGTGGAGAATGATCCATTTGGATATAAGAAAAGTGTATATACTACTGTATTGGTTGTAGTGTTCTGTATATGTCTATTAGATCCAAATCCTCTAATAAATTATTCAAAGTCTTTGTTTCTTTATTGATTCTCTGTTGAGATGTTCTGACTAATGATGATGATGGTGTAGTAAATTGCCACAATACAGTTGTAGAGGCATTTATTCCTCCACCTAGTTTTCCCAGTGTTTGCCTCACATATTTTGAGGCCCCCTCATTAGGTGAATAAATGTTTATTGTTGTTCTTTTTTCTTCAAAGATTATCCCTTTTAATAATATGTAGTGTCTATCTTTGTCTCTCACAAAAGTTTTGCATTTAAAGTCTATTTTGTCCAGTATTAGTATAGCTACTCCTGCACTTTTTTGGTTATTGTTTGCTTGTAAGATTGTTTTTCAGCCATTCATTTACAACTGACTTGAATCCCTGGGTCTAAAGTGGATATCATCTTGTAGACAGCATATAGATGGGTCATATATCCTTATCCATTTTGCCAATCTGTTTTTCTTGACAGGTGGATTTAATCCATTAACATTCACTGTTATTACTCTCAAGGAATTACTTACAATAGCCATATTTTCTTTGGATTTGTGTCTGTCATATGTTGTTTTTATTTCTCTTTTTGTCTTTTTAGTTGTTCTTACATTCTCCTCCAACTCTCTCTCTCCTGTTTTTTTTTTTCTTTCTTTCTTTCTTTCTTCCTGCAGAACTCCCTTTAGTATTTCTTGAAGGGCAGTTTTCTTATTGGCATACTCTCTTAGTCTCTGTTTACCTGTGAATATTTAGAACTTGTCATCATTTTTGAATGCCATCTTTGCTGGATAGAGTATTCTTGGTTCAATTTTTTTCTTTTAGTACCTTAATTATGTCATGCTACTGCCTTCTTACCTCCATGGATTCAGATGAGAAATCAGCACTTAATCTTATTGAGCTTCCCTTGTATGTGCTGGTTTTCTTTTCTCTTGCTGCCTTCAGTATTTTCTCTTTGTCTTGAGCATTGGAAAATTTGACAAGTATATGTCTTGGGGTAGTCCTCTTGGGATTTATACTGTAGGGGGTGCATTGTACTTCCTGGACATGTCCATCCACCTCCCTCAATAAGTTTGGGAATTTTTCAGCCATTATTTCCTCCAACACTCCTTCTGTCCCCTTTCCCTTCTCATCTCCTTCTGGGAAGTCTGTAATGCATATGTTTGTGTATTTTGTGCTCTTATTCAAATCCCTAAGTCCCTGCTGGATTTTTTCTATCTTTTTATTTATCAATTCTACTGTTTGATTTCAGATGTACTGTCTTCAACATCACTAATTCTTTCCTCCACCTCTTCAAACCTGCTGCTATTTGCTGAGAGTGTATTTTTTTATTTCTTGGATTGTGCTATTCATCACCATCATATCCATCATCTTTTGGGGTATGTTTCCAACTTGTTTGGTATGCTGTTCAAGTGTTTTCTTAATATTCTTAATCTCTTCCTTCATTTCACGAAGTTGTTCCATGATATTTGTTTGGAGTGCTTTGATTAGTTGTTCAATGTTCTGATCCTCTTCCTGGTTTTTAGTCTGTTCATTGAATTAGGCCATGTCTTCCTGATTATGGGTAGGGGTATGGTTTGTAATTTTTTATTGCTGTCTGGTTATCATTTTATCTTGATGGGTTTTTTCAGTTGATTAGCTTCTCCATCCAGTCTTGGGGTTTATTTAGGTTTTGGTTTGTGTGTGTGTGTGTGTGCGCATGTGTTAAGTTTTCTCTTTGACACTTTGTTCTTCTTATTCTATTTCTTTGTGTTGTCTAAGTTTCCTTGAAGGAAAAAGATTAGGGCCAGGGAAAGCAAAAGAGATAAGAAAAGAAAAAGTATAATAATAATATTCATAGTAAACATTAGCAGAAGAACCATCATAAGACTGAAGAGAATGAATATTTAACTCATGTAAGCAGTATAGAGTTATAGGAATAAAAAAGTATAATACCTACAATGAAATGGAGAACTGAATATGGAGAAGAATATAGTATGAATTAAAAGGCCAATGTGATCTGGAGAGAGGGAAAGAGAAAAGAAAGTATAATAACATAAAGAGTTAATAAAAGACAGAAGAGAGAATAGAAATGTTAGAAATAAAAAGCCAGAAAAAAATGGGGGCTAAACAAAGAAAGGTGTAATATAAGAGCAACAACAAAAGGTGGAAGATAGAAAGATGTAGGATGGAATGGAGATAGCATTGTTAGCCAACATCTGTATGCACAGAAAAGAGGAAATCAAGGATGAGGAAGCACAACAAATAAGAAACAAGCCAGCAGCACCTAACAGAAAAAGGGATTTTAAAAAGGGGGTGGTGGGAGGATAAACAGGAAGAAAAGACAGGAAACAAACAAAAAACAAACAAACAGACAAGCCCTCAAGTAAGAAGTCAACCAAACTTTCATCAAAACCAGACTTCCCTCTTACACCCCTGTGGAGCTTGTCAGGCTGCTGGTGTTTATCAATCAGTTACCCTTCAGCTTTCTCCCTGCAGATTTTTAGGTGGGTTTTACTGAGTAAACTATGTTAAATTGTGTAACAAAGTGATTTTTTTTTTTTTAGGAAAAATAAGGGACCCAAGGGAAGTTTATACAAGGATAATATCTTTGTTTTCCCTGTCTCAAAGTATCAGCTAGATGTTTAATATACTAGTGGGTCACTACTCTAAGAGGAGCCAGAAACTGAACCAGTGACCTTGCATATTCAATGTTGAAACTCTTCAACTGAGCCAAACGCTCCTTCTGGGTCAACCTGCTCCTCAAAAAGAGCCCCCTTCCCAGGGCAGGACCAATTCTTCACAGTTGAATAAACTCACTGTGAATCTGTCTTTCCCTCTTTCTTCCTTCCTCACTTCCTTCTTTCCCAGGGCAGCAGGAAGCTCATGTGAGAGCTCCCCTCTGAGATTCAAATGGGACACTAGTGAACTGATTCACCACAGAAAATAATGACTCTCAGTCTCTTTGAGAGAGCACCCAAACCTTACCAGGAGTCCTAAATATAAATATGCTCTTGAAAGCCTGCCAAGCACTTTGTACTGTCACCCTCCCTTATGTGTGTTGCATAGGACTAGTCAACTGCCTGAATCCACCTTTTCCCAGACCAATTTTCCCTTATCCCAGGAAGTTTGGGTAAATCAGCCTTCTTTAGCAGATTCACCTCTCACATCTTCCTAGTTCCCCTCAAGCCAAGTGGTAAGCTCCTCAAAGCTCAAAAATGTGGGTCCAGACCATTGAACCTACACTCATCCAACCCCTCTGCACCCTTCACCAGAATCCTCCCAGTCTCAGAGTTTGTCTGAGACCAGTGAGGTTCAGGGAACACTGGGTTCAGGGAGCATGGGTTAGTGGATCATGGGGTTTGGGGAACATGGGATCGGGGATTGTGAGTTTGGGGATCATGGGTTCAGGGAATGTGGGTTGCAAGGAATGCAGAGTTTGGGGAAAATGGGGTTTGGGGAATGCTGTGACTTTCTGCACTAAGGGGAGGGGCTTAGCCTTCCCATAGCTTCAGCCACAAGCTCCAGAAACCCACCTTGAGTTTTACCTTGAGCAATCACTCTTTTTGTCACACTCTCTAGATTGATGTCCTTGAGCAATCACTCTTTTTGTCACACTCTCTAGATTGATGTCCAGAAGCCTCCTGCTTTGTGGGTTCTCAAAAAAAAAAATAGCTCACTCAGGCAGGATTTTGTCCCCACTCAGTTGTTTTTTCTGGAGAGATGATGTGGTTGCACTTACTCTGAGGCAATCTTGTCTTGCTCCTCCCCTTTTATTAATGATGTCCTTCCTTGTCTCTAAAAACAGCTTTGCTTTTAAAGTCTATTTCATCCAATAGAAGTATAACTACTTCAGCTTTTTTTGTTGTCATTGTTACTCTATGCATGGAATATCTTTTTCAACTTTTCATTTACAATCTGTGTCCTTAGGTCTAAAGTGAGTCTCTTATAGATAGTATATAGATGGCTCCTATTTTCTTATCCATTCCACCAGTCTGTGTCTTTTGATTGGGGAGTTTAATCTATTAATAGTCATGTTACTACTGTAAAGGTAGTTCTTACTTCACCCATTTTGACCTTTGAATTTTATCTGTCATATTTTATCCTTACCACTCTTCTTGCACTTTTATTTCTTTTACAGACATAATCTTCATTTCTAGACTCTTTTCCATGGCTCTCTTTTCAGGCTGTTCCACTCCCTTTAGTATTTCCTGAAATGCCAATCTCTTAGCTACAAACTCTCTCAGTTTCTGTTTATCTGTGAATATTCTAAACTCACCCTCATTTTTGAAAGTTGACCTTGCCAGATATAAGATTCTTTGTGGTAAGTTTTTGTCATTCATTATCTTAAATATATCATACCTCTGCCTTCTTGCCTCCATGGTTTCTGATGAGAAATCAGCACTTAATCTTGTTGAGAATACTTTCTATGTGATCAATCATTATTCTCTTGCTGCTCTTAGGATTCTCTCTTTATCTTTGGCATTTGACATTATCATTAGTATGTAAGTTTATTCAAATTTATTTGGTTTGGAGTATGCTGTGCTTATTGGACATAGATATCTATGTCCTTCAATAGGGTTGGGAAATTTTCTGCCATTAGTTCCTCAAATATTCTTTTTCCTCCTTTTCCCTTTTCTTCTCCTTCTGGGACACCCATGACATGTATTTTGCACTTATCTTGCTGTCATTTAGTTCCCTGTAACCCTGTTCAATTTTTTCCATTATTTGCTTTATCTGGTTGTTTGGTTATTCACTTTCTTCAAGCTCACTCAGCCTTTCTTTTGCCCCTTGAAATCTGCTGTTATATGCCTCCAGTTCATTTTTCATTTCATTTATTGTATCTTTCATTCTCAAAAGGTCTGCTATTTTTCTATGTATGCTTTCAAATTCTTCTTTGTGCTCACCCAGTGTCTTCTTAATATCCTTAGTCTCTTTAGCCATTTCATTGAATTTATTAGCAAGGTTTGTTGGAACATCTGTGATTAGTTGTCCAAATTCCTTTATGCTATCTGGAGGCTTAACTTATTCCTTTGACTAGGCCATATTCTCTTGTTTCTTCATATAGATTGCAGTTTTTGTTGGTGTCTTCTTGTAGCAGCTTGAGATTATTTATGAATTACAAAGAGAGAGATTATGTTTGTAAATTGGGCTGTTCTTCTCAATGTAGTACACTTTGATTGTATTAGATTCAGTTGAGATGTCATTGATTAAATTATGTTAAGATTAGGACTTTGATTTGACCACGTCAGTAGAGTATAACTCAGGGTAGAGTCCCTGCCCGCTTGGTGGGATATATAAATGGACACTCACTCAAGAAGACCCACAGGAAGAGAGAGAGTTCCATAGACATGGCAGAGGAGAGAGATTTGATCCTTCAGCCCCAAGAAGAAAGATGAGATATTTACCTGATAGTTCACATCTAACTTTATGAAGAGAACTGAGCAGTTGAGTGGCTGATAAGGCCCAGAAGGAAACAAGCCTTATGCCAGCCTATAGCTGAGAGGAAGGCTGAGCCCTCAGGGATAGGCAACCATCTTTGGTAAGAAAGCAACTTTGAGTTGGACAATTTAGGGCTTTGTAAATGTAAGCTTTTACCACAAATAAATGCCCTTTATAAAAGTCAACAGATTTCTGGTACTTTGCACAGCACCCCTTTGGCTAACTAATACACTTGGCATCTGATTTACTACATGCTTTTGTTTTGGGCTCAGTTTCTCTCTTTATCTAGGGCTTTTTAAAATAAATAAAATAAAATAAAATGAAGCCTGAATGCTTTATTTCTTTTTAACCCACAACACATCCTCACAAGTAAAGTAGTATTATTCCCAACTTAACAGCTGATGAAATTGTGTGTTAGTGACCACAAGTAATTTGCCCCAAATCACAACTGACATAATTGCATTTCTAATCCAGATTGAACATTATCTGAACCCATGCTCTTAGCCATTAGTCTATTAATAAGCTAGGCAATGGAGGAAGAACAGTCCAGGCAGAGAGATTTGTATGAACAAAGGCACAGGGACAATATATAATAAGGACTACCACCCAATGATTGCTCACTATATACTAAATGTATTTCTAAAGTAGGTCACTGTTACTACCTCCACGTATGAGGTAACTACTGAAACACTCACAGTTAGAGAGCCATAAAGCCAACCTTCAAACCTAGGTAGTAGGGCTCAGTTACACTGCTCTCTGCCAATGCAATGCACTCCAGAGTGTGTTTGAAAAAAGTAAATAAGTTCCATAATAACATTTTTAAAAACTCAAAAGAGTCATTGATGGAATTTGAAATTAAAAATGAAAACATTTTTTATAATAGATTTTAATAAGTCAAATCTCTATTGTTATCTGCAGGCTTATCAGAAAACAATAGTAAACTAATTTCAACCAATAAGCAAGTAAAGGTAGAGAACACATAAAAATAAAACAATAAATAAGACTGGTGCTAAAAAGGCAGAGAAGGACAAAAAAAGCAACTTTGAACAGGTAGGACAAAAAAGCAAACTTCAAAAGGCCAGAAATTTCATTAAGTATAAACTGCCTAATTTCTCCAAAAAAAAAAAAGAATTATTGTCAAATTGGATTAAAAAAATTTAAAGGACCAGACTGAATTCTGCTGACATGAGGTACAAATTAGGAAATAATAGAAAATTGCTGAAACAAAGAACTGAAAAATAAGTACCATGCGATGCAGAGATAAAGAAAGCAAATGTAGTTACATCAGTTTCAGACAAATAAACTTTACATTAAGAACAGTCCTCAGAATAAAACAGACCTTTCATAATTAAGTAAATAAATGGTCCAACCCATTAGAAACAGATTATAATGTTATATCATATATAGCTCCAACGTACATAAAATACAATAGAAATAGAAGATATAGAAATATTCACAATTTTAGTGGAAAATATTTGCACATATCCTCAGTAATTGATAAGCTAAGAGATTAAAAAGCCATAAGTACATAGAAGCTTGTGACAACATGATTATCAGATTTGATTTAATGGAATATATGTATGATACTGCACCCAATAATGCAAAACATGCTCTCTTTTTAATCTGCATTTAGAGCATTTTCCAAAATCTGTAATATGCTGAGACATAAAGTGACTTAAAATAAATTTAAAAGGACTGAATTCAGGATGTGTTTTGTGATCCTAGAGAAGTTTGGCTAGAAATGAGTAGTAGAAAATCCATTAAAATTTTTACATGAATTGATACTTTCCTAAGTAATCTAAGGGTCAAAGAAGAAATCATAATAGAAATTATAAAATATTTTGGGCAATATGAGAATTAAATTGTTAAATCAAATGTGTGAAATTTGGCTGTTCTTAAGTGAAATTATTTGGGAAAAAAATAAAGTTAATGATCTATGTATTGATTGCAAGGTAGGGAAAATGCAAACGAATATAAAAAAATTAAAAGAAATGCTATTATAAATGTAAGTTTAGAGATTATTGAAACAGGAAATGCTTATCAGTAGGAATAATTAACAATGCCAAAAACTGGTTCTTCAAAAAGACTGCTTTAAAATAGTAAACTGCTGGCAAGAATTAAAAGCAAAAATAAACAAATAAAAAAGCAGAAATTACACATACTAATTGAAAAAATACAGATCATACATGTCATAAAAACAGCTGTAAAAGATATATGTCCAACATTATGCCTTTAAATATTTTTTTAAGATTTATTTCATTTATTTTTCTCCCTTCCCCCCCCCCCATTGTCTACTCTCTGTGTCCATTTGCTGTGTGTTCTGTGTCCACTTGCATTCTTGTCATGCAGCACCAGGAAATTGTGTCACTTTTTTGTTGCATCATCTTGCTGCATCAGCTCTCCACTCCTGGGTGGATAGCACTTCTTTCATGTGGGGTGGCTCTCCTTGTGGGGCACACTCCTTTCGCATGGGGCACCCCTATGCAGGGGCACTCCTGTGTAGCAAGGCACTCCTTGCGTGCGGCAGCACTGTGCATGGGCCAGCTCACCACGCAGGCCAGGAGGCCTTGGGTGCTGAACTCTGGACCACCTATATGGTAGGTGGATACTCTATCAGTTGAGCCACAACTACTTCCCATTATGCCTTTAAATTTGAAAAAATAAATGTAATAGATTTCCAGAAAAGATTCCCAAACGGACATAAAAACAAATTAAAAATCCTAAGAATTATTAAAATAATTTAATCTATAGTTTAAAATATTTTATGTAAAGAACTTTGGATCCAAATGGGTTTACCAGTAAATCCTTCCAAATATGTTAAAGAAAGAGAACAAAGCTTAAGCAAATTCTTCCAAAGAATAGAGAAACATAAAGTGCAAACTCTTTCTTAAATATTGAAAGGTACTGAAAAATGTTTCAATCTTGTCACTGACTCAAAGACTTTATTTGGTTGGAAATAAAACATTCACTCATGTGCATGTACACATACACACACATAATCCTGTAACTGTGCAATGTTATTTGACATTAAGTCACAAAAAGAATGTTTTATGTAGAAAGGCCATTTTATTGGGCCAAAATATATATAATGAGCCAAAAATTATAATTACTCAAACTCAACGGGAATTTTTTCTTTGCTCAGGCAATGATAAAGATGGTCCAGAGCTGCAGGAGTCTCTTGGAGCTGGCCTGAAGCACTGGACCTTATTAAACCTTGCCCAGCCACATTGCTCATTGTGAGCATGAAGGGGCTAAAAAGATTAAAATCTTTGGGAGTGGTAGCCTTAGACTCTCCCAGGTTTTTCCCACATCTCTTGAACAACAGGCTACAGGGTTAAATGTTCAGACATTGCTTCCACTGCATGCATTCATTTTCACAAAAGCCTCCCCTTCCACGGGAAGCCTTGCCAAAATTTAATTAAGCTCACACATTCTGCTTTTTTCAAAACTTCACATTCAGCCAGGAAGTGATAGAATTAAAATTTGTGGTATTTCCCTCCTGTGTGTCCCTCCTCCAACATCCTGCTATAATGTTGCATTATTCATATACTCACATTCTCTTATCCTGTCTTGAGGAGACCTAAAAATGGGGATAATTATGACATTAGTGAAATTCCATATTTCTTTCTCATATCTTTCTAGTTAATAGCCAGGCCTGGTTATGCAAACACTGGCATTGGAGGGATTTGGTTTTTATTCTTAACAAAACAGGATATTGTGTTCCCTTATATTTATAGTAGGTGACATTTTGGCTACCAGTATCGCTTTCCTTTTTCATTTATTAATCAATGGTTAATTTATCCAGTAAACTGAGCGAGTCTTTACCAGCATCTTTATTAAGGCTGTACATAGGATGATGAATAAAACCATCCTTATCTCTCAGGAGCTCCCAGTGATAGCACAGGCCATATCTGTAAGCAATTTGTAGTAAATATAAGAAGATGCATGGTGAAACCGCAGAAAGAAGCAGCAACCGCGGAGTTAGGGAAAGCGTGATCAATTCCTCAGAGCAAAGGAGGAAAGGTCAAGAAAAACATTACGAGAAAAGCGAAAACTGAGCCAGGCCTTGTGGGATGGATGGTAAGGGAGAAGTCTGTTAAATTCAGACAATGAGGCTGGAGGAAGGGGCCTCTCAGAGGAGGGTAGCGTTCATTCACCCAGCAAACTCTACCTCAACAGAACTACGTGCTCGAAACTGCTCCAGGTTCTGGAACATAACACAATTTTGACATTTTTCCTGCAAATCACAATCTATTGGGAGCCGCAACAGCGTGGAAACCATTGCAGTAACCTATGAGCAGCACTGTGGTATGGGAAACTGGATTGTTCTTAGGGAACCCAAGGGGGAGCCCTGCAGATGGGGAGCGCCAGGGCTGGCCTCAGGAGGAGAGCTCTCTGGAGCCTGGGTGAGCTGGCAGAAGAGGCAGACAGGGAATTCCCAGTGCAAGGAGCCAATGTGGAAGGCACATTGCCTTCTTGCAAGGAGGCAAGAAGAGGTATCTGTGCGGTACTGCAAAGAGTCCAGAATGATGGAGGGGACGCAGAAGGAGAAGAGAGGGAGGGGAACACTGGGAAGAGGATAGGCTCTATCTTAGCAGCAGGCAGGAAGCATCAGAAGAAGTGTGAGCAAGGGCATGCAAGTCAGATTTACATTCTTAATAATATCGATTAACGAAGATGATGGTGATGATGGCAACAGCTGCTTTAAGACCCTTCATTCTACAGTGTAGAAAATGAACGTAAGGGAGTAAGCAGGGGTCAGAGTCAAAGGCAAGAACTCAGTTAAAGGAATAGATTGAATTCTTGGGAAGGAAGGGCTGGGTTTGAGAGCCAAAAGGGAATAGAGCCAGTGGAACCTCTTCATGGTGGGGGGATGAGAGAAGGCGAGGGCAACTTTGGGTTTCTGGCTTGACCCATGGAGCACAGTTATGGGGTCACTGCATGGGATCCCAGGAAAGGGCAGACTTTGGAAAGGAAAGGGATGAGCTCTTCCCCTTGGGCATGGGACATTTAAAGGGCCTGAGGCATCCAGGTGAGGGTGCGGAGGAGGCAGCTTGATGTCTCCTTTATAGACAATATCTCACTGAACCCCTATAGGAACTCAACATAGGCCAGGCCTCCTGCTGATGTCCTCAGGAGTGCAACTAGGGCCTTAGGGAGAGGGCCAAGCTTTGAAATAGCAGTGTTGGAGGGGTGGGGAGAAACTCTGGCAAATCCCTGCCTTCTTCAGCACATCTGCATATGCCGAGCCCCTGTCCTGGAACATCTTTCCCAGTGGCTTTGAAGGGTTGACTCTTCCTTCAGGCATCACCTCTTCAGAGAGTGCTTTTCTGACTGACCTGTCACTTACCTCCAGAGCTCCTCTCAATAGTTACATTGTCTTGTACATCAGTCTCATTCCTTTTATAGCAATTATCAAAATCTGTGTTACGGCATGAAATTTGATGAAGGAAGGTATCAAGGCCTTCTTCAGGGAATGCAAAATTAAACTTTTTCCCATGAATGGCTTATGAGAACTGCCCAGGGGCAGAAAGGGACTGTATTTTGATGGGATTGTTGTATTCTGTGATATCACCAAATACACAAATCCTAATCTTTCTCATCTTGCCTTCTTCCAACTCTACTGTATCACTCCCTCTTTTCTTATTTCTTAGCCTTCTTCTCAATCCTCTATGTATTCATTTCCTACTGCTGCTAAAACAAATTACCACAAACTTGGTGACATAATCCAACACATATTTCAGTTCAGAAGATCAGAAATCTAATATAAGTTTGCAAGGCTGTGCTCCTTTGGAGACTCTGGGGGACACTCCACTTCGTTGTCTTTTCCATTATCAAGAGGAGATGCTTTTTTCTTGGCTTGTGAACCATCCCACCATCTTCAAAGTCAATAGTGTTGCATCTTCAACTCTATCTCCTTCATACACACACACACATATGCACACGTGCACACACACACCTCTGCTTCCACTGTTGCAGCTCCTTTTCTGACTCTGACCCTCCTGCCTTCCTCTTATAAAGATCATTGTGATTACTTTTGGGCTAACCTGGATAATGCAGTACAATCTCCCCATTACAAAGCCCTTAACTTAATCACATCTGCAAATTTCCTTTTGCCATGGGAAGGAGCATAGTCACAAGTTCTGGGACTTGAGATGAGGACCTCAGATGAGGGGCTGCCTTCTACACCCTGCTGTGTCTTCCTCTTTCTTCTCTTTTCTGCCTTTCTTCCATTGCCCATTCCAACTGCTCATTATCTACCTTGTTCCCACCATAATCCCACCTGTCTTTTTTCTTATTCCTATCTCAAACTCTAGTTCTCCCTTTTTTTAAATTCTTCTCTATCCTAGCTTTCTGATTAAATTCAATTGAACAAGATTTATTTAGCAAATCATGTCCAAGAGCAGTGTCATGTATTGTGGAGAACAGAAAGAATAATCATATGGGTTCTCTAATTGTGAAGAACTATCATTTCCCTGCATTGTCCTCAATCTCTTTTCTCCTGCTTTTGAGTCTCTTCCTTTCTCTCCCTGATATGCCTTCCATTTTTCTTCTCTTCCCACTAATCTGCAATCTCTTCCCTTCCTTCTCTGCTTTTTTCTTGAAACATCTTCAGAACCTGACCATAGAAACCCAACTTCCAAATTAAATAGATGTCTCTCTCTTAACAAAATTTGTTATAAATTAATGCAAGTATAAAGCTTTTTAATTAAATAAATTATAAATTATAAAATTATGCAGCAAAGGATTGGGTTTGACACATTCATTTATAACTAATATTAAATCTCTAAATAGCAAACAGCATCCCATCCAATTGCCTACATAATTTCTCCTGTTTTCATAATAAGCAAGTTTTCCAAATAAAGAGACACTGACTCATTTTCTCTGTTCTTTGCATACATAATTCTCCCACAACCTTACTCCTCAAACCAGAAAACAATCATACAACCAATTCTTTTGAGAAAATAAACTAATCTGGGAAGACATTGTGATAACTCTGAGCATGCTTTATTTCTTGCACCACCAGTTCACTGACTCTGACCTGAGAAATTAGTGTGAATTTTGGGACAAAGGTGGGAGCAAGAGTTGGGTAGGATTCTCTAGCCTGGGAGCAAGACAAAGTGCCCTTCAGCTGCTGGTAGATGGGGAGCATGGAGGAAGTTCATCTGGCCCCCTGAGCAAAGGAGTGTCTCCTGGGCTTGAAAATGAGAGGGTATGGTCAAAGCCCTTGTGCCCAAGCCAAGCGGTCAGGCTGCTATGGCCTATGAGTCTCCTGCTCAGAGGAAGTGGTGGCTCCACACCTCAACATCTGTCTCCTGAAACTCCCTGGAGGGCACAGTCCCCCATGTCTCACAATCGATACCTTCCTGTGGTAGCTTGAGTCTTTTGTGGACCCCAGAAAATGAGGTTCTTAAATGGGTCTGTTCCTGTGGGTGTAAATGTATTCTGAATCTTTTATTACATTAAATTCAGTTAAGAGCCATTTGGTTAGATTTCCCGAGTAAGGCATAGGCCAGGGTGGATCTCAATCCTCTTTCTGGAGAATTTTGTAGGCTGGAATCAGAAGAGCCACAGAGAAAGAGAGGAACACATAGAAGCTGAGAGAGAAAATCATGAGAGCAAGAAGCTGAAATCAATGGAACCTGGGAGAGAAGAAGCCAGAAGCCGAAAGCAGTGGAGCCTGGAGGAGAAGGCAGAGACCAGAGATGCCACCATGTGCCTGATCACCCACAGCTGCAGCTCTGAGAAAAAGTATCATCTGATGATGACTTCATTTAGACACTTTCATGGGTTCAGAACTGTAAGTTTGTAAGTTAACAAATTCCCAATGTAAAAGCCAACCCATTTCTGGTATATTAGCTTGGCAGCCTTTAGAAAACTAAAACAGAAATTGGTGCCAGGGGAGGAGGTGGTTTCCAAAAACCAAAAATGCTAAAAAGGGCTTTCAAAATGGGTAAAGGAAATATTTGGGGAAAATTGTGAGATACTTGATAGAAAATACCTATATTGTTTTTGAAGAAACTGTTGATAGAAATATGAATGTTAAAAATACTTCTGATGAGGCATTAGACAGAAATGATGAATGTGTCATTGAAAACTGGAAGAACAGTGACTCTTGTTTCAAAGTGCAGATAACTTGGAAAAAAATTGTGTTCTGATGTCAGATGGAAGGCAGAATCCAAAAGTGATGAACTTTGATATTTAGCTGAGGAGATTTCCAAACTAAATGTGGAAAGTGCCACCTGGCTTCTCCTTGTAACATAGTAAAATGCAAGAGGAAAGGGATAAGCTGAGAACTGAACCCCTGGACACAAAGAAACCAGAAATTGTTGGATTGGGAAATTCTGAGCTTCCAAAAAAACAAGTCCCCAAATATCCACTCCTGGTCAACTGGAATATACCTGACTGTGCCCTCATCCATCCATGCGCTACCCATGAACTCTCCCACCAAGAATGCCCTGTCCCCTGGTCTGCCTAGTAGACCCCTAAACATTCCTTAGGCTCAGCCCCGGGTTATCTCATCCATTGAACCTGCCCTCTGACCCTTGGTATGATTTCACCTCTGTATCCTCATGCCTTACCAGACCCTGCCCATTCCTCTCTGACAACCATGGTCATTCTGCACCACTGTGATTTACTCACTCACCACCTCTCCATCACTGTTTGATGTTCTAGAGGACAAGAACCCTATCCACTTCAGCCTTATGTGGTCCTTAGCACCTAACACAGAGCCAGGCCATAATGAATAAATGGATGAGTCAATGAATTGATAAATGGCTTTGGAGGAATGATCATGGTTAGAGGAGCTGATCTTAAGGCTTCAGGGTGGTCTGCCACAGGAACTGGTGAGAACAATCTTGTCCTAGGAGTTGCTTGGCCCTGAATGTTCTAGAGACCTTGCCAGTCCCGCAAAGAAGGGCAGGATTGCATGCAAAGTGCTGCTGGATCTCTGCTGCCCTGGGCAGAGGGGTTGAAGGAAGCTGAAGCACCATTCTGGGAGGACACTCAGTGACCTGCTCTGGATGTGTGTCTCTGTGTACAGATGCAGACCATTTATCAGCAGAGATCCACTAGAGGCAACTTAATGCCAGAACAATCTCTCGGCTGGAGGAGCTGGAATCCCATCCAGTTGTACAGAGGACCCTCAGGTTTTCCTGCTGGAGGAGGCAGGGTCCCTCACTCCATCCTGATGTTGCCATCAGCCAAAGCTGTGGCTTTGGGATAGTCACTGAATCTTTCTGAAACTATGGCTTCTCATTCATAAAATGACAAGTTAGGTTCTTGCTTTTGTCAAAAAACAGAGTCAACCAGCACCTACAACCTGACTTATTGGGCTCACCACACTCAGCTAAGATGGAGTTGAAGAAGGACAACCACCACACCATGGAGCTTAGAGTGATTACAACTGAAAGTGGGAGGATTGCATCCAGCATCCATGTGGAATCTGAGCCTCCTCTTGACATAGAGGTGCAATGGACACAACCAATCCAATGTCCACATAGAAAAGGTGGCATTGGATTGAGAAAAGTGGACATGATGGCTGATGGATATGGGGAAAGGCAGGAAGAGATGAGAGGTGGAGGCGTCTTTGGGACATGGAGCTGCCCTGGATGGTGCTTCAGGGGCAATCACCGGACATTGTAAATCCTCACAGGGCCCACTGGATGGAATGGGGGAGAGTGTGGGCCATGGTGTGGACCGTTGACCATGGGGTGCGGGGATGCCCAGAGATGTACTTGCCAAATGCAATGGATGTGTCATGATGATGGGAGGGAGTGTTGCTGGGGGGGGAGAGGTGGGGTGGGGGTGGTAGGGTTCAATGGGACCTCATATATATATATTTTTAATGTAATATTATTACAAAGTCAATAAAAAAATAAAATAAAATAAAATAAAATAAAATTTAAAAAAACAGAGTCAAGTTTGCAGAATACACCATTTTATCTAGGACACCAACATTTTGCTATAACAAAGGCAGCCAGATCATTTGGAAGAATGGAAGTAGCTACAGGGTGTAGGAATGGTCAACAATTTTTGACATATAATGGAAGTTAGCTTGACTTCTATTGATTGGGTGAGGGTTTGTTCATCTTATAGGGGTGGTTTAGGGCAGGAGGGCTTTATTTTGTATTGGGTCAAACATAATGAACTAAGGGCTTGACTGAATATTTGGGTCAGCTGCTTGGTGGGGATTTCAAATTTCAGAAGATAAAGAGGAAATTCAAGAGGTAATTCAAAGAGGAAGTAAGGCATAGCTTTTTTGTTGTTGTTTTCGTCTCTTCTGTTTTGGTTTTGATCTGAGGAATCCCCAGGGCTTTTTCCATGCAATTTTATCACTTTCTAAGATTCTTCATAGCCTAGGAGTCTGTGATATATAATGTTATAGTGGGGGGGAGGGTGTACCTTAATGAGGAAGGGAAACTACAAAAGTAATATTTAGCATTTATTAAGCTGACTATGTTACGCTTTATAATTTTATTTACTCCTTACACACACTAAACATGAAAAAATTGTAGACTTGCAGATATTATGTAACTTGTGAATATCAGGCAGAGAATAAAAGATGGCCATAGTGGGATTTGGACTCTGGGTCTGTCTGTACAGCCACTAGCAATTACAGGTCACTGGGAGGTTGATTGGGCCCATTTGATCTTTCCAAGTCTAATGCCAAGGAAGGAATACTCCTTGATGACAGTCACTGGGGGCGTTTCTTCTAAAACATGGAGTATCTGTGCTTTTATATTCTGTTTTCACAGTTGCCCCACTGAGATGCATGCTCACACATATCAATGTTTCAGTTCTCCAGTGCGTACTGATTGGGATTTTGAAACAAATGAAATTTAACTGTCCCAAATTTCTGACTCAGCTTAACACTCAGTCATTTATTCACTCAATGTATGTTTATTGATCATCTATTATGTTCAAGGACAGATGTAGTAAAAAAAAACAGTTTTCTAGAAGTGATATCAATATGCCATAAAAACACAATGTTGACAACTTGAAAACATTAACTAAAGATCCAGTTATTGTGAGGCACATGTACCAAATGTTATGGCAAGATTCTGAGCATGAGTATAAACTCATAGGAGATGGTTTGTTTTCTTCCCCTCCAACTCTCATGCAGATGTATGGAGTCATGTGAAATCTAACTCTGGGCCCATCCTGCTGAGCTGATGGTCTGGTGTCCTGCCACAGGCCTGGGTGGGCAAGATAGAACAGACCCTATTTAATTAGCACATTAGCTCAACCAACATGGACTCTTGTTAGGTCAACCTGTCTGTACAGCAAGGTGGAAGCAGAGGCCTTTGTGATGAACTGTTAGGAATCACTGCCAATTAGAACATTAGGCAGTCTCAGTTTTGGCAGCTAGCAGACATTTACTTTCCAAGGTTGTTATTAAACTAAGGATTGCTGCTGGAAAGCCACGTCGAAGCCATTCACAGGCAATGAGGCCATCCATCTGGTTGCCATCTTTGTACCCAGCAGACAGAGAACAGGGAGGTCTAGAGAAGGTTGCTTGGGAGATGAAAATAATATTTTGACTTACAATACCAGTCTTTAAATTGGGGAGTTTCCCTCAGGGCTCAAGAATATTATTCAGTGTAAGCTAATTACTACAAGAATCAAGCCCAAAATTTTATTGACTTAGCACAATGAAAATCCTGATCAGTGGGTGAACTCCAAATGGTCATCCAGGTAACCACCTGGTCTTCTTAAATATTGTTATTCTGCCTATTTTGCAAACTCAGAACCATCTCCTATCCATCAAGCTAAGGGGACAAAAGCAAATGAAGGAGCACACATAGGAAAGTTCTATGGGCCAGGCCTGAGAAGTGCACATCACTTCCACTCATATTCCATCAGAAGGGTTCACATAGCCAAAATTATAGCCAATAAAGTTGGGAAATATAGTTTACTCATGAAATCAAAAGAAGAGAATTTGATGATAAAAAAAATCTCTTGTTTTCTGAGGAATATTTGAGCTATATGTCAAATACACCAGGATCTTTGAGTTCTGAAACAGGCAGAGGTGCTGCTCTCAGACATACCTGCCCATTGTAAACAACTACAGAGGCTGGACAAAGTATATAAAGCAACTGTTTTCAGACTTTGAACAACCACCAACACAGCTACAATCCTCAAAAGAAGGAAAAGCATATAAAGTGAGAACCATTCCCTGAGGACATTCCTATTAATGTAAGTGTAAGGGTAGGGAGTGGCAGTCTCATTGAGCGGAGGAAAAGAGATGGGAGTCTGGGGTTGCTGGGGTTACAGAGATTTAAGGAGCCCTGTACTGAAGTGAAGAAGTGGCAAACACCTGTAAAAATTCCCTTTGAGTCCATTGGTGACTCCCAAGTAATGCATGTGAAGGGTGAAACTCTGGGGGTACCAGCAGACAAAAGTTGTGGAAAGGTTGAGAGTGGAGTAGATATTTCTGATATTGTGCAGTGCTGAAGAGATCCTAGAGTCCAGTCCTCACAATCCAGTTATTGTAAAGCACACGTACCAAATGTTATGGCAAGATTCTGAGCAGAAGTTTATGGGAGGTTTAGAGGTCTTTGTAAATATCCCAGGAATTCAGTTGAGACTCCAGTAAAACCATTTGAAGTATGACTTAAGATAACATACCACAATCTAACTGCAGGGACTATGATTTGGGAATTAAAGATTCATCATAAGAGTAAAACTCTGAAATAGATCTATCCAACAAAGTTTAAAAGCAAGCAAAATCGAGGTCAAGGTAATGCTCTGGTAATTTAATCACTGGCCCCTCAAATTAAATCATCACACTTAAGAAGAAAATCACATAATCTAGACCCTCCACAAAGCATCATCTACAAAATATAACATAAAATAAAAAATGGCTGGAGTTGCAGAGAAGAAAAAGGGGTCAATAATCAAAAGGATAAAACTGGCACAGGGAAAACATTGATCCATACATATGAACTAACAGAAAAGAAAATTCTAAAATGTCTAAATGTATTATAATTTTAAAATAGATAAAAAGATAGCTAAAATAGATAAAGAGATGGAGGAATTCAAGTTATCTAAAATCTATGAAAAAAGTACCAAATTGACATTCTGAAAACTATGAAATATAATATTTAAATTAACAAGGTTTCAGATGATTTAGATTAAAAACAGACTGGACATAGAAGAAAATAAGATAAGTTGCCCAGAAAATGTTCAACAATTATTTTTTTCCCAAATGAAGTATGCAGAGCAAAAAATGGGATAAAATAACAGGTTGCAAGAGATATATTAGACAGCTAGAAGGTCTAATATCTGTATAATTGGAGTCCCAAAAGGAAAGGAAAGATAGGATGGCACACATACAATCTTAGAAAAAATAATGGTTACATTTCTTCAAATTTGATAAATGAAAACAATCTAGATATCATTCAAAACTCAAGAAGGATAAGTATAAAGATAATCACACCTAGACCCCTCAGGTTTGAACTGCTGACAGCCAAAATAAAGAGAAAACCTTAACAATGACAAAGTGGGTGGGAAATAGGCGCATTGTCTTCATGGAACGACAATGAGAATGAAGGCTGACTTCTCAGCAAAAATTACAGAAACCAGAACACAATGGATGATCACCTTTAACAATCTGGAAAATAACAAACACTAACAGCCTAGAATTATAAACCCAGCAAAAATATCCATTAAAATGGAGACAAGGTAAAGATGTTCTTCAATGAACAAAACTTGACAGAATGTGTTCCTCGCAGACCTGTTCTATAAGTAATACTAAAGAAAGATGGTCACAGAGAGAAGTATAAAAGAGCAGGAAGGAAGTAGAAAGATTAATTTTAACTGTATGGAAAATATTAAAAGAATACAGACTATATAATGTTACAATAATAGCAATGACACATGGGTTTTATAGCCTAGGTAGATGGGAAATATATGACAATAATAGCAGAAAAAGAGAGTAGTAAATGGCATTAAAGAGTTTTAAGTTTATTGCATTTGGGGGCATGAAAAATGTTCTATTGCAATGTAGACTGCTATAAGTTATGAATGCATTTTATGTTTTCATGGTAACCAGTAAATTAAACATAACAAATGTAAAGCAAAAAACTATTAAAGGAAAAAAATAAATAATTAAAAAGTACTTGAATGTTATTCATAAAGGCAGGGAATAAAGGATTAAAATTAGGAAAAAATCGAAACAGACGATAGTTTATGTAAACTTAATCTTATCAGTATTTATACTAAATATGGATAGACTAAACACTCCAATTACAATAAAAATTGTTAGGCAGGATTTTTATTAAATCTGTTACTTTAAAAACCTAGAATATATAAATTACTTCCAATAAACTACAGTAAAACAATAAAAAATGGGGAAATTCTTGAACACTTTATGAGGAGTAACATAAAATAATAAACATGAACAGATGTTTAATATTATGTTAGTAGTCAGGCAAATGCAAAGTAAAAGCAAGATGAGTATATTATAAGCCCTCCAGAATGGCAAAAAAAATATTCTGGTGATACCAAATATTGGTAAGATGTGGAACAAGCAGAATTCTCATCATTTACACTCATACTCTGTGACCTGACATTGCTACTCTTGGGTGTTGACTCTGGAGAACCAAAGGCACATGGACATGTTTCTTCAAGTGCAAGAATAATCATAGCACAGAATATTCACAGTAGACTGTACTGGAAACAATTCAAATATCCATCTACAGTAAGTGGATAATATATTGTGGTATCTTCATACAATGTTGCATTTTATTGCAATGAGAATGAATGAATGAATATAAAAGATATATATCTTATAAACATAATTTTGAGTAAAAGAAGCAGACACAAAATAATCCATGCAGTAAAATATTATTTCTATATAACAAGAAACACAAAAAGCTGAACTATAATGTTTAGGGATAGACATCTAGGTAGTAAAATTATGAGCAAGGTTGTGATTATCATTTAAAAAATAGGAATACCGTTTTCCACTAAGGGGGGTGAAGGGGAATGGTGGACAGAGAAGAGCTTGAGAGAGTTATGGAGGGCCTGACAGATGTATGGGTTTTTGTGTTTTTTTTATGGTTTGGTTTAAAATTATTCATTAAAATGTGCATGTTTATGCATGTTTCTACATGTGAATTTTATTTCCCCCCAAAAAAAATTGTTTTAAGAAAAATCACAGGGGGATAATATTCAATAATTCACCATTATTAAGGATGATGTTAGTTTTACATTAGTCACAAATACCTATTATCAGATTGAAGAAGTTTATTTCTGAGTTTTGATGTGCAATGGTGTACAATTTTATGATGTGTTTTACCTACATCAATTAATCATCTTTTTCTTTTTGTTCTGTTAATATGTGAGCTATAATATATTGATTGATTTTCAAATGTTAGTCTAACCTTGCATTCCTGGGATAAATCCTGCTTTTTTCATGGTGCATTATCCTTTTCATACATTGCTGGTTTTCATTTGCTAATATACTGCTAAGTATTTTTGCATGTAAGATAATGAGGTATATTGAAAACTAAATTTTCCTTTGGTGATGTTTTGTTCAGTTTGATATTAAGGTTATACTAGTCATAAAACTGGGTAGGAAGAGTTTTCTCCTCTATTTTCTGAAAGAGTTTGTGCAACATTGGTGTTATTTCTCCTTGAATGTTTGAAATGAGCATTTCTGTTAATCTATCCAGATCAGGATTTTTCTGTGTGTGGCAAGATCTTTTCTCGTGAATTCAATTTAAAATATATATATAAGGCTTTTCAGGTTTTGCATTTCATCTTGCATCAGTTTTGCTTTGTTGCATTTTTCAAGGAAATTTTTTCCATTTTATCTAAGGTTTCAAATGTGTTGCCATAAAAGTTTTTATAATACTCTCTTATATTTTTAATATCTGTAGGATCTGTAGTGATAATGCCCCTTACAATCCTGATGTTGGTAGTTTTTGTTCTTTTTTCTTGATCATCTGTCAATCTTTGCAGGGAACCAGCTTTTGGACTTGTTAATATTCTCTTATTTTTATTTATAGTTTATAAAATTTTGCCCTTATATTACTTCCTTCCTTCTCTATACTTTGGGCTAACTTTACCATTTTTCTCCAGGTCCTTTGGGTTATTGCTTTTAGATCTCCCTTCTTTTCTAATAGAAGCATTTAAAGCTGTACTTTGACCCATAAGTATTGATTTAGCTGAATTCTACACATTTTAATGTTCTGTTATTTTTATTATCATTCGGTTCTAAATATTTTCTAACTCTCTATGTGATTTCTTTTTTGTCCCGTATAATATTTAATAATGTGCGCCTTAATTTCCAATTACTTAGGGATTTCCTAGGTATCCTTTTGCTATTAATTTCGAATTTAATTTTGTTGTGATCAGAGAACATACTCTGAAACCTCCTTATGCCCCTGCATATGGCCCAACTTGGTGATTGTACCATGTGAGTTTTAAAAAATGTATATTCTGCAATTATACGTATAGTATTTAAGATATTTCAGATAGGCTTGCATTGTACTTTATTGTCACTTATGAGGATATTTTCTCTAGGTATAGGCTTCTAGGTTGATATTTTTTTCATTCGGTCAATCTTCAAATATTTTGTTATACTGTTTTTGGTCTCCAAATAGTTTCTGATGAGAAACACATTTTCATTCAAATTATTTCCTTGCACGTTATGTATTTTTAATTTTCCATTTGTTTTCAATTTTTCTCATTATCTTTTGTTTTTAACAATTTGACTATGATATTCCTGAGCATAATTTTATTTACATTAATTTTGCTTGGGGTTTGTGTGTCTATAATTCTTGCATCTCTAAATGCATGTCTTTTGAAAATTTGGGAAATTTTTGGCCATATTCTTCAAAGATTTTTTTCTTTTACATTCCCCATCTTTTAGTTCTGTCCTTCAGGGACCCAAGTATATGCCACGGATTTTCAGATAGTTTCCACAGTTCCTTAACTTCTGTTCGTTATTATTTTCAATCCTTTTTCTCTGTGTCCTTTAGATCAAATTATTCTTATTGACTTATCTTCAGTTTCATTGGCTTCTTACGCTATTATTGCCATTCCGCAGCATTCCTGTTCGCTGACTTTTTACTCTCAGATTAAATTGTTTTTCCATTCAAGAATTGTCATTTAATACTTTTTAAAATAGTTTCCGTTTCTCTGCTGAAATTTATATCATTTAATTGTTTATGAGCATATGTTCTTTTACATCATTATTTAAAATTATAAAAGCTGCTTACATATAGTTGTCTGGTAATTCAAGCTTCTGGGTCATCTAGCTCCGTTATTTGATGGTCTTTTCTCTAAGAATGCGTCATAGTTTCCTGGTTCTTTTGATGTTAAGTAATTTTGGATTGGATCCTGGCCATTATAAATGTTACATTACAGAGACTCAGGATTCTTTTCTTTCTGTGACAAATGTTGATATTTTTATTTTATCAGGCAATTAACTTTGATGGCTTCAGTCAACACTATTTCCTAAGAAATGAGCACACACCAGGTTCAGAGCTCACCTAGTGATTTAACCCGTGTGTATGCACACATTTGGGCACTCCTGCTCTCTGACTCCCTCTTTACTGGAGTGTCCTCTATCATTTTCCAGTGTCTGTGTTTCCCCAAATTCTGCTCTCTGGTTCTTCAGGTAGGAAGACTACGGAATTTCTACTGGAATTTTGACTACCTGTGCAGCACCACCTATGTCTTCTGCTAGGATAAATGCTCTAACTGCGAGAAACTCACAGCATGCCATCCCATTCTTCCAAATGTCAACTCCCCTTCAGAATCCACCTGCTTTTTTCCCCCATTCTCCAGTACTTTAGGTAGCTATCATATTTCATCTAGAGTTTGTGGCTGTCATCTTTTAGAGGGTTGGTCCAGTAGCTGTTTACTCATCCTTGATGGAAGCAGAACCTATGGAATTCTCAAGGACCTTCCAGTAGTTAGTGAACCAAAAGGTGTTTTTGGTTGGGGGAAGGCAGTGGTTTTGAGGCAGCTGAGGTGTTAGGGTACTTGATGAGCTGGAATGCTAGAGCCTGACATCCTTTGTTTATCTAAGCTAGCCACGTTCTGAGCATACTAGTATTTTTTCCTCTGGCCCTGTCCTTCTACTAAGGATTTGCCCAGCTCAGCTCAGTTTTAACCACAACAGGCACAGACTGGTTGGATTCGTCTTTTGCTTATGATTTTGCTTCAGCTTCCCCCTTCCCTCCCCAGACTCCCAGCTGCCAACGAGGCTCAGTGATTCCCTGAAAGCTTTCCTCCAGGCAGGAAATTTTCTACCCAGCTCCTGAGAACAGCGATGACAAAATCTCACCCCCACACTCTCATTTTGGAATCAGTGTGAAGCGGTAGTGAAAAAACTAAATATATTCAGAGTTAATGCAATGCCTTCATAGATTAATTGGCTGTTTAAGCAAAATTGAGAACATTCTTTTGTTTCTGGCAGGATGCAGTAGAGGTGAAAAAAATCACATGTGTACAAATCATAAGCAACGCATCTCAGTGTCCCCTGATTATTAGAGCTGTCTTTTAAAGCTGCAGAAGAATGGAATGCATGCGTGCTACGTGCCCCAAAAGAGTTAATATTACTTATGAGTGATCTGTATCAAATCCAAAGCTTAGCAGTAATTTTTCAATAATTTATTTAATTAAATAGCTTTTACTTCCATTACATTTATTTATATCAAATGCAATGAGATTAGCGGAGGAACAGCTCTGTAATACATGAGATAGATTTATTTCCTAAAATCCTGATGACATTTCAAGAGCGGGGAGGGATAGAGGAACAGATAGAAGGTGTGAAGGGAGCATAAGGGAAAAACAGATAAGGAAAGAGTAAAGAGGATGAAATTGATTTGGTTAAAAGAGAAAAAGCAGACAGAAATTTGCAGGATTGTAAGATTTGCAAAATAAGGGCCAAACCTGTTTCTTCTGTTTGTTCTACAGAGTATTCTGCACAGGATAAGGTGCATTGTCTGTGCTAAGTTAGTATTTGTTGTTTTGCCTTGATGATTGGGGGCAGAGAAGAGAGCTAAGGAGAGGTGAGTGCAAGCCAGGGAGAGGAAGGGACCCTAGTGGAGTGAGAGTGGAAAGGAATTAGAGAGCCAATATAAAGGAGGATGCCAAGAAAACATGGTAGAGGGAAGGAATAAATGGAGAAATGGAGAAGAAAGAAAGTCAGGGCGGGGGCGTTGTGATGTCACTTCCAGAGTAGCCCACCCCCTAGACTGGGGCTGCCTCACAGGCTGCCTCTTGTCAACATGCTTAGACTTCTGACCCAAGGAAAGTTTGATTCCCACCCACTCTTTAACCTTAGAGGACCCTGCTCAGGCAAGGTCAGTCCAAACCTGGAAAGCTAAATCCACGTAGATATTCATATTGAAAACATTCCAAGACAGTGAGACAGACTGCAGAGAGGTCCTGCCAATGGCCCTCGCTTGTCCCCAGCCGGTGCTCAGGCCATATGCCTTTTGGGGACAGCATCCGATCTCACAGTTCTACCTAGACCAATAAACAGGTGTGATGTCCTGTGAGTCAGCAAATCTCCTGTGGGTCACATTGTGCTAGGTGCAACAGGGAAACAGGAGTCAGCAGGGACAGTCCTGTTTTATTACCCACTGTGTAGGTGGAGAAGCATGAAAGATTGTTAGACATCTGGCACTTAACAAGCCTTGTGCTGGGTTTGACATGCATCATTTGACCTACAACACCACCTACCATAAGTAAGATTATGCTGATTTGTGTAGATAAGTAATTAAACCTCCCAGATTCTTCACAACTTGAACAATCTACAGTGACAGAGTGTGGACTAAGACAAGTATGTGAAAAAATAAAATACAAATGAACCCATACTCTGGTCTAATTCTTCTTTGTGACCCAATATCAGAACAGGGCTGCAATATTACAAGATACTCAATCAATATTTATCAGATGAGTGAATAAAGTAAGGCAAATGCCCACAGTATTGTAAGGTGAAGGTAGATCACAATTTGCTTCAGAAGAACTAGACAGATCTCATGCAATTGGTAATATGTGGGACATGCTTCCAAGGACATCTAGGACTATGGTGGGTAAGGGTGCTATGGGGGCTATGACTAAGCTTATCTCCAAGATAAGGTCCTCTGACAACCCTCTATTTTAGCCAGGCCAATCCCATTTGTCTTTCCAAACTATATACAACCAATGACATTTATTAGCCCTGTTCTGTGCAACATATTTTAAACTGATAACATGGATGAATACAGAGAGTGCACACTGATTTAATTGTGGGTGACACAGCCTGTTAAGGGTCCCTAAAAGATCAGGTCACATAGCAAGGATTCAGACATAATTCAGAAATGATGAGCTCAAGCAAATAAAACTGACATTTACAGAGATAAATGTAAAGTCATTTGTTCAATAAACATTTATGGAGGGCGCCCAGGTCTCAGGACTCACAATAGCTCTTAGGGGTCATGAGGAGATGAGAACTGAGCTGAGTTGTCATTTATCAGACGGAGAAGACGGAGAGAAGGAATACCACGAGCAATGTGGCAGAGGCACTAAGAATAACGGGATGGTGGGGGGAGGGTTGGACACTTTGCTTTTTCATTTAAAAATGTGTATTAAGTGCAGAGCATACACCAGACCAGGGGTGAGGTGCTGGGAATATAGTGCTGGGCAAGACAGAGAAAGCCTTTTGCCTCGTTTTGCTCACATTTTTGGGATAGATGATAAATCAATTAATGATCATTGCTTGTGCTGATTGTTATAAAGGAAAGTATCAGCATAACAGTGATATACCAGAGAACCACAGTATGGCTGGGGCTTAAGTCAGGCAGAAACAGGGGTGGTCAACATCCAAGTCTGCCTGTGAGTGTCCAGTTTTAACACTGAATGTCCAATATCCCTGGAGCTCCCTATTCCTGGGCAAACCAGGAGAGCTGGTCACCCAGGAGGGAAGGCTTCTCAGAGGAGAAGATCAAACAGGCCTGAGGGATGAGAGAGGTCATGTCTCTCAAGAGCTGGGGACAGCTTTATGGGCTGAGGGCAGGAGCAAAGGTCTTAGACATGCTCCTCAGCAATTCTTGCAAGGTTTTCCCTCACTCCTCAAACCCCCAAGCCACCCCGCCTTGGACATGAAGATGTCAGGAGAGGGTTGGCCTCCTTTGGGGACCTGCTGTGAGATTACGTGCTCTGTGTGGGGAATAGACAGAAAGCCGGCTCTGGGTATCTCTCAGGACGTCCACAGCTCCCCCGCCCCACAAATAGTGCATGTCCAAGTGGAGCTCACCAACCTACCCACACTCCTTCCTTCTCTGGGGTTTCCCACTTCAGTGCCTCAGGGACATCCCAGCACCTCCCTCTCATTTTCTCTACAGCCACAGGAGAGGTTCTGTGGGCTCAGGACCTCTGTTTCTCAACCCCTCCCTCCAGTGCATTCTCTACTCTGTACAAGGTGGGGTCTGGGGAAGCTCGGGGCCAGATAAACAGCTCCACAGCTCCTGATTGCTATCATCCTAAGTAATACACTCAAGCCATGCATACCCTTGTTTAAGTCCCTTCCCCAGCTCTCTGCTCCATCAAGATCAAATCCACATATCCAGCCCTGCCTGTACCTCCCCCCTCCCACATGTCTGACTCTTTGCAATACACATGCAATCATCCTTCTCGGTAACACCATCCCTTCAGTATCCTGCTCCTCTTTCAGAAAAGCCCCTCCGCCAAGCTTCTCCTGCCAACTCCTCCCCCTCTGCCTGCTTTGGTCCAGCAGAGCTGGTCACCCCTCCAACGCGGCACTTCCCTGACTGCCCAAAAGAGGCACCCACCACACCTTCTTTGCTTTCGCCTGGCTTTTTGTCAAGCTCATAGCCCAAAGTAGATGTTAGGAGAATGTTCCCTAAATTAATTAGGACTCTCCTCATTGGCTGAAGGGCTCTCTTCCTCCCTGCTCATCCTTTAGCACTTCCTTCCTTCTGTCCCACATCCAAACCTCAAGGCCTCTTTCAGAAATGTTTGATCATACCCCTCCCAGCCTCTCCAGTCCTAGCTCCTGCTGAGGGTGCTGCACTTGTCCCCATCTATATTAGCAAAAGGCTCTCACTGCTGCCTTAACGCTGCACTTTGAGCTTCTCAAGGGGAGGGACAGTCTTGTTCATCTTTGTAGGCTCAGCACTTTGCACAGGGTCTGGCAGGTAAGCAAGCAATCAGTGATGATTTGCTGAATGATTGATTGGATAATGGAAAGCACTTCTGCCCTGGGCGCCAAAATACCACCCACTTCAAGCATAAGGAGAAAGATCAGCCCTTCCTTTTGCTCACAATGAAGACAAGTACTCCCAATGGCTGCCTGCACAGCCCTCAGTAAAAGCTTTAGGCAGGCTTAGGGGTTAAGGAAACCACTGGTGCCATAATCATCCCAGCTCTTAGATTCTCTTTCACTGCAAAAGCACAGTGAGCACACAGTAACATAAAAATAGGAGTTTGTGAATAAAGCAGCACTAACTCAGGATGCCAGAGAAGTGGGTAAGGGACCAAATGTCAGTCCTTGTCTGGACATGACACCTTAGGAAGACAGTGCATGGCCCTAATTAGTGTGGATTTTCTATAACAGCTGGTGCATGCCATTGAAGAAATGCCTCATGTGTCACTCTGAGGGCTCATTGTCCTGAGGTATGGAGGCTGCGAGAAGCATCCTAGGGGACCCTGCTTCCAAGGCTGAATGCTTGGCTCCTCTCAATGCTCTTTGAGAGCATGTGGATTGATGCAACTGAGGACAGTGGTCACTGGAATGAAAGTGTGTACGAGCATTGACTTGGGATTTGGCTTCTGAATATCCAGAGGAAATCCAGAAAGACTTAAAGATGCCCCTCCCCTGCCCACCAACCTCCATTTCTTTCTTCCTGTTGATTCCCAGAGCTCTACTTTGTGGCTCTAACAAGGATGTCCTGACATTTCTCCTTTGTATTTGGGGTCTGGGTCCTGGAACCCTGCCCTCCCCCTCAAGGAGGACCCGGAACGTGGGGCTGTCCAGCATGTTTTGCAGGGGAGTCTATCACAGTCCATGATCTGGATCCTGCCATCCTCTGTGACTCCTTGCCAAGGAAGCAGTGGGGACAGAGAGCTACTCTGACCAGTGCCCCACTGACCACATGACCTTGGCATGGCACTGCCATTTCCTGAACCATGGCTGCTTCAGTAGCAAAGACACAGAACCCTTCACTGAGCTTGCGAAGTTCCTTCTAGCATGGACACCTGGGTTTTGGAGTGTCTAGAGGGAGCCATAGAGCCCCGGGGAAGGCCTGGCCAAGCAATAAGAATAAGAGCTGTTGAGAAATCATTGAGCACCAGGCAGCCTGCTAAACAATTGAACTGGATCTAACCCTTGGAACCAGCCCATGAAGTTTGCACTCCTATTGTCCTCATTTCCATAGGCTGGAGATCTGAGAGGCTGTGCAGCTTCCACAGTGTGATACAGCAAGTAGGTGATGGACTGAGTGGGACACAGGCTTGTCTGACCACAAAGCCCACGCCAAAAGCCCCATCCACACTTGGCCTACAGAGAAAGGGCCCTGTTGGGCCTCCTCCTCTCCACTGCCTGGAAGCATAACTCTCCACTGAGGGGCTTCACTGGGGGCTTCCAACCCCTTGGACATGCTTCTGGCAATATTAAGAAGGTCCATGCTGCTGCTTTACTCCCTTCTGCAGACCTTTGCAGGCTGGGCAGAAGTTTACTCAGTAGACTCTTCCAAATCTTTCACTTTCACAGATTCCCTACTCAGGTTTCCATTGGCTCAATAGGCATTCATTAACCATTGGCTATAGCCAGGGTCAGTGAGAACCGAGGGGCCTCCAGGGGTGATGTCTGGGTGCCATGGAAACTTAGTCTTCTGGAGGGTGGAGCAGAGCTGGTCTACCTGGCGCATGGCTCCACCCCAGGGTGAGCACCCTTGTCAGGTTGGCTTGCTTGTGCATGTGGCAGAGCCTTGACTTACATGAGCTGTTCAGGATAAGCACCAATTGAAACGTGAGCTGGGCTCTGCTTTGGCAGCCTGCCCATGTCCCAGAGTAGGCCAAGTCAGGGCTTGTTGCTGCAATGCCCGCTGGGAACCCGTGACCCAAGTGCACTGAAGAGCTAGCGAGCAGGTGGCTCCTCAGAGCAAGGCCAGGGGAGCAGAGGTAGGAGGCAGCCATTCTGCTTGTCCATCTCACTATCCAGAAGTGGGGGAAGTCTCTATCACCTTTCTTTTATTTATTTATTTTTTTACCACTTAATGGTTATCTTTTCCTTATTTTTTTACATTTTTTTTTATTAAAGCTAATAGATCACAAATAACGTTATATTTTAAAACAAAGAAAACATAAGAGGTTCCCATATATCCAGTTCTCCACCCTCCCACCCCATCATTTTTGCAAATTGTATTTTTTGAAGATACGTACATCACCTAAAAAATGATACATTAAAAAATATAAGAGGTTCACGTATACCCCCCACCTCCCCACCCCAACTCCTCCCACACCAACAACCTCCTCCATCATTGTGACACACTCATTGCACTTGGTGAAGATATTTTGAAGCACTGCTACACCACATAGATAATAGTTTACCCTGTAGTTCACACTCTCCCCCAGTACATTCAGTAGGTTAGGGCAGATATATAAAGTCTTGTATCTGACCCTGCAATATCATTTAGGACAACTCAAAGTCCCAAAAATACCCCCACATCACATCTCTTCTTCCCACTCCCTGCCCTCAGCAACTACTGTGGTCACTTTCTCCTCCTCAATGCTACAATTTCTTCTATTACTAGTTACAATTGTTTTGTAGTAGAATACCAGTAAGTCCACTCTAATCCATATTTTATTCCTCCATTCTGTGGACCCTGGAATGGCAATGTCCACTCTACCTCTAGATCAAGAGGGAGCTTAGATTCCACATGGATGATGGATGCAGTTTCTCTGCTTGCAGTTGTTGGCACTCTTGATTCCCTGGTGTAGTGTTTGACCATCTTCATCCTCCTGTTAACTGACCTGGGTAAGTCCTATGAACCAGAGAGTAGGAGCTGCAACTCTGCTGAGGCTCAGGGCCCAGCTGGCACATGGGCAGTTCAGAGATTCAAGTCCCCTGAGTGTGCACCAACCACAGGTTCAGTGGAAGTGACAAGAGGCATGTGTCTTAAATATGAGCTCTGAAAATTAGGGCTATTTTAAGTTTCCAGGTATACAGACTAGGCTTAAAGAATATTTGAGTTGATACTCACTGAACTGTTTGGCAGAGAATTATTTTGGGTTGTTTTCATTGATATGATATGGCTAGTCAAACCAGCAAGATGTAATTCTTCCCAATGTGTTTATACGCTCCACTCCTCCTTATTAATTGGATGATCACACAATTCAAGGGCTTTCATATTATTTGTATTAGAAATTTACCTATCAACTCTACACTTAATGTCTGACAACCACATAAACAATAACAATATATCAAAATGAAAGGGATCCCATTCAGAATTTCTGTAGTAGCTTCCCAAAATGCAAGTGGCCACATGGACACCTCAGGTCTTGCAGGCTGTGTAGACATGGGGAAGTTGGAGTGGAAACTCGACTGCAGAAAGGGCTTGAATTCTCGTCCACACCCACGACTGACTTGATGGTGATATGGGTTACTGAAATTCAATTTTCCTCTTTACTCAGGGTAACTGCTTCTGGGGACACCCAACTTCGATGGAGGCATATAACCCCAGCTAGGCTTTGGCACTCAGTAGGTGATCTATAAACACTAGTTCCCCCTCAACTAGAGCATCCAGGAGATTAATCAGAGCTTCCTAAACCAGTCTGTTACTAGTCTAGGGCTGGGCTGGCCCCAGGGGGAATGCTCTGCAAACAGGGATTGTTTTGCTCTGTGCAGGTGAATTCAGCCTGAGGAAACCCCTGTTGGTACTATGCTCCTGAAAGCTCAGCTGATGCCTGCCCCTTAGAAGGATGCACATGGGGATTCTGGGGACTGTGTACTGGGTTTGGGAAAACAGCCCAGCTGGATCTAAGGAGAAGTGAGGCTCCCCTGTGCCTGAGCCTCCAACTATGCTCTGGAATCCATGATACTATTTGCCAGATTCTAGAAACACAGACAAACTGGTGCCTCCTGAGAAAAGGGTCTGTCCTGTTTATCATCCACTCCCCTGCCCTATTCCTAGCAAGGAAGAAGGTTCAGGGATAGGAAAAGCTTGGAGTGATATAATAACTGCAGTTATTGTTGCATGGCTACTTATGGCTTTGAGGAGTCCTCCATAGTGTTATCTGCCTGTCAGATATGATTCCCCCCATTTCAAAAAAGGAAGAGGGAACTAAGGCTCAAGAAAGGTGAACCACTACTTCAAAGTATGCACCTGGTGAGTGGTGGGATTGGGGCTCACAGCCAAGTTCAGGTGGCTCAAAACACCTGCCTTAAACACTTACCCCCCTTACCTGTCTCTCCTCCCTAAGCAGCCACTCTGCCCCTTCCCGCCACACTGAACAGCTCGCTGGACACCTGGCACATGGAAATGGAACAGTTTCTGTGACTTAGCATTTCCCAAAGTGGTATCCCAAATCAGCAGCCAAGGAATATTTTTTCACAAATGTATACTCTCAGGTATGGGGCAATCATAGCAAACCTTCCAGGTATTCTTTTCCTTTTTTAATTAATTTATTTTTATTGCCTCTTTTTTTTTTAAAGATACATAAACCACACAAAATCTTACATTAAAAATTATAAAAGGTTCCCATATACCCCACTCCCCTTCCCCCCACCCCACTCCTCCCACATCAACAACTCCTTTCATCAGTGTGGCACATTCATTGTATTTAATGAATAGAGTTTGGAACCCTGCTACACCAGGTGTTCTTGATGCATATTGGCATTTAAGAAGCACTACCATAATTGAAGCAAATTCCCATCCTCCAAGGTGTGACATGAGAAGAACTCCAAAAGGCACCTGGGCTGACCCATCTGTGCTCACCCCATTGCAGCTTGGGTCTCTGGGGTGTTGATGTCCTTGGCAGCCACCAGGACAGCCCCTCACCATGTGTAGGCCATCCCTTAGGTCTAGGAGAACAGTGTCAGTTGCACTCCATCTTTGGGTCTCCTTTAGCATATTTGATAGAGTCTGAGAATTTCAACAATAGCTTTCCTTACATACTAAGAGAACAAAAGAAAAAATGCTAGAGAAACTGTAAAAGGCTCAAAGACAAATGGAGGGGACAAATAATACACCTATTTGTTTAGCTCTGGCCTGCTTTGTTCCATAACCTTTTGCAGGGTCCTAGTCAGAGGCACCTCTGGTTGGCTTTGGACCCTACCCTTTCCCTGCCATTCTCTACTCTTACTCCCTTCCAGGAGTGGGAGAGTAAAGATTCTGACCAGTCCTTTCAGTCCTTCTGGAGAAGATGACAGACAGGAAGCAGAAAATGAGACAATTTCAAGTGAGCAACAATATTCTTCATTTTTTCAAAGCTTGGAGGAAGACTTCAAGCTGCTGAGGGCCCCCTCCTCCACACCACCCAGCTCCATGCTTCTACCCTCACATGTTCATGTGAATTCCCAGAGCAGGAGTGCCCAGCTCAACCCTACTTTCTCCATGAAGCTTGCTGCATGAACTTGCCTTGGCTGGCATGACCTGCAGTGTCTGATTTAAGGGTCAGGGGCTGATATTAGCTTAAGTCCCCATGTGTGTCTAATTATTCCCTTGTACACCAATCCCATCTCCCTCGTTGGATGACAAATTCAGTGGGCAGCATCCAGGTCTTGTTACTACTTGTATTCTTGAAAGGGGCTAGTAGAAATATTTTAAGCCCTGGATGCATGTTGGACTCACAAGGAGGAAATTTTAAGAAATACTGTTGTTTTAATTTTACCCACAGAAGTTCTGAGTCAGTTTGCATGGTGTGCAACTGAGAGATTTGCACTTTTACAGAGGGTACCCTACACAGGTAGGATGGACAATCACTGTCCATCTTAGACCTATAGGGAAGACATTGATCAATATTTGCAGTAGCTGCTTCTAATGATGTTGGCAGTTAACCACAAAATATCAAATATCTTATGGGAATCCACACAAGCAAATATTGTGAAGTGGAGACATGAGGGAGGGTGATAAAGAGATATCCCTTGATCCCTCTTGTTGTCAAGATCACACATGCTGTTTCTGTGCTGGCAGGAAACTCAAGAGATGGGGATGCCTCATGGGTCACTCAGACTCCAACAAGCCCCCTGGTCAGTGTTGCCCTCAGCAACCAAGTACTGTGCATGAAACCAGTTGGGTGGTCCTGTGGTCAGAATCATGCTATGATTCTCAAGTGAAGATCCCTGGTTTGGAAAAGAGTCTATAGCAGTCATAAATCCCCATGTGCTGCGGTTACTTGGCTTGTGGGAGGAAAACTGAGGGAGGGCCTTCTGTGTGAGCTTCTGTAAAATAAAGGACATTCCTCTAAGCATGGAATCTAAGCGTGCAATACTGCCAACAACACAAAATTTGTGCAGTGGTTTCCAAACACTTTTTTAACCAATAACTTGAAATTGATCCTCCAATTCTGAAGGGCAAGTGCTTGCCCCTCTTTTGTACAGATGAGAAGGCTGAGGCTCAAAGAACTTTCACTGGATTTAAATGTATCATATTTATAGCCCTGCCTATTTTCTTTTTCCCTCTGCACTACGTTGCTACTAGATTACAGAAGAAGGCAGTTAAGTCAGACACAAAAGATGTTAGATACTATAGAGAAAACCATGGCTTATATTTCATGTACAATTTACAAAAGAGAAAACACTCTTATCTCTGGGAAGGATATATTGAAATTCTTCCCCCAATAAAAGAAGGCTGGGCAATATAACCTCCTACACTTTCTCTGCCTCATGATTCTATAATTAACAAAGTCTTGTAGCCTCCCAAAATTGAATTTTGCCCACAGTGACATTATCATAGCGGGTGGATGCTGGGAAATGGATAACCCTAGAGAGCACAGACCCAGATGCATCTTGTGCCATCTAGAACAACACTGGTGCCTTTAAAAGTTCAACCCCACCCTCTTCACCTAATTTCCTTAAGATTAATTTTCATTACAAATTTATGAATACACAGAAGAAACTTCAGATACACTCCATAGCTGTACTTCTTCCTTCCTTCCCTAATGAGGCATTTATCAGTATATGGAGTCTATGGTCCCCCGTGGTCACCCTGGCCACCCGTATTGAGCTGTTACGGCTCTAGAATGGATTGTAACAATGCTTTAAGCCAGCCTTGGTCTTTACGTTCACTAACGTGCCCCTCAAGCCACAGGTCACCACAGCTGTCAAACATCAACTCCCCTCTCCCCCTCATACACACATGCAAACACATGGACTCATCTGGCCCCTGCCCCTTCTCTCAATCCTCCTAGTGGCCCCTCTGCTGTCATTTGAGTCCCCTGGAGCTCATCTCTCATCTTCTCACCCCACTTTGAGTCCTCTGTAGTCTGCTCCTGCCTACAGACTGTGCAGGGCAGAGGCTTAGGGGCAAGTTCAGGAACAGGACCCTGGGTCCACCACTGAGAAGCCACCAACCCTAAATGGGTCACTTACCTGCTCTGTGTCCAACTTTCCCACCTATGCATCTCATGAGAATGTTAGAATTATAAGAGGTGCTCTATAGAAAGCACATAAGTGAGTTCGGGCATACAGTAAAAGCAAAGTAAGTATCTTCTATACTTATAAGTGTTATTATTGCAGCCCTCCCACTATCCTCTTTTCTATCTCCTCCACATAGTGCTTGTACCTCCAGGTGAACTGTGGCACCTGACCCACAACTTTTCCCACACTGTTTCTCTACCGGAGGTGCTTCCTGACCACAGGCTCACATGTCCAACTCAAAGGGGAAACTATTTTATTCGGGACTCCAGTTCCAAATAATGCATGGTTGCTTCCTGGAAGAAGGAGGATAGTGAGATTCAGGGGACAGAAGGCAGTGATTGAGTGCTGATGACTGACATGGGCCCTGGAGGGGAAGCAGCAACAACCGCCACTGCATCTTCCATCCCTATCCCAAACTCAGCCGCACGGGCCAGCTTTACTCTCCACCTCTCTGTGCATTTGTTTTTCTCCCCTCCCCTCTGCTATTCCTTTTCCCTGCTTGAAACACCCTTAGAACTGAGGCTCTCTCACTTAGGATTCTCAGCACTTTCTACTTTGTATTTTGCTTTTCTCATTATAATTTGGGTCATCCTTCTTGGGATGAAGTTCCTTAGGAGAAGACTCTGTGGCTTTCAGCAGCCATAGTTGCAACTTATTGTGTCTAGTATGTGTCAGGCACTATGCTAAGTATTTCATAAACTTTATCCCTAAACCTCCCAAATCATCTTTATTTTATAAGTGAGATTATTCCAAAAATTAACTTTCCTCATGCTTTCATGGGTGGTAAATTTGAGGGCTAATTTTTTTATGTAATTTATTTATTAGAGAAGTTGTACATCCACAGAAAAATCATGCAGAAAATACAGAGTTCTCATATTACCCCACCCACCATTAACACCTTACATTAATGTGATACCCTTGTTACAACTGGTGAAAAAAATATTATAATTGTACTATTATCTATAGTTTTAGTTCACATTAGTGCTCACTATTTGTGTTGTATAGGCTTATGTGGTTTTTTTGTTTTTTAAATTTTTATTATAATAGCTTGAGTCTGCTTCAATTCAAATTCTCTGTCATTTCTGCTATGGTTCACTCCCCCTCATGTGGGCCTTTCTTTCCTCCACAGCATCATGTAGGTATTAGAAGTAAAGGCCAAAAAGTATTTATCCTGTGCAAGGTGCTGTTTTGAGTCTTCGGTAGCTTTAAATTCATTAACCCTAGGGAAACGGACTTTGGCCCAGTGGTTAGGGCGTCCGTCTACCACATGGGAGGTCTGCGGTTCAAACCCCGGGCCTCCTTGACCCGTGTGCAGCTGGCCCACGCGCAGTGCTGACGTGCACAAGGAGTGCCCTGCCACGCGGGGGTGCCCCCGTGTAGGGGAGCCCCACGCACAAGGAGTGCACCCCGTAAGGAGAGCCGCCCAGCAGGAAAGTTCAGCGTGCCCAAGAATGGTACTGCACACATGGAGATCTGACACAACAAGATGACACAATGAAAAGAAACACAGATTCCAGTGCCGCTGGCAACAGAAACGGACAAAGAAGAACACGCAGTGAATACACACAGAGAACAGACAACTGGGGCGGGGGGTAAAGAGAGACATAAACAAATAAATAAATCTTTAAAAAAATAAATAAATTCATTAACCCTCACAACAACCCTCTTAGAGAAGAAGACACTGAGACAAAGACAGGTCAAGTAATTCTACCGATGTCTGGCACTTGAAAGGTGACAGAGCTGGTTCAACCTGAGCACTTTCCCTTTAGAAGGCACGCCATTAACCACAGCTTGAAAACCAAAGTCATTTTCCACAGTGAGGACTCCAGCACCACTCAGAACATTTTGAGATTTTGAGGGGCTAAAATCTCATGCAGGTTTCCAACCATCTCTGAGCCCCCCACACTGCCTTTTCACGCACTCACACAGCCTCCCACACATAAACATGTCCATATCACTGACTTCTGATATTTCTAGGATTCAGATTTTCTCATATATGTATGTGTGCCTGAGAACCTCTGTTTGTTCGGCTGATTGGGAAGCCTAATTCAACAATCCCCATCATTTGTTGCTCAGAGGCTCATAGCCCCAGGTGAGGAAACCCTGCCAATCCCTGAGCACTGGCCCTGGAATCCAAAGCAGGAAGAGACAGATGTCCTTGCCCCAAGCCATTCTCACTGGCTTGGGCAGAAGTCTCTAATCCATCTAAAGGTTTTTTCTTCATTTTAGCAACAAAAAAGAAGGAAATGAGGGAGCAGATTTTACTCGAAAGGTTGAGCACCTGTTTCCCATGTACAAGGTCCTGGGTTCAACTCCTAGTACTTCTTAAAAGGGGGTATGTATTTCAAGAAAGATCAGTATGGTTAGCAGAATAATGTTTCCCAAAGCTGCCTATGCCATAATTTCCAGACCCTTGAATATGTCACTTTGCATAACAAATGGATATTTGCAGATGCAATAAGGATAAGGGACTTGAGATGGAAGGTTATCTTGGATTTTTCTAGTGATCCTTATCTAATCATATGAAAATACAAGAGGAAGGCAGAAGAGTCAGTAAGAGAGATGTGATGATAAATGAAAACCCAGGATAGATTCAAAATATGAGAGGGAATTTGCCTACCATAGTGGCTTTAAAGATGGAAGAAGGGTCACTGAGACAGGGAATGAGAGAAACCTCTGGAGTCTGGGAAAGCCCTCATCTGACAGCCAACAAGGAAACCATGACCTCAGTCTTACAACCATGAGGAATGGAATTCTACCAGAAAAATGAAATGAGCCAAGAAACGGATTCTCTCCCACAACCTTCATCAGGGAATGCAGTTCTGATGATATCTTGATTATTTTTTTAAATAAAAAAAAAATAAATCTTTTTTGATTGTCTTTTTTTAAAGATATATAGATCACACAAAATGTTACATTAAAAAAAATAAGAGATTCCCATATACCCTACTCCCAACCTCTCCCCCCACTCCTCCCACAACAACAATCTCTTGATGTCATCAGGGTGGCACATTCATTGCATTTGATAAATACATTTTGGAGCACTGCTACACCACATGGATTATAGTTTACATAGTAGTTTAAACTCTCCCCCCTTCCATTCAGTGGGTTATGGCAGGATATATAATGTCCTGCATGTGTCCCTGCAATATTATTTAGAACAACTCCAAGTTCAGAATATGCCCCCACATCACATCTCTTCTTCCCTCTCCCTGCCCTCAGCAACTCCTGTGGCCACTGGCTCTACATTAATGATACAATTTCTTCCATCGGTAGAGTCACAATAGTTTTATAGTAGAATACCAGTAAGTCCACTGTAATCCATATTTTATTCCTCCATCTTGTGGATCCTGGGATGGCAATATCCACTCCACCTACACATCAAGAGGGGGCTTAGATTCCACATGGCTGATGAATGCAACTCTCCTTCTTGCAGTTGTAAACTCTCCCAGTTCCCTGGTATGGTGGTTGGCCATCCTCACCTCCCTGTTAACTGACCTGGGTAAGTCCAATGAACCAGAGTGTAAGTGTTGCAACTCCTCTGAGGCTTAAGGCCCAGCTGGAACATGGAGAGTCCAGAGATTCAAGTCTCCTGAGCATACACCAAACCCAGCACCAACCACACGTTCAGTAAAAGTGACAGAAGAGGCATGTGTAGAGAGGTCATATCTGAGTCCATCTCCATCACACTCAGGAGCACAAATTTCAAAGTAGGGCCCACTGACAAGGCACTGTACTCCAGAGTCATCTGACATGACCATAGAAGCTGTGCGTCTCTACATCTACCTAGGGTTGTAGCTACTTTGGCTGTCTCTGGGATCCTGCTGAGAAGTGCATAAGCATGACCCCTCTGATTACCTCCCAACTCATTTTGAAGGCTCTTAGCCATATAAACTAATTTGTCTTTACCATTTCCCCCTTTTAATCAAGATCTTTTTCTAGTTGCATAACCACCTGGTAATTGGTAGTAATCCCTCAGCACCAGGGAGGCTCATCCCTGGGAGTCATATCCCATGCTGGGGGGAAGATAATCAATTTACATTCTGAATTTGGCTTAGAGAGTGACCACATTTGAGGAACATGAAAGCTCTCAGGAGGTAATTCTTAGGCACCCTGGAACTCTAGGCCCTGTTGAAATTTCAAGCACACAAGCTGATAAGCATAGTCTTCAGTACCAAGGGCCCATTATTGGACCATCCTTCTTCACTGGTCTTTTCCCTTGCACTTCGGGATCATTGCTGTTCCATTGGGGAATGGGACAGAGCTCCCCTGTATGGGAACTCAACACTCCTTCAGTTGTCATGTGTAACTCTACCTACTATGACAATATCCAATGAATATCCAAATATATTTATATACCCCATATGCATGCCCTGGAGAAATCTCTTCCACCCATACATCCCCCATCAATGACACCCCTTACCAGTGCTCCTCCCCTGCCACAGTTGAAACCCTCTGTGATCCAGGCTCCAAGGGAAGGGGGAGAGAGTAATAGAAGAGATGGAAGAAGAGGTAATGGGGGTCAATGGAAATGTTCCACAAGATCATGCAACAATGGATATAGGCCTTGTTAAATTTCACCAAAAGTTTATAAAAGAATATAATCTAAAATGTAAACCATAATGTAACCATGGTTAGTAGCTATGTTCCAATATCTGTGCATTAGCTGTAGCAAATATAACATCCACATATAAAAAGGTCATTGCTGGGGAAGGGGGAAAAGAATTTGATGTCTGGTATACAGGGATCCCCTATATTTTATATATGACTTTACTGTGATCTAAAACTTTTTTGAAGACATAATTTTAAAAATTTTAATGGATATAGGCACTGAGGAAGAAATGGAAGAGATTGCCTCGCCCCTGTACATACAGGGCAACACCTATTACAGTGATGAAAGGCAAAATATCAAAAACAAAGTTTTATAATATTTTCCTTTTTTAATACCCCAATTTATTTTTTACTCTATTTTAGTTTTTCTAAATTATTATGTATTCTATCCCTAATCTTTAAACCTATCATTATTATTTCATTTTCCTACTGATGGCACCTTGATTTTAACCCAGTGAGACCCAGGTCAGACTTAAGAATTATAAGTTAATAAATTCATGTTGTTTTAAGCCACTAAGTTTTTAGCCATTTGTTACAGCAGCCACTAATATAGCGACTAAATGATCAGAGTTCAAAAGATCACTCTTGCTGTGAGCAGAGACATTGGCTATTCTATTAAAAAGGCAGGCATTTCAGGAATTCCAGCAGCAGGTTACCACAATTTAGATGGTAATTGTCATGGAGATGGAAAAATTATTTGGATTTCAGAAATGGTTAAGAAGCTAAAGACTTCATGATGGATGTATATGGGGTATGAGAGAAGGATGAGTTAAGGGTAAATGGTAAACTTCTAGAAGAAGGTGATATCATTTATTCTGCTAGAGCACAGTAGAAAAGGACTGGTTTCAGGGGAAATGGGAATTCAGAGCTCTGCTTGACAAGCTGTGCTTGAGGTAGCTTGGAGACATACTTCCCCTGCTACTAAAATGTAGCAGGAACTCCATCTTCTTGTAGAACCTGAAAACAGTTCTTTTCAGGGCAGGTTTTTTGTTCCATCCAAGCCTATCAAATATAATGCCTAAATGTTTTGCTACTTGAGGCATAGAAAGTCCATTTCAATCTGTGCTGGTGGCAAAGCTGGTTCTGTGAGCTGGAGAGTAGGCCTGGTGCCTTATTTCTAAGCAGGTGGGAGATGTCTTTATGACAGTACAAAACAAATATCAGGAGCAGAATTGAAAGATACAAAAAGGGCCGGTGGTATTCAAGTCCTGGATCAAGTCATACCCAGTGCTTATGTGCATCACAGCCTTCCTGAAGTTTGATTACTTAAGAAAATGAATAAGCACATAAATATTTTTGACAAAAAACACTATGCCACTGACATAAAAAGGATTTTAAGAAGAAACTATGGGGAAGCGGACTTGGTCCAGTGGTCAGGGCATCCGTCTACCACATGGGAGGGCCACAGTTCAAACCCCGGGCCTCCTTGACCCATGTGGAGCTGGTCCATGCACAGTGCTGATGCGTGCAAGGAGTGCCGTGCCACACAGGGGTGTCCCTGTGTAGGGGAGCCCCACGCACAAGGAGTGCGCGCCTTAAGGAGAGCTACCCAGTGCAAAAGAAAGTGCAGCCTGCCCAGGAATGGTGCCGCCCACACGGAGAACTGACACAACAAGATGACGCAACAAAAAGAGACACAGATTCCCGTGCCGCTGACAACAACAGAAGCGGACAAAGAAGACGCAGCAAATAGACACAGAGAACAGACAACGGGGGTGGGGGGTGGAGGGGTGGAGGGGTGGGTGGAGGGGTGGAGGGGTGGGGGGAAGGGGAGAGAAATAAATAAAATAAATATTTTAAATAAAAGAAGAAACTATGAACAGTGTGCATCAATAAATTAGATAATCTAAATGAAATGGACAAATTCTTAGAAACAAACTACCTGCATTGACTAAGAAGAAATAGAAGATCCAAACAAATGAGTTACTAAGATATTGAATCAGTAATCAAAAACCTCCCAACAAGAAAAACCCAGGATCACATGGCTTCACAGAAGAATTTTATCAAACAGTTGAAGAAGATTTAACTCCACTTCTATTCAAGCTCTTTCAAAACATTGAAGAGAAGGGAACACTCCCTAATTCTTTCTGTGAGGCCAGAATATAGATAAATATATATCAGATAAAGATATTATAAGAAAAGAAAATTATAGACCAATATTTCTTGTGAATACAGATATAAAATCCTCAACAAAATAAAAGCAAACAGAATCCACCAACATATTAAAATAATTATTTACCATTAACAGTGGTAATGCTTATCCCTGGTATGCAAGGGTGGTTCAACATTAGAAAATTAATTAATGTAATACACCACATCAACAGAATGAAGAAAATACTCACTATCATTCATCTAAATTGATGTAGAAAAGGTGTTTGACAAAATCTAGCACCCTTTCTTGTTACAAATACTTAGAACACGAGAAATAGAAGGAAACTTCCTCAGTATGAAAAAGGACAAATAAGGAAATCCCACAGTTAACATTCTATTTAACAGTGAAGACTGAATGGTCTCCCACTAAGGTCAGGAACAAGAAAAGGATGCCAACGTCATCATGATTATTCAACATCATCCTGGAAGTTTTTGCCAGAGCAATTAGGCAAGAAAAAGAAATAAAAGTCATCCAATTGGAAAAGAAGTAAAACTTCCTAATTGCACATGACATGATCTGATACACATAAAATCCTGAAAAAAAATCCCTAGAGCTAATAAATAAATTCAGCAAAGTGGTGGTATACAAGATCGACACTCAAAAACTGCTGGATGGATAAGCAAAATGCGGTGTATACATACAATAAAATGTTACTCAGCTGTAAGAAGGAATGAAGCATTGACACATGGATGAAACTTGACCTTATGTTGAGTGAAGTAAGCCAGTCACTAAAGGACAAATATTACATGACCTCACTGATATGACCTAAGCATATTAAGCAGACTCACATAGATAGAGTCTGGAAGATAGGTTACCAGGAGACAGAAAGGGAGTAGAGAGTAGTGAGCTGATGCTCAGTCTGGGCAGAACATAAGATAAGGTGGAAGAGAATGTGTTGGCAGTGGTTGGGGGTGATGGTGGTGAGGGATGTTGAGAGGGGTTGATGGTGCTGGAAATTGAGGGTGAGCAGATTGGGGGCTATGTGTTGAACTATCCATGGAACTAGGGGGAGGGCTGGAGGAAGGAACAGATGAACTCTGGGGAGGCAAAGGCCTGTGGTTGAAAATACTCTTGTGGGAATGTTCTTTTGGTGATAATGGCAGGGAAGGGTCACTGATACAGCGTGTCTGTGGTGGGCATATGTTGGGAAAGGGTAAACCTGGAGCATGCGTCTATGGAATATGAGTGTGTTCATCTTGTCATAGGGTTTTATCTCAGTGGGTGGAGATGCACACAATAAAGGGCAAAATATTAAACTACCTTACTGGGGAGTCCTGCTACATTCTTAAATAGAGGGGCAAGAATCTCTCAAGTACATAGGCACTGCCTTAAAAAAAAAAAAAAAAAGGACCAATATGTCAAGTTCTCAATACCAATGCATGTATTCAATGTATGAATCTTATTCTTGAAAAATTGAAACTTAATGGGTATTATATGCTCTGAAGGGAGGGGGAAGGAAAAATAGGTGGAACTCAAGGCATTTTTAAAGCATTGGAATTGTTCTGCATGACATTGCAATGACAGATACAGGCCGTCATACATTTTGACAAAATCTATAAAATTATACAGTACAAAGTATAAACCATAGTGTAAACTATTGACCATATTAGTAGCAATGCTTCAATATTTGTTCATCAATTGTAACAAATGTATTACACTAATGAAAGATGTTATTAATAGAGGAAAATGTGAGAGGGGGAATGGGTGGGGTATTTAGGAACCCCATATATTTTCGATGTAACATTTTTGTAATCTAAAACTCCTTTAAGAAGAAAGTTGAAAAGGAAGGGGAAAAGAAAAAAAAGTTAGCACAACACTATGGACAGGAAACCTTTCATTAATAATTTCCCACAGCACAATAGAGTCACCTCTCCTCCCCATGCAGTGTGTAATCGCTATTGTGCGTTGTCTAAATCCTTCATTTAATAGGTGAATAGTTAATGAGCGCTGTAGCTATGTAAAACTGGTTCTTTCAGAAACCCTTCTGATACCCTTCCTAAGTGGCAGCTCCTGCTCCCCCCTCTGCCTCTTTATTGAGGCCACTTGCTTTCTGACACATCAACTCTCCAGTCAAGTCCTTTCAGAATGACCCAGGCCAGCATTCCTATTGAGGGTTTCACATTCGAAATTCAGAATTCAAGTGCATTTGACCTGTTGATGAAAGCAGCAATTGTTTCTCATTCTGCCCTCTTTATTAGGCCAAAAGCTATAGCTTCTTGTCCAGATTACTCCAGCATGTGCCAGCTTCTTGGTTAATATTTCCTCAATATTTAAGTGGATATATGTCAAGCTCTCAGAGCAGTCTCTTTTAAAGCTCTTTGCACTAGCCTTGAGAGGACTGACCAACTCACTCCTCCTTTTGGGAAGCAGGTAGAACTTACATTACAGCTGCATGTCTACACAAATAAGTCTGGATTCTGGCTCATTAAAAAAAAATCAGTGTTGTTTCTATATATATGCAATGCATAATGAGAAGAAGAAATCAAGAAAAAAATTCCATGTACAATAGCCACTAAAAGAATCAAATAACTAGGAATAAATCTAACCAAGGATTTAAAGGGCTTGTACACAGAAAACCACTAAATTTTGGTAAAAGAAATCCTAAATAAATGGAAAGGCTTTCCATGAACATGAAGTAGAAGACATTAAGATGTCAATTCTACCCAAAAACAATTATAGATTCAATATGATCCAAATCAAAATTCCAATTACCTTCTTTGCAGAAATGGAAAAGCTAATGATCGAATTTATGTGGAAGTCTAAGGGGACCCAATCAACTAAAGCCATCTTGATAAAGAAAAATGAAGTTGGAGGACTCACACTTCCCAATCTCAAAGCTTATTTCAAAGTCACAGTAATCAAAACAGCATAGTACTGGCTCAAGGACAGACATATAGACAAATGGAAACAAATTGAGAGGTCACAAATCAACTCTGAAGGGACAGGGAGGCAAAGACCACACAATAGGGAAAGACAATTCTCTTCAACAAATCATGATGGGAAAACTGTATTTCCATTTTCAAAAAAGAAATGTGGGCCCCTACCACAAAACTTATATAAAAATCAACTCAAAATGGATCAAAGACCTTAACATAAGAGCAATGACTATCAAATTCCTAGAAAACATAGGGTGTTGTGGTGGGTAATGGTTTCTTAGACCTTTCACATACAACACAAGCAAAAAAAAAAAATCGATAAATGGGATCTTGTGGACAGTAGAAATGTTTGATCCTGAAATAACTTTATCATGAAAGTAAAGAACAACCTACAAAATTGGAGAAAATATTTGGAAATCACCCATGCAATAAAGTTTTAATGTCTAGATTATATAAGGAAATCCTTTAGCTTAACAAAAAGACAAACAAACGAGTTCAAAAAATGGGCAAAAGTCATGAATAGGCATCTCTCCAAAGAATTTATGCAAATGGCCAGAAAGCATGTGAAAATACTCTCAACATCATTAGCCATCAGAGAAATGAAAATCACACACAATGAGGTACCATTTCATACCTATTAGTATATTTGGTATTAAAAAAATTAGAAAGTCACAAATATTGGAGAGGATGTGAAGAAATAGGAGTATTCATCCATTGCTGGTGGCAACATAAAATGGTGCAGTCAATATAGAAGACAGTTTGGTGTTTCCTCAGAAAGCTAGGGATAGAGCTACCCCATATGAACTAGCAATCTCACCACTGGTATATAATCAAAAGAATTGAAAGCATGGACTCAAACACATATTTGTACACCTATGTTCATAGCCGCATTATTCACAACTGCCAAAGCAACCCAAGTGCCCATCAACGGATCAACGTATATGTAGAATATGGTCTATACCTACAATGGAATATCATTCAGCCACGAAAAAGGAAAGAAATGCTGATCCATGCGACAACATGAATAAACTTTAAAGACATTATGTTGAGTGAAATGAGACAGACACAGAAGGACAAATATTCTATGATCTCACTGATTTAACATAATTAGAATAAGCAAATTCATAGAGCCAGACTTTAGAATATATTTCACAGAGGACAGCATGGGGAGAGGAAACAGGAAGTTGTGGCTTAAAATATAACAGGGTTCCTATTTGAAATGATGGGAATGTTTTGGTAATGGATGGTGGTTCACAATACTGTGAACATAATTAACAGCACTGAAATATATATATCTGACTGTGGTTAAAAGGGGAAATATTAAGTTGCATATATAATAACAGAATAAAAATATTTTTAAAAATGCATGGAATTACACTACACCAGTAGTGAAGGCTTAGTTAAACCATGGACTATAGTTAATAGTACAATTATAAAAATGTGCTTTCATCAATTATAATAAATGTTCCACACTAAGGCAAGGTGTTAATAAAAGGGTTATATATGGGAATCTTATATTTTTCACATGTTTATTCTGTAATCCCATAACTTTCTAATAAAGAATTAAAAAATAAAGTTTAAATGATATTGCAATGAGCTAAGCAATCCCTCATTTTCTGGGGATGACAGTAGCTGTCCTCAAAGGAATCCTCCCTAAAGGAGATGAGGCTGTGGAGGGAAGGCCTGATCCCAGAAGGGGCTCCCTGCACTGCTGGACTTGGGAGCACTCTCTGCAGAAGCAGGTTCTGCACTGGGGAGAGGTGAAGGAATCAGCTCTGGGAGGGGTGGCATGTAGTTTCCCCATGAATGATATTCTGGGTATTCCATTCTGGGATCTGGAACGCCATCATCACTTACAAAGTAATGAAGCTGTGGGATGAGACCACTTTGCTTAATCTTCTAATTTCTGTGGATTCTGTTGGGTAAATTGCCTGATTCACTCAAGTGGAGGCAGAGAGGATGTGGACTCCAGCTGGAGAGGAGACACTATTCCACAGCCCTCAAGGATAGCCTTCCTGGAGGATTGGCTCCATGGCCAAGACCCCTCCCCAGCAATGGGGTCCTCTGTACATTGGGGTTCAGACCACCAGTGTGGCTGTGCCTGTGGGGGTACCATGTAAAACAGGCTAATCAAGACCTGTGATGAAAGAATAATTTCCTCCTGAGGATCAGAGCTGACCAAAATCCAGTTTATATGAATGGTCATTCTGGCCATTGGCAGCAGTGATAACAGCCCCTATGTATAAACTGCCCACTGTGTGCCAGGGTTTCTGTAGACCATGGACATCCTTTAGCTCATCTGTACAGGAGTCTTTTCAGTGGCGTTTAGTCTCAGTGGAATTTCCAGTATGTGCTTGGAAGAACCAGAATGAAAATTAACATAAGAGGGGGAAAGGAGAGAGATTTGTTCACATTCCAAACACAAACTCTTCTATTTACCTGAACCTCTCAGTCCCCACACATCCCAAACATCACCCTCCATGAACCCTGATTTACTGCCTTGAAAAGGAAAAAGAAATATCATCACATCTAGGGCACTGAAATAACTCTACCCAGGGAAGAAATGTGACCAGCATTTTGATGTGTTCAAGACCTGATCCTTTTGATGCAGCAAAGGTCATCGCCAAGACTCTTTGTGAGCAGGAAACACACCTGTCCTCTATGGGATTCCTGCTGCCACATGGCCTTGAGCTGGCAGACTTACGTAATGTCTATTTGGAGCCATCACAAGACCATCTTCTCTCCCCACTTGATAATGAGCCTTATGGCTCATAGGAAGCATGGCCAGCTTTGTCTCATTAAATATTGGGGAGGGGCTGCAAGTCTCCAAGGAGAGGAGTGATAATTGAAGACTAGTTTTATTTTAAGAACAAGAGAATTACAGATTTCCCAGCACTTTAAAATATTCCATCGTGTCAGCTGGAAGACTGTGGGCATATGGGGCTTCAAGGAAAGGCTCCTTCATCCAGGCCCGGCCTGAAAAGAAGGCCACTGTGAGACTAGTATGTAGCTGGATTTCAGCCACTCTTCCGAGATGACTCATCTGGAAAGCACAGCAGCCTTCGCTGATTTTCCTGAAAGGTACACTGTCACTGCTACTCCCCTTTAGAAACCCAGTCACAGTAGCATCTTCATTTACAACTTGATTTCTTTCCAAAGGCATGCATTAAAAAAAAAACACTAGCATAGACAGAAAACAATAGAAGAGGTGAAGTTAATGTCCCTCAGGATATGGAAATCCTTCTCATTTGGTCTCCCCAGTAAACTAATCTTTCCCCTATGGACTCACTGGGCAGACACCCCAGCTCATTTAGCCCCCATGGTGTCTTCAGGGTATCAGAATAGAACTGCACCAAGAAGGATACAGATGCTAGGGAGGACACAGCCATCCCCACTCCAGATATTCAAGCTCTGGGAGTACTTGTTTCCTTGGTCATGGGAAATCACATCAGACCAGACCCTCAGAGCAAGCAGTTGAGCTCCACCTTGGACCCTGTTGCTATACAGACAGCTGTCCAACAGGGAGCCAGAGACGGAAGACACACAGTGAGGCCAAGCATACTGAGGACGAGGCAGGGCCAAGGCAGACACAAGCTGCATCGTGTGCTAGAGATTGGGCTAATGAGTCAGCTCTCTCAAAGAGGAGATTGTATGTGAGCCAACTACAGGAATTTGGAAACCAGGAACTCTGAATTCTGTTAAAATTGTGGCTTTAGCATAACTTGAAAACCCAGAGTCTGGGTCCATACCAACTTCTTACTCCTTCCATTTGAAGTTTGGTCAACTGTACATGCCTCCTTCTCCCTCACTCAAGTGGGAGGATCTTGAGAATGAGAACTTGATTCAGTCCCCTAAAATGTCTCTTGTGATGCTTTGCACTTCGAGAGCTCCAAGACTGTTCCTTGAATATTCCAAGATTAAATATCAGGAAAACTGACTGATATTGTTGAATCTTGGAGGTCGTGGCAGTGACTGGAAACAAACAACCACTCTAGAAGGAAAGGATGAGTCCAGGGCTGACGTCTAATTGTGTGGGTCACTTTCTTCTTTGAGCTTCTTTTTCTTTACTCTCAATGAAGCAGATTTACTGAATGTAAATATAATTTGAAATGCTTGTATAGTCCTCCCATCAAGAGGTGGGGCCTATGTCTCCTCCCCTTGAGCCTTGAGAGACTCTGAGAGTAACAAATAGAACATGTTAGAAGTGACTTTGTACCAGTTCTTCCGCCCTGATCTTAACAAACTGTTAGTTTCCACTTTCTTTGTCTTACATTGCTTGCTCTCAAAATGTTTCTTTTGGGAACATTCTGTCTAGAAATCCAAACACCAAGCTCTGAGAAGTCAAAGTCACACGAGAAGGACACATATAGGTTATTTGCTAGAGAGTCCGCATGAACCCCACCTTCCAGCCATCCTCAGCAAGGCACCAGACAGGTGAGTGAAACCGCCTTTGAGCCCCCAAACCAGGCCATCATCCAGGTGAATATCACCAAGTGGCATCTGTCATGTGGATCAAAATTTCTCCCAGCCATGCTCTGCCCAAATTCATGACATAAGATAGTTGTTATTTTAAGTCCCTAAGTTTTAGAATAATTTGCTATAGAGCAGGTAACTTGCTTACCTGGCCTAAAACTATACTTCCACCTGCTTCTGCTATTGCTCCCAATCTCTCTGTGTCACATTCTGGTGGAGACATGCAAACCTCTGGGTGATGAGTGGGTGATGAGTCTGAAGAGGAGTTGGCACAGTGTGGGGATCAGAGAACCCTGGTCCAGTGCTGTGTTTAGCGGGCACCTGGTCCTTTGGACCCTCTGAGACATGGACCCTTGTGGAAAAACATTCAGACAAGTGTCCATTTTCTTCTCATCCCTGCCCCTCTGCTCTATCCCCTTAGGAAGAGCTTAGGGTTGCGAAAGTTTCTTTCCCTACGGCCTCCACTGGTCTGTTTACTTTAATAGCCAATTCACCTCTTCTAGAACCAGACAGCTCCTACTCCATTCAGACAAAAGCCACAGCTAGGAGCAAGAATGGCAGCTGAGATAAAACAAGGAGGGCAGCTGAAGTCCAGGTTCTAGAGAAACTTCCAGAAAAATAAAAATAAACCTTTCCCTAGAAGCACCTCTGCATGGAGATTTGAGTGGTCAGACCTCAGTCACCCAAAGTGGGCTTTGCATCCAGTTAGGAGCAACGGGGAAGAGTAGGGCTTGGGTAAGGATATCATGGTCAGATCTGCACCCCACTGTGAATGTGAGAGTGTGGTGGGCTGAAGGTGTACAGTACCTCAGTCCTGAGCTCCCTCTGCCCGGGATTACCTGTCCTGACATTAACTAGAAGCCATTCATTCATTTGTTCATTCAAGCACCTGTAACCAAATGCCATGCAAGGCTCTGAGTTCTGGAACTTGGCCATGGATATAATGTAGATCTGGATTTAACTCCCACCTATTCAATTTATTAGCTATGAGACACAGGCTAAATCAATCACTTTCAGTTTCCTTGACTTTTGAAAGGACCTAACACCCACTCCATATATATTATTCTTAAATATATATATATATATTATTCTTACATATTCTTAAATATATATTATTCATATATATTATTCTTAAATAACACCCAGGAAGTATTTATTAGAGTGCCTGGCAAATGCTCAAAAGAAAAATGGTAAAATGGCATCAACCACTGTCAGAGTACTCTAGAAGCTATCCTTGCCCACAAGATGCTCACAGGTTCCTAAGATTCTGGGAGGAAATAAATGACAGTGGCCCAAGTCTGGGCTCTGCAGTACTCTAGGCTTTGCCATAGGAAGGACCTTGGCCACCAGACCCTAAATCCCAAACTCCAGTCTTTACCTAGTATCCTAGGCACTCACAGGCTGAATTTAGGGCTGAGTGAGAGCACTTGTAATTTTTACTGCTACTTCATATCTTTCCAGCTTTCTCTTGCAAAAAACAGGCTGTTTTTGTGAAGCATGCCACGGCATTTCCATGGAAACAGCTTTATCAGCCGTATCCTATCCCACTGATGCTGCAGTAGAATCCAGTTTTTTGGGTTTTTTTAATTAATGGACAAGATTACAAGTAGGAGTGCTTGGATACTTGCAAGATGGTATGTTTGCAAGCACATACATGCTTTCCTTCTTACATATTTTTCTTCCTAGAGCTTTTTAGAAAAACCAATTTTGTGCTGCTTAAGAAACCATGATGCCACTGGTGTCACGGACAAAGAGCTGTTTTCATTCTGTTAAGGCCTTGTTCTCATTTAAACAGATTAACAAGGAGGCAGAGGGGAGTTGCCCATGACTAGGAAGATACAAAGACAGGCCAGAAAGTGGCAGGGGGTTATTAAGGGATCAAAGGTGGAAGAGGAGAAAGGACAAAGTATAGTTCAGCACATGCAGTGGTGGAACAATGTTCCTTGACATGACCTGGGTTTTCCAAAATCTGCCACCCTGCCTCCTGTCCCTTGTTCCCAGTTCACAACACACACACACACACACACACACACACTCATATACACACACTCTTATAAACATATACACACAGAGTACATAGATTTTATATGTATCGGCATGCAGTGAACATCTTGATAACCAAATATTATAAGTGCTATGAGGAGTACAAAGGTGAGACTGTGTGGTTAAGTTCATGTGTTAACTTGGCTGGTTATGGTATCCAGTCATTTGGTTAAGCAAATACGAGCCTCACTGTGAGGTATTTTGTGGATTTAAAATGATCAGTTAATTGATTACGTCTATGGCTGATTGCATCTACAATCAACAAAGGAGATTACCTTTAGCTATGAGAGATATTTTATCCATTCACTCAAAGGCCTTAAAGGGAGAATTAGTGATTTCAGCAGTTAGAAACCAGTTTCTATATCTTCTTCAGCCACCTAGCTTCTCCTGGGGAATTAACCAAAACTTTCATGAGAGTTCCCAACTTGTGGTCTGCCCTACAGAATTCAGACTTGCCAATCTCCACATTCATATAAGCCAATTCCTATAATAAATCCCATAATATTATCCTGTTAGTTCTGTTTCTCTGTAGAACTCTGACCAATTCAGATTTTGGTATAGGAAATGGTTCTTGAGAAACGTAATCTTAAGGATGAGATTTCTGAGTTGATTCTGGAGTTTGTGGAATTGGTTCTCTGATCTGATTAAAATAAAGCAATATTAGTTCTATTTCCAATGATCAAGATGGCACTGATAGTCCATGGCATGAGTTGGCAATACAGATAGGCAAAATATCACCATTGGATACTGCTACTCAAATGCTTATTAGAGGCAAGGCACTGGGCGATACTGTATTTTATAACTTAACAGTGTTGTGTAGAGTTAAAAAGTATAATAACTTTGGATTGTTGTTATTAAATATGCTGGATACAGTTGTTAAAGAAAGTACTGAGCTCAAGGCTTCAAATACCCAATTCAAGTCCAATTTGAAAGACATGAAAGTTTCTGTGTTTTTCCTGCAAGGAACACTTTTATTTCTTAATAAAGCCACCAACTTGAGATATCTGAAAACTAGAGCCCTAGAGCCAGACTCTCATTGTGAAAGTGGCTGAATCACAAGGTAAATTGAATCCCCAATTCAATAAGTTGTTTGAGGTTAAAGTGAAGGGAATAACTGGGAAGGAAAGGGTTCCTGAAAATTGGAATGGGGACATATGGGTTAATCGTCATGATGATGGAGACATTGAAACCCTAGATTCTGCTAGTCTTCATTGCCAGATAAAACTGTAGGCTTCTGCCCTGAGAAATTAGCCACCTAACCTCCAGCTTGCCCTGAGGAATCAGCCACGCCTTCTCCACCTGAAGAGATTAATCCTGTGTCACCAGATGAAACTCTAATAGAATGTCCTGAGGTAGTTGTCTTGTAAGATATTGCTAATTCCTTTCATGACCCATTCCCACCACCCCTCTTTTCTTCCAGATCTATAACTAGTCTGAAGTCCCAACAAGTCCCAAAAGATGAGGTGCAAAATGCGGCCCATGAGGAGGGGCACTGCCCTCCAAAAGAACACATTATTTTTCCAATTTATATAGACATAAGTTGGGATATTAAAGGTGTGGGATAACGGTAGAAGGAACATAAAGCTGATCAGTCTAAATATATTGATATGGGTCCACAAAGCAGAGATTCTGGGTTCAGTGCTGTAGTTTGCAGGTATAGAAAGGGCTCTAGCAGTTTGTTTGTGGGTTGTTGAAGCACAAACCAAAGATGGTCTATAGTACTTGAAACTGAAATTCCAGAACAGGCCGGGTATAAAGTATATGAGGGAATCCAAAGGCTTACAGAGATTGCAATGTCAGAGTGGATGCATCTTGTAAGTTCTGCTCACCCAGAATGTCCAGAGGATGTATCTTTCACCAGGACTGTGAAAAATACATTTGTGAGAGCAACTCCAGCATCTTTAAAGACCATTGTGGTCCTCTTCTCTGCAGATCAGATATTACTCTGGGAACTGTCGTTGCTGAATTTGGATCCTTAAAACCAATGGCAGTGCTCAGATCCTGGGCTGTCAGATGCCAAGCGGCAGCAGAGTCAAATCAGTACTCAGAATAGCTTGGCTCGCCAAGACCTTGGCAATGTCTAGTTGATCATGGGATACCTAGAAGTAAAATGTTGTGTGTACTAATTCCTACTTGGCCAGTATAAGCCAAAGAGTTCTAGGTCAAGTGAACAAAAGTTTAATTTGAATCACAAAAAATAAAGTCATGGCCCCTCAACCAATTCTAAGACTTGAGACAATTTACAGTTTACAGAGAATTCTTGAATGAAAGGAAGGCCAAATCTCCTTGGGGAAGGACCCTGTTACACTGCCCCAAATTTATATTGTTAATCTTCCTACCAGCCTTCTCCAAAGAGATGTATAGCCTTCTACCAGGGTGACTCTGCATTGGGAAAGAGGAAATGTTCAGATTTGCTGGAGTGTATTAGTCACTGGCTCAGAAGTGACATTAATTCCAAGAGATCTGAAATCTCACTCTGATCCACCAGTCAAAATAGGGGCTTACTGAGGTCAGATGATCAATGAAACTTTAGCTATCTATCTCACAGTGAGCATGGCAGGTTTCCAAACCTAGTGTGTGGTTATATCCCCAGTTCTGGACTGCATAACCAGAATAGACGTACTGAGCAACTGGAAAAATCCTCACATGGTTCCCTGACTTCCAGAGTAAAGGTATTATGGTAGGAAAGTCCCAGTGGAAGCCATTAGATGTGACTCTACCTAGCAAAATAGTAAATCAAAAGCAGTATCTCATTTCTGGAAGGACTGCAGAGATTAGTGCCACCTCAAGGACTTAGAGGATGCAGGGGGTTGACTCTCACAACATTCCCATTCATCTCTTCTATTTGTCCTGTGCAGAAAACAGATAGATCTTGGAGGATGACAGCAGATTATTGTAAACTTAACTAGGTGGTGGCTCCAATTGTAGCTGCTGTTCCAGATGTGGTATCATTGCTTGAGCAAATCAACACATCCCCTGGTAATTGATATACAGCTTTTGATGTGTTACTGTGAGGTTATTTTATGGATTTAAATCATTAGTCAGTAGTTTGCATCTATGACTGATTAAATCCACAATGAGCAAAGGAGACTTCCTTTAGCAAAGCAGTTGAAGGCCTTAAAAGGAGACCTGATGATTTCAGCAGTCAGCTAATCCTGGGGAATTCTTTGAAAATGTCATTGGAGTTTCCAATTTGTGACCTTCCCTATAGAATTTGGACTTGCCAAATCCTAGTGTTGTGAGTCAGTTCCTATATAAATCCCATAATATTTACACTCATAGTATTTATGAACTCCTATAATAAATCTCATAATATTTTCATATAGGGAGAGGGGGCAAGATGGCGGCTGAGTGAACATCCCTGTTAGGGTCTTCTGCAGGGAATCGGCTGGGCGGCGTTGGAGACTCTTTGGGACCGGATTGTTTCAGGAATTTTGCTGGTCCGGAGGTGTCTGGACATCGATTTGGAGGGAAGGTAACAGAGAGGATTCGTCTGTGAAATATACACGGAGATCCCAGCTACCTGTAGAGGATTCCCTCCTTGGGTAGGCGGAGACGAGGCATCTAGCCCCGCTCGGTGGGGCTGAGCCAGGCCGGGCCGCAGCGGCGGACGCCGGAGCCGGGCAGGGCTGCGCCGGCGGCGAGCGGGGTCGGGCGGGGCCGAGTCAGGCCGAGCCGGGCCCCGGTAGCGTTTGGAGCCGGGCGGGGCCGGTTCAGGCCCCGGCTGCGGGCCGCGGTAGCGTTTGGAGCCGGGCGGGGCCGGTTCAGGCCCCGGCTGCGGGCCGCGGTAGCGTTTGGAGCCGGGCGGGGCCGGGTCAGGCCGCGGCGGGTACGGAGCCGGGCAGGGCCGGTCCAGGCCGCGGTGGCGGGAGGTGGACGCCGGAGCCGGCTGGGCCGCTGTAGCGAGCGGAGCTGGGCGGAGCCAGGCCAGGCCAAGGCGGCGTGAGGAGCCGGGCAGAGCCGGTCCAAGCCTCCGCGGCGGGCGGAGCCGGGCCTGCGGAGGGGTTTCTGTTTTTTTTGTTTTTGTTTTTGTTTTTGTTTTTTTAATTTATTTTACATAATTTTTTTTTTTTTTTTGAGCATCTGCAGTACTGGGGAGTTCGTGGGCCCTGGGCGGCCTATTGGGGGTTTGTGGGAAGGGAGGTGCTTGCAGACCCATTTGGGCAGACAGACGGGGTTTTTAGGGCAAAGCGGGGGGAAGTTGTTGTTTTAGATAGTGTTGCAATTGTGACACGTGTGTACCTGTATCTCTCTTCTCCCTATCCGTTCCCCACCGTTTGCCCATCCTCTTTTTCTTTCTTCCTTTCTTCTTGCCTTTCTTTTTTCTTTATTATAATTAGTTTTGTTTTTTTTTTTCGGTTTTCTCCTTCCCTCTTGTCCCTCATCTTCCACTTATTTTTACTTTAATTCAAGTATACAATAGGTGCTACAGGGAACACCTCACATTTGCTGGGTTTTCCCATCCTCCACTGCCTCATTTCTGTGTGAACTGATTTAGGCCACCTACACTATCCCCCTTCCCCTGCATCTTGATATCCACTATCATCTACTGTCTCTCCTATATTCCACCCCCCACCTCCCGTTCTTTGATCCACAAAGTGTCTAACTCTTAATTTCTAATACCTTTGTTCTGTTTTCTGTCTATTATCCACTCTTGAAACTATTACCTTTCTTTTCTTTTTCCCTCTCTCATGAAAACAATAGCTGTGTAGTTCATACCATATTCCTCCCAAATTCAGTCATCTACTTCATAAAAGGTACTCTACCTACAGCTATAACTCTATACAATCTACATGAATCTAACCTCCATCCTTCCAGATCTCATATTCTTGCTTTATTAACATACATCACCAATACAACTTTACACTTTTCCCTTGCTTACACAATTGCCTTTCCCCAACACTAATACTTTCCTCTAAAGTGAACTTAACCAACAACAAGTAACTAGAATAAGAAGAAAAAAGTGACAAAGAGAAGATATAACACCTGTGCAAAAATAACAACTAATTAACCTCCAGGAGCAGACAAAGAAGCTAAGGAACTGATTAAATTCGTCAAAATAAAGAGATGACCAGGAAGCAACAAAAATCTACGAACCAAACCAATAATCAGGAAAACATGGCTGAATCCAATCAACAAACCAATAATCACGAAGGGGAGCAAAACTTGGCACAAGCAATGAAAGATCTCAGAACATTTATCACCGACAAATTTGATGCAGTAATGAAAGAGGTTAACAACATGAAGACATCACTTGGAGGGGAAATTGCAGACATACGCAAAAACATAACAGATATGATGGGAATGAACACCACAGTTCAAGAAATCAAAAATACACTTGCAGCAAATATCAGCAGACTAGAAGAGACAGAGCAGAGAATTAGTGATGTGGAAGACAGTACATCAGAAATCAAACAGATAGTAGAAGGGGTCAATAAGAAGATAGAAAAAATCCAATTAGGATTTAGGGACCTGAATGACAATGCAAAACGCTCAAACATACGTATTATAGGCATTCCAGAAGGTGAAGAGAAGGGAAAGGGGTCAGAAAGAGTGTTGCAGGAAATAATGGCTGAAAACTTCCCAAATCTACTGAAAGAGACAGATGTACATATCCAAGAAGCACAGCGCACTCCACAAGTCATAAACCCCAACAGGCCCACCCCAAGACATATACTTGTCAAATTATCCAATGCTCAAGACAAAGAGAAAATCCTAAAAGCAGCAAGAGAAAAGAAAACCATCACATACAAGGGAAGCTCAATTAGATTAAGTGCTGATTTCTCTTCTGAAACCATGGAGGCAAGAAAACAGTGGTATGATATAGTCAAGGTACTAAGGGAAAGAAATTTCCAACCAAGAATACTTTATCCAGCTAAACTAGCATTCAAATATGATGGAGAGTTCAAAATATTTGCAGACAAACAGAAACTGAAAGAGTATACCAACAAGAAACCTCCCCTTCAAGAAATTCTAAAGGGAGTGCTGCAGGAAGAAAGGAAAAAACAGGAAAGGCAAAGTTGGAGGAGAGTATAAGACCAACAACAACAACAAAAAAGACAAAAAAAATATACAAACAAAATATGACAAACACAAATCCAATCAAAGTATGGCTAACACAAATAATTCCTTGATAGTAATAACACTGAATGTCAATGGATTAAACTCACCTATCAAAAGATTCAGACTGGGACATTGGATAAGGAAATATGACCCATCCATATGCTGTCTACAAGAGACACATCTTAGACCCAGAGACGCATGGAGATTGAAAGTGAAAGGCTGGAAAACAATCATACAAGCTAACAATAACCAAAAAAAGGCAGGAGTAGCTATATTAATATCAGACAAAATAGACTTTAAATGTGAAACAATTGTGAGAGACAAAGAAGGATACTACATTTTAGTCCAAGGGAAAATCTGTCAAGAAGATCGAACAATCATAAATATCTATGCCCCTAACAAGGGTGCCTCTAAATACGTCAGGCAAACGCTGGAAAAACTAAGTGAAAGAATAGATACATCTACAATTATAGTGGGGGATTTTAATACACCACTATCAACTCTGGACAGAACATCTCAAAAGAGAATCACCAAAGAAACAAAACATCTGAATAGTATATTAGAGGAGCTCGATCTAATAGACATATATAGATCGCTACACCCAAACACAGCAGGATATACATTTTTCTCAAGCGCACATGGATCATTCTCCAAGATAGATCATATGTTAGGCCACAAAGAAAGGCTGAACGAATTCAGAAAGATTGAAATCATACAAAACATTATCTCTGACCACAGTGGAGTCAAGCTGGAGATTTGCAAGGGAAAGAAGCCCAGATTTCACACCACGATTTGGAAATTAAACAACACACTCTTAGAAAAACAGTGGGTCAAAGAGGAAATCTCAAAAGAAATCAATGACTACCTTGAAACAAATGATAATGATAACACAACATACCAAAATTTATGGGATGCAGCAAAAGCAGTACTGAGAGGGAAGTTTATAGCCATAAATTCATATATCAAAAAAGAAGAAAGAGCAAAAATTGAAGAACTAACTGCACATTTGAAGGAATTAGAAAAACAACAACAAAGTAACCCAACAGGAAGAAGAAGGAAGGAAATAACAAAGATAAGAGCAGAACTAAACGAAATAGAAAATAAGAAAGCACTTGAACAGATAAACAAGACCAAGAGCTGGTTTTTTGAGAAGATTAACAAAATTGACAAACCTTTAGCAACACTAACAAAGAAAAAAAGAGAGAAGATGCAAATACACAAAATAAGAAATGAGAAAGGCGATATCACCACTGACCCCACAGAAATAAAGACTATCATAAGAGGATATTTTGAAAAACTATATTCCAACAAAAATGACAATCTAGAGGAAATGGACAAATTCCTAGAAACACATAAACAGCCCATATTGACAAAAGATGAAATTGATGATCTTAACAAACCAATCACAAGCAGAGAGATAGAATCAGTTATTAAAAATCTCCCAACTAAGAAGAGCCCAGGGCCAGATGGCTTCACAGGTGAATTCTACAAAACATTCCGGAAAGAACTGACACCAATCCTGCTGAAACTATTCCAAACCATCGAAACAGAAAGAACATTACCCAACTCCTTCTATGATGCCAACATTACCCTAGTACCAAAGCCAAACAAAGACATCACAAGAAAGGAAAATTACAGACCAATTTCTCTAATGAACCTAGACGCAAAAATACTTAACAAAATACTTGCTAATCGTATTCAACAACACATTAAACGAATTATACACCACGACCAAGTGGGATTCATCCCAGGTATGCAAGGATGGTTCAACATAAGAAAATCAATCAACGTAATACACCATATAAACAGATTGAAGGAAAAAAATCACATGATTATATCTATTGATGCAGAAAAAGCATTTGACAAAATACAGCACCCTTTCTTGATAAAAACACTCCAAATGATTGGAATACAAGGAAATTTTTTGAACATGACAAAGAGTATATATGAAAAACCTAAAGCCAATATTGTTTACAATGGAGAAATCCTAGACTCCTTCCCTCTAAACTCAGGAACAAGACAAGGATGCCCACTGTCGCCGCTCCTATTTAACATTGTCTTAGAAGTACTTGCTCGAGCACTGAGGCAAGAACCAGAAATAAAAGGCATTCAAATTGGAAAGGAAGAAGTCAAAATTTCATTATTTGCAGATGACATGATCCTATACATAGAAAACCCTGAGAGATCTACAACGAAGATTCTAGAACTCATAAATGAGTTTAGTAAAGTCGCAGGTTATAAGATCAATGCGCAAAAATCAGTAGCATTTCTGTACACCAATAATGAGCAAGATCAGGAGGAAATCAAGAAACAAATACCATTCACAATAGTAAATAAAAAAATCAAATACTTAGGAATAAATTTAACTAAAGAGGTAAAGAACTTATACACTGAGAACTATACAAGATTGTTCAAGGAAATCAAAGAAGACCTAAATAAATGGAAGACTATTCCTTGCTCATGGATAGGAAGACTGAACATTATTAAGATGTCTATCCTACCAAAATTGATCTACACATTCAATGCAATCCCAATAAAAATCAATGCAGCCTTCTTTAAGGAACTAGAAAAACTAACTATGAAATTTATTTGGAAAGGAAAGAGACCCCGAATAGCCAAAGACATACTGAAAAAGAAAAACGAAATTGGAGGAATCACACTACCTGACTTCAAAACATACTATAAAGCTACGGTGGTGAAAACAGCATGGTATTGGCATAAGGAGAGACATATAGACCAATGGAATCGAATTGAAAGCTCTGATATAGAACCTCACATATACAACCACATAATATTCGATAAAGCCACCAAACCCTCTCAACTGGGAGAGAGTGGCCTATTCAACAAATGGTGTCTGGAGAACTGGATAGCCATATGTAGAAGAATGAAAGAGGATTACCATCTCACACCTTATACAAAGATTAACTCAAGATGGATCAAAGACCTAAATATAAGAGCCAAGACCATAAAAACCTTAGAAAGCAGTGTAGGGAAACATCTACAGGACCTTGTAATAGGTAATGGATTTATGAATATCTCACCAAAAGCACGAGCAGCAAAAGAACTAATAGATAAATGGGACTTCCTCAAAATTAAAGCCTTCTGCACCTCAAAGGAGTTTGTCAAGAAAGTAAAAAGGGAGCCCACACAGTGGGAGAAAATATTTGGCAATCATATAACTGATAAGAAACTTATAACTTGCATATATAAAGAACTCCTATATCTTGAAAATAAAAAGATAAACAACCCATTTAAAAAATGGGAAAAAGACTTAAACAGACACTTCTCCGAAGAAGAAATACAAATGGCAAGAAAGCACATGAAAAAATGTTCCAAATCTCTAGCTATCAGGGAAATGCAAATCAAAACCACAATGAGATACCATCTTACACCCATAAGATTGGCAGCTATGAAAAAAACAGAAGAATACAAGTGCTGGAGAGGATGTGAAGGAAGGGGAACACTCATCCACTGCTGGTGGGAATGCAGAAGGATCCAACCATTCTGGAGAACAGTATGGCGGTTTCTCAAAAAACTAGCCATAGATTTGCCATATGACCCAGCAGAACTGAAAACAAGAACACAAACCAATATATGTACACCAATGTTCATAGCAGCATTGTTCACTATTGCCAAAAGTTGGAATCAACCCAAATGCCCATCAACAGACGAGTGGATCAATAAAATGTGGTATATACACACAATGGAATACTACTCGGCTGTAAGAACAAACACACTACAAACACATGTGATAACATGGATGAATCTTGAGAACCTTATGTTGAGTGAAGCAACCCAGACATTGAAGGACAAATACTACATGACCTCAATGATATGAAATAAACAAGCTGCCCTAGATAGCAAGAGACTGAACGATAGGCTTGCAGGAAATCGGAGGGTGGAGGAAGGATATGAGCCGATGTCTGCAGGGGTGGAATTTAAGACGAGATGGTGGTAAGTATGAACACAAAGAAGAGATAAAAGGGGGGTAAGGGGTTGCCTTTGCTTGGGGCTTTGCGGGTTTGAGGGTGGCTGGGGAGGGACGGATGGGTAACGTTGCCCAAAAGTGGGGGGAGGGAGGGGTAGCATACGAACCAGGAGAGGATCAGGTGTTGGTGGAGAGTAAAATGCCGAGAAAATCATATCAAAATATAATAAAGAGGGTTACCTGTTTAGAATGCTCGGAGGGGAGGGTCTGATGCAGGACGGGCTCCTGGGGAATGTCTAAATGCTCATTCTGCCAGAGTGGGTGACACCATGGGGTAGAAACCCAAGTAGTGAGAGTGGGGGTGGACCCACATCCTGGGGAGGACTAATGCCATCCAATAGAGGGAACTGTATCCCTCGAGAGAAAGGGTGGCTCCCAGGGCATTGGGGCAGATGAGCAAGTTAGGCCCTGAACACTATTCCATCTATCTCTGGAAGTGGCTCCTCAGGAAACGGAGGTTGGCTATCACTGAGGGCACCAAGGTGGAAGGGAAAATGGACGTTAAATGTGTGGAACCAAAGTAAATGGGGGGTAAGAGAGGAGTTTCTTGAGAGTACACAAAGATGGATATAAAACATGTAATATTACACCATAACATATAGGAGATGACAGACTGATAATGTAAACCATAATGTAAAACATAGGATAACTAAAAATGTAAAGAACTGTGTATCCTAAAGTATGCACCATAATGTAAGCACAGATGTCACCTTGTTAGAAAGCTAATGTCTCAGACTCTGTACATCACTTTAAGTAAATATGATATGAATAGGGCGTAAGAGTATCACTGTGGAAGGGAAAAGGTTTTCTGGTGGATGTGTGGGAGTGCTGTATATTATATATATATACATTGCTGTGGTCTAGGACTCCTGTGAAGAAAAGCTGAATAATTAGGGGGGGGGGGGAAAGAAAAGAAAAAAATAGGATGAGGAATTTTTTCAAGTCAACATTCTTTATCTAAGTTCTTTATCTAACTTTATCCAAGTTCTTTATCTATCCTTTAAACTCATCGCTATATGCCATTCCCTAGTAAGGGACCATGACATTATATTGGGCTTCAAATTTTGGGGAGTTCTGGATCACAGAGTGTTTCAACAATGGCAATGGAGGGATACTGGTATGGGATACCAATGACAGGTGATATATGACTGACAGGGAGCTGTACAGAACATATGTCCAGGGTGCATGGTAATGTTTGGATATACTCATAGTGGCAACAATTAAAAACCACAGTAGGGGGGTACTGGGTTCCTGGCCAGTGGTGCTCTGTCGTGGTCCCTAGGGGAGCAGCGACAGTCTCCCAGGTACAGTGGTGGGGACCGGGAGGGAGTGAGGGTTCAACAGTGAGCCCCAGATGCTAATGACTATGCTTGTGAGCTGATAAACCCAAAATAAGAACAAGGCCTAGAGCAACTTTGTGCCTGGGAATTTCCTTCTGTCAGCCTTCATGTTACTCAAATGTGGCCAGTCTCGAAGCCAAACTCAGCATGTAAATGCAATGCCTTCCCCCCAGCGCGGGACATGACACCCGGGGATGAGCCTCCCTGGCAACGAGGGACCACTATCAACTACCAACTGATGATGCAACTGGAAAATGACCTTATACGGAGGGTTCAATGCGGATCAGCAGAATATCCATGTCTACATAAAATACCATGACTTTAAGATGCTGTTTGACCTAAAGTAAGGGGGAAATGGAAAGGAGAAATGAGTTTATATGGCTACGAGTTTCTAAAAAAAAGTCTGGAGGCTGGCAGAGGGTTTGCCCTCATGCACAACTGAGCAGAGTCAGAGAGACAGATAAAGCAGATACAACCCCCAGATATTGGTTCCTTTGAGGGCTAAAGAGACCCATGGGAGTTATGGTCATGGCCGATGGGGTTAACTACCAGGGCAGATGGCCCCTCTTTGGAAATGGTGTTTATGTGTGATGAATCTGGACTCAGATGGAATCTCCCTTCATAAGACTTTCATGCTAATGTGCTGGAGGTGCAGTTAATGTTGGGGTTTAAGATATATTTAGGGGATTTGAATCTCTGGACTGACAATGTGATAGCCAGATCCTGAGCCTCAACAGACTCCAGCACCTACAATCTGATTTATTGGACTTACCACACTCAGCTAAGATGGAGTTGAAGAAGGACAACCACCACACCATGGAGCCTAGAGTGATTACAACTGAAAATGGGAGGATTGCATCCAGCATCCAGGTGGAATCTGAGCCTCCTCTTGACATAGAGGTGCAATGGACACAACCAATCCAATGTCCACATAGAAGAGGTGGCATTGGATTGGGAAAAGTGGACATAATGGACAAAGGGTATGGGGAAAGGCAGGAAGAGATGAGAGGTGGAGGCGTCTTTGGGACATGGAGCTGCCCTGGATGGTGCTTCAGAGGTAATCACCGGACATTGTAAATCCTCACAGGGCCCACTTGATGGAATGGAGGAGAGTATGGGCCATGATGTGAACCAATGTATATGAGGTGCAGAGGTGCCCAAGGATGTACTTACCAAATCCAATGGATGTGTCATGATGATGGGAACGAGTGTTGTTGGGGGGGGGGGGAGAGGGGGGGTGGGGGGGTGGGGTTGAATGGGACCTCACATATATATTTTTAATGTAATATTATTACAAAGTCAATAAAAAATAAAAAAACTAAAAAAAAAATATTTTCATATATATAATACATATATATGTAATGTGTATGTAATATATAAATTTGTGTGTATATATGTGTATGTATGTGTGTGTGTATATACATATATTTCCTGTTGGCTTTCTTTCTCTGGAGAACTCTAACTGATATAAATAAGACATGTCCCCTACTCAGGAAATACTTTGAAATTAGTGGAGAATGTAGACAGAAATACAGAAAACTGACATCAAGGGGGCATATGTGTTAATTACTAATGCTGCAGTAGGTATAATTTGGGGAAGGACCTTATATCTGGAATTAGAAGCTTTTGTTCTGCCAGTTACTAATCACAATATACCTGACTTTTGGTATTTCCATCTTCTCACTTGTAAAATGGGAGGTCACTTGCCTCAGAGGATGGTTGAAAGGAACAGATTTTTAAAATGCCTCTGAAGTGCTGATAAATGAAAAACTTTTTATGCAACTTAGGCTCTCACAGCTTTTTCTGAGCAATGCATTAATTGGGCAACATCTCATACAGAAAGTAGAAGGCAGCTCCACCCAAGGGTGGAAAGGGGACGTACATATAGGGTGAACGCAGAAGCAAATAAGGAAATGTTCTGATTGGCTGATGTTAAGTTTCCATTTTGCATAGAATGGTCTTACAAAGAGGGGAACAGATTTACATTGATTGTTATGATATGCTTATCCATTCTGAGAAGCTGTCTCTACCCGACCAAAACTAGTTTTATTTTCAGATATTGCTTGTTAGAGATCCAGTAGGTTATCTGCAAGTCAGTTGTTTTTGTCCTCTGGAAAAGTCCTTTTGGAAAGGGGTCTTCTCCATGCAATGCCCATTGTTAATGGTCATTTTACTTTCCTTAACTATGCTATATAAATATAAGGAGTTGCTATTACCAAATTCTAAAGGGATTTTCAGAAGAGGCCTAATAGAAGAAGATATATCTGAGATAGTCCCTAAATTCTAACAGCAGATCCCAGAAGACAAAACTCTGAGAACACTTATTTCAAGGGGAATAGTATGAATAGAGTCAGGAGGCAATCTGCTGACCACCCCAGGGGTGGCTCAGAGAATGATTGAGCTTTGAGCTCAAGTCCTCCTTTAGGGAATCAAAGCAAATGAGCAAATACTCACTGAACATTTTATTTGCAGGGACTATGCTGGGCATTGGAGGAAACACAAGGAAATACGACGCACAGACCTAGCCACTAAGAGGCTGATAATCCAGGTGATGAGACAGGACACGGGCAGAGCTCACTCATTCCCATGAGTTCTTCTTCAGATGCCAAAGCCAGGAACAAAGTTGAGACAGTTAAGGACTCAGATACTTGGGTTACTCAATGCAAAGTTTCAATGTTTGAAAACAGCCACGTGGTTGTTTCATGTTCTCTTTTCTTCCTCCAAGTCTTTGGCACGTAGTCATCTATAGCTATTGACCTACCTTCATTAGGATCCAACCAAATCTGCCGTGATAAAAAAGGTCTCTCCTCTGCCTTTGGAGAGATCAAGTTGCCTCTCTCTAATTGCTTCTATAAGAATCATGGGTATGCATTTTAGAATGTCAAAAACAGGTTGGTAATATTTCAATAGCTAAGAGACTCTTGAGATAAGGGGCTGGTTCCCTGACACTAGCTGGTGAAGTCTGTCTGGCATGGCTCTAGAAGGAGAATGATCTGATGACTCTGAAGGGGACTCTGGAAAACCAGTTCATAATGTCACATGATTTACTGAGCACTTAACATGAGCAACCTCATTAAGTTACATCATAAATTTCAGGAAGATATTTCTGAATCCATTTAATAGATGAAGAGACTAAGGGTCAGAGAAACAAACTCAGAATTGGAATCTAAACTGCTGACTAGGACCCCATGTTGCCTTGAAGCATGCTTGGCTGACAATACAACAACAACACAATAATAATAATACAACTACTACTATAACGCCAACAAAACATGTCCCTGCAATTGAGAATTGTCCATAAGCTTCAGTGCCAGGCAGTAATGGGCCTGCTGAAGATCTGGCTGGCCCCTTGGGCCCCTCACTGGCCGTACCAGTTCCCTAGACTTGCTCTTGCTCCTTAGAGCAGTGGACTCTATCAAAAGGCCTTCACACCTTCCCAGGCTCTCTATTTCAGGATCAGAAATTATTAAATGACCAGTCACTGTACCAGCCAAGACAACTCAAAATATTAAATGAAAAGCTCTGCAATAAGAAATAAAATAGGAGTGCTGAGGACTTAAAGGATGCAAATTGCCTCCAAGGAGAAGGAACAAATAACTTACCATTGAAATTGATTCCCATCTGTCAGTCTCCTTTAAACAAAGGTTCAAAAGGGGAGAGTCAGCTATTAAAATTGCTAATTACTTATTGAAAACTACACTTATTCCTGAGGACAAATTCATCTGCATGTGAATTAGGTGTCCAAAGTAGTTACAGTCATTCGTTTTGTGTTTCTGAGTGGGAAGAGTAGAATTTAAGGAAAAAACAGCAAGGCTGTCTCAAGTCACAAGGATGTATTTGGAAAATTGAGAGCAACAGTTGGTCCCTTGCTTCAGAAAATATCTGGAAAACACACAGAAGAGAACAATTAATTTTCTGTCTCCCCAGGGAAACAACTGTGTGTTGAAAGCTTACAATGTGCAAGGACCAAGGTTTCTCATTCAGAAAAATCACAGCCATTTAGGAAGTCAAGGGAAATGGGAAGGCCTGGGGGAGCCTTCCATTAACATTTCCAGTGAGGGGAACAGACTGTTCCTTTCCTCTTCCAAACTCACCTTGTTGAGAAATAAAAAGCATAACCATGCAAAAATATCTAACAAGCCACTCCTGCCCCCCACTTCTGTAAATCAGCCCTCAAAAGCATGACGTTGCATCTGCCTTCTCCTTCTGTAGCCCTGCTTGCAGAATTTCACCTAGCAACACATTAAGCCAATGAGCAAAAGCCATGCTAGTCCCACATAAAATCCTATATAAACCTATGAAAACTGAAAAACGAGGCTCGGAATTTGGAGATAGACTTTCCCCTGGGCCCATGTGTAATAAATCTGTTCCTCTGCCTCTCTGAGTGCCGTTTGGGTTTTTCTACCACTCAGAACTGCTGGCTTTGCTGCAGCAACCCCTCCTGCCACCATTGCATGGTTTTCTTGGTGTCCTGAGCTCTTCATCTTAGTGACCAGCTCAGCAAGGACATTCAGAGTTAAGAGAGGAGCACCCACATTCAAAGCAGATTGCAGGGCCTTGCAGATCACTGAATGGGGGAGAGGTGTGGATAGAGTGTAGGGCCCTGCCCATCACTGGTGGAGGAAGGGGATAGACTAAGGGCCCTGCACATCACTGAAGAGGAAAGCAGTAGTCTGTAGGGCCCTGCACACCATTGAAGAGGGGAGAAGACCAGACTGCAGGGCCCTGCACGTTATTGATGGTGATGGCAGGGGGTATACTATAGGGCCCTGCACATCACTGATGGGGGAAGTAGATCGCAGGGCATTGCACATCATTGATAGGGTAGGGGTGCTGCTCTTTGATGCCTTCCTGGAGAAGGTAATAACTCACTTGGCTTCTCAGTGCTGGGACTAAGTTTTATTTATCTGTTCTTAACATTTGAAAAAGGAATAGAAAATAATTACCCTATATTTCCAGAAAAGGTTTCAGAGCGGCTTTGGGAGGCCTGCTAAGCCAATTTGGTCATCTATAAGATAATGATTCAGGAGCTGTGCTTCTGGATGCCAAACAAAGGGGAGGAAAAAAAGAAAAATGATTATGGGCATGGGGAAGGGTGCTAGACCTTGGAGAGCATGTGGCAGTTGGCAGAGCCTGTCAGTGGGTCTTGGTCTGTTCATCTCGGTGAGCCCGTAAGGACTGACATATCGCTCTCTTATCTCCTAATGGGCCTATAAAAAAATAATTCAGTGCCTTTTCTAAAAGTTGGCTTTTATGAGGCCAGAGGAGGCCAGAGAGTGCAAAGCCAGGTTTCTCAGACAAAATTAATATTTCCATTCAATGTAATCTCAATGAAAATTCCAGCACTATTTTTGTAAATTAATGTGCTGATTCTAAAATTCTTATAGGTATGCCAAGGGTTATGAATAGCCAAGATGATCCTGAAGGATTTACATTAACAGATTTCCAGCCACATTATATTATATTAATTCAGACAGCATGCTGTTGACTCAAGAATGAACAAACTAACCAACAGAATAGAATACAAAATTCAGAAACAAACATACAGTCAGGATCACCTGACTTGTGACAAAAGTAGCACTGCAGTGGAGTGGGAAAAGGAAAGATTTTTCAGTCTTTTTCAATTAACTGTTCTCAAACAAATATGTGTTTGGGTGTGTCTGTGTGTGTGTGTCACACCATTACCTCACACCATAAGTAGAGATCAAATTCCTGATGGATTGCAGAAGTAAACATAGGCGATATCTTCATGACCTTGAAATAGTCAAGAGATTCTTCAATTAGACACAAAAGCAACTAATCTTAAAAGAAAGAATATTACAAATAGATAAATTCTCCCTATCAAAGAGCACCATTAAAATAACTCCAAGTCCTGAAAATGAGCCCACATCACATCTTAGGAGTTGTCCTAAATGATATTGCAGGGACAGATGCTGGACATTCTATATCCTGCCATAACCCACTGAACGGGCTGGGGGAGAGTGTAAACTAAAATGTAAATGACAATCTATGTGGCGCAACAGTGCTCCAACATGTTTTCACCAAATGCAATGAATGTGCCACAATGATGAATGAGGTTGTTGATGTAGGGGGAGTGGGGAGGTGAGAGGGGAAGGATATGCGGGAACCTCTCGTATCCCACAAATATCTGGTAAGTACCATAAGTGACAATTTAAAGTTCCCTTTTCTACCAGAACACTTCTGTGGCACAGTTTCCACTCTCC